>NC_092722.1:132719159-133319159 GCF_047496885.1 Scyliorhinus torazame
GCCCATCTAAGGACCATTTCTCTATCCTTAAAACGGAGGAATCTCACCACTATGGCTCTGGGAATTTCTCCTGCTCTCGGTCCTCGCGCCATCACTCGGTATGCTCCCTCCACCTCCAATGGACCCGCCGGGGCCTCCGCTCCCATTAACGAGTGCAGCATCGTGCTCACATATGCCCCGACATCCGCTCCCTCCGCACCTTCAGGAAGACCAAGAATCCTCAGGTTGTTCCTCCTTGCGTTGTTCTCCAGTGCCTCCAACCTTTCCACACATTGTTTCTGATGTGCCTCATACGTCTCCGTCTTCACCACCAGGCCCTGTATGTCGTCCTCATTCTCGGCTGCCTTTGCCTTCACGACCTGAAGCTCCCGCTCCTGGGTCTTTTGTTCCTCCTTTAGCCCTTCGATCGCCTGTAGTATCGGGGCCAACAGCTCTTTCTTCATTTCCTTTTTGAGCTCTTCCACATAGCATTTCAAGAACTCTTGTTGTTCAGGGCCCCATGTTAAACTGCCACCTTCCGACGCCATCTTGGTTTTTGCTTGCCTTCCTTGCCGCTGTTCTAAAGGATCCACTGCAATCCGGCCACTTTCTCCTCCTTTTTCCATCCGTATCCAGGGGGGATTCCCTTCTGGTTTACCGCACAGTGTTTTTAGCCGTCAAAATTGCCGTTGGGGCTCCTATCAAGAGCCCAAAAGTCCGTTTCACCGGGAGCTGCCGAAAGGTGCGACTCAGCTGGTCATCGCCGCACCCGGAAGCTTCCAGGCAGTGAGTTTCAATCACCCTCTGGGTGAAAAAGGTTTTCCTCACATCTCCTCTAAACCTCCTGTCCATGGGACAACACGGTAGCAAAGTCCCAGGTTCGCTCCTGGCCCTGGGTCACTGTCCTAATGGGAGTTTGCATTCTCCCCGTGTTTGCATGGGTTTCGCCCCCACAACCCAAAGATGGGCAGGGTAGGTGAATTGGTCACGCTAAATTGCCCCTTAATTGGAAAAATGAATGGGTACTCTAAATCCATTAAAAAAAAACACACCTTTTGTCCATTACCTTAAATCTATGTCCCCTGATTATTGACGCCTCCACTAAGGCAAAAAGTACCTTCCTATCCACCGTACTATGTCCCACAGAATTTTATACACCTCAATCAGGTCCCCCCTCAGGTTTCTGTGTTCTAGGGAAAACAATCCCAGTCTACCAAATCTCTCTTGATAGCTGAAACGATCCAACCCAGGCAACATCCTGGTGAATCTCCTCTGCACCCTCTCCTGTGCATTCACTTCTGTTCTATAGTGTGGTGACCAGACTGTACCCAGTACTCCAGCTGGGGCCTAAACAGCGTTTTGTACAGCTACAGCATGACCTCCCTGTTATGATGTTCAATGCCTTGGGTTAATAAAGGCAAGGATCCATAGGCTTTCTTTTTTTTAATAAACATTTTATTGAGGTATTTTTGGTGTAGTAACAACAACAAAATAAACAATATACATGAAACCATAAACATAGTATAGGTCCCACCCTTATTGACCCCCCCCCCCCCCCCCCCGCCTGCTGACTATTAATTTTCCGCAAAGAAGTCGACAAACAGTTGTCACCTCCGGGTGAACCCTAACAGTGACCCTCTCAAGGCGAACTTGATTTTCTCCAAACAGAAAGCTAGCCAGGTCTCCGGCTTCAGGGGCTTTGAGTCCCTCCAAGCTAATGGTATCCGTCTCCGGGCTACCAGGGAAGCAAAGGCCAGAATGTCTGCCTCTTTCTCCTCCTGGATTCCCGGGTCTTTTGACACCCCGAAAATCGTCACCTCTGGACTCAGCGCCACCCTTGTTTTCAGCACCGTGGACATGACGTCCGCAAACCCCTGTCAAAATCCCCAAAGCTTTGGACGTGTCCAAAACATGTGGACATGGTTCACTGGTCCTCCCGCATATTTTGCGCACCTGTCCTCCACCCCAAAGAATCTGTTCATCCGGGTCACTGTCATGTGAGCCCGGTGAACAACCTTAAATTGTATCAGGCTGAGCCTGGCACATGTTGCGGACGCGTTGACGCTACTCAATGCGTCCGCCCATCGACCATCCTCTATCTCACCTCCCAGCTCCTCTTCCCACTTGCGCTTCAGCTCCTCGGTCTGCCTCTCCTCTGACCCCATAAGTTCATTGTAAATGTCCGAGACGCTCCCTGCTCCTACCCACCCTCTAGAAACTACCCTGTCCTGAATCCCCCTTCGCGGTAGGAGCGGGAAGGTTTAAAAAATAAAATAATTTAGAGTACCCAATTCATTTTTCCAATTAGGGGGCAATTTAGCATGTTCAATCCACCTACCTTGCACATCTTTGGGTTGTGGGGGCGAAATCCACGCAAACACGGGGAGAATGTGCAAACTCCACACGGACAGTGACCCAGAGCCGGGATTGAACCTGGGATCTCGGCGCCGTGAGACTGCAGTGCTACCACTGCGCCACCGTGCTGCCCTAGGAGCGGGAAGGTTGATACCTGTTTACGTAGGAAGTCCCGCACCTGCAGATACCGGAATTTGTTTCCCCATGCCAACCCAAACTTCTCCTCCAGCAACCTCAAACTTGGAAAGCTCCCCTCGATAAACATATCCCCCATCCTTTCAATCCCCACTCTCTGCCATAACCGAAACCCCCTTTCCATACTCGCCGGGGTGAACCGGTGATATCACAGATTGGGGCCCAAACCGATGCTCCCACTGGCCCCAAACTCTCAGGGCCGCCACCACCACTGGACTGGTGGAGTACCAACGCCCCCAAACTGGTGCCCTTACATGAAGCCGCCTCCATGTGCACCAATGCCGAACCCTCCCCCACCACCCACTTCCTGATCATGGCTATATTAGCCGCCCAGTAATAATTGCTAACATTTAAGGGCAGCATGGTGGCGCAGTGGGTTAGCACTGTTGCTTCACGGCGCCGAGGTCCCAGGTTCGATCCCGGCTCTGGGTCACTGTCCGTGTGGAGTTTGCATTCTCCCCGTGTTTGCGTGGGTTTCGCCCCCACAACCCAAAGATGTGCAGGTTAGGTGGATTGAACACGCTAAATTGCCCCTTAATTGGAAAAAATGAATTGGGTACCATAAATTTTTTTTTTTTTTAAAAATTGCAAAAATTTGGCAGCGCCAGCCCTCTCCCCGACTCCGCTCAAGCATTACCTTCCTTACTCGCGGGGTCTTGCCCGCCCAGACAAAGCCATGATCACTGTCGACCCGCTTAAAAAAGGACCGCGGAATAAAAATGGGGAGACACAAACACAAATAGGAATCTCGGGAGGACTGTCATCTTTACCGTTTGCACGCTCCCAGCTAGAGACAACGGAAGCGCGTCCCATCTCTGAAAATCGTCCTTCATTTGGTCCACCAGCCGGCCAGATTCAATTTATGCAGCTGGTCCCATTCTCGTGCCACTTGGATACCAAGGTAACTAAAGCTTCCCTTTACTAACCTAAACAGCAGCTCCCCTCCTCTCCAGCCCCTTGAGGCTCTCGGGGCAATTGCCAACGGCTCTGTAGCCAGCACAAACAACGTGGGGAGAGGGGGCATCCCTGTCTCGTTCCCCCGGTGCAGTCTAAAGTAGTCCGATATAGTCCTATTCGTCCGTACACTTGCCACAGGAGCCTGATACAGCAACCTGACCCAGTCGATAAAGCCCCACCCAAATCCGAACCATCCCAGTACCTCCCACAGATAGTCCCATTCTACCCGATCAAAAGCCTTTTCTGCATCCATTGCAATCACTACCTCCACCTCCCTACCTTCCGGGGGTATCATGATCACATTTAACAGCCTTCTTACACTGGCCACCAACTGCCTGCCGTTAACAAACCCCGTCTGGTCCTCCCCAATAACATCCGAACACAATCCTCAATCCTGGAGGACAAGATTTTGGCCAGCAACTTGGCATCGACATTTAACAGGGAGATCTGCCTGTAGGAGCCACACAGCTCCGGGTTCTTGTCCCGCTTAAGAATCAGCGAAATCATTGCCTGTGACATCGTCGGGGGCAGCACCACTCTTTCCCTTGCCTCATTGAACATCCTCATCAACACTGGCCCCAATATCCCAGAGAACGTTTTTTAGAACTCCACTGGGTACACGTCCGGCCCCGGGGCTTTACCCAACTGCATAGCCTTCAGACCCTCCACTATGTCTTCCAACACGATCGGAGCCCCAGGCCTTCTACCTGCTCCCCGTCCACCTTTGGGAAATTCAGCCCCTCCAAGAAGTGCCTCATCCCCTGCGGCCCCGCAGGGGGTTCCAACCTGAACAGCCTGCAATAGAAGTCCCTAAACGCCTTATTCGCCCCTACTGAATCACCAACCAGGTTCCCATCTCCGACCTTTACTTTCCCTGTCTCACTAGCTGCCTCCCTCTTCCTAAGCTGCTGTGCAAGCATTCTGCTGGCCTTCTCTCCATGTTCGTAAATCGCCCCCCCTCGCCTTTCTCAGCTGCTCCTCCTCCCTCCCTGTGGTCAGCAAGCTAAACTCCGTCTGTAATCTCAACCGTTCCTTAAAAGCCCTGCCTCTGGGGTCTCCGCATACCTCCTATCAATCTGTAGTATCTCCTTTACCAGTCGGTCCGTCTCTGCCCTGTCCACCTTCTCCCTATGGGCCCTGATCGAAATCAGCTCCGCCCTGACCACCGCCTTCAGTGCTTCCCACACCACCGCTACTGAAACTACCCCGTGTCATTGACCTGCAAGTAGCTCTGAATACATTTCCTCAGCCGCTCGCACACCCCTTCATCCGCCAAAAGTCCCACATCCAACCTCCAGTGCGGATGCTGATTACTGTCTTTACTCACCTGCAGATCTACCCAATGCAGAGCGTAGTCTCAGATCGTAATCGCCGAGTACCCCGTGTCCACCACCCCAGCCAGCAAGGCCCTACTCAAAATAAAGAAATCAATCCGGGAGTACACTTTATGCACGTGCGGGTAGGAGCTCCTTCACCCTCGGCTGCCCAAACCTCCAAGGATCCAACCCTCCCACCCCCCACCAGTTCCATGAACCCTCTTAGTTACTTTGCCATTGCTGGCACCCTGCCCGTTTTAGAGCTTGACCGGTCCAAACCAGGGTCCATAACTGTGTTGAAGTCCCCTCCCATGACCAACCTGTGCGAGTCCAGGTCGGATATCTTCCCCAGCATCTTCTTTATAAACTCCACATCATCCCAATTTGGCACATATACATTTACTAATACCACCTGCTTCCCCCTCTAGCTTCCCACTGACCATAATGTACCGACCTCCCACGTCCGAGACTATTCTACCCGCCTCAAACACCACCCGCTTATTGATCAGGATTGCGACCCCTCTAGTCTTTGAATCTAATCCCGAGTGAAAGACCTGACTGACCCAGCCTTTCCTCAGTCTAACCTGGTCCGTTACTCTAAGGTGCGTCACCTGCAACATTACCATGTCCGCCTTCAATCCCCCAAGATGCACGAACACACGTGCCCTTTTGACCGGCCCATTTAACCCTCAAACATTCTAGGTGATCAGCCTAGTTGGGGGGCTCATTTTGCCCCCCACTCCGCCGATCAGCCATCCCCTTTTTAGGCCCGCCTCCAGCCCATGCTCTGCACCTCCACCGGTCCATCCCCAGGCAGCCCCCAACGTCCTCTCTGACCCTCAGCTCAATTCCCTCCCTCGTCAGCAGAACATTCGCCCCTCCACCCCTAGTAACAACACCCTGTAACCCAACCCATTTACTAAACCAAACATATGCACACACCCCACTGCGCTTCCGTGAGCTAGCTCGCCCAGCTAGCTTGGTGGCCCCCATCCCCGGCGTCAGATAGTCTCCCACCTATTGTTCCCTCCCCACCCCTCATACAAACAAACTCCAGCGTCAAACAATCCACAGGCTTTCTTAATCGGTTATCGACTGCTGTCTTCAGAGATCTGTGAACTTGCACACCAATGTCCCTTTGATCCTCTTTACTTCCTAGAGTCTGACCATTCATTGTATATTCTGTTGCCTTGTTAGTCCATTACCTCACACTTTTCATGGTTAAATTCCATCTGCCAATCTTCTGCCCATCTAACTAGCCCGACAATAACTTAGCTGCCTCACGCCGCTAAGGACCGGGTTCTATCCCGGTCGTGGGTCACTGTCCGTGTGGAGTTTGCACATTCTCCGCATGTACAACCCAAAGTTGTGCAAGGTAGGTGGATTGGCCATTCTAAATTGCCCCTTAATTGGAAAAAAAGAATTGGGTACTCTAAATTAAAAAAAAATAATGTATTCTGTAAGCAACAAGGGACCTGCACCACTGGACATAGGCTTTGTGACAAAAACAACCTTCAACCATCACCCCCTGCCTCTTATAACTGAGCAAGTTTTGGATCCAGTTTGTTAAATTGACTTGTACTGAATGGGCTCTTACTTTCATCAGCCTCCCATTTGGAACCTTCTTCATCAGCCTTACTAAAGTTCATGCAGATGACATCAACTGCACTACCCCCATCTACACACCTACTCATCCTCTCAAAAAATGTAATCAGATTCGTACATTAAAAAAATGTTTTTTTTATTTAAAAAGTGTACCCAATTATTTATTTTTTCCAATTGACGGGCAATTTAGCGTGGCCAATTGAACTAAACTGCACATCTTTGGGTTTGTGGTAGCGAGACCCACGCAAACACGGCGAGAATGTGCAAACTCCACATGAACAGTGACCCGGTGCTGGGATCGAACCTGGGTCCTCAGCAGTGTGAGGTAGCAGTGCGAACCACTGCGCCACCCCAAATTTGTAAGACATGATTTCCCTTTGACAAAACCATGATAACTATCCTGGATTAATCTTTGCCTCTCCAAGTGGACATTAGTTCTGTCCCTCATAATTTTTTCCAGTAGTTTCCTTACCATTGACGTTAGACTCACTAGCCTGTAATTTCCTGGTAGTCCCTACTTTCCTTCTTAAATAATGGCACCACATTTACTGTCTTCCAGTCCTCTGGCACCTCTCCTGTGGTCAGAGAAGATTTGTCATTTTTCCAGAGCCTTTGCAATCTCCTCCCTCGTCTCCCACAGCAACCTGGGATACATCTCACCTGGCCCTGGGGATTTATCCACTTTTAGGCCCGTTAAAACTGTTAATATCTCCTCCTTCTCAATGTTAAGTCATTCAAGTAAATCACAATGTGCCTCCCTGAATTCTATGCCTCCATCATCCTTCGCAGTAGTGAACACAGATGAAAAGTGCTCATTTAAAACCTTATTTATATCTTCCGGTTCCACACCCAAATTACCACGTTGGTTCCTAATGGGCCATACACTTACCCTGGTTAACCTCCTGCCCTTAATATACTTATAAAATATCTTTGGATTTTCCTTTATTTTACCTGCCAGTGGTTTTTCATGACCCTCTTCGCTCTCCTAATTCCTGCAGTTTCTATATTTCTCTAGGTCATCCGCTGTTTTGAGCTCTTGGTATATGCGATAAGTCTCCCTTTTTTTCCTTATTCATTGAGATCCAGGGTTCTCTGGACTTAGTGCTCCCACCCTTCACTATCATGAGAACATTTTGGTCCTGCACTCTATTTTCTTTTTGAATAAATCCCACTGCTCTGATGTAGATTTTCCTACAAGTATCTGCTCCCAGTTAACTTTGGACAGATCCGGTCTTATTTTATTAAAATTGGTCCTCCCTCAATTAAATACCTTAATTTTCGGTCAACCTTCGTCTCCCCTTCCATAACCACCTTAAATTCTACTGAGATATGGTCATTGTTTCCAAGGGCGGCATGGTAGAACAGTGGTTAGCACTGTTGCTTCACAGCGCCAGGGACCCGGGTTCGATTCCCGGCTTCAGTCACTGTCTACACGTTCTCCCAGTTACTGCATGGGTTTCTCCCGAGTGCTCCGGTTTCCTCCCACAAGACCCAAAAGACATGCTTGTTAGGTGAATTGGATATCCTGAATTCTCCCTCAGTGTACCCCAGGGATGGGACCCATGGGTGGGTGTTGGGAGGGTCGCGGAGCGATCAGTCACGGCATTCCTGATCGCGGGAGAAGCATCCAATGACCGCGATAGGCTTTTCAGACAGCTGGCCGCGACTGGCCTTTAAATACAAACGATGAGTCTTCCCATCAGAAGTGGCGGCAAAGAGCAGGTCAGGAGCGCGGCACCTACACTGACACCACGTGCCCTGAACGTCTGTGATTTGGGTGCAAAATCATGAAGGAGATATTCCTCCATTTGCAGCCAGCAGGACTATGTGAAAAACTGAAGATGGGTCATTTTGTAATAAGGAAGAGGGCCAGAGTCACAAACGGCCAGGATTTCACAACTGGGTCTGCTGGAGAGAGCTTCGCAGGAGAGTCCAGGGAAGGACAAAGCAGCGCTGGTGTAAGCTGTATGCAGAGCTCAAGGGCTTCTGAACACACAGCAAAGAAAAAACTGAAGTCCGTTACAAAGCAGTCTAAAAATAATTAAATGAGATGTGGCTCTCTTAATTGTGCCAATGAAATCAAGATGCAAAGTCCATGTGTACACAAGGATGTACAGGTAAATAAAAGTTTGAAACCCTCAAAACATCAAAGGCATGACAATTTTGAGGCAAATCTTGATTTTTTTTCAAAGGATGCAGCAAGAACTTAAATCGTCAGCTGAAGTCCTTAGCAGAAATGTAACATTGAATGACAAAGCAAGTGAGACTGTGAGGATCAAGCATGTTCACCTGTTGCATTAAAGGTAAGAAATAATGGTGGGCCACCAAGGTCGGCCCGTCTGGGTCATGAAGAATGGCTGACCTGGGTTGCGAAGGTCAACTGGCATTGGTTGTGAAGGTCGGCCCGCATGAGTCCCTAAGGTTAGTCAGTTGGTAAAAGTGGGAAAGAAAGTTTGAAAAACACTGGTGTACCCGAACAAGGGCCGGAGTGTGGTGACTCCGGGATTTTCACAGTAACTTCATTGCAATGTTAATGTAAGCCTACATGTGACACTAATAAAGATTATAAAATGCTCCCCCACTGAAACTTCATCTACTTTTCCAACTTCATTCCCTGAAACTAGATCCAGCATGGCCCCCTTCCTTGTAGGACTTCCTACGTATTGACACAAAGGCTCTCCTGGATACATTTTAAGAATTCCGCCCACATTAAGCCTTTCATGCTATGACTATCCCAGTTAATATTGGGGAAGTTGTTTAATTTTAGAATATCCAATTGATATTTTCCAAGGGGGTGGTTTAGCTCACTGGGCTAAATCGCTGGCTTTGAAAGTAGACCAAGGCAGGCCAGCAGCACGGTTCAATTCCCGTACCAGCCTCCCCAAACAAGCGCCGGAATGTGGCGACTAGGGGCTTTTCACAGTAACTTCATTTGAAGCCTACTTGTGACAATAAGCGGTTTTCATTTTCAATTAAAGGGCAATTTAGCGTGGCAGATCCACCTACTCTGCACATCTTTGGGTTGTGGGGGTGAAACCCACGCAGACACGGAGAATGTGCAAACTTCACAGACAGTGACCCAGGGCCGGGATCGAACCTGGGATCTCGGCGCCGTGAGGCAGCAGTGCTAATCACTGCGCCACATAATATTGGGGAAGTTGAAATCGCCTACTATTATTACCAGATTTTTCTTACAATTCTCAGAGATTTGCCTACATAACAGCCCTACGATCTCTCTCTGACTGTTTGGGGGCTCATAGTACACTCCCAGCAATGTGCACACCCCCTTTTTGTTACTAAGTTCTACCTACGTGGCTTCATTTGAGAGACGTACTAAGATATCATCCCCGATTAACGCCGTGATGTTCTCCCTAATCAATAATGCAATTTCTCCTCCTCTTTTACATCCCTCTCTATTATGTCTGAAACTTCTACACCCTGGGATGTTCAGCTACCCTTCCTGCCCTTTCAACCAGGTTTCTGTGATTGCAATAATGTCAGAAAAATTTAATTCTGTTCAATTAGATAGGTAATTTCGGAGTTGGGATGACATAAAGAATTAGGTTAGATGTAAATATTGTGTCATAGACACTGGATCAAATTTCCCAAGCCGACATGGTATAGATTCTCTGAATTCTTGAAAAAACAATAAGTTCCTGGCAGTAAATTACATTTTAAGTTACAGAAGATAAGGCGGGGAGTTGGAACAAGTGAGGTTCACAAATTACTGGATGTCCTGTAGTTTAGCTGACCATGTTTAAAAAAAGCTCAATGCTAATTTAAAAAAAACATGCCATTGCTATTTATTCTGAAAAGTAATTTTTATTGATTGCGAATTCAAAAAGTTACTGACTACATCATTACGTTTTCAATTTTGTTGCAAAAATAATAGAAATGGTAGTTGAGGTGACCAGCATTGATGCATTTAATAGGAAGTTGTATAAACAGGAGGGAGAAAGGACTAGTGGGATGTGTTGATGGGGTTAGATAAAAGGTGGGTGGAAGCTCATGTGGAGTACAAGCACCAACACGGACCTGTTGGTCAAATGGCTTGTTCTTTGTGCTGTAAATACTAAGAAACTCTGAATACAAATACAAAGGGTATAAAGATATAAATGTAAATGTTTTAAGGTCTTTCACAACGTGAGCATACTATTTCAACTCATCTAGCAGAGTTGCGGAAGAACCTCAAATTGTGGGTAAACCAAGTAATGAATGGAAGTTTCCATTAAGCAATTTCGGTTTGGTGCAGAGAAGGCAATTAATGTGCCATAATTGCATTTTGCAGACAGAACTATTAAAAATAAATTTAATATTCACACCTATTTGGTAATGTGCAGAATACATAGAGGTACAATACCCATATTGTTTTGCCTAATTTTTAAAGTAATTCGACTTCATATATAAATATAATGTTGTCAATATGCACAGACAACCAAGGACATATCCATTCAAGAATTTACATCTAAGTGAAAGGTAACCCCCCCCCGCTGCTACATAAAGCAATTCTTGAAATATTTGGTGCTAGTTTGCAACAAGACGACAAAAATCAGCATCATAGTACCAGTCACACAAGCCCAGATTACAAGAACTTGTGGGTAGATTGTAGAAGTCAGAAAGAAGCAAATACAAGTAAAGCATTTAACAGTTAATTATTTGGAAATTAAGGCTGGAAGAAACATGTGGTGGGCCTGGCGAGCCATTAAAATTTCTATTCACTGGACTGGAAGATCCCACCCACCTGAAAAGCTGGAAAATTACACAGCCTGAGTATTGAAAATTTTGATACAATAGATAAAATAAAAAATAAAGTTACAAATATGGCAGAAATAATGGAAGACATGATAACAGAATAAATTGTTCACAAAATATAATTTCAAAAAAAATAATTATTGGTTAATAAAAAGAAACCGATTTGTTCCTGTAGTAATATTTTTTCAGCACCGTGAGTTAAAAAAGTCCAAGAATTGATGAGCTAGATGGATTGTGATTTCCATGGATCAGTCTGCAATCTGGAAGTTTAGTGTAGTGGGCAAAAATAACCCTTTGGTAAATTTTAATTCCGCAGTTTTGTTGAGCAAAGGTATTCAGAGTTCCAGGTTAAAAGCATATGTAGGAAGTTAGGCCGATTACCTCATTGAATAGTCAAACAGGCTATAGAGCCACCCTTGATCCCATGCTCCTGCTTAACTTAAAAAACAAGTAGAAGCCTGCTAGAAGTTGTTACCTGTCATGCCACCTATTATAAGGCGGAGCATCAAAGTCTCTAGCAGAAAGGGGCAGGGTTCCATATGATGGTCCATGTCTTGAATCAGGCCTTATTTTGGGGAAGAGATAGAGAGTATTAATCAGTTTCTGTATTACTTTACACAGACAATAAATGAGTATGAAGTAAAATAAAATATTTGTCAAGTATAATTTATTTTAAAGCTTCTACAAATATATATTGGGGAAAAAAAACTTGTACAAATGTAGGGATGAGGATTCAAATGTAACTTGTTCTATGAAGGACATGGAGGGGAAGTACTTCAATAGAAAACATTCACTTGTTATCCCTCAAGACTGGATTGCCTGATTTACATCATAAACCTGCACTGGTTTGATTACTGCAAACTGACCCAGTACAGGTTTATCATCATCATAGATCATAGAATTTACAGTGCAGAAGGAGGCCATTCGGACCATCGAGTCTGCACCGGCTCTTCGAAAAGAGCCCCCTACCCAAGCCCACACCTCCACCCTATCCCCATAACCCAGTAACCCCACCCGCCACTAAGGGCAATTTTGGATACGAAGGGCAATTTAGCGTGGCCAATTCACCTAACCTGCACATCTTTGGACTGTGGGAGGAAACCGGAGCACACGGAGGAAGCCCACGCACACACGGGGAAAACGTGCAGACTCCGAATCGAACCTGGGACCCTGGAGCTGTGAAGCAATTGTGCTAACCACTATGCTACCGTGTTGCCCCTTATGCTTCAAAATAAGGCACCCAGTCAAAACCTAATCAAGAGAGGCTTCTTAATGGGATCAGTTAGATACATCTGCTTCTACAAAACATCTGTCATAAATAGCTATAGAGCAGATATTTAGTACAGGGTCACTTCACAGAAAATACTTTATTTTTCCAAAAGCCGTACAGTTATTTTCACCAATAAAAACTTCCTCTAGTTTAGAAGTTTAAATTAAAGCAAATTCAAATTCCTGTTGAAATATTTAATATGCATCTGTCACAGTTCCGGAGCATATACAAAAAGCAAATTTTATTCCTTACTCTGGAAAATCATCAAGCAGTGGTCTAGGACCATGTGGTCCTTTATAAGAATATGAGGGGAAACGCTCCAGTATTTCTGGTTCTGGCTCCGGTTCTGCATCGAACACATCAATTCCTAAGTTACTGCAAAAGAACAAAAGAAAAGCAAATTTATATATGTAAAAATGTTAATGCTGTTAAATTTTTCAGAGTGATGTTCCTTTTCCACTGCAGAGTATCTTTTTTGGTGTTGATTCAATTTTTGGATAAAATATCCCACTGGCCTCTCTCTATGCCCACCGCACCTACACCCAAGTCATTAAAACAATTGTTAATTTGAAGGGTTTCGTGAAATTTGGAACAGTTAACACTGGTTCATTAATCAAAATTGCTTTCAGCCTTTCAAAAAGGTGCTTGGCACTCTCCTGTCAAACCCACACTGCCCCAAAATCTTCATGATCTCTCACTTTGTTTTAGGCGCAGGAACTCCACCAATTTTGGGGCGGCAAGGTGGCTAGCACTGCTGCCTCACAGCACCAGGGACCCGGGTTCGATTCCGGCCTTGGATGTGTGTGTGTGGAGTTAGTACTTTCTACCCGTGTCTGCGTAGACTTCCTCCGGGTGCTCTGGTTTCCTCCCACGGTCCAAAGATGTGCAGGTTATGTGGATTGGCTATGCTAAATTGCCCCTTAGTGTCCAAAACATAAGGTGAGGTTCTCTTTCAGAAGGTCGGTGCAGACCCGATGGGCTGAATGGCCTCCTCCTACACTGTATGATTCTAACTTCCGCTCTTCTTAGCAACACTTATCCTACAATATGCTCTAGATAAGTTTTGTGCTCTTTCATGAATTCACTTTTGGCAAGGTTTATTACCAAATCAACTGACTGTAGTTTTTTGTTTAAACAGGACTTTTGAGCTGTTTCAGGTGATGTTTACAAATGCCACTATACATCAATACATGACGATAAACCACGCAGTTAGGAACACCGGCCACCACTTAGTTCATTAGCCTGTGAAATGTTGCTGGGGATGTTTCTTAGCCCAAATGGCATCACTCAGCATTGGAAAAGATCATCTGGCATGACAAAGGCTGATGTTTCGTTAGCTCAGGGCATTAAAAGGAACCTTTAACAAATCTATTTTGGCAAGTAACAGGACACTGCAAAAGACTTCCAAGTGAGGAATTGGGTAGGATTCTGCTTTTGTTACTGCATTGTCCTTTCTGTAGTCTATACAGAATCTGGTTGTAACATCTGGTTTCGTCACAAACATAACAGGGGAACACCAGCTGCTTTGGCTAGGTTCAATGATCTGATTTTGCAACATGTACTGGATCGCCACTTTCACCTGAGCCCTTAGTGATAAGGATGGTGTTTGTAGGAGATTTTCCTGCATCCACCTCATGCATGGTTGAAGTTATACAGCCTGGTTTGTTCTTAGATTCATAGAATCTATAAAATCCAGAGAAGTGCAGAAGGGGGCCATTTGGCCTATCGAGTCTGCACCGACCCTCTGAAAGAGCACCCTATCCAAGCCCATTCCACCATGCATTGATTGTGGTCAATCAACCTAACCTGCACATCTTTGGACTGTGGGAAGAAACTGGAGGACCCAGTGGAACCCCACAAGGGGACAGTAACCAAAGGCCGGAATCAAACCTTGGTCCTTGTGAAGCAGCAGTATTGTGCAACCGTACCGCCCTTTAAATACCGGTAAACTTTTGAAAGTATCCTAACCAGACCTTCTCGCTGCCCTGCATCTCAGAAAATATGGGGCTGGATTCTCCGCAGCCCTGCGCGGAAATCGCGTTTGGCGCAGGGCACTTTTACGCCAGAATCGGGCCTGGCACTGCTCCCGTGATTCTCCGTTCCCCGAAAAATCGCTCACGTGTGAATTACGCGGTGCAGCCGGTGGGGGGGGGGGGGGGAGGGGGGCATTGCCAGAGGCCCTCCCAGTGATGCTCCGGTCCCGACCGGCTGAATTCCCGACGGCGTGGTTCTAACCACGTCTGGCCGGTCAGAACTCAGCCCGCGGCTGCCCTGGTGGTGGTGGTGGGGGGGAATCTAGTATGGGGGTGGGGGGGAATCTAGTATGGGGGTGGGGGGGCTTTATGGGCAGCCGGGGCGGCGATCGGGTGGGTTAGATTGAGCGGCGCGGGGCAGATCGTTGGGACCTTCTTTGTTGGTCCAGGTCCGCAGGCTGAGTCAGCCTTCGCGTTTGGCGCGACCGCTACAGGCCGCCGCTATGCGCATGCGCAGACTTGCAACCGGAAGTGCGGGGCCCGTATCCACAGCTGAAGCTGCGAAAAGCACTCCGGGGCCCTGCCAGACCATTCAAAGTAGGTGAATAGTTGTAAATATTTTTAAGGAGAGTCTGGCGTGAAACACCACCGTTTTTACGCCGGCGTGGGGACATAGCCCCATTTTTGGAGAATCCAGCCCCTAATATTTCAGTGTGAGCAAATTGGATAGTAGGAGGCTCAATTTGATGCCCAAATCTCATTCTGCCTCACTCTCACTGTCTCATTCAAGTGGAAATGATTTACTGAACATCTCTTTTGGATTACCCAAGTATTTAAAGAAAGTTTCAGATAACTAAGTATTTGTCTGTGGTATCAGCTTGGCTTCCGATGATGGACTTTGCTTAGCCATTGCTCAGATCATCACATGCGCAAGAAAAAAATCCTGGAATCTTTTCCTTTAACTACTCCATCTCTTTACCTTACTTGGGCTTTCCGTAATTATGGGAGAAGCTATTACCCTTGTCCGGCGAAATCATTTTTCGAGAGTAACAATCCTTCTATTGGTAACTTCTGTACCCCTACTGCAATGTCCACCACTTTAGATCACATGCCAAGAGCGCCCCACCAATATCATTTATTAAAACTTTGGCTCTTAATGCACTTTCTGGTGGAAAAGCTATGCCTTTCCTCAGAAAAAGTATTTAAGAGTGGCTCCCATATCTCTGAATGTTATCAATTTTAGTTGTCCCATTCGGGGGATAACCCATTCGGGTTCCTTTTCCTCTGGGCAAGATTTCTCTGTAACTCATGTATCTCATTCTCCTCTCCTGAAATCACAGCAGGGTTTGCACTACTTGTATTTTCAGATAGAGAAGCTGTGGGTTTGCTATTGGTTGGCTCATAAAACATTTGATGTGCAAGTCCACCATGGATACGGGGAGACACTGGTATATAATGATTACAACCCCTTAGACTTTGTGGAGAAATTGAAAAAACAGAATGCCAGACTATTTCAACGGAGTTGATTATTACAACCGTATCATGTAAAGATTGTCCACATTATGGAAAAAAACAATGCAATTGCTGATGCTTCATCTAGAATTTAACTTTGCCTTAAATCTGCTAACGTCCAAAATAATTCGAGAATAACTGTTAGCAAAAAGTGAGTGAATGAATGAATGTATGTGGGTGTGTTTTAGTATAAAAATATATAAAAGTGTTTCATTTCTCTGAGGTGGTAAGTGTCAGGAACACTATAATCACAGAAAATGGTTCATCTTCAAGGACTAAGAACATTCTAGAAGAATTTGTGTACTGAAAGACACTGTCACTTAAAGGATTAATACAGAAAACTCGACTGCTATTCCTGAAAAAAGTAATTTTTCCTAAGAAAAGGCAATTAAGCAGTTTTAAAGATGCTGGAAACCTCTTCACGCTGGTGGACTGTGTACAGAAGGGTCACATGGTAATTTATGGCTCTGAAAAAATCCATTCCTGGAAACCTGTTAAAAGTTGAGTTTCATTTTGTTCCGAGTAGAAAGAGGAGAAAAGGAGATTGCCTTTGTTTTGCATTCTAGAGTCAGAAATGAATATGCATTGCTCCTAAGTTGGAATAGAGTAACTGCATCCCGGGTCACTGTCCGTGTGCAGTTTGCACATTCTCCCAGTGTGTGCGTGGGTCTCACCCCCACTTCCCAAAAAGATGTGCAGTGTAGGTGAATTGGCCACGCTAAATTGCCCATTAATTGGAAAAAAGAGAAGGGACAAACGGCTGAAGCGGCGGTGAACGCGAGACGACAACAGCAGCGAAATCCGTCTGGGGAAAAAAAAAAGTACTCAATTTATATTAAAAAAAGGAATAGAGTAACTGCAAGTGTTTGTTGAGTCCACCTGAAAAGCAGTGCAAGAATCATCGACTGTTTCACAGAGCAGCGCTGAGAGAACAACCGTGCAATCTGGATTCCATTTCAAGAACTCAGCCATCGGACACTGACAGTCAGGGATTTATGTACGGACGGCAGGATCACAACACTGGACGAACTGGCAGAGAAATTCCAGCTAGCCAGGGGGAACGAGTTAAGGTACCTGCAACTCAAAAACTTCCTATGAAAGGAGACAAGGACGTACCTACAACCGCCATGACAGACATTACTGGAAAAGTTACTGGACGCAAGCATCCTAGATAAAGGGAACTGTAGCGACATGTATGACTGACTGGTAGAAAGGGCCGACACTGTACTGGACGCAACAAGAAAGAAATGGGAGGAAGCTCTGGGGATTAGGGTGGGGTCTCTAGAGTGAAGCACTGCATAGGGTCAGCTCCACCTCCACATGCGCAAGGCTCAGCCTGACGCAGCTAAAAGTGGTACATAGAGCACACTTAACAAGAACTCGTATGAGTAGGTTCTTCCCGGAGGTGGGGGATAGATGTGAATGGTGCCAAGGAGGTCCGGCCAACCACGCCCACATGTTCTGGTCTTGCCCCAGACTTGCGGGGTACTGGACAGCTTTCTTCAAGGCAATGTCCAAAGTGTTGGGGATTAGGGTGGAGCCATCCCCGAAAGTGGCGATCTTCGGGGTATCAGACCAGCCAGATCTATTCCTGGGGAGGAGGGCAGACGCAGTTGCCTTTGCCTCCCTGATCACCCGCTGTAGAATCCTGTTCGGCTGACAGTCAGCAGCACCACCCAAAGCTGCAGACTGGCTGTCTTACCTCTCAGAATCTCTCCAAATGGAGAAAATCAAATTCGCCATCCAAGGGTCAGACGACGGCTTCCACATAACGTGGGAGCCATTCACCCAATTGTTCCGGAACCTGTTTGTGGCCAACGAACAAGCAGAAGAATAGCCAGGTAGCCAAGAATCAGGGGAAAGTAGCCAAGGTGTGGGAGAGAGGGACAGACCGGAGAGGGGGGGCAAGGGATCGACAGCCGGAAGTAGGGCACGGGAAACGATAACAAACTTGGCATCTACAGGAACAGAAATCAAGGAAAATACGGGCGAAAGAAGGGACAGACGGCTGAAGCGGAGGTGAACGCGAGACGATAACAGCAGCGAAATCCATCTGGGAGAAGCAAGTGACAACATAAACACTAGATCCATTTGCGTATTGCCCTCTGTAATTGTTTCTCCGGCACCCAAATGTATATCAACCTCCCCAGTTTACCCAACCCCCCCCTTACAAACAGATGCCTACTTGTGTGTTAAAAATAATATTGCCAACTGTACAGATTGCTGTTGCTGTGCTAGTGAATAATACCCTACCAGTTATTTTATTTTATTGGTTTCTTTTTGTGTGTGCTCTTCTCTTTATATTCTGTGTACATAATGGTAAATATACTTTGTTCAAAAACCAAATAAAAAACATTTATATATAAAAAAAAAGAACTCGGCCATCTTTCCTTTGGACCATCGACTTCTAATCTTTGGTAGAATTCCTCTATTTTTCTTTTCTTTTTCGGTGTGCATGTGCGACTTAAGAGCATCCCAAAAGAGTAATTATTATACTTTAGCGTTTCAGATTTTATGTTCAAAAGCTTTGCTTTTCTATTTGACAAAACTGGTTTTATAATAAAGTAATAAGTTTGTTGTTTATTGAAAGAAGCTTGGTTAAAGTCTTGTTTATTCTGGGCAACAGTCACAAAGGCAAACGATTGGTCATTTTGTTGAGTGAATCAAATTTTTTAATTAATGGTGCGACATGTGGAGTAGTGTGGCTAATCAAACAGTACACTTCTCCCTGGTCGTAACACTACCTTCCCAGAGGCACCACTTCCCCTTCTGCTATTAGACAGGAGCTGAGGAGCATAAAGTGGGAACAGTAATGTGGGGGCTGTTTAAGGCAAGCATTGTCAAACTCGGGGGTGCGACCTGCGGGTGGATACCGGGAGGGCCGCGGCGCTCCCGATCGAGCAAATCTGTGCGCAACATCCGGCTGTTAAGAATGCCGGCTGCAAGCGGCCTTCAAAATGGCCACGAACATGTAAAAAAAATGCGGCCACACTGCGCATGCATGTCAGATCATCGGCGTGCATGCGATGTGCACCGATGTTCGGGCACGCATGCGCAGTGCGGCCGCTTTTTATTTTAAACGGTCGCAGCTTTTTGTTTTACAAGTTCGGGTGGGGGGGTTATTCATTTATTTTATTCGGAGGGGGGGGGGGGGTTTATTTGATAACATTTTACAGGAAATAAAATGCAGAACTTTGGAGACACCGTACTTTCCGACACCGGAAAGCTTCACCTTCATCTTACAGGTTCCATTGGAGGAGCGTGTACGAGGGCCAAAGGGACCCAAAACCATTTCCTCCATTTTTGTCCGCAGCAAACAAGGTAAGAGAAAATGGTGGGTCGCGCAGATCGGCCGGTGTGGGTCGCGAAGGTCGGCCGGCATGGGTCACAAAGGTCGGCCGAGTTAGGTCCCGAAGGTCGGCCGGTTGGTAAAAATGGGTCCCTGGAAAAAAAGTTTGAAGAACACTGGTTTAAGGAGCACTTGCTGCAAGTGCTGGATAGTTTTGTCCCACTAAGACGAGGAAGGAATGGCAAGGTGAAGGAGCCTTGGATGACAAGAGAAGTGGAGCTTCTAGTCAAGAGGACGAAGGAAGCTTACATAAGGTTGAGGAAGCAAGGATCTGGCATAGCTCCAGAGGGTTACAAGGTAGCCAGGAAGGAACTCAAAAATGGACTCAGGAGAGCTAGAGGGGGGGCATGAAAAAGCCCTGGGGGGAAGGATTAGGGAAAACCCCAAGGCGTTCTACACTTGCGTGAGAAATAAGAGGATGATCAGAGTGAGAGTAGTGCCGATCAGGGATAGTGGTGGGAACTTGTACCTAGAGTCTGAGGAGATAGGGGAGGCCCTAAATGAATATTTTGCTTCAGTATTCACGAGAGAGAGGGACCTTGTTGCTCATGAGAACAGCATGAACCAAGTTACTAGACTCGAACAGGTTGATATTAAGGAGGAGGATGTGCTGGAAATTTTGAAAAGCATCAGGATAGTTAAGTCTCCTGGGCCTGACGGATATACCAAAGGTTACTACGGGAAGCGAGGACAGAAATTGCTGCGCTGTTATCGATGATCTTTGCGTCCTCATTCTCCACTGGAGTAGTACCGGATGATTGAAGGAAGGCGAATGTTGTTCCCCTGTTCAAGAAAGAAAATGGGGAAATCCCTGGGAATTACAGACCAGTCAGTCTTACGTCTGTGGTGAGCAAAATATTGGACAGGATTCTGAGAGATAAGATTTATGATTATTTGGAAAAATATAGTTTGATTAAAGATAGTCAGCATGGCTTTGTGAGGGGCATGCCTCATAAGCCTCATTGAATTCTTGAGCATGTGACGAGACACATCAATGAAGGTCAGGCAGTGGATGTGGTGTATATGGATTTCAGTAAGGCATTTGATGAGGTTCCCCATGGTAGGCTCATTCAGAATGTTTGGGGGCATGGGATACAGGGAAATTTGGCTGCCTGTATACAGAATTGGCTGGCCGAAAGAAGAGAGCGAGTGGTAGTGGATGGAAAGTATTCCACCTGGAGGTCGGTGACCAGTGGTGTCCCGCAGGGATCTGTTCTGGGACCTCTGCTCTTTGTGGTTTTTATAAATGACTTGGATGAGGAAGTGGAAGGGTGGGTTAGTAAGTTTGCCGATGACACAAAGGTTGGTGGAGTTGTAGATAGTGTCAAGTGCTGTTGCAGGTTACAAGACATTGACAAGATGCAGAGCTGGGCTGAGAAGTGGCAGATGGAGTTCAGCCTAGTTAAATGTGAAGTGATTAATTTTGGAAGGTCGAATTTGAATGCTGAATACAGAGTAGGCAGGATTCCTGGAAGTGTGGAGGAACAGAGGGATCTTGGGGACAATGTACATAGATCCCTCGAAGTTGCCACCCAGGTTGATAGGATTGTTAAGAAGGCGTATGGTGTGTTGGTTTTCATTAACAGGGGGATTGAGTTTAAGAGCCGCGAGGTTTTGCTGCAGCTTTATAAAACCCTAGTTAGACCACACTTGGAATATCGTGCCCAGTTCTGGTCACCTCATTATCGGAAGGATGTGGATGCTTTGGAGAGGGTGCAGAGGGGATTTACCAGGATGCTATGTCTTATGTAGGTTGAGGGAGCAAGGGCTTTTCTCACTGGAGCGAAGAAGGAAGAGAGGTGACTTGATAGAGATGTACAAGTTGATGAGAGGCATGTATGGAGTGGATAGCTAGAGACTTTTCCCCAGGGCGGAAATGGCTGTCACGAGGGGACATTATTTTAAGGTGATTGGAGGAAGGTATAGGGGAGATGTCAGAGGTAGGTTCTTTGCACAGAGAGCAGTGGCTGCATGGAATGCACTGCCAGTCAGAGTCATTAGGGACATTTAAGCGACTCTTGGACAGGCACATGGACAGCAGTAAATTGAAGGGGTGTAGGTTAGGTTGATCATAGATTAGAATAAATGGGCGGCACAACATCGTGGGCCGAAGGGCCTGTACTGTGCTGTACTGTTCTATGTTCTATTTCCATTCCAACCCTTCTATCTTTGACCTCCTGCAATGTGCCAGATAAACTATATTTAAACATCAAAAACATTTCATCCTGGACAATGTCTAGACCTCCAGTTTAAACAACGGTTTTAGCAATGTCACCCCATATTTCTTCACTTCATCTCTTGTCAATTCCTTTCAATCATATTTTTCTTCCTCTGGCACCTGTGCTTCACTCCTATTTCTCAACTCCATTATGTCCACCCACCATCCCCATTAGTCTCTTAAGTCCATTAGTCGTTTTTGCTGGCGTTTAAAGACACTGAACTTGACTAGAAGAACCGTTGGCTCTTTGGCAAACTCTCCAATTCCTCCATTAGATATTTTGGATCAACTTCAAGCAATGATTTGGTTGAGTTGATGTTCTGCAATTTCATCTACGATGTGCCTCAGTTTTTTTTAATGCAAAATATCTTGTATGAATGCAATAATATCCATTCTGTCACAATTAAAATGTGTAAAATGCATTTTTAATCACCCTCATCCAATTGAGCAATTAATCATAGTCTCCTTGCCTGGATAGGTTACATGGTCAGGAAGGGCCTTTGTTAATTTATCAAGTGATTATTATTATTTTTAAAATTTTTTTTTAAAATTTAGAGTACCCAATTCATTTTTGTCCAATTAAGGGGCAATTAAGCATGGCCAATCCACCTAGCTTGCGCATCTTTTGGGTTGTAGGGGCGAAACCCACGCAAACACGGGGAGAATGTGCAAACTCCACACGGACAGTGACAGCCGGGATTGAACCTGGGACCTCGGCGCCGTGAGGCCGCAGTGCTAACCCACTGCACCACCGTGCTGCCCTATAAGTGATTATTATTGACACAAGAGTCTTGGCAGAGTATTTGGAAAGGCCATTGATTGGAGGAGCATATTAAAGAGTGAGATTCTAACCTCCATAACATTTTCAGCAGGAGGTACTGCATAGTGATCTGGAGTTGGAAATCTGGCGGATTATTTCCTGTACCAGAGAACACTGCATCCGAATGTAATTCACTGAGCTGGGTGACTATGAACTGAACCTGGAATGATCTTGGCGTGTAGTTCAGCTACTCACCAGATACTTGCCAAGCCACGTGAGAACAAAACAAATTGTATGATAAATTGCTTTTAAAATTCTAGAATAAGACCAAAGAATTTTTTCTTAAAGCCGTATAATTACCTTCTCATTGGTCCACTTCGAAGGTCAGACAGATATACGCTTCCATCCATTTTGTGACCACGAGCGGTATTAAAAACTTTAATTTAAATAGGATGAAAAAAAAAGTTACTTGGAGGTCTAACTTTGATAAAAATGAAAACCTTTAGAATAAATACGATACATACGTTCAATTATTGTCTCAGGGTCCACTTCTTCTACATCGATGAGATACCTTTAATTAGGTTATAACGTAAAACACTTCAATACAAGCCAGAAAAATAATTAAATGTTTCTAAAATATACTGAGTAAAAGTTTTATCACTGATTCAACTGCAGTTTACACACCACTTAAAATTTGTGTTTTGGAATCAGTTACAACCTATTGCATAGTAGTTTATTTCATTCCCAGGATGTGGACATCACTGGCAAGGCCAGTATTTATTAACCATCTTAATTGCCCGAGAAGACGGTGGTGATGGCTTCTCGAGTACAACCAAGTGGCTTGCTATTTCATTTCAGAGGGCAGTTCAGACTCAACCACGTTGGTGTGGGTCTGGAATCACAAGTAGGTCCGAGTGGCAGGTTTTCTTCCTGAAAGAACATCAATGAACTTGATTTTAATGACCATCGATAATCGGTAATTGCTGAGGCTATTTTTCAATTTAGGATTTATTTAATTAATTGAATTTAAATTCCCCAGCTGTCATGGCAAAATATTAACTCGTGTCTGTGGATTATCAATGCAGGTCTCTGTATTACATGTCCAGTAATATAACTAATATACTAACAATCCTCATCACAAATGCCAAGTAATGTATTCTTCAGCTTCATTACATGTGCAGTATTTTCAAATTTTGCAGAAAATCCAACAGCCCTCCCTCCACAAAAAAAGAACATTGAAAGGCTTTTAAGTACCACAAAATACGTGAAAAAGGGCAGTGGCAGTATGAATACAAAATTGTTTTTGAGACAGCTAATGAATGGTACTTTAAAATAAATAAATAAATTTAGAGTACCCAATTGTTTTCCAATTAAGGGGCAATTTAGCGTGGCCAATCCACCTACCCGGCACATATTTTGGGTTGTGGGGGTGAAACCCACGCAAACAAGGGGAGAATGTGCAAACTCCACACATACAGTGACCCAGAGCCGGGATCGAACCTCAGCGCGTGAGGCAGCAGTGCTACCCACTGCGCCACCGTGCTGCCTGTGAATGGTACTTTTTAATGTGCAGCAATGTCCCTCAGGGGTTGATAGTAAATCCACAACTCTTTTTGATATATATTAATTACCTAGATTTGTGTAATCAGAGCATAATTACAAAGCAAGCGGAACAAGATGACAACGGCAGCGAACTCTGTCTGGGAGAAGCAAGGGACGACAACACCACGAACAGATGCCTACTTATGCGTGTAAATAATTTTGCCAAGTGTACAGAGCTTCTGCTGTTGAGCGGGGGTATAATACAGTCCAATGGCTTCTCAGGGAAAATTAAAATGTCAGCAGCAGCAGCGACCCATAGGGGAGTGGGGGTGAGTGCTCCGTTGGGAGGGTGTGGGAAGACTGAGGCGCGTGGGGTCACGTCTAGTCAATTGCTATTGTATATTCTCTTTTTGCACTATGTTAATGTTCACTCTATTTTGCTGTGTTAGGATTATTACTATTTATGAAAAACTTTGCAAAACTTCAATAAAAAAATAAAATAATTACAAAGCAGACAAATAACTTTCTAATAGCTTTTGTAAACCATCAGGAGGGTAGCAATTATCTTCAAGAGAGCATAAACATGGAACGGCATGGTGGTGCGGTGGTTAGCACTGCTGCCTCACGGCACTGAGGACCTGGTGCGATCCTGGCCCCGGGTCAGTGTGTGTGTGGAGTTTGCACATTCTCCCCATGTCTGTGGGGTCTCAGCCCCACACCCAAAATAATGTGGAGGGTAGGTGGATTGGCCACGCCAAATTGCCCCTTAATTGGAAAAAAAGAATTGGGTACACTAAATTTATTTTTTTAAAAAGGGCATAAACATACTGAAATTTAAACAAAGTAGCTTAGGGTGACTGATGTGGTGGGGAGTCTCAGGGGATAGCTCTGCTCGCACCCCCGTTCCATGGAGTAGCCCGGGTGCCATCGGTCACCCCGAGGGAGGGGGAAGTGATGGGGCCCGTGCCAGTCACTCCCGCAAGGGAGATGCCAGAACACCCCCCCCCCCCCCCCCCGGTGCATCTGGTGGGAAACAGGCAGAACAGGGCAGCACCGCGCCAACTGGGACAAGAAGTCGCCTGCCAATGGGGACCCAGGCCACAGGCCGGGAATAACAGCAGGGTGCCTTCACTCATGATGTGTCATCTGGGGACCCACCTAGACATGGTGAGACAGGGCCTCGAAGGCCAGACAGTTAGACACCAGTTAAGCTGGCATGGGTGCAGGGTACAGTTTAGTAATAGGGGTTAAGGCACATATATGTATATTTGTGCATATTAAACACTGTTACCATGGTTAAAACCACCTCGGTGCTCTGACAGATGGGCAATGGGTGGGCTGGTCTCAGCTGGACAGAGAGGGAATGCGGGGAGGGCATGGGCAGACGTGGGTGGCCCGTCACCCCAGGGATCCAATGGGATGTGTGCTGGAATGGCCAACTCGGGCTACCATGGGCAGGAGTCAGATCTCGTCATACGGTGCGGAGCACCAGAGATCAACGCAGAGTGGGTTGTCATCATCCTCCATTCCATGGACCATACCTGCTGTTACTGCCAACCCAAGGCCCAAACCCCGTGGTGTGTCAGGTATGCATCACGGAGGGAGTTGCGGGGGTGGGTGTATGGCAATTCGGTGTCTGAGCCCCTGGCCAGTCCCCCGTCCCCCCAACTGGTGAACCTGGAGGTGATCAGTGTCCCGTGTGTTTTGGCCCTGGCGCACATGTTGTGCAGCCTCCCTTGCCTGCTTAGGCCTATGCTCTGCCCATCCTCGCCCTCCCTTGCATCCTCCTCGCTGGATGAGGCCTGGTGTTCCTCCTCCAGCGCGATGCTGTGGAGGATGCAGCAGACCGCCATGATGCGTGTGACCCTCTTTGTATCTTACTGGAGGGCCCCTCCAGAGTGGTCCAGGCACCTGGACCACATCTTCAGCACCGCTCAATCACGCTCCTTATTGCTGTATGAGGGTCATTGTAGCGGGTCTCCATGTCTGTCTGTGGCCTCCAGATAGGTGTCATCAGCCACGACCGCAGTGAATAACCCCTGTCGTCTCCTCCTCAGTCTTGTTGGATGGCTGGCTTTCCATCATGGGCGGCTGCCACCTGTTCCTCTGCGGCACACTTCACCACTGGTGCTTCCTGCTCCTCCTAGAGCAGCTTGAGCTCATACAGCAGCAGGGCATCCCCTAGGGCTGCAGGAACTATCAGGAAGGCCACCATTGCTGGTTGAATTCCAATATCCATTGTCTGCAGGGGGTGAAAGGCCAACATGCTAGCATGGTGCATACACCCGTGCCCAATCAGGTCCAACGGGCTACACAATGACCCTGGTTCGCACTGCAGACTCCGCTTCCGCATGTCATCCCACCCCAATCCCCACACCACTGGCCTCTGGCCCTGGCGTCCATCCTTGATGCCAGGGGTATCATCAGCTGGCACAGCACTTGTCAGCGACATGCTCCGTGGCCCCCATCCAGCACCCCCATAGGGGCTGGGGATTAGGCGGGTGGGGGTATGGCAGAGGGTGGGCCACTCATATGGCCGGTGTCACTCTGTGGAACCAGGAGGTGGGTGGTCAGTGGGGTGCGCAGCAAGATGGCTGCCTTGCAGGCTGCAGTATTGGTGGTTCATGACTGAACACTGCCCACCTTGGCTCCTGGTTCTGCAGAGTGACATTGGCCATCGCTCCCCCCCCCAAATTAAAGGGGGGGGGGGGGAAAGAAAAGAGGTGGGTAAAGAGGGTCACCCCGGCCACTCGGCCCATTCCATCACACCCCACCCTCTCTCAGCCTTGGCTGTGCTCACCCATTGCAGCCAGTCTGGCCAGTGTCCGGCCCGGCAGTTCACAGCCGCTCCTCCGTGTCCTACCTCCTCTCTCTCCCTCACCAACCACGACACTGGTTTCACGATTTTTAAAAGCACAAGTGAACTGCGCTGTCGGGGACTCAGCCCATTGGAGGATGAGAATCTCGGAGTCCCCGGTAAATACCGGTTCGGGCCCGCTAATGACATGCAAGTGGTGTTTACTGTACATGCGTTCCAGAACGCATTGACGCCGCTGTTGAGGTGACAGAGAATCACAATTTGTTGTCAAATTGGCGCCTCCCACTATTTTGGCAACGGAACCGATTCTGCATCCAATTGCATTTCGCGATTTAGGAATCAGCCAAAGCAGAATCACGGCCATTGGTCTTTGGTTCCAAGTACAAACTCCACCCCTCTACCTTGCAATTGTCAGAGGCTTAAACGGATGGTTTGCAACCTTGATGACATATGTGGCCGCAAGATGAGCTCCTAAACATATACCCACCCCACCAATCATTAAGACCACCGATTTCTGCACTGGTGACATCCCTCACACTGTCCCTGCCTCAGCCCATCTGCTGCCGAAACCCTCATTCATTCCTTTATTAACCCGAGACTGGATTAATCCAATCCGCTCATGGCTGGCCTCCCACATTCAACCCTCCACAAACTTCAGTACATCCAAAACCTGCAGCTCCATCTCTACTCGTTCCAAGTGTGACACAGAAGAGCGGCATGGTGGCACAGTAGTTAGCACAATTGCCTCAGTGCCAGGGACCCGGGTTCAATTACAGCCTTGGGTGACCATGTGTGGAGATTGCACTTTCTCCCCGTCTGCATGGGTTTCCGTCAGGTGCTCCGGTTTCCTCCCACAGTCCAAAGATACGCAGGTTAGGTGGATTGACCATGATCAATTGTCTCTTAGTGTCCCAATCCGTGCAAGTTACGGGGTTACAGGTCGGGGGGGGGGGGGGGGGGGGGGGCCTAGGTAGGGTGCTCTTAAAGAGTCGGTGCAGACTTGATGAGGCGAATGGCCTCCTTCTGCACTGTAGGGATTCTATGGTTCTAAGTCCCATGCAATCACCGCACTGCTCACATTAGCTCCCGGTTAAGCAATGCAGCAATTTAAAAATTCTCACCTGTGTTTTCAAATCTCTCTTTGGCATCGACTCTCACCCCCAATCTTAAATTTCCCTAACCTTCCAAGATATTACCCATCCTCTTGAGAAACCCAGACTTTAATTGCTCCACCATTGGTGACTGTGCCTTCAGCTGTCAAAGCCCCAAGTTCTGGAACTCCTTAAACTTTACAATCTTTAAAACTCTCCTTAAAATCTACCTTTGCCATTTGCTCTAGCATCTCCATGTGGCTTGGTGTCAAATTTTGTTTTCTAATGCTCCAGTGAAGCACATTGGGATATTTCATTCTGTTAAAGGCACTGTATAAATGCAAGTTGTCATTACTGTTTTTTTAAACACAGCAAGTTATAATTTGGAATGCATCGTAAGAACAGAGCAATGCAATGGTGGAAGCAAATTCAAAATGTAGTTTTCAAAATGGAATTTAATAAATATTTGAAGGGAAATTATTTGCTTGGCAAATGGGGTAGTGTAGGGGAATGGGTTCAACGTAAATGCTCTTTGAAAGACCTGGCATAGGCACATGGGTCGAATTGTCTCCCTCTGTCCTGTAGCATTTAACGATTCTACGACACTAGATGTCTCCTTTTCTACATACAGACAAAATAAACAGATATGATTTATTTGATATAAATTGATTAATTTGGCGACCGAAAGAATAATTTAATAATTTCACACTGAGGGAAAAAGTGTTGTTTTGATATTTTATAAAACAAGGAGTGTTCCCAGAGAAGGAATGGGAGACAGCAAGACTGGAGAGCTGAGGTCTCGAGGCATTCATTCTTGCTAATTCTGTTCTAATGAATGCAAGCTGAAAAATTTAGATAACGTGCCTCCTTTTTCAGGAACACTCAGGTTCTAGGCTATCAAAATGACTATTAGATGCATAGATTAATTAATTAAACTACTCAATATACAATAAAACAAATAATTGTTGAAGACTTTATTAATAATAATAATCTTTATTGTCACAAGTAGGCTTACATTAACACTGCAATGAAGTTACTGTGAAAATCCCTTTGGCGCCACACTCTGGTGCCTGTTCGGGTACACGGAGGGAGAATTCAGGATGTCCAATTCACTTAACAGCACATCTTTCGGGACTTGTGGGAAGAAACCGGAGCACCCGGAGGAAACCCACACAGATACAGGGAGAACATGTAGACTGCACAGACAGTGACTCAAGCTGGGAATTGAACTTGGGACTCTGGAGCTGTGAAGCAACAGTGCTACCCACTGTGCTATTCATTAAATAAATAAAATAAGGTTAGAGTAAGAGATGGCAGAGCAGGTTGTGTGTCTGGATTGCAGAATGTGGATGTTTGTGAATGGTGAGACTGTCCTGAGCAAACATGTCTACAGGAGATATTTTCAAATATTTCCAACTGGAATCTCTCTGGCTAACAGGTATGGAGCTGGAGTGAGAGTTGCTGGCACATGAGGGAGGATAAGAAATGTTTGGACAGTTTAATTGAGAATATAGTCACAGAGGAAACAGAAGTTCAGGAAAGGGAGGGTGTGACTCTTCGAGAGTTGGACAGCAGGAATTCATGAGAGGTTGAGGATGAGGTGCTGCAGATATTGGATACTGGCTCCATTCAACAAGAATGACGTGTTTATATAGCCTGGCCCCGTCAGCCTGTGCCTGTCTAGAATTTATATGTGGTAGTAATAAGGGACTCTAAATAGGGACAGATAGCATCCTCTGTACCCAAGAACGAGGATCCCAAAGGATGTGTTGCCTACCCGATGCCAGGGTAATGGTTATCTCACTGCAGCTGGAGAGGTACTTGGAAACAGAAATCGGTAAATCCAGTTTTCATAGTCCTTTTAAAAAAAATATCCGTTCATGGGATGTGGGTGCTGGCTGGGATGTTGCCCATCCCTAAATGCCCTTGAACTGAGTGCTTTACTGGGCCATTTCAGAGGGAATTTAAGAGTCAACCACATTGCCGTGGATCTGGAGTCACATGTAGACCAGATCAGACAAGGACGGCAGATTTCCTTCCCTAAAGGACATTAGTGAACCAGATGGGTTTTTATGACAATTGACAATGGTTTCATGGTCATCATTGGACATTTAATTCCAGATTTTTATTGAATTTAAGTTTCACCATCTGCCATGGTGAGATTCGAACCTGGGTCCCCAGAGAATTACCCTGGGCCTCTGGATCACTAGTCCAGTGGCAATACCACTACGCCACTGCCTTCCTTGCAAGTCAGAACTAACAACATAGGAAGGAAACAACGTTGCTGAAAGACTCAAATTAAAAATCAGGACCCCATCTCTGGATTATTGCCCGAGTCATATGCAAATTGATATAGGAGCAAATGGATCAGGAGAATTAACAGGTGGCTAAAGGGCTGATGTGGGAAAAGAAGAGTTAATTTTCACATGACAAACGCACCAGTTCTGGGACAGAAGGAACTTACCAATGGGATGAGCTCCACCTAAACTAGGATGGGGCCTGTATTCTAGTGGAAATTATAAATAGGGAGGTGGCAAACATTTTCACCTACAAAGATGGGGAAAGGATCTACAAGAAACATAAACCACCTAAATATAAAGTGAACAGAGAAGGCAAGCATAGGAAATAATAAACTAAGAGAGGACACTCAGCATTAGAGTTGAGGAAGAAAGCTCCTGCTTTTTCAATATTCAACTAAAAACTTAAAAGCCAAAAGAAAAGGTGAGATTTAAACTTGCATTTAGCTTTTCAATTCTACCTTACTTGAAGGACAACTCCAGCATATTTTGGTGCACCCGTGTTCTCCTAGGTAAAATTTATCATTCTGGTGATGTTAAAAATCATACCAGTTTTTGAATCTTCCAAATGCATTTGCCCAAGATGCTTCTTGAGGCTGTAAATACCAAGCGTTTGTTTTATCATGCTATTGTGTCAGATGATCTGGACAATAGGTATCCTAGTTTCCCTTCATGTCAAGGCCAAAAAGTGCTTCTTCTGTTCAACTTTTCCCTGTTGGATTTTACAATGTAGAGTTTCATCGTAGAGTATCATGTGCTGTCAGTATCTTGACAATTCTAGTGTGTGAAGGTCAGTGCGCTGTATTTGTGGCCTCGCAATTTTCTGTTTGTTAAAATGAATACAGATAACCAAACAAAGCCACAAGTCAGGTATGCCTAAACTGGGGCAGCACGGTGGCGCAGTGGGTTAGCCCTGTTGCCTCACGGCGCCGAGGTCCCAGGTTCGATCCCGGCTCTGGGTCACTGTCTGTGTGGAGTTTACACATTCTCCCCGTGTTTGCGTGGGTTTCATCCCCACAACCCAAAGATGTGCAGGGTAGGTGGATTGGCCATGCTAAATTGCCCCCTAATTGGAAAAAAAAAATTAATTGGATACACTAAATTTACTTTAAAAAGGTACGCCTAAACTGTGAACCTGCACTTCAAATGCACTTTGTTGCACAGAGTTCTGTCCCAGGAACCTAAAATTGTAAAACCTGTTCAGCTACCCATGTTTATCTCTTAGTTAATTCTCCTCCCCACTACACTTTAAATTAAAATCTAAGTCTATCACACATGGGTTCCTGACCAAAGAGGACATCTGGATATCAGTATTGTTCAGTGATGACTCAATATGAAATATGACCATCTATTAATTCTCCTTGACGTTTCACTCAATATTATAGCAGAGAGTCCAGTGACTAAGGGACACAGATTTAAAGTAATTGGTAGAAGGATTAGAGGCGAGATGAGAATTTGTTTTTCCCTCCCAGAGGGTTCTGGAACTCGCTGCCTGAAAGGGTAGTAAAGGAAAAAAACCCTCAACTAATTTAAAAGGTATCTGGATGTGCACGTGAAGTGCTGTATCCTGCTGGGCTATGGTCAAAATGATGGAAAGTGGGATTAGGCTGCATGGCTCATTTTTCGGCCAGCGCAGACATGACAAGAACATGGGAATTACGAGCAGAAGTAGGCAATAATTCAGCACTTCGAGCCTGCTCCGCCATTTAATCAGATCACGGCTGATCTCTTACTGGTTTCAAATCCACCTCTCTTCCAGTTCCCCATATCTCATTAACCCATTGTTTTTTTTTTTTTAAAATCAGAAATATATCTACCTCCTACTTGAAACCATTTAATGACTCAATGATCCCACTGCACTATGGGGCAGCGAGTTCCACAAATTCACCACCCTATGCGAGAAGTAGTTTGTCCTAATCTCTGTTCTAAATCTACTGCCTCTCAACATATATCTGTAACCTCTCATTCTAGAAGAGGAAACATTTAGTCTACATTTACTTTATCAATCCCATTTAGTATTTTATACACCTCGATCAGATCCACTCTCATCCTTCTAAACTCCAGCAAGTATAAATCCAAACTGTTTCATCTCTCCTCAAATGCCAACTCTTTCATCCCTGGAATCAATCTGGTGAACCTCCTATGGATTGCCTCCAAAGCCACCACATCCTTCCTCAAATAAGGAGACCAAAACTGGACACAATAATCCAGATGTGGACTCACCAACACCTTATACAATTGCAACAACATTTTTCTACTTTTCTACTCCAGTCCTTTTGCAATAACCACTGACATTCCATTTGCCTTTTTAATTACATGCTGTACCTGCTTACCGACTTTGTGCGATTCAAGAACAAAGGCACCCAGATCCCTCTGCCCAGACGTATTTTGAATCTGCTTTTCATTTCGATAATAATTTGCCATTCTATTTTTTTTCAGCCAAAATGGATAACCTCACACTTATCTATATTAAACTCCATCTGCCCAAGTTTTGGCCCAATCTCCTACCCTATCAATATCCGTTTGTAAAATCTTTATCTCCTCTTCACTGCCTGTTTTCTCACCTATTTTAGTATCATCCACAAATTTTGCTTTGTTATACTCTCTCCGTGCTTGCAGGTCATTTATATAGTCAACAGCTGTGGTCCGAGGATGGACCCCAGCGGCACCCGCTAGTTACAGTTCGCTAGCCCGAGAAGGACTCATTTATCCCGACCCTCTGCTTTCTGTCAGTCAGCCAATCCGCAATCCCCTGCTATCTCACGTTCTGGATCAGTCTTTTATGCGGCACCTTGCCAAACACCTTCTGGAAGTCTAGACATACCACATCCATAGATTCCCCATAATCCACCTTGCTGGCTACATCCTTAAAGAACTCAAGCAAGTTTGTCAAGCACGACTTACCCTTCATAAAACCGTGCCGACAATGGTGGATTGAGCTTTGTCTTTCCAAATGTTCAGTTATCGCCTCCTTATTGATTAATTCCAGCAACTTCCCCACCAGAGGTCAAGCTAACCAGTGTGTAATTTCCTATTTTTTGCCTCACTCCCTCTTTGAATAGGGGCGTCACATTAGTGTGTTTCCAATCCATCTGGACCCTTCCAGAATCCAGGGAATTCTGAAATATCACAACCAATGCATGCACTTTCTCTGCTGCCTCCTCAGTACCCTAGGGTGCAGGCCTTCAGGTCCTAGGGACGTATCTGCCTTTAATCCCATTAGTTTATTCAATACCGTCTACCTAGTGATGGCCCATGTGCCCTTTTTCTGTGCCATAAGCCAGGGAATAAAACCCTGGTTAAAGTATTACATCCAGTTCTAGTGGCCATATTATAAAAAGGGTATGCAGGCACTGGAGACTGTACATATCAGGAGAGAATTGACAGGCTAAGCCACTTTTCAGTGAAAAAGGCAGCCCAGGGTGACATAATCGAGATCTTTAAAATTATGAAAGGGAGTGGATACAGAAGGAATGTTTCTTCCTGTGGGGAAGGGCATAACCAGAGGAGGACATCAACATAAGATAATCACCAAGAAATCCACTTCTGGAATTCAGAAGAAACTTATTTACTCAAAGAGTGGTGAGAATCTGGAAATTGCCACCTCAAGGGGTATTTATGGCATTTAAGAGGGAACATGTGTATAAGGGAGAAGGTAACAGGATAAAAGATAGAAGCTCGAATGGAGCATAAACTTCACATGGACTGTTGCACCAACTGGCCTCTTTTTGTGTCATATACCCTATGTAAAGTTGTAAGGCTACCGTGGTAACGCATATAGATTCATTGCAATCAGTATATTTCATTCATAGGTTATCCCCCCTCCCAATTAAGGGGCAATTTAGCTTGGCCAATCCACCTAACCTGCACATCTTTGGGTTGTGGGGGTGAAATCCATGCAGACACGGGGAGAATGTGCAAACTCCACATGGACAGTGATCCAGGGCCGGGATTCGAACCCGGGTCCTCAGCGCCGTAGTCCTAGTGCTAACCACTGCGCCACCGTGCTGCCCTTATTGGTTATCTCTGATTGCTCAATTATCAGGAAAAGTATGGGCCTGAATTGAATTAATAAAAATGTGAACATTCACAACCATCATCACCTTGTATTTGTATATGGGCCATTATGAAGGCGAATCTCTCAGGATGCTTGAAAGCCACAAAAGAAAATGATCCAGATTTAAGCAATACTTACCGACAGATAAGGTATCCAGTTCTATTAATTCCACTGGTACAGTGAACGCCAATAATTTTATCTAAAAATAAATCGGAAGAATAAACAAAATTGAAACATCTTCAAAGTGAAAGAAATGACGATGACAAAATAATACACAATGCTACCAAGAATTCGGAAATGCTTGTAAGGTTCTCAGCACAATGTTTATTGTCCAATTTGTGCAATAAAAATATTTTATTGACTAACTTCAAGTATTAACTAGGGACATTACATGTGATTTTCATTTTAACCTTTATACTTCAAATATAAAGTTGGGTTAGAAATCAAATCATGCATTTTTGTCAGTTTCCTCTCCTCACAAGTGATGAGTTCCATTACAGTATGTTTTCATATTCATTTCTCAACACCTTGCCCGCGTGACCATTCGTACATGAGACTGGTTAGTGAACTTTCTTTGGAAGATTGTTTTACCATGGAACAAGGAGACGTGTACAATCAGGAGAGGGGGTTTGAGGTTGATCCTACTCTCAGCCAACTATGTGATGATCATCAGGAGTGACCCATTTTCCCCTTTAAATCTCAGCAGTGCTAAGGCCAGCTGCACTACTCCTACTGCCACTCCCAACACAGATTTTAAAAGTCAGCATAGTTTTGAATCCAATCACAGGATCTTTTGGCAACACTGCTTTGCCCCACACTGACTTATTTTTAACTTGAAACCTCAAGAGAGCTAAGGAATTTATTTTAGTTCCCAAATATCTCAATATGTAACTACATATTTATGGCATGCTTTTACTTAGCCAAAAATAAACTGATATTAACTGTTTAATGGAATTGAAGCTTCTAAATCGGTCATAATAGTCTGAATGGTGGCAATCAGTAGACATGTATGCCCATTCAGCATATTTAATGCAAGTTTTGCATCCTTAAAAATTGTATCTACTTTTTTCTCTTTCTCCCATGACAAGCAACAAAATGGCCATGATGATAACTTGGAGCCACAATGCGTGGGTGGAATCTGATGCAGCAAGGGAAATCTTGAAGTAAGTGCATTAAAATGCCACTAATAGACACACGGAAATCACCTTGTTAGTTTTTTGTTTCTAGGTTTGGTGTCAATTGCTTGGCAACGGGATTGAGGAGGACCCAGTTGACCGAATCGCAACTCCAGTATTCAGAACAAAGAAAAATTAATTGCACAAAGGAGGACATTTGGTCCATCGTGTTCATGCTGGTCAAAAAAGAGCTTTGAAACCTCATCTCAATTTTCAGCTCTTGGTCCATAGTGCTAAACGTTACAGTACCTAAAGTACATATCTACATTTAAAAAAATGATGTGTTTCTGTCTCTACCATCCATTGTATTACATGTATGGCTGATGATGTTGACTGAGAGGATGATCTATCTCAACCACCTTCTCCCTATTGTGCACACCCTTCGTTTCAGTCAAATAGTCTTTGAATATATCTACTCTCATGCACCACGGTAGTGAGTTCCACCCTGGAGTTAAAAAACTACTCAACTCCTCCCTAATCCCTCAACCAATTACTTTAAATCTATGCCCCCTGATTATTGACCTCCCTGCTCTTGTAAATAGGTCCTTCCTATCCAACCTCTTTTCGCTATAATTTTATATACCCTCGATGAAACTTTCTCCCAGCCTGCCTGTTCCAATGAAAACAAACCCAACCTATCCAGTTTTTCCTCAGCTAAAATTCTCCACTTCTGGCAAAATTCTCATTAATCACCTTCAGACCCCCTCTAGAGTGACTGCATCCTTTCTATAACAGTGACCATAACTCTATGCAGTACCTCAGCTGCAGCCAAACTCGTATTTTACACTGTTCTAATGTAATCGTCCTGTTCTTATAATCTAGGTCTTGTCCAGTAAAGAAAAGTATGCCATCTTGATCATTATTTCTGCCAGTTTTGTTACTGCCAGGGATTTGTGCACATATATGCCAAGGTCTCTCTGTTCTTTTATATTTCTCAGAAACTTATCATTTATTGTGTATTCCATTGCCATTTATTTATTTATTTTTATTCTCATTTTCCACATTTTCCTCAAATACACAACACAAGATAACCAACAATAACAAATACAGTATACACCCCCAACCAGCATCCCCTTCAACATATAAACCCAAACATCATCCCGACATTCCAAGTACATCAAAACAAAAAGACCAAAGTGCTCAACTCCCCAATAGCAGCTCCCCTCATGTTCGATGACATCCAATTCTTGAAAGTGCAAGATAAACAATGCCCATAAATTGTAGAATCCTTTCATCCTCCCCCTCAGCTCAAGCATCATCTTTACGAGCGTTCAAAAATCACATGTACCACCCCCGAGATTATCTTAAAATTCTCTCTCCAATATCCCTCCAGCATCGGGCAGGACCAAAACATGTGAACATGGTTTGCGGGGCTCCTCCCACAGCGCTCTTACATTCTCCACCCCCTCAAAGAGTCGGCTCATCCTTGCCCTTGTGAGGTGCACCCTATACACGATCTTCAACTTATCGGCCCCAACCTTGCGCACGAGGTGGGGAAGGTGAAGCCAGACTTGGCAAGGTGGGGATGGTCCCTCTCGCGCTGGCAGGTTGGGTGCAGGCGATTAAAATGAATGTGTTGCCACGTTTTTTGTTTATTTCAGAGCACCTTCCGGAGCACCTCACACCACAGCCCATCCTCCAACTCTTCCTCCCACTTGCTTTAATCCCAAGGATACTCCTCCAAAATCCTGCCATAAATCGCCAACACCACCCCCTTCTCCGTTCCTCCTGTCGTCAATACCTCCTCCAACAACGTGGAGGTCGGCGCTATTGGGAAGCTCTGAACCTCCTTCTTGGCAAAATCCCAGATATCTAAACACTCCCCTGCCCGTCCATATTTCTCCCCCAACTCCTCAAGCCTCACAAAACGACCTCCTAGGAACACGTCTTTTAATACCCCGATTCCCCTCTCCTCCCATCTGTCCCTGGCTCAAACTGATGGTTCCCCCTAATCGGCATCTCTCTTGACACCGCCCACAATTTAAAATGTTGCCTCAACTGCCTCCAAATCTTCAGCGCTACTACCACCGGACTCCCAGAATATTTACCCAGGGCCATCGGAAGCGGCGTTGTGGCCAACGCCCTCTGCCCCAACCCCCTGCAGACTCTCCTCCATTCCAAACCTGGACCCGCCCCCCCTTCCCAAATTCAACTCCTCACCTTTTTGGCATTCACCGAGTAATAGTACAATAAATTTGGGAGTCCCAAGCCCCCTACCTGCCGTCCTCTCTGCAGAAGTATCTTCCTAACCCTGGCTACCTCCCCCACAATAAACAAGGTGATCAACTTCTTCACCTCCTTAAAAAACAGCTTTGGCAAAAATATCTGCAGGCTCGGAAATATAACAAAAAACGTGGCAACACATGAATTTTAATCGCCTGCACCCAACCTGCCAGCGAGAGAGGGAGACCATCCCCACCTTGCCAAGTCCGCCTTCACCTTCCCCATCAAACTAGTATGATTGTACCTACGGAGCCCTTCCCAGTCCCGCGCCATCTGTACCCCCAGGTATCTAAAGTGGGTTACCGCCCTACGGAATGGCAGCCCCCCAACCTGCCTCCACCACCGGCTGGGACACCACAAAGTATTCACTTTTCCCCCAATTTTAATTTAGACCCCGAAAAGGACCCAAACGTTCGGAGAAGCTCCAGTATCCACCCCCCCCCCCCAAAATCGATGCACTCGGCTCTGACACATACAATAATAAATCCGCGTACAGAGACAACCTATGATCCACTCACCCCCACACTATTCCCTTCCACACCCCCAAACTCCTCAGCGTGATGGCCAAAGGTTCAATCGCTTGCGCAAATAACAGAGGTCCCCCAGTGCAGAGTAAAATATCCCAAACTCATATTGTTTGTGCAGACACTCGCCCTCGGCTCTCTATACAATAACCGTACCCACTCCACAAATCTCGGCCTGATCCCAAACCACTCTAACACTGCAATCAAATACCCCCACCCCCACTCTACCCGATCAAATGCCTTTTCCAGGTCCAGCGCCACCACCACCTCGGTCTCCTTTCCCACCGCCAGCATTATAACCACATTTAACACCCTCCTAATATTTGAGAATAGCTGCCTCCCTTTTACGAACCCAGTCTTGTCCTCCCCTATCACCTTCTGGAGGCACCCCTCCAACCTAGCCGCCTGCACCTTCGCCAACCAATATCTTCGCATCCACATTCAATAATATAGGACTGCACGACCCACACTCTGTTGGATCCTTACCCTTCTTCAGCAGCAAGGAGATCAGGGCCTGCCCCAAAGTCTGTGGCAGCACCCCCTTCCCTGTCGCCTCCTCAAACATCCCCACCATCAGCAGCGCCAACTTGTCCCTAAATTTGTTATAAAGCTCCACTGGGAACCCATCTGGTCCTGCCACCTTCCCCGATTGTATCCTCCCAATTGCCTCCTTTATCTCCTGCCCCCTATCGACCCCTCCAATGTGGCCCTATCTTCCTCCCCCACCCTCGGATATTCGAAAAATGAAAATCGCTTATTGTCACAAGTAGGCTTCAATGAAGTTACTGTGAAAACCCCTAGTCGCCACATTCCGGCGCCTGTTCGGGGAGGCTGGTACGGGAATTGAACCGTGCTGCTGGCCTGCCTTGGTCTGCTTTAAAAGCCAGCTATTTAGCCCAGTGTGCTAAACCAGCCCCAACCCGTCCAGGAATTCCGGCATCTCCCGGTGGCTCTGACCTATACAAATTTTCATGAAAGTCCTCAAAAACCCGATTGATCTGGTACAGGGCCACCACCAATTTCCCCGTCCTATACCGCAACTGAATAGTTTCCCTTGCCGCTGCTCCCTCCCTCCGAAGTAGGCCTGGCAGCATGCCAGCCCCGCCTTCTCCCCATACTTATAAACTGCTCCCCTCGCCCACCTCAATTGGTGCACCACCTTCCTCGTGGACAACCAATTGAAACAAGCCTGTAGCTCCCTCCTCCTTTCCAAAAGCTCTGAATCTGCATTCTACGCGGACCTCCTGTCCACCTCCAACATCTCATCTAACAACCTTCGTTGCTCCACCCTCTCCTCTTTATCCACCTTCGCTGTAAACGATATCAACTCCCCCCCTCACCACCGTCTTCAAAGCTTCCTATACCACCACCTGTGATATCTCCCCGTGCAGTTGAAACCCACGTATTCCTCAATTACCCTCCCGATCTTTTCACAAAAACCTTGGTCCCCCAGTAACCAACTCCCAACAGTGCCATCCCTACTACTACAAAAAAATCTATCCTCGAGTAAACCTTGTGGATCTACGCCTCTGCCGCCTCAAAGTAAAAGGCTCTGGAGCTGTCGGTCACCCTCAACTTCGCTGGGTACACTACGCCAAACTGCAGTGCAGCCGCCACTCGGCCGAAGGCCACCCGCCTCCTCGCCAGTTCCACAGTTAAGTCCTGGTAAATATGTACACCAGCTCCAGCCCCGCACCTCCCGCTTCTGCTTCGCCCAACTCAGAACCCTCTCCTTCAAATGGTACCTGCGGAACCAAACAATCACTGCTCTTGGCGGCTCATTCGTCTTTGGTTTAGGCCTCAACGACTGATGAGCCCGGTCCAGTTCATACCGGGGGGGGGGGGGGGATGATCTTCTCCCGCCCCCACCAACATCTTAGCAAAGTACTCCACTGACTTCAGGCCCTCCACTCCCTTGGGCAGGCCCACGATCCTCAAATTCTGCCGCCTCGATGTATTTTCCAAATCCTCCAATTTTGCTCGCAGCCCTTACATTGGCCTCAACCACCCTCTGCAGCTCCTCCCCATCAAGGTGAGCTGATCGCTGTGCTGCGACATGGCTTACTCCACTCCCTTCCTTTTCTCACCCTGCACCCCCGCACCTCGGCCGTTGCCGAGGGCAATTGCTTCCTCCACCAACATCTTCAACGCCACCATCATCTCCTTCCTCAACACCTCCATGTGCTTTGCGAACTGCTTCTCCAATTCCAAAGCCATCACCTCGGTCATCTTTTCTGCTGTAAGAAGTGCGGCCCCACCCAGCGACCCAGCTCCACCATCTTGCCAGCTCCCGGGCTGGCCCTTTCAATCGACGGCAAACCCTCACTCCCTGCCTTTTTCAGGGTGGCTTTCTTCTGGCCTTCCTACACTGGATTATCAAATAATTGCCCCTCGGACCGGGCATTATATTCCAAATAAAACAAGCCTCGAGCAGGAGCCACACAACGTGCGACTTCCCCCTATATGCTGCCACCGGAAGTCCTTTGCCATTTATTATATAACACTTCTCTGAACTGAATTAATGTTTTGCCCATGTGACCAGTCCATGGATATATTCCTCCCGTTTACATCTTTCTTCCTCATTATCAACCACGCAAGTAATTTTCAGGTCACCTGCAAACTTCTTAATCATGTCCCCCACATCAAAGTCTAAATGAATTACATACACCTTCCAATTACAAAAATGGTCAACTATAACCCTTTGCGTCTCGTCACTGAGCCAATTTTGGATCCAACTTGCCACTTTTCCTTGATCCCGTGGGCATTTAATTTTCTGACCATAGTCATCTGAAGATAAAATTTGCAGGAGTTGGAGGTTTGGTGAAAGAGAAGACGAACTGTGAGCATGGATTCAGGATATCAAAATCTACACCATGCTCAATTGCTCCACCCTAGATGTACTGCTGGGGACAATGATGGGATGAAGAAAGTGTTTTCTGTCACAATGGAAGTGTGGCTGGTGGTGGTTCAGAAGGTCAGCAGCAGGAACACTTTGTCATGCTCCTGGGTTCAGATCAAGAAATGCTTTAATAACTTAAGCAGGTCAGGAAAAGTGTACACAGCCGCACACTAATTTCATGCTGTGCTCATCATCACCACCACCTCACACACAATCTGCCGCGTCAAGCCATCACATTACACTCAATTAATTTGCAATTTGTATGCTTCTCATACTATGCATTTCCTCACATCCCCATCTGTTCACTCACCTACATCCTTATGCAATTTGATGGCTCCCCCTGACGCTCACCCTCTCCAAAAGCATTATATCTAATTGGACTCCTACGTCTGCCCTTTGCTTAGGAAAAGAATACAAAACATGATCTCAGTAGGGAGTGAAATATGTTCATCTTCAGAATGAGAACTGTAAGGGTACTTATTGTTTATTCCCTTATTTCTCCTTACTATGATTTTGCTGTTACATTTTTGATCCATGGATGATTTATGGACAGGTGTCTTTAAGGCAACTTATATCTTTAATTCAAGCAGAAGTAAGCAGTGGCCTGTGCCTTTAATTCAAACAGAAGATTCCAGAGGGCTGTGCTGTTTTAGACTGGTGATTGCAGACTGGCCAGTATCAGTGATGACTCAGTTTGATTGATGGGGCCAATGAATTAGCCCAAAAGGCTGTGCACTGCCCAGTAATAGATAGCGATTAGACATTATCCCACTGGACTGTTTTCAGAGTCATGAGGTTCCAGTTTAGTTTCACTTTTGATTCTGAAACCTGGGTGAAAGGTTCTAACTAACTCTCTCCAAAACGATCCAACAAATTATCTCCGTAAAACGACTGTGTGGGCTGGATCTCTCTCCAGCAAGTCTGGGTGGCATTCTCTTGAGACTGCAGAGGCTTGAAGTCAAACCACGAGCTGAAAAACAAGGTTTGATGTGAAATAAAGTGTCCCTGCAGAAAGATATAGGCCTGAATGTGAACCTCAAGCTGAATGCCCAGTTTGATAAGAAATAAAAAGTGTCTCTCCAGAAAGCTTGCTTCTTGTAAATACGGTATTTTCTAACCTGCAGGGACCCCGAATGAATGATTCTGCAAAGAAGACCATTACCAGCTGTAAACCAGAGACTTTGATCAATAAGCTTATTGCGAGGAAAGCATGCTAAAAAAACACCATTTGTTGCAAAGACTCTTATCTTTTGGCTTACATCCTCATCAATTGTACCCCTTTCCACCCCCCTCTGTTTGTCTGTCTTGTGTCTGTGGGTGGAGGGTGGGACAATTAAAGTGGGTAGTAGGTTGTTAAAGTGCTGTAGATAGTTAAAGTGCTTGTTGTTATCCAGTATTTGCAATATGCGATGCTGCATATTTCATGATAGTTCTTGATATAAATAAACAGTAATTGTGTTTCAACTTACAAACATGGGGACTGTAAATATTGGGCAGCCAAGGGCCAAAGACATCGGGAATTTTTATAAGAATTATTGGTTAAATTGTTTGTATTGGGCCTCTGGGCCCTTGGGGGCAGAAATTGACCACGCATTTGCCCAGGTGATGTAACAGAAGTTCTTATCTCGCCAAAACTAATTCATATCTTTTTTTTACATTTTAGAGTACCCAATTCATTTTTTCCAATTAAGGGGCAATTGTTTTAGTATGTCCAATCCACCTACCCTAAACATCTTTAGGTTGTGGGGGTGAAATCCACACAAACACGGGGAGAATGTGCAAACTCCACACGGACGGTGACCCAGGGCCGGGATCGAACCTGGGACCTTGGCGCCGTGAGGCAGCACTGCTAACCACTGTGCCACCATGCTGCCCTCTAATTCACATTTTCGATCTCAGACATGACCTTCAAGTATACAGCAGGTGTCCATGGACCTTGTGGAAAATGCATCCTCAGGAAAGATTATTCACTTAAGAGGGCGCACCGTCACAGAACTCATGCTTACTATGCACCAGCTCAGAGGCATCTGAGACCAGTCAGATAGATCATTGGACTTTCACTTCTGAAGTAAGCACGAGCACACACTGGTGATAGGGGCAGCTATGGAAACTCAGTATTAGAGGGTGAAAATCTGTCCAAGCATTCTCAGCACGCCATATGCTGTACCGTTGCGGCTTTGGTGAAAGGGCTATTCACAGAGGAGGATCAGAGAACATGAAGTTAATTCCAAACACACTGCCAATTGTAGAAAATAGAGCAGCCTGCTTTAAGCATAAGTGGGATGATGTCGCAGGCCATTACAACAGCTGATCATGACTGATCTGTGACCTATCTCCCTATATCTTCCTTTGCCCAATTTCCCTCAAGATCTTTGGACAAAGTATTTATAAATCAAAATTGATCTATCAATTTGTGGAAGAAAGTTCCAAACTTCTACCAACTTTTGCAGATAGAAGTGTTTCTTAATTTCATTCTGCTAAGATATGGCTCTAATTTTTAGACTGGTCGTGTAAAAGAAAATGCTCAAAAGTACTAAACAGACACTTCCTCAACCATGGCATTGAAACAGTTGAGAGTACTAAATGTTTATATAGGTATTTCCATGAGTTACAAACAGCCTCTTTAGTAGCTGTTGTAATCTCATTTTGCTTTCCATGGTCCCAAAAACCCATAGATTCAACATGAAAAAGTGTTTGTAATATCACTCAAATTAATCAATGCCCATAGGCATTGGCAACCCGTCTCTCTGACGGGGTTGAACACAACTAACCTCAGACTCCAGAGTTAAACAAGGAAACTGGGAGTTTGGACATTGCTTCTCAAATACTCACATTTTTGCCAAATCCCTCATTCACTCCTTCAAGTCCTTCCAATACTTCTAATCTGCTACCTCACGCCAGACGATAAAGGACCATATCATTTAAATAACAGTGAAGTTGATGATAATAACTACGAGTGCTTACCATTCTCTGTATTTTCCCATAAGAATTTTCTGACTCTTCGTTTAAACTGTAGAATGGTAGCATCATCTGGCACTTCGTGCCCAACAGTGTATAGTTTTTGATATTGCACACTTTTAGGCAAATCCTAAATGAAACAACAATTACAGGTAAAAGGTTAACTATCTAATTTCAGTGAAGGCCATAATTAATGTTTTCTGTTTCATTGGGTCTATTTTATACCTTCTCGGTATAGTAGCGAGTTGTATACGTCAAGTCAATAATTAATCCAAGTTCCTCATTCTGCTCTTTGATTTTAGCTATTAGGTCTTTTGGAGAAAATTTCTGATTAGCTGTAAGCCTTTGACTTATTGCCTGCAAAGAGAAGATGTAACAGATTTTGTTATTTATGCTTTGAATTTTGTAGAGAATCAGATGCACGTTTTGTTCAACAGAGGCAGCACTCAATCTAGTTCTAAGAACTGAAGTGGGGCAAGGAGGTAAACTAAATGGAAGGATCATCTGAAGAAGAACTAACAAAGTAGGTTTAATGTATAATTAAATTACAAGGAGAGGGCACAACAATAAAAGGTACTCAACTGAAAATCAAGATAACAAGGGAACAAGCCCAAATAAATTGGTAAAAAAATATTAGAAAAGAATGTGGACAAACATTCAAGGAGATATTTATCAAACAAACTAGAAATAAGTAAAAGGCTCCTTGGATGAAATAAATCATTAAAATAGAAATTTAGGGCTGCTTTCACAAAAGAAAGTCAATTAGAGTACAGAAAATATAGAGGGACTTCCGGTGGCAGCATGTAGGTAGAGGTGGCACGTAAGGTGGCTCCTGCTTGAGGTATTGGTTCTTGGACTTTTATGCCCCGTTTCAGGGGTAATTTTTGAATGAGCTAGTGTGGGAAGATATAAGGAATGTGCAAGATGTCGAAGACCCAGAAGGGCAGCACTGGAAAGAAGGGGGCAAGCGAAAGTCCGCCGCCGAGCGAGTTGGTGAGTCCGGCAGGAAGAAAGATGACGCAGATTGGGTCGCTGGGTGAAGCCGCTCCCCCTCACCAGTAGAAACTCTGACCGAGGTGATGGCGGGGGAATTCGAGGGGCAGTTCGCCATGCGCATGGAGATACTGCGGAGGGAGAAGATTGCCAGGTAAGGGCGGCAGTGTTGAAGACATCGGTCAAGGTGCGGAAGCAAGGAGAGGAGCTGAAGGGGTTGGAGGAGGCTCTGTGGCAGCAGTGACCAATTCCCCTCGATGGGGGAGGAGCTGCGGAGTGTGGCAGAGGCCAACAAAGGGCTCAGAGATAAGTTGGAGGACCTGGAGAACAGGTCAAGGTGGCAAAATTGTGGGTCCGCTTGAGGGAGTAGAGGGCTCAAGGTTGATCGTGTACCTTGCTAAGATGCTGGCAGAGCTGGTGGGGGAGGGGGAAGAACTCTCCTGATAAGAGCTGGACAGGGCACATCAGTCGCTCAGGCCAAAATCGGAAGCAAATGAGCCAACAAGGGTGGTCATAATCTGCTTCCATAAATTCCATGTCCTGAGTTGGGCAAGGCAGAGGCGAGATTCAAGGTGGGAAGGTGTTGGCATACGAATATAACAAGACTTGACGGGTGGAGTTGGCGAGTGCATTCAGACGGGTGAAGGTGGCACTGTACAGCAATGGTGTGAGGTTTGGAGTGGTCTACCCTGTGAAGTTGAGAGTGACGTACAACTGAAGGATTTCTATTTCAGGACGGTGGAGGCGTTTGTGAAGGCCGAACCACTGGGACTGAAACGAGAGATGGTATTGGGGTTGAGGGGATGGGGACAGTGCATTGTCTTTTACCTCTCTTTTTCTCGGTTTCTTGTTCAGCATTTGATGGAGGGGTTGCATGATTTTTCTTTGAATGGGGGAGTATATTTTACCTTTGCTTATAGCTGTTTACAAAAGTATTGGGTTTATGCCTTTTTTCTGGGAGAACGGATTTGCACTGTTTTTTGGGGGCCGGGGACTTTACACTAGCAAACAAACGTTTGTTAGTGAACGGGAGTGTGGTGGGGGTCGTTGGAACCAGGTTGAACAGGTTTCGATGGGCCTAGGATGTGTGAAAAGTGGGGGGAAGGGATAGATACCGCGAGACCTGTTTGCTAGGGGAAGTGGATGGGGAGGGGGACCAGTTCAACTGTAACATGGGTGGGGCGGGTCAGGCCAGATCCCGAGGTTGTGGTGATGGCGGAAAGGAGGGGGTGAGAGAGCCCTGAACCCTGGTTAGAATAGTGGCGAAGAATGTGAGGGAGTTAGGGGGTCCAGTGAAGAGATAAGAGTTTTCACATATTTGAAGAGTTTAATTCTGATGTGGTGATGCTGCAGGAGACCCATTTGAGGGTGAAGGATCAGGTGAGGCTTAGGGAGGGTTGGGTGAGTTAGATACGGTATTGGTGGCAAGAGGGTGAAGTTTTAGATGGAGAAGGTGGTGGCTGTTCAGGGGGGCAGGTAAATGATACTGACTGGTACGCTAGAGGGGAGGTTGCTGCCACTGGCAAGCGTACATGACCCCAACTGGGACAATGGAGAGTTTGTGAAGAGGGTGCTGGGTACCATCCCCGATTTGGATACCCAGGAGTTGATAGTAGGGGGGGGGGAGAAACAAAAACGTTGGCTAGGCTCATGAGGGAGATGGGAGGAGTGAACCCATGGAGATTCTTGCATCCGAGGGAGAGGGAGTATTCGTTTTTCTCCCCGGTACACAAGGTGTATTCGAGGATTGACATTTTGTGATGGGGAAGGCGCTATTGGCTGGGGTTAAGAGATCGGAGTACTCAGCAATCGGGATTTCAGATCACACTCCGCAGTGGATGGACGTTCCGGCTTGGGTCACTGTCTGTGTGGAGTCTGTACGTTCTCTCTGTCATTGTGGGGTTTCGTCCGGGTGTTCTGGTTTGCTCCCACAGTTCAAAGATGTGCGAGTTAGGTGGATTGGCTAAATTGCCCCGTAGTGTCCAAAAGTTAGGTGAGGTTGCTGGTTACGGGGATAGGGTGGAGGTGTGGCTTTAGATAGGGTGCTCTTTCAGAAGCCGGTGTAGACTCGATTGGCCAAATGGCCTCCTTCTGCACTGTAAATTCTATGGCATGGTTTTGGTGAAAGGGGTAACCCAGAGACTGGGATGGAGAATGGATGTGTTAGCAGAGCGGAGCTTCTGTGACAAGATTGGGATGGTGATCGATGAGTATGTAGAGTTTTATTGCAGGGGGCGGTCTCCTGGTCCATGGTTGTGGGGGGGCTTTCAAGGCGATAGTGAGGGGGAAGGTGCTTTTGTTCAAGGCTAAGATGGATAGGGAGGAGAGAGTGGAACACCAAAGACTGATAGAGATTTTGGAGGTGGGTGGGAGGTATCATAGAAGTAACAGTACAGGAGGCTATTCAGCCCATCGAGACTGCACCGGTGGGGCGAGCCCGGGTCTCCTGGCAAAAGAGGAAGGAGTTGCAAGCGGGGTTCGACCTATTGCCCATGGGGAGAGTGGTGCATCAGCTGAGAAGGCCGAATGGGGCTGTGTACGAGTATGGGAGAAGGCATGACGTATACGGGCCGGTCAGCTCCAGATAGAAACCACGGCGAGGAAAATAGTTCGGGTACAGGATAAGGCGGGGAAGTTGGTGGTGACTCCGGAGTAGATTAATAATGTATTTGAGGAATTTTATAGGGACCTGTATAGGCCAGAGCCACAGGAGGAGCGGGGGATGAGGGAATTCTTGGATGGGCTGGAGTATCTGAGGTTGGGAGAGGAAGAAAGGGTAGGGTTGGAGGAGCCGTGGGGGAGCAGGAGGTGATGGGGGTAATTGCAAGGATGCAGGCAGGGAAGGAGGCCAGATGGGTTCCCAGTCAAATTTCTAAGTCACGAAAGACAAGTTGGCGCCATTGATGGTGGGAATGTTTGAGGATGCAATGGGTAGGGGTGTCTTGCTGCAATCGATGGTGCAAGCCTCCATCTCGTTGTTGTTAAAGAAGGACAAGGAACCGGTGGAGTATGGGTCGGAGAGGCCCACATCTCTGCTGAATATCGATGCCAAGATACTGGTAAAGGTGTTGGTGTTAAGGCTGGAAGGGTGTCTCCCGAAGGTGATTGGGGAGGACCAGACGGGGTTCATGAAGAGAAGACAGTTATTCTCGAATGTGGTCCTTTCTCCGGCAGAGGGGAGATGGAGGTGGTGGTGATGCAGGATGTGGAGAAGGCATTTGATCGGGTAGAGTGGAATTATTTGACTGCGGTACGGGAGAGATTTGGGATTGGTGGTGTGGGTGCAGCTGCTGTATAAGGAGCTGATGCAAATTTCGGGTATTTCACACTACACCAGGGTATGAGGCAGTGATGTCCCATGTCCCCCCCTTCTGTTTGCATTGGCTAGAGCCCTTGGCTATTGCGCGGAGGAGCTCAGGGTAGTGGAACATAGTATGTACCGAGATGTCATGATCTGCTGTTGTATATTTTGAAACCGAGCACGGTCTCCCTGTGTCTGCGTGGGTTTCCTCCAGTATAATAGAGCTGCTCCAGAGATTCGGGGTATAAATTGAGTTTAGGGAAAAGCGAATACTTTATGGTCTCCCCACCGGGAGTTGGAGCGGGGGTGGCAGGGCAGGGGGCTTCCATTCTGCCTGGTAGCAACTCACTTTAGGTATTTGCAGGTGGCCCGGACTGGGCAGGGCTTCGGAGGTTTAATTTCACTAGTTTGGTGGGGAGGCCAAAGGCCAATTTGCGGAGGTGGGACAATCTCCCCTTGTTGTTGGCAGGACGGGTGCAGGCAGTTAAAATGAATGTTTTACTACGATTTCTGTTTTTGTTCCAATGTGCTGGTCTTTTTGCCCAAGTCCTTCTTCAGGGCGGTGCACTGTGTTTTGTGTATGTGTGTGTGTGTGTGTGTGTGTGTGTGTGTGTGTGTAGAAGTGTGTGTGTAGAAATGTGTGTGGGGAAATGTGTGTGCGGAAGGTGGCCAGGATTAGGGGGGTGGTACTGGAGACGGGATGGAAAGTGAGCGGCGGGGGGACTAGGCCTCCCAATCCTGCTGTGTTACTATTGGACAGCGAATGGAGGGAAGGTGCGGCGCTGCAGCAAGGAGGGGGGGGGGGCTCTGTGGTTAAAGATGGAGGTGGGCTGTTGTTGGGGATCACTATTGTGGGCGCCGGCAATCGTGCCGTTCCCAATGGCCCCAGGAAAGTACTCAGTGTATCCAGTGGTGGTGGCCACGTTGAAGATTTGGAGGCAGTTTAAACAGCACTTTAAGCTTGGGTCCGGGTTGGGAGAATCACGAGTTTGAGCGGGGCAATTAAGGAAATGAAGGATTTGTTCCTTGGGGGGAGATTTGTGAGTTTAGAGGAGCTGGGAGAGAAGTATGGGTTGGCATGTGGGGGGTTTAAGTATATGCGCTGGATTTTGCAAGAAAGTTTCCCTGACCTTCACAATAATGCTGGCCTCCTCGTTGCTGGAGGCGGCGGGGGTTGGGGGAGTCATCTCGGCGATCTATGGGAGGAATCTGGAGGAGGATAGGGTGTCCATGGAGGGGATTAAGATGAAGTGGGAGGAGAGTTGGGGGTGGCGCTGGAAGAAGGACTAGTGGTGGGACGTGCTGTGGAGAGCGAATGCCTTGACTTGGTGTGTGAGGTTGGGCCGGATACAGCTGAAGGTAGTGTACAGGGCGCAGCTCACAAAGTCAAAGATGAGCCAGCTGCTCAAGGAGATGGAGGAAGTCTGTAAGCGAAGTGGGAGGAGCCCCGTGAACCATGATCATATGCTTGGTCCTGCTCGAAGTTGGATAGCTTTTGGAGAACGTTGGTCAGTACAATTTTGGGGGTCTTACATGTGGATGAACCGAGTCCAATCTCCTATAATATAATCTTTATTAGTGTCACAAGTAGGCTTACATCACACTGCAATGATGTTACTGTGAAAATCCCCTAGTCGCCACACTCTGGTGCCTGTTCGAGTACACAGAGAGAATTCGGAATGTCCAATTCCCCTAATAGTATGGCTTTAGGGACTTGGGGGGAGGAAACTGGAGCACCCGGAGGAAACCCACGCAGACATGGGGAGAACGTGCAGACAGTGACCCAAGCCGGGAACTGGGTCCCTGGAAGCCATATTCGGGGTATCGGACCGGCCCGAGATGCAGGCGGTGTGGGGGCAGATGTCTCAAGCCTTCCCCTTACTGATCGCTCATAGGTGGGTCTTGTTGGGGTGGAGGTCAGCTTCTCCACCCTGTGCCTCAGTGTGGCGGGGTACCTGCTGGGGTTTTTGACCCTGGAAAAGGTGAAGTTTGAGCTGAAGGGGGTGAAGGAGGGATTCATTCACCATGCACTTTTGGGAGTTGGTTACCGTTGACTGCCGGGCCCGGGGGGGGGAGGGGGTGCTTTTGTTTGATTGGGCATGTTTTTATATTGTGAAAATGTTGAAAACATGTTGAATAAAATAATTTTTTTTTTAAAAAAAGGAAATATAGAGGAGGAAATTAAATATTAGAAACAGCAAGACAGGATTTGGAGAATGATTTGTCAGATAAAGGATTTTACATACAAAGTGTAAAAGATATCTAAATAAAAAGAGTAGAGATGAAAGGGAATCTCCTCATGGAAAGTGAAGGAATGACAGAGGAAGGGTTACAACAGATGATAAATGCAGAGAATTGAGAGGGTAATGCATATTTCAGGAAAGGAAATATACACTAAACAACAACATGAGACAAATAAGCAGAAAGACTTAGGGGTTCAGATAATCATACATTTAAGATTGGGAAAGTAAGTTGATAGACCTATTAAAAATATGCCATCCCTGGCATTATAAAACAGAGCGAGAGAATACAAGGGTTATGCTAAACTCATTGGCTGGGCTGCCTTTTGAATACAATATACAATTTTGCATAATCACTTGGACAAGCCAACATAAACTTCATCCAGATGGAAGGGGAGAAAGCTCAGAGGTAGAAATAGTTTTAAACATTTCCAATAAATTGATCCAGATATTAATTAATTATACATCACTACCACAATAATATTCTTGGCCAAAGAAAAAAGGAAAATGAATTCTATTGGAGGTAGGGAAAGAAATAGATAAACAGGTATATAGTCATGTTTGCTAATTTACTTTTAAGCCATATTTTAATATTTAGAATACAAAAATATGTTTACCCCTTTCAAAGGAACTTTGAAAGCAACAAATCTAGTTCTTGGTATACGTTTCCCGACAGGTATAATGCCTCGCCACCTAGTTTAAATAGATGGAGAAAAACATTGTAAGTTATGATATAATTATATGTTTGTCATAAATTTACAACAAATAGGAACTAAATTTACCAAACATTTAAGACCAGACTGGTTAGACATCTGAATATGGTTCTTTTATAAAAATTCAATCTCTGCCTACAAAACATGGGGCGGGATTCACCAGTCCCCTAGCCATGTTTCTCAGCCATTCACAAGTCCTTCCGCTTGATTTCCCATTGAAGACACCCATTCTGCTAGAAAACCCACGGGCAGGGCGCACTGTCGATGGGAAAAGAGAATCCCAATGGCCGGAGAATTCTGGCCAATAGCAGACTTTAATCTTAGCCGAGTGCAATCATAGGTCTGAAATTAGACCGTGATATAAATAGTAAATTGTATTTGTACTATATGAAACCGTAAATTTGAACTTGTGGAATCAGAATACATAATTCTTACTCAAAATGTAATTAGCAGTCCTATACGTAGGCACATAACATTTTAATTTAGTTTCCCGTATGAAATATTACAACGGTTCAGAGCATGAATTATGGACTAAATTAATTTTTTTGTCGTCTCAGATAAGTAAATTACATTCTGCAATTGCACATCAAACCTCAATTGACAAAGTAATGCATCTTTATTTCAAATAAAAACATGAAATGTTGGGAATACTGCAGGCAGGCAACATCTGTGGAGGGAAAAAAATGTTGGGGCAACCTTGACATGAAAGGTTAACTCTGTTCATCAAACAAAGTATAGGCGAGCACAGATTCTCAGTTTGGGACCTAGATTTTAAATGAACAATGTGCACCGTTGCGCGACTTCCGGTGATGATGACGTGCTGAGCAGTCGCATAGTAGGTGGCTCTCCTTCAGTGGATCCGACAAACAGCCACGTTTCAATGTAACGTGTTAAAAAGACACAGCAATCCAGTCCTCAACCTTAATAAGACAAAGAAAGGAAGAAAGCAAGAGACCAGAAGCGAAAATGCCCAAAGGAAACCAAGCTAGTGGCAGAACAGACACCAAGAGCAGAAGGGGCCAGGGGCAAACGCACTCTGACGAGCCAACTGGCGCACGAGCGGAAGTTGCGCCGAAATGAAAAGAGCAGGACAAGCAGGAGCAAATACCCCCGTACGAGGAGGGAACTGGAAGGCACCATTCGCCGAGGCATTGAGGGAGCACCAGAAGGAAATAAAAGCAGAGGTGAAAGCAGACATGGAAGCTGCGATGAAGGCAGCTGTGAACAAGACCCTGGCCAAAATACAGTTCGCCCTGAGCAGAGCAGAGAAGAGACTGGAGGCCCAGGAGGCGATCATTAAAGTGTTGGAAAAGGCCGCATCTGACGAGCGATCAGATCACGGCATTGGAAAAGGAGGTGGCGAGGCTAGTCACGACGCAGGGGAACCTGAAGGGCAAAGTGGACGACCAAGAGAATCGCTCCAGGAGGCAAAATGTACGATTGCGACCACACAACATGGCTGGGGGAGCAAACAGGAATAGGACCGGAGAAAGAGAGACAAAAGAGGGGTAAACGAGGGGGGGCGGAATTCAGGGCTAGAACAAGAGCAGTAATAAGGCTACAAAGGGCCACAACCAGGGGCTTGGAACAAGGAAGCACTGCAAGCAACCATCCAGTATGGTCTCTGGGCGAAGGGAGACCCCAGAGTGCAGGGGCCTAACACGTGGCGGACGCAGAGTGGGCGGCCACACTGGGTGCACCCTCGACAAAGGGAGACCCCAGTGCAGGGGCAGATCCACATGTCGGATCAACGTTGGCGGCCATGTTGGGTGCCCCCTGGACAAAGTGAAGCCCAGAGTACAGGGGCACGTCCACCAGGTAAGTATGGATAATCCAACAGGAGCGGGGGGACAGATAGTCACCTGGAACGCAAGGAGACTCAACGGCCCAGTGAAAAGATCCAGAGTCTTCACCCACCTAAGAAACATGAAAGCCGACATAGTATTCCTCCAAGAGATGCACCTGAGAGCAGGACCAACTGCGGGTAAGAAAGGGTTGGGTGGGACAGACCTACCATTCCCGGTACTGGATGAGAGCCAGAGGAGTGGCAACACTGATCAGCAAGACGATGATGCTTAGGGCGGCGAAGACGGTTACGGACCCAGGGGAACGGTACGTCATGGTCAGCGGGGCCCTGATAGTACGCGTTAACGTGTACGGGCCAACTGGGACGACTCAAAATTCATTTTAAAAATCCCCGACATAGCGACGCACCGACTAATCATGGGTGGGAACTTCAATTGTGTACAGGACTCATTGACTGACAGATCAAACCCCAAAACAAGGAAGACCTCAAACATGGCAAAGGAACTCGGGTCGTTTTATGGAACAGATGGGGGTGGTGGACCCCTGGAGGTTCGCTCCACATTATATGGACGTGAGGTTGGAGACGGGCAGGGCCCAATGCCCCACATGGAGGTTGGACACTGCCCTACTAGCCGACAAGGCTTTCAACGTAAGGGTATCACAGGCCATAGCGGAGTATACAGAGAATAACCAAAACGGGGAGATCTCACCCTCCACGCTTTGGGAATCGCTAAAGACCGTAATTAGAGGGGAAATTATCACTTTCAAAGCGCAAAAATATAGGGACGAAAGGACCTAGGCAGCAACTGGTTGACTCCATACTGGAGGTGGACCGTGAATACTCCGAGGCCCTGACGTAGAGCTGCTGGCAGATAGGAAGAAGCTACAAAGGGACTTTAATCTGCTCTCCACTAGGACAACAGTGCGCCAACTACGCCAGGCACGAGGGACCCTATACGAACACGGAGACAAAGCCAGCCGCCTGCTGGCACACCAGCTGAGAAAGCAGGTCGCCACCAGAGAAATTGCACAAATCAGGGACAACAGAGCAAATTAGAAACAGACCCAGAAAAGATCAACAAAACCTTCAAGGCCTTCTACCAAGGGCTGGACACCTCTGAACCCCCAGCAGGGGAGTCGGGGATGAAATGGTTCATGCCAGTCGTGGGAGAGGCTTGGAAAACGAGGCTTGGAAGCACCATTAGCACTGGGTCACGAAAAGTCATTGGCAAATAGGGTTAAGGAAAATCCCAAGGCTTTCTACACGTACATAAAAAGCAAGAGGGTAGCCAGGGAAAGGGTTGGCCCACTGAAGGATAGGCAAGGGAATCTATGTGTGGAGCCAGAGGAAATGGGCGAGGTACTAAATGAATACTTTGCATCAGTATTCACCAAAGAGAAGGAATTGGTGGATGTGGAGTCTGGAGAAAAGGGTGTAGATAGCCTGGGTCACACCGAGATCCAAAAAGACGAGGTGTTGGGCGTCTTGAAAAATATTAAGGTAGATCAGTCCCCAGGGCCTGATGGGATCTACCCCAGAATACTGAAGGAGGCTAGAGAGGAAATTGCTGAGGCCTTGACAGAAATCTTTGGATCCTTGCTGTCTTCAGGTGATGTCCCGGAGGACTGGAGAATAGCCAATATTGTTCCTTTGTTTAAGAAGGGTAGCAAGGATAATCCAGGGAACTACAGGCCGGTGAGCTTTATGCCAGTGGTAGGGAAATTACTGGAGGGAATTCTTTGAGAGGCTTTAGAGAGGTTGCAGAAGAGATTTACCGGAGAGTTGCCTGGTTAAGAGGGCATTAGCTATGAGGAGTAGTTGAATGAACTTGGTTTGTTCTCACTGGAACGACGGAGGTTGAGGGGCAACCTGATAGGTCTACAAAATTACGAGGGGCATAGACAGAGTGGATACTCAGAGGCTTTCCCCCAGGGTAGAGGGGTCAATTACCAGGGGGCATAGGTTGAAGGTGCGAGGGGCAAGGTTTAGAGGAGAATACGAGGCAAGTTTTTTTTTTTTTTTTTTTACTACAGAGGGTAGTGGGTGCCTGGATCTCGCTGCCGGAGGAGGTGGTGGAAGCAGGGACGATAGTGACATTTAAGGGGCATCTGGACAAATATATGAATAGGATGGGAATAGAGGGAAACGGACCCAGAAAGTGTAGAAGATTTGAGTTTAGACGGGCAGCATGGTCGGCACGGGCTTGGAGGGCCGAAGGGCTTGTTCCTGTGCTGTACTTTTCTTTGTTCTTTGTGTGAGATCATGGACAGTATTAGCTCCATGCAAGTCGGGAAGGTGCCAGGATCAGATGGGTTCCCGGCCGACTTCTATAAAGAATTTGCGACAGCACTGGCCCTGCACCTGCGGGAGATGTTCACAGACTCGTTGGCTAGAGGCACACTTGTTAGACATTTAACTGCTGTTGTATAAACAGTCAAAGGTTCTGCTCCTTTTCTCAAACATCTTTATTTCACTTCAACAGACTCTGCACAAAACTCTCTCATCACATCGCCTGACACAAAGGCCACCTGAAGCCCCTTTACATATCAGTGTCAATTATTAGATACTTTACATAAATGAGACAACTAATTGGAATGTCTCTTAACCCATTACTTAACAGTCTCCCCTTCCTTGGAGAAAAAATATTAGGTGAAAACAAAATTACAAGAAAATAAAAAAAAAACCACACGCAATGTCCCGTTTCCCCCCCCATTTTTTTGAAGAAAAAAAACAGTCACAGAAACATTAACAATATCCAAAACTTTGTGAACTCACCCCTCTTTTTGTAAAATAGTCTGACAATTGATAGCTACTGTCAACCCATTTAATTTTTGCTATTTCCCCTCTGTCCAACATCCACTTAAAACTTGCCTATCCTTAACCTTTTTTTCACTTTTGTAGTGTACATTTTCCCACAGGGATTTATTGTCAATGTGACATTCAATAGGTATATTACCCAAATCCCCTAATCCCAAAATTTCTGTCAATATCCGAGATATATAAAAGGCCATACCCACCGCCTCTACAAGGCTTAACATCTCAGCAGCCAAAGTGCTTTTGACCACTCTCCTTATTTTCTTTGTTTCCCACAAAAGAGGGCAACATTTACCATTGTTCCCCAAAAGGAAAATTATAAAACCTCCTGCGTTTGAAACCCCATCATATAAATTTGCATAGGACGCATCACTATAAACTAGGAGTTTCAAGTGCCTAAGGTCACCTAAAACAGGGAAAATACACGCTTGCATTTTTAGTTTGAGCAACGCTTTATTTGCTCTTATTAGGTCTTCCACTTTGGGATCATTCATTTTTGTATTCAACTCTAAGACATCAAAACTCACGTCCGGTCACGTCTGTCTACCTAACCAATTCAGTTGCCCAATTAAACTTCGCAGTTGCTCTTTTTCTATCTTTGAAACCATTGCGTCTTTTTGTGAAACCCGGCCACGACCAATTGCTATTGGGCTGATGCTTTCCAAATAAGATTGCTGACGTAAAGTTGCCCCAAATTTAGTCTGTCCGATTTCCAGTCCAATATATTTAAATGCACCGGAAACCTGACTTCCAACCCTGAATTCTGTCCTCAAACCAGAGATTACAATAGCTTCAAAATCACTAGTCCCACCCCACAAGAAAAATGGACATGCATCATAAAGATGCCAGAAAGGTTTCCTTTATAGTGCCAGTAAAACATTGCCAGATCTGCTTTTAACTGGTAACAGCCGAACTTTAACAAAACTGACCTTACCGAAAAGTACCAGACTCTCGACCAGGCATTGTCAAACTCGGGGGCGCGAAGGTTGGCCGGTTGGTAAAAATGGGTCCCCGGAAATAAGTTTGAAAAACACTGCTCTAGACACATCATTTAATCCAGATACACATTGTTCAACTTCCAGAGTACCCCTTCTTTGTGATTTGCCTCTTTAGGAGGACGGAGAAAAATGTCTCTCTGGAGCTGATGCCCCTACAAAAGGCAGCTTTCATATCTATATATTTGCATTCCCATACCTTTGTGGCTAATAGAGCCAAGATCATCTTTAAAATAACCTTTCCTGCCATAGGTGAATCTACCCTTAAATCCTGATTGTCTAAGTTTTCTTCAAATCCCCTTACCACAAGCCTGGCCTTTGCCTTATAAGTTCCATCTGGAAGAACCTTTTCCGTGCAAATCCATCTGTGGGATAGAGCTCTTTGTCCCCTATCCGGTACTTCCGTGTATACCCCAAGTTCACTCCAACTATGCAGTTCTTGCTGTTTGGCATTTTTGATAACTTTTTCATCTAATTTATTGGAAGCCACCAAAATCTCACGTGCATGTGGGCTTCTACTCCTATTAGTATTCGTAGTCTTACTAGTGTTCCGAGACCTTGATAAACTACGTCCCCTCTCCCGCCTGGTATCTCGTTCTGTACTGCTACTGCTTAATCGTTCCCTTCTGCTGTGGGATGTCCTTTCAATAGTTCTCGACCTTTTCCTGCGGACCTGTTCACTATCCGATGTACTATCTGAGCTGGCACTGCGTTTCTGTGCCCTCCATTTTTGAACTTCGTTTTCCCAATCCATTGTCTTGACTCTCTCCCCTGAATGCTGTACATTCAACCAATGTTTATACTTTCCAGTGGCCTTCCCTGCTCATAACAGTTGCATCCTTCCATTGACTGGACCCTTCTGGCAAGTATGTCACTTTTGTACCAACTTTTGGCAGATGTCCTTTCGGAAAAATGGCCTGTTCGAATTCCTCAGAAGTGTTGCGTTCCTCTAGAGAAACCCTGTCGATATCAGATAACTGGTCCTCATAGTTCTGTAACACGTGCGTACCAGATGACCCTGCTTCCTCGTCATGTCTGTCTGCTCTGTCTAAATTTGAAAATTTGTAGTCTGTACCCATTATCCTTGATGAATGTACCCTCACAGTTTGATTGCCATGTTGCAAAATAATTGTTTTGCCATCTATGCCTATGATCTTCCCTGGGCCTTTCCGTTCATTAAAATTCTCTCTCTTATAGTATACTATGTCTCCTTGCTGAAAAACGATATTTGATGGCCGTGCATTATGACTTAAAAAGTTCTGCGAATTCTTTCCGAGACTTCTGCTTCTAAAAAAGCTTTTCTACTGCTATGTAATGCATTTAAATGCTCAGCAAAGGCAGAGCTAATTGTAGTCCTTTCCCAAGCTGGAGGCTGGTCATCCAAAATGGACGGAATTTTAGGATTTCTACCAAACACTAATTGATAGGGACTGTAACCCCCAACCATCTGCAATGAATTTTTTGCATGTACCGCCCATGCTAAAGCTGAATTTAGCTTGCAATTCGGTCTATCTGCCAACATTTTCCAGAGCATGTCATGGAATACAGCATGGTTTCTTTCACAGGTCCCATTATTAAATGGGCTTTCCACAGCCGTATTCATAACTGTGATATTCACGTTTTCACACATATCCCTGAACTCACCATTAGCAAATTCTCCCCATTGTCCGTAAGGAATTTTGCCGGTGGGCCCATTCCTGTCCCTATCCATTTTTAAACAATTTGATCCAGAATTACTCTCTTTTCTTTACTTCATACAATCGTTGATTGACTAAATCTGGTTGCTAAATCTACAAAATAAAATATATTATTGGCTTTATCCCAGATCTTAAGGTCCATGGCCACAATGTCGTTAAAATCCCAGGCTAAGCTCAGAAATGGGAGGCACTGCATAAGCTTAATCTATCCCAGTTGGTGGAGCAAATGGAAGGGGACTTTCAGAGATGGGACATGCTCCCGTTGTCACTGGCGGGGAGGGTACAGACCGTGAAAATGACGGTCCTCCACAGATTTCGGTTTGTCTTTCAGTGCCTCTCCACCTTCATCCCCAAGGCCTTTTTCAAGCGGGCTAACAAGATCATCTTGGGCTTTGTATGGGCGAACAAAACCCCGCGGGTGAAGAAAATGTGGTTGGAGCATAGTCGAGGGGAGAGGGAGGGGGGGGGTTTGGCGCTGCCGAACTTCTGCAACTGCTACTGGGCGGCTAACATCGTCATGATTTGGAAGTGGGTAATGGGGAGGGGTCAGCACGGGAGCAGTTGGAGGCGGCGTCTTGTAAAGGCACCAGTCTGGGGGCATTGATAGCGGCACCTCTGCCGTTCTCGCCGGCCCTGTACTCCACAAGTCCGGTGGTAGTGGTGGCTCTGAGGGCAATGTGGGAGGCATAAGAAGGTGGAGGGTGCATCGGTCTGGACCCCGATTTGTAACAACCACAGGTTTGCACCGGCACGATGGATGGCGGGTTCCAGAGCTGGCAGAGGGCAGGAATTAGAAGGATGGGGGATCTATTTATAGACAGGAGCTTTCCCAGCTTGAAGGCGCTGGAGGATAAATTTAAACTACCGCTAGGGAATTGTCTTAGATATTTGCAAGTGCGAGAATTCCTGAGAAAGCAGGTGCCGGCTTTTCTGCTGCTGCCGCCACGGGGGATACAGGATAGGGTAGTATCCGGTACCTGGGTGGGGGGAGGGGAAAGTGTTGGATATCTACCACAAGCTGTTGGAGGTGGAGGAAACTCCGGTGGACGAGCTTAAGGGAAGTGGGAGGACGAGCTAGGTGGAAAGTTAGAGGCAGATCTATGGGCTGATGCCCTAAGCAGGGTCAATTCCTCCTCTTCATGTGCCAGGCTTAGCCTAATACAATTTAAGGTGGTCCACCAGGCACATATGACGGCGGTGAGGATGAGCAAGTTTTTCGGGGTAGAAGATAGATGTGTGAGGTGTGCGGGAACCCCAGCAAACCATGTCCACATGTTCTGGGCATGCCCAAAGCTCAGAGGGTTTTGGCAGGGGTTTGCAAAGGTAACGTCCACGGTGCTAGGAACTCGGGTGGTGCTGAGTCCAGAGGTAGCAATCTTTGGAGTGTCAGAAGATCTGGGAGTTCAGAGAGTGAAAGAGGCCTATGTCCTGTCCTTTGCCTCCCTAGTAGCCCGGAGACGGATCCTTTTAATGTGGAGGGACTCCAAGCCCCCTGTGTCGAGACCTGGGTTAGTGACATGGCTGGGTTTCTCAGTCTTGAGAAAATAAAGTTTGCCTTCTCTCGGAGGTGGCAGCCGTTCGTCGACTTTCTCAGGGAAAATTTAAATGTCAGCAGAAGCAGTATTCCAAGGGGGGAGGGGGGGCAGCGGATAGGTGTCAGATGGTTGTGGTGTGTGAAGATGGGGTCGGGCGGGGAAATGTTTATTTTACCATGTCAATGCTACCGTTTTTGTTCTGGTTATAAAAATTTGCAAATACTTTAATAAAAAAATATATTTTTTAAAAATCCCTGGCCAAAGGTGGGGTTACCATCGGTCGTGCTGGTGTCCTTCTATACTTCCTACAAACTTCACAGCGGTCACTAACCTGTTCTATCAGTTTAGTATACTCTTCAGCCCTTACCCTGCATCCTTTAATAAATTTTTCAGCCTCCGAGGAGACAGATGCGCAAATTGCCTATGCAGTTTTAATACAACAAGTTTTTTATCAGCTAAAGTCCCATTTTCAACTGCCATTAACACATCCTTAACAACTCTACTTGAAATATTATTTGTCAGCAATGGAATACAATAGTGTCCCGACTGTGTAAATTGTAAGTCCACCGTCTTTCCAAAAACTGTTGCCGTATCCTGTTCCATATCTCGTTTCATGTGTGCTTTCTTCATCTACGGTCTGCTCAGAAGCAAAGGTATCTCACTTGATACAACATCCGTGCTAATGAAATGATTCACTCCGGCAATATTGCAAGGAATCACCACTCTTTTCAGCGACTTCAGGAGTATTATCATCCCCAAACCTGAAACTTGTGGAACTTTCAAATTCCTTAACCTTGTTACGATTTTCAGCATTCAAGGAGTCCAGATAACATTTTAACCAGTCAATTCCACACACAGTAGATATGCAGCCACTGTCCAATACAGCACAATTGAAAGATTCTGCAACCAACACTCTCATTACCGGCGTAAAACTGCTTGTTAATAGGACAATGCCTTCTTTCTGGTCACTATCTTTTTCCTCTTCTGACTCTTCCGTGTCATGTGTCGCTTCAAACACTCTATCATAACAAGTTGGACAGTTGAAAGCATAATGGTATTGAGTCACATTGAAAACATCGATTTATCATGCCCCGTGAATTTCTGGGGTTCATCTTCCTATTGTAGGTTCTAACTGGGTTTCGGTCTTCATAATTTCCAGGTCCCAATCGCCTTCTATAGTCTTGGAATCTGTTCGTAGCAGTACAATTTCGCCATCCTGTTAGTAGTGTATCTTCCATATTCTGCTTTATTGCAGGCTGACTTATTTGGGTCATTAGAGCCATCGGAATCGAATGTTTCCCTAGAAACTTTTTTAAAGCTTCTGTCATCTGATCAAATAAGGTATCCTTATCCGCAAACTGAACTCCTGTCAAAACCAGGAGCTTATCCATGTTGCTCACTCTAGCAGTCAAGTAATTTAAAGGCCAACACAGACTGGAAATTCCAGGTTGTGTTTCTGCAGCCTTCTAGATAGTCTGCCAAATTCCATTATATTGTCTCCAATGGAGAAATCCTCTATTTTCTGTAACCTATCAAAATCCGACCATGCTCCATATGCACTTAATAAGTCATCCTTTTTATAAATCTTATCCATATAACCTAAGAGTCTGCAGACCTTCTTCGGAGTCTAACTCTTCCAATTCCAGCTCAGAAAACACTTTGCTCGGATTTTACTGTCATTAGGTAGAGAAAGAGCCAATGCCATACCTTGTTTTCTCTTTCCCAAGGCAGTTATCTTAGTTCACATAACTACTGCACTGTTCCATTGGTCGTAAGATCCCCTTTCAGAAAATAAGGGGGGGTAATCCAGCCATCTTTATCCTAGGTTCAGACATATATCTTCTTTTTTTTTCTTCTCACTCACTCCTTGGTTTGGTCTGGAAAAGTTGTATCTTTCAACCCTTCACATTTGCACAACAACCATCCTCTGCTACCATTTGTTAGACGTTTAGCTGCTGTTGTATAAAGAGTCAAAGGTTCTGCTCCTTTTCTCAAACACCTTTATTTCACTTTAACACTCTGCACAACTCTCTCATCACATAACCTAACACAAAGGCCACCTGAAGATCCTTTACACATCAGTGTCAATTATTAGATACTTAACATAAGAGACATTTCAATTAGTTGTCTCATTTAACACATTACTTAACACACTGCCACCTACACTAGCACAGGCCTCAGTCTCGCCAATACCCAAGAAAGACAAAGACCCAACGGAATGTGGGTCGTACAGACCCATCTCACTGAGAAACGCAGACCCCATAATATTGGCCAAAATCCTCACTAAAAGGCTGGAAGACTGTGTACCAGAGGTGGTCGCAGAGGGCCAGACGTGCTTTGTCAAAGGTAGACAGCTAACCTCGAACATCAGGCGCCTGCTGAACATAATAATAACCACATCTGGGAAGAGAACACCAAAGGTGATCGTCTCCCTGGACGCAGAAAAGGCCTTCGACAGATTTGAGTGGAAGCGCCTCCTAGAGGTACTGGGGCGGTTTGGGCTCGGAACAGGGTTCACCTCCTGGGTAAAGCTCCTATACAATGCTCCCAGGTCGAGCGTACCGACAAACAACACCAACTCCCAGTACTTCCAGCTGCACAGGGGCACCAGGCAGGGATGTCTGCTGTCCCCGCTGCTGTTCGCTCTAGCGATCGAACCATTAGCGATCGTTCTCAGAATAGCAAAAAACTGGAGGGGGATCCAAAGGAGAGGCAGACAACACAGAGTCTCGCTCTATGCAGATGACCTGCTCTTCTACATCTCAGACCCACAAAGCAGCACGGAAGGAATCATCACGCTCCTGAAAGAGTTTGGTGCCTTCTCAGACTACAAACTAACACGACCAAAAGCGAGATCCACCCCGGTACACCCACAAGGAGGGGCAGCACTCGTGGGACTGCTGTTCAAACAAGCCCGACATAAATTCTGCTACCTGCCGATCCAAATCGCTCATGACTGGAAGGAGATCCACAAATGGAACCTGACCAGTCTGCAGAGGAAGTCAAAAAGGACCTGCAAAGATGGAACACACTCCCACTGAGAGTGCAGATGATCAAAATGAATGTACTGCCCAGGTGCCTCTTCCTACTTAGATCTATCCCGATCTATATCCCCAAGGCCTTTTTCAAATCACTAGACAAACTAATCATGGCGCTCGTATGGGATGGGGGGGGAAGAATGCTAGGATCCCAAAGAAGGTCTTACAAAAAACAAAGTCCAGATAAGGGCTAACCCTCCCAAACCTACAATTGTACCAACAGGCGGCGACAGCCGAACGAGTAAGGGGATGGATCAAGGAGCCAGAAGTCGAGTGGGTGCGCGCGGAGGAGGCCTCCTGCAAGGGACCACTCTCCGGGTCCTCGCCACGGCGGCACTCCCATCCTCGCCCAAAAAACACTCCAGCAGCCCAGTGTTGGTAGCCACCCTCCTGAGCTGGAACCAACTACAGCAGAAATTCAGCCCAACCAAAATATCGGACAAAGCCCCATCTGCAACAACCATAGGTTCGCCCCAGCGCTCACTGATGCCATCTTTAAAAAGTGGAGATGGGGGGGGGGGGGGGGGGGGGGCACCAACAGTCAGGGACCTATACATCGACGGCTGGGCCACGACACTGGACGAACTGACGGAGAGATTTCAGCTAGCTAGGGGGAACAAGCGAAGGTACCTGCAACTTGAAAACTTCTTATGGAAGGAGATAAGGACTTACCCACGACTGTCTCTACTAGAGGAGTTACTTGACACGAACATCCTAGGTAAAGGAAACTGTAGCGATATGTATGAACGACTGGTAGAGAGGGCTGACACCATACTATACGCAACGAGAAAGAAATGGGAGGAAAACCTGGGGATCGAAATAGGGTGGGACTCTGGAGTTAAGCACTGCACAGGGTCAACTCCACCTCCACTTGTGCAAAGAACTCGAATGAGTAGGTTCTTCCCGGAGGTGGAGGACAGATGTGAACGGTGCCAAGGCCTGGCCAACCACATCCACATGTTCTGGTCTTGCCCAGACTTGCGGGGTACTGGACAGCCTTCTTTGAGGCAATGTCCAAAGTGGTGGGGATGAGGGTGGAACCATGCCTGAAAGTGGCGATCTTCGGGGTATCAGACCAGCCAGATCTATTCATGGGGAGGGTGGACACCCTTGCCTTTGCCTCCCTGATCACCCGCCGTAGAATCCTGCTTGGCTGGCAGTCAGCAGCACCACCCAAAGCTGCAGACTGGCTGTCCGACCTATCAGAATCTCTCCAAAAGGAGAAAATCAAATTCGCCATCCGAGGGTTGGACAACTGCTTCCACAGTACGTAGGAGCCATTCACCCATCTGTTCCGGTAGCCAACGAACAAGCTGAAGAATAATCAAATAGCCAAGAGCCAAGGCATGAGAAGGAGGGAAAGACTGTACAAGGGGATAGTAAACTTAAGAGAAAAGAAAGGTGAACTGCAGAGAAGGGGGAAAGAAGGAAAGAGAGGAGGCACAGGACAATAGAGGGGAGCCAGGAAGGGGGGGGGGGGGGGAGACGAGGGAACACAATCTGGATGAAGAGCACAGGAAACGACAACAACCATGGCAAACACAGTAACAGAGAGTACGAAAGTACAGGAGGAAGAAATGACGAACGGCCGAAGCAGAGGCGAACACTCAAGCAACAAAGGCAGTGAAGACCGACCGGGAGAAGCAAGCAACACCATCAGGGGCGCCACCCGGATCTATATGTTGTATTGCCGGAGGTGGGGGGGGGGGGGGGGGGGGGGAAAGAGTGTTCAATCTCTTTGTACTGGACAAAAAAAAAAGTATAAGAATGAAAGAATGCACAAGACGGGTATACAGATGTACTGTAATTGTCGCCCCAGTACCTCGATGTATAAATACCCTCCAGGTTCCCCCCCCCCCCCCCCACTACATGTTTTAATCACGTGATTTTGCTAACTGTATAGCACTGTTTTTATTTTGTGTACAATATCTTCTCATTTTTTTCTTTCTCTTTGTGTACATCTGTAAATACACTGTTCGAAAACACAATAAAAAACATTTATAAATAAAAAGTGCACCGTTGCAAGTCCTTATACCTACTTGAGCAAAGCATAACCTAATTATTTCTTTTTTTTAAAAAAAAGTATGGTTTTTCAGTTAACAGAAAATATGTAGCAAGCCATGACATCAACATGAAGCAAATAACCTCTCAATTACCAATATAAAAGCTGACACGACAACATATCAGCGATAAAGCTATTATAAATTGTGACCATTTTGAAATGCTGGAAAATAGCACTAGAGGTATTTGATCTAACATCAGTTATTTCATATAAGTATAAGCACCATTGCTAAAAATATAGTTAATACTGATCACATCAGTCAATTCTCTGTGGGATATCAATTTTAAAAGGTTGATATCAGGGATCAGCTATGATGTATTTTTTCTAAGACGCAACTTACAAACTGTATGTTAAAAAACAGGGAAACATAACTTGGGATGTGTAACCGAGCTGTAAAACAAGAATCAAAGTTCACAATCTTTAAACATCAAGTGGGAGCGTAAATTATTTTCTCTTCCTCCGAATATTCATGCAGGAATACTGTTACATGACATGGTCAGCCACTAGTGGTGTGACACAATGATTTATTATAGCGTGAGCTTGTCCATGCTGTATAGTCATATATATCCATTAAGCCTTCTCAATCTTGCCCCTCGCCGGAGGGGTGGCGACTCTTAGGTTAAATCATCACCAGTCAGCTCTCTTTCAAAAGGGGAGAGCAGCCTATGGTCCTCAGAGACTTTGCGACTTTCATTTTTCATATAAGAGCTTACAGAATAACAGAACCATTTATAGATCAAACAAGGTTAAGAGGAGTTGTAATATGCTACCCATATTAATATTGGTGGAAAATGGATATTAGACTGCGATGCAGATAACTAAAGCAGAATAATGGAAGGTTTAATAAGGAAATGGGGAAGAAAGAAACCTGTTTGCACTGGTCAATAAATAAGTATTTATTGAACATTGATTTAAGATATTCAAAAGAATGAGAAAAATCAGTTTTGTCATGTAATCCTAAGAGTTTTACAACATATTAAATACAGGAACCAAAGTAACCTTTAAAAAGGAAGTGGATAAATATTTGAAAAGAACATTTTAAAAGGATGTAGGATACATTTTCAGAGAACCTGCAGACATGAACGAGTGAAAGTACACAAATACCATCACATTGTGTGCAATTTAAAATTATTATACCTGCATTCAATGATTAAATAAAGTTTGTGTTAGAATTTTAAAATGTTTCCACATTTTAGCATCAGAATGTCGTCAGTAAAAAGCCTGCCAGGTATTATAATCCCCAAAGTACCAAGAGAAAATCAAAGACTAAAGATAAACTGGCCCCCATTTCTTCCATTGTGCCCCTGAACCCAAAATCAACAACCATTCAAAGGGATATGGAGGAGTCCCCAGCCTCCTGTAAAGTCACATCAAATCACTGTTAGATCAGTTACATCTCTAACCAGAACATGGTTTCAAACACAGGTACTCTATCGAAAAGGGTCTTCTAACATTCCCTATTGGTGGCAAGTCAAAAAAATAGCAGTTAGTTAGGTTCAGGACTGACATGCATTGCTGACTATTCTAGATAATAGATGGTGAAGTATTCCGCTCATGTGGCAGTGTTCCTGCAACAATATTGCCCTCCTTTCATGAAATGACCATTGAAATCCAGGTCCCAACAACAATGCAACTGTGATTTTTCTAATAATCAGAAATCAATTATTTCAGCAAAATGAAGGTCTGCTGGAGTGCCTTTTTTGATTCTGTTACTTAGCATGTAATCAAAATATTAGGGCTTTTATATTTATCTTTAGAATTTCTTTTATAAATTGTCCGTGGTTAAGACCTTTTAACAAGAAATGACATGTAATGCTATTTTTGAACACCTCTAGCCCACTTCAGCAGTATATGCCTCTACACATTGCAAGTCAAGACCACAAGCACTACCTCATAGACCTACTGAATGATTAGGATGCTGAAATTCTGTTCCTTATCCCTCACCCATAAGATCCATGGTCACTCTGAAACTTTTGGGATGTCAAAAGGAAAATTCAAAATGCTTTAAATTTGTGGAATGGGAGTCATTCCTCCATCAACATCATTGTCATTATCTTTCTGCTTTCTCCTCAATGAAGTTAACAAAGTGGATACACACATTTCTGTGAAGATTATTCACAATATTTCAAGATCCCTTTATTAAAGTGGCAGAAGACTATCCATATACATACTGATGGCTGATCCATTAACAAAAGCAAATATGTGCATATCAAGTTATATTTGAATTGATGCCACCACTCTAGAGATCGATCTGTAGCAGCATTGATGGGGTCTGAATTGGTTATGGCGGAGGACATATTGTTAAACAGTATTTAAGGAAGGTATTCTGACAATTATTTTCTTTTAAATTTCTGTCCTCATGAAAATGAGTGCCTTGCAATCAGGGCTGGTTAAAATTTATATCACAGATACGGTTTCCCTGGAGGGTGATGTCACATGTCAATTACAGATTGTGGATCAAAACAATTCTGTTGCTGCTGATGGATCAACGTTTCATGGGTGGCACGGTGGCAAGCACTGCTGTCTCAAAGCCCAGGGACTCGGGCTTGATTCCGACATCAGGCGACTGTCTTCTCAGTGTGTGTGTGGGTTTCCTCTGGGTGCTCTGGTTTCTTCCCAGTCAGAATCTGTGCAGGTTAGGTGGATTGGCTATGTTAAATTGTCCCTTAGGTGTCCAAAGATCAGGTGGGGATATGGGGACACGGCAGAGCATTGGGCCTAAGTAGGGTGCTCCTTCTGTAATGTAGGGATTCTATGAAGGTGCCAACATATTCCACCTCACGCTTCATTTTAATTTGATGGCGATCAGAAAAACTGCACATAGAAACTTTGTCCAAGCCAGGGAAAGACAAGTTCATGTTTTTTGAAAGAAACATTTCTTTAGAACACAAGGGATTTGTGCTGAGCTGGACTTGGGACGTGTCTCAATCAAGACTGAAACTTTTCATATTCCTGGCCATAAGACCAATTTCAAACAAATGAATTAATTGCATCAGGTCTTTATCTGGAGGGACCATTTATTTTATATAATCTTTATCGTCACAAGTAGGCTTACATCAACACTGCAATGAAGTTACTGTGAAAAGCCCCATGTCACCAAATTCCAGCACCTGTTCGGGTACACAGGGAGAATTCAGAATGTCCAAAATACCTAACAGCACATCTTTCGGGACTTGTGGGAGGAAACCGGAGCAACCGGAGGAAACCCACGCAGACATGGGAAGAACCTGCAGACTCCACACAGTGACCCAAGCCAGGAATTGAACCTGGGACCCTGGAGCTGTGAAACAGTGCCACCCACTGAGCTACCGTGCTGCCCCATTTAGGAATTTGCTTACAATGTTTAAAAAGTAATTGGGGAAAAAAAATCAGTGCTGTATTATGCTATTTTCTGCATAGCATATTAATACCTAGTCTTGGTGGTCTTAATAACAAATGTGTAATTACAAATAATTTTCCTTTACGATTTGTTTCAATTTTTAAAAAATACCTTGTTTTGTCCCATTTTGATGACACAGAGCTGAGTGGGAAGGCCAGCAAATACCTCTATCACCTCCACCAATTTTCACGTAGAAGTGCAGCACAAAACACAGCTTGCAAATATCCTAATAATCAAACCCGTTACACATTTTTTAACTCAGTGAGTGCTGCAGATTGAAAATGTGACTAGAAAAATAAATTTTAACTGAACCATTTAAAAGAAAAAAGACATCTCAGCAAATGCTACAGGGCACAAAAGTGCAACACGGCACTAAAGGGAGTTGCCATCAAAGAAATTATTTTTTTAAATGTAATTATTCATGCACAGGGGCTGGTTTAGCACACTGGGTTAAATAGCTGGCTTTTAAAGCAGACCAAGGCAGGGCAGCAGCGCCGGTTGAATTCCCGTACCATCCTCCCCGAAAAGGCGCTGGCATGTGGCGACTAGGGGCTTTTCACAGTAACTTCATTGAAGCCTACTTGTGACAATAAGCGATTTTCATTTTTACATTTTTGACTCCCAATTTGGTTATAACTAGAGCGTGAGGCACATTCCAAATCTTTTGGTTATATTACTATTTGGAAACAATGACTTCATAGGAGCTAAAGTGTCAGCATATTTTTTAACAGCTTTTCATTAAGAGCTATGAATATACATTCTGGATTACAAAACTGTGCATGTTTGGAATCATTGCATCCTAACTGCATTATTAAACATTTGCCTTGCAAATGATCAGTAATCCAGCAACTATATGAACCTCTGACACGGTAGGCTTTCGTAATTGCACATGTCAACGGTGGATTTGCAAACTTTATTCACAAGTTTTGGGGGAAAAAAATAGCATTTGGACTAAAAAAAAGGAATTTGCAGAAGGATGCCCTGATTGAATAAATTGTATATACTGTACCAAATAACTGCCAAGATATCGGACTTCCGCTGCATCCTCAATATAACTTTGACCTATAGCTTTGATCTGTTATTTGAGAAATATTCAGTTGTAGGTCCATACATCAATCGATCGAAGACTATTTTCTATTAGTTTTAGTTACCATTGGCATTACAACTGTTTCAGGTGATGAGTGGCAAGTAACATTCATGCCACACAATTGCCAAGCAATGACCATCGGCAATGAATCTAACCATCACGCCATGACATTCAATAGCATTACCATCACCAAATTCCAACATCACTATCAACATCCTTGGTGTTACCATTAACCAGAAATGGAATTGGACTAGCCATATAAATGCTCTCGCTACAAAAGCAGGTAAGTGGCCAAGAACCAGAGGGAAAGTAACTCACCACCTGACTCTCCAAAGCCTGTCCATCATCTACACGGCACATATCAGGAGTATGATGGAATACTCTCCACTTACCTGGATGAGTGCAGCTCCAACAGCACTCAAGAAGCTCAACACCATCCAGGACAAAGCAGCTCACTTCATTAGCACTGATCCACAAACATTCACTCCCTTCCGCACCGACACACAATGGCAGCAGTGTGTACCATCTACAAGATGCACTGCAGGAACTCATTAAGGTTCCTTAGACAGCACCTTCCAAACCCACAGGTGCAACACCTAGAAGACCAAAGGCAGCAGCCACATGGGAACATGATCATAGAATTTACAGTGGAGGCCATTTGGCCCATTGAGTCTGAACTGGCCCTTGGAAAGAGCACCCTACTTAAGCCCCACGCCTCCACCCCCTCCCCGAAACCCACTTAACCTTTTTGGACACTAAGGGCAATTTAGAATGGCTAACCCACCTAATCTGCATACCTTTGGACTGTGGGAGGAAACCGGAGCACCCGGAGGAAACCCATGCAGACATGGGGAGACCGTGCAGACTCCGCACAGGCCCAAGTTGGGAATCAAACTTGGGACCCTGGAGTTATGAAGCAACTGTGCTAACCACTGTGCTACCCACGAAGGTTCCTCTCCAAATCACTCACCATCCTGACTTAAAATATTTCCACCTCGCTAGGTCGAAATCCCGGAACTCGCTCCCTAACAGCACTGTGGATGCACCTACACCACAGTTCAAGCGGCAGCTCACCATCAACCTTCTAAATGGGCAACTAGGGATAGGCAACAAATGTTAGTCTAGCCAGTGACACCCACATCCGTAAAGGAAATATGCTGTCACTAGGTCAGGAGAACCCTAGTTATGAAGCCTGCAGTTACTGTTTTGTATTATTAACTCCAGAGATTTGAAATTTTCCAGAAGTATATACTGAAAAGGGTGTAAAGACTACTACTATCACATTTTAATAAACACTACTGTTATACTAGTTTGCACGATTGGCATGTGTTAAAACTTACAATGATTTTTACGCTCAATTTCTTTCTACATTGAAATCTATTTGGAATTCAATTGTTATATATACATATCTAACCAAATGAACTGGGTTTGAATCTTTGCCTTTTCTGGTGTTAATATTTGAAACCCTCCAGGTGGAAAAATCAATGATTTAACCTGGCCAACATCAGTTCACTGGTGAATATCCTTAGTATTGTTAAAAGCATTGAAAAGCAAGACATATATATTGATGTCTAAAATAACATTAAAAATCAGTTGTTTTTAAAAATGTGACCAATGCTTCTTCTGACACTTGGCAGATCATTGATGGTCCTAAGAAATGAAATTTCCTCCAAAGGGGTCAGCAAATGTACCTCATTAGTTGGGCTATTTTGACCAGAAAGAACCTAGATTATTGACTTACTGATGATTAATCAAGTATGTCTCACTGTTAGCCTGAGCCAATATTAGGGAGGAGAGAGAATAATCAAAACCAGGTTTCCGTGATAACTGTTGAAACTGCGATTGGAGTTTGAACTTCACTATGAATTGCTTCATGAAATAATTAGGAATACTTGCATTTATATATCCCTTTCATGACCACCAGATGTGTCAAAGTACCTTAGTCAATAAATGTGCAATCACAGTTGTAATGTGGGAAATGTAGCAGTCAATTTAGGTACAGCAAGCTCCCACAAAAAAATGTCAATGATCAGATGTTGATTCAAGGTTAAATATTGCCCAGGATATTGGAGATAATTCCCCTCCTCTTGTTTAAAATAGCACTGAGATATTTTACATCCTCCTGGATGTGGCTTCAGTTTAAGGCCTCATCTAAAAGAGATCACAACATTCCCCTTCAGTGGGACTTTACCCACAACCGTCTGACTCAGAAGCGGGTCTACCAATTGAGCTACAATTGCCACCCTGCCAATGGTTGAGCAATGAAGATCAGGGATTAGAGGAGAATTAGAGGAGAATTAGAGGAGCATCAAGCCCTGGAAGGCTGTACGGCTGGGAGGTTGTAGAAGTGTCAACGGGTATGACCATGGAGGGTTTTCAACACAAACGTTAGAATTTTTAAATCAAAGTGTTGCCAATGTAGGCCAGTGAGCACAGGGAGATGGAACAGGACTTGATAAGAGGTGACGGACAACAGTTTTAGTATGCTGCCTGCTTGCTAGTTTGGTTTCTTCAATTCACAGAAAATATTTCCATTTAGAGTACATTTACACGAAGAAAAGTAGAGAAAAGATGACTTCACATTCCTCTACACTGAAGTGTACTTGCCTCAGATTTAACAATTTTACCAAGCTCTTTGGCCTCCTGGCATTTTATAATCCTCAGTTTGCCTTTACACTTACTTTGGTATTCAGAACTGATCCTTGATGCATACCAGTAACTCCATCTGATCAATCCAAGAAATACTTATTTGTTCCCATTTTCTATCCTCCACCCATCCCTTTGTTTATTTTACAAATTTATCTTCAATTAGATAGCTTATATGCCATTTTACTGAACATGTTGTGCAAATTCAAACATACCAAATTCGCTGCATTTTCCTCTTTTCTGGAATGAAGACAAGCTGCCAGTTTCCTATTGAGTTTACGTGCTTACAGGTATTTATTTCACAAGAGATTTCATATTGCGGTGCAAGACTAGTTAGTTGGTCTTTTCTCATCAGATTCAAACATGTTCATCAGTGATTCAAGACCTTTGGTAGGGTTCTAGAAAATTATGAGCAACTTCTCATTACTAACAAACCCTCTCCCAGGCTTCAGTACTCTGAAATATAAATCAACCAGGCCTTTAAATTCCATTAATATTTTTAGTATTATTCATGGTTCTATTGTTTAACCAGAGCCCTTCTTCAGTAAACAGAGAAGCAAGAGACAGGGGCACGTTACTCTCAATATTTTCTGTAAATTCACTCCTTAGCCACCATCCTCTGAATATCTCACTCCTTCTGATATGACAACTGATCTTTTGGCATGCTCTCTAACATTATCCCTAATGTTCCTTCTACATAGGAACAGATATTGTTTTATTGCTAGGTTAAAATGGATAATATACTGGAAAAGTATCACCCATAAACAGCCCCACATAAGGCATCAACACCATCATCAGGAAGAATAGATTCAAAAAGGGGATTTTTTTTTTTTGTCTAGGTTTGGAAACAGCCACTTAGGCCACATCTGGTAAATTCAGGTTATTTTACAGTTCCAACAATGCATTGCTGACAGCATGTGTTTTCATTCAACAGAATTTTTATTTGCATATTTTAAAGGTAATTTAAGTATGACTTTTCTCAAATTAGACTGTACATTAGAGACGGACAAAGTTCAAGGTTTTAATCTCTCTCATCTGTGCCAAGTTAGTTGATCTCATCATTCTCTGGGCTAGGGAGGGAACACATTTCTAGAATTCCTGCTCAATATTATGTAGTGACTCACAAAAATTGATATTCCTAGGAATCCCTATCAACTTCTGAAAAACATCCATGCAGGAGATGGCAGGAGACTTACTACTTACATATATTTGCCAATGATAATTAATAGTAAGTTATTAAATATATAAAATAATTTTGCAGACCTCCTGGTGCCTAAGCATTCCAGTTTGAAAACCTACTATAATTACACATGTTGTTTCATGAGGTTCAGCTCCAATGACCGACTTTTATAATAATAATAATCTTTATTATCACTAGTAGGCTTACATTAACACTGCAATGAAGTTATTGTTAAAACCCCCTAGTCGCCGCATTCCGGCGCCTGCTTGGGTACATGGAGGGAGAATTCAGAACGTCCAATTCACCCAACAGCAGGTCCTTCGGGACTTAAGAACCCATTTCAGTATTTTTGCTTCCTACATGGGAAGCAAAGTTTAAGTGTCATATTAGACAAATCATCTCACTGCCATCCTGTGGTATATAGTAGTGCATATAGCAACTGTACATGCAAAGCCTCAAGGTTGTGGTAAACTTTTATTTAATATTTTTCAGATTGAGACTTTGTAGCAACTTCTTTTCAGTACAAGTCTAACCGTAAACCTAAAAATAGTTCCAGTGAAACTTTACATGTTACAAATGTATATCCTAAAGATTACATGATACATCAAGTTCATTTGACCATAGCCTTGATTTTGCTTGTTTTCACAGCTGTCAAAAAGATTACTTTACCACTGCACTGCTTCTAGCAGGCTTCACTTCAATGCACCAATTCGCTCTTCGGGTTCTTCATTTCCAAGTTTTTTTACAAATTGTGTCACCAGATCTTCAGTTGTGCAATTTTTGGTTTTAAAATGCTATCCTTTAAAAATATTTCTCCACTAAAACATATTCCTTTCCATCGCAAATGTATGCTTTACTTTCCCCCAATCAGCTGCATACATCTCTGTTCACAGAATGTGCAATTCCAATCTCCTTAAAACTGATCTGCCAAGTAATCAATGCAATCTTGATTCGGGAAATATTTTTAATTTACATAATTAAAATAGGTTTCACAAGTCCTTGCATCATCTAGCAACTTAGATTGGTTGTAAAGGGAAGGAAATGGAAATAAGCAGACATCACATTTGATACAGCGAAAAATTAAGTAGCAAGCCTCCATTTAAAGTAAGTTTATTATAGACAAGAATGATAAATCAATACAATGGCAAAGTGTATCACAGCTAAATGGACATACAAGTCTTGGATTATTAACATATTGTAAACTCAAATTGATGCAAGTGGAGCGCTACCTTTAGCCTTACAAATGATCAAACGTGAAAGGTGTATATCCAGGCACCCAAATAACAAAAGCTGCAATTTTTCTTGATGCTGCCAATGACAAAGCATTTTAAAAAGTGAGAATGTGGTTCTTTCTACATGCTAAAGATAATATAAACTGAATAAACATAAAATTCTGTTTAACATCCATCATAATAGCTACAGCACTCAAAAGGTTTAGTGAGAGTGAATTATTTAGAATTTTTTTGAAGTACACCCAGTAAATTATGTTTCATCCTTCATTGTGTTAAATATCAGGCAGTCTAGCATTATTCCTACATCCCATTTTAATGCTGGTGGTTTCCAAAGTAACAAAGACAAACCAAGAAAGTTCAGAAAACCTGGAATAAAGAATTAATAATTAAGCAAATATTGCTCCCACAAACAAACCAAGTTATGACCTTTAAAATGATTTATCAACTATCAAAAATTAGGTGTTATGGGCGGCACGGTGGGGTTCAATTCCGGCCCCGGGTCACTGAGTTTGCACATTCTCCCCGTGTCTGGGTGGATTTCGCCCCCACAACACAAAGACATGCAGGTTAGGTGGATCGGCCACACTAAATTGCCCCTTATCTGGACCAAAATAATTGGGTACTTTTAAATTCTTTTTTAAATTAGGTGTTATAAGACAGGACAAACTTGCTGTTGCACATATGAACCCAATGTAAATTACTGCTCAAAAAAGCATTTCATTACACAGAATCCACTAAATACCAAGGCAACATACTCATCTGAAGTCAGTGCAGCTTTGACAGGGAAATAAGTTATGCTGTAAAACAGTGACTAAATCAGATGCAATGTCAATTAATATTCAACCAGAGCATATCTGATAATACTGCTAAGAATGTTAGCACTTCTGCCTCACGACGCAGAGGTCCCAGGTTCGATCCCGGCTCTGGGTCACTGTCCGTGTGGAGTTTATATTCTCCGTGTCTGCGTGGCTTTCGCCCCCACAACCCAAAGATGTGCATGGTAGGTGGATTGGCCATGCTAAATTGTCCCTTAATTGGAAAAAATGATTGGGTACTCTAAAAAATTAAGAGGAATAAAAAGTAATCAAAATCATGAATTCAAATGGAAGTGATATTCAATGGTGGGTGTTGGGTAGAGATTATGGAGGGAGACCCAGAAATCGGTTTCACGCCGGCATGAATTTCCATCAGGATCTTCAGATGGTGCCTATCATAGCAGGTCAGGAAACCCGAGAGGTCTCAGTGAACCTTATTTGCATCCCATTTAATGGAATGAAAATGCCCAACCACCCCACACATTCGCCAGTGTAAAACAGGTTTGGAACAACATGACGTGTGGATGTTGGCACTGACCTGAACAATGCTTGGGACTGCCTCCAGAGTACAGAATGGAGGCAGCCAGCAACCCTGGTCCTTGGATCATTATAGCCGTGAGTAGAGGGGTCATCTGCAGGTGGATTTTTCAGATTCAGTGTCCTGGAGAGGGTCTATTTTCGAGTCTCAATGTTTATGAAGGTCCACCTTCGTTCTCAGGAGGTTCATCTTCTAGTCTCAGAGTGCTCCCAGACATCAATCTTCATTTTCAGGTACTCCCATCTGGGGATGTTGGGCACCTTTTCAATATGGCACGCAGACATTATGGCAGACTAAACGCCATCCAGGCTGTCCCCACCACTGAATGTGACGTAAAACACCTCGGTGCATAAATTAATGAGGTTGGGCATGTTTTCCCACCAGCATTCGCAGTAAGAAGCACTCCTCGTTCCCACCCTGCCACTTGGGTCTTAAAATGGGAGAATTTTAAACTTACATTTTAATGAAGTCACATGGCTGTCAAGCTCAATGGACAAATGGCCTGAGCATTCGCATTATTTTAATGTCAGTTAACAGCAATACATTTATGTAACTCCACTGCCCACGGCATTTTAATCTAGAAAGGCCATATTCCAGGTCACAATACCAAGACCTGGGAGTTCAAGTTCAGAAACTTTCAAGTCGTGACCTTTTATCAGAATTTTGGTGAAAGACCACAACCTGAAATTTTAACTCAGTTTCTCTGTTAACACTGCTGACTCATGGCGCCAAGGACATGGGTTCAATCCCGGCCAGGGGTCATTGCGCATTCTCCCCATGTCCGTGTCAGGGTATGTGGCCATGCTAAATTGTCCCTTAATTTGGAAAAAAAAAAAGAATTGGGTACTCCAAAAATTTTTTTTTTTTCAAAGCTCAAGTTTCTCTCTCCACAGATGCTGCCACACCTGATTTTTTTCAACATTTTTCATTTCAGCTAGACCAGCTGAGCATTTACAACCTTTTATTTGTTTCAGCTATGGAAATGAATACTCAGGCTTTTGGTTCTCCATGGAAGGGGGGGGGGTCATCTTGAATTATCTATTTTTAGATTGACTGCATAAGTGGTCAGTAGAGTTACTCAGTTTACCCTATTCTCCCTTCTTGAACAGAGGTGTTATAATAGTTATTCTCTAGTTCCCAGCAGCTTGCATATGCTTCGTGCCTCCCTTGCTTTTCTGGGAATACAGTAAGAAGTTTTACAACACCAGGTTAAAGTCCAACAGGCGCAGACGCTGCGACAACGAATGAATGGACATCGTGCGACAATCACCAGGCAGGAATGTTCCCTTCCAGTCGGGGAACACTTCAGCAGTCAAGGGCATTCAACCTCTGATCTCCGGGTAAGCGTTCTCCAAGGCGGCCTTCAGGACGCGCAACAACGCAGAATCGCCGAGCAGAAGCTTATAGCCAAGTTCCGCACACGAGTGCGGCCTCAACTGGGACCTGGGATTCATGTCGCATTACATTCATCCCCCACCATCTGGCCTGCAAAATCCTACCAACAGTCCTGGCTTGACACAATTCACACCTCTTTAACCTGGGGTTACCCCATCTCTGGATCTGTAAAGATTTAATCACCTGCTAATGCTCGCATTCCAAGCATTGTCTGGCATCTTTGAATCTGTCATATATATGTTTCTGGAACATACCTCTTCATTCACATGAGGAAGGAGCAGCGCTCCGAAAGCTAGTGACATCGAAACAAACCTGTTGGACTTTAACCTGGTGTTGTAAAACTTCTTACTGTGCTCACCCCAGTCCAATGCCGGCATCTCCACATCATTTCTGTGAATATTGTCAGGAGATCTCTTATTTCCACCAGAGATGGTTTAACATCTCATCTGAAAGATAGCAAGAACAGTAAGTGGCCATTCAGTCTCTCAAATCTGTTCTGCCATTCAGTTAGATTATGATTGTGTTGTATCTTTACTCCCTGTACACAAGTACATTCCATATCCCTTAATAGAAGGCGGTAGTCTCGTGGTCTGATGAGCCAGAGACCCAGGGTAATACTCTGGGGAATCTGGGTTAGAATTTTGTCACGGCAGATAGTAGAAATTGAATCCAATAAATATCTGGAATTAAAGGCCTGATGATGACCATGGTCGATTGACGTAAACAATCCAGCTGGTTCACTAATGTCCTCTCGGAAATGGAATCTGCAGACCTCATCTGGTATGCCTACATTTGACTCTCGATCCACAGCAATGATTGATTCTGAAGTGCCCCCTGAAATGGGCTAGCAAACCATCGCTCCAAAGTCAATTAAAAGGATAGAAACCGGACAGACCATCTAGCATCGATCAAGACGCTGGAAAAGACAACGGCAAACACAGTCTGTTGAGCCTGCAAAGTCATCATCTGGAAGCTTGTGCCAAAATTGGGAGAGCTGTCTCGGACTAGTCAAGCAACAGCCAGTCAGTCATACTGACAGAATCATACCTCATGGCTTCAGGTCAAACATGGGCAAGGAAACCTTCTGCTGATTACCGTGTACTGTCCACCCTTAACTGGTGAATCAGTGCTCCTTGGCGGAAGCACTGTGGGTGGCGTGCACAGAATGTATTCTGGGTGGGGGACTTGTGTGTCAACCACAAAGTTTGTTTCCAGAGCAGCACTACTGACCAAGCCCCAAAGGGCATAACTGTTAGACTGGATCTGCGACAGGTGCTAAGGGGAAAACATACTAGACTTCACTCTCACCAATCTGCCTGCACAGATGCATCCATCCATGACAGTATCAGCATGCATAACCACCACTCAGTCCTTGTTGAGATGAAGTCTGGTCTTCACTTTGAGGATACTGTCCATCATGTTGTGTGACACACCATCATGCTAAATGGTAGATTCAGAACAGGTCGACCAATTGGGCATCCTTGAATGCTGTGGGTCATCACCAGCCCCAGAATTGCATTCAGCCACAATCTATCATTGAACCAGGATTGACCCCCTAGGTTGGTGACAATGAAGAGTGCAAGGAGGACATGCCAAGAGCAGCACCAGGCATACTGAAAAATGAGCTATCAACCTGCTGAAGCTACAACACAGGACTACTTGCATGCAAATAACATATGCAAGTGATTAGACAGAGCCATGGCTCAGATCTAAACTCTGCAGTCCTGTCACATCCAGTCGTGAATGGTGGCAGACAATTAAACAACTCACTGAAGGAAGAGGCTCCACAAAAATCCCCATCCTTAATGATGGAGGAGCCCAGCAAACCTGTGCCAAAGACAAGGCTGAAGCATTCACAATAATCTTCAACCAGAAATGCAGAGTGGATGATCTATCTCATTCTCACCACACATTCCAGGCAATGACCATCTCCAATAAGAGAGAATCAAACAATTGCCCATGACATTCAATGACATTGCCGTCACTGAAACCCCACTATCAACATCCTGGGGGTTACCATGGACCACAAACTGAACTGGACAAGCCATTTAAATACTGTGGCTACAAGAAGTCAATGGCTAGGAATCCTGTGGCGAGTAACTCACCTCCTGACCCCCCAAAGTCTGTCCACCATCTGTAAGGCACAAGTGAGGAGTGAGAAGAAATACTTTTCACTTGCCTGGATGAGTGCAACTCCAACAACACAAGAACCTTAACACCATCCAGGACAAAGCAGCATGCTTAATTGGCACACCTTCCACCAGCATTCACTCCCTCCACCACCGACACAGTGTGTACCATCCACACGATGCACTGCAGGAACTCACCAAGGCTCCTTAGACATAAGAACAGAACGACTAGGAGCAGGAATAGGCCATCTAGCCCCTCGAGCCTGCTCCGCCATTCACTAAGATCGTGGCTGATCTTTTGTGGACTCAGCTCCACTGATCTGCCTGCTCACCATAACTCTCAATTCCTTTACTGTTCAAAAATCTTATCTTTGGAAAGCAGCACCTGCCAAACACGTGACCACTACCAAAGCCCTTGACCATTATCACCAGGACAGTAGATACATGGAACACCATGATTCCCTCCCAAGTCACTCACCATCCTGACTTCCAAATTTATCACAGTTCCTTCACCATCTCCGGGTCAAAATCCTGGAACACCCTCCCTTATAGCATGTAGGTGTACATACACCATGTGAACTGCACTGGTTCAAGAAGGTAGCTCACCATGACATTGTCAATTAGAGATGGGCAAGAAATGCTGGTCTAGCCAGCAAAGCTCTGAAAACCAGGACAAATATCTATGAAATAAAGTAGCTTGCCCAGAAAATCTCTTGATCGGAATAAATTAATCCTACTAAATCTCCCACTGAGGTTTCCAATGGGAGTAGCACTGAATTGGAATCTCTGCAAAACAGGACTCTAATAGCTCCTGGTATTATTACTTGTATTAAACCTTTTCAAAAGGCCAAAACACAAACAGTGGATGAAGGTTTAGAACAATGGAGGGCAAGGTCCTTGAGGCACTGTTGGTGCTTCGTGAAATATCCAATTAATGTTTCATCGAGAAAGGCTTATTGCAAGCTGGTCAGGCTGATAACTTTTAGTGCTACATCCACTGCAGACTTCTGCAGTAATTTGACTGCTTCAACAATTAGTTTGAACAATGCCACAATTGTATCAAAGACCAGACCTTCTTTGCAAATAATTATTCACAATCCACCTAATATGCTAATAAGTCAAATTTGATTTTTGTTGTATTCCATCCATTACGATTAATACTCCAATTTCTTATCTTCAAATTAATTTGAGGATGAGCATTTTGTTTGTATTATCGTTTAGATGTCCCAAGATAAACTTGAGTTCAGTTACAAGTTCAGAAGGCAAACAGCAATCATGCAAGGTTTAAATATATTTGGTCTGTCAAGACTGATATGAATTCTTGTCCCATGCTACTGGCAGAGGGAAAAAGGGAAAATAAAGGTAAAAATCACACAAGGCACACAAAATTAGGTGCATTATAAATAAAAAAAATATTTAAATTTATGAAATGTCTCCCGTGTCAAACGGTTCATAAAATTGCACTGGCAGTAATGTTCGGATATAAATTTCTGAGCAATTAAAAACTCCAACGGAAAAGTTGTACAATCGTGGCTAACTACAGAAATTAAGGATTTGTTATGATCTCCATAAAGGCCAATAACTTAAAATAAATTTGAGCTTCCAGTTGAGAACCTAAAAGGATGACAAGTTTTCATGAAAAAAAATAAGACTAATTGCACTTTTAACTGAACATCATTTTTGTAGGCAACTTGTATTTACAGAACAGAAAATTTCCCCTTTTCTTTTAACACAGCTGAAAAACACACTTTATAAGTGTACTTTTCCTGAAGTGGTCAAATTTTCTGGGATCCAGTCCAAAGCGATTCTTAGCACCCAAGGGTTTACTTCTGTTCTTTCCCAGCCTGGCAACTTTTAACACCAGTGATTTTCCTGGCAAAAACCCAACAAATGATGTCCAGTCTCATTTCAAACCCTCACGGACATGAGCTTTCATCCGTCTTCCTGCACACTGAATTGTCGTAGCACGACAGAGTACAGGCAGCGGCGGTTGGAGCACCAGTCCTAACTCTCGGAGTGATAATTGATCAGTTGATTCGCGGAGCAAGAGATCAACTTCATGGAGCAGTAGTTGAGCGCTGGCCAGTCGCGCCTGGGGAGTCAAGGAGTAGGGTGGCATTCTTTGTTCCCCCTCGCATGTAGTTAAAAACGCCAATAAACAAATTTGTTAACTCTCACCTGCCGAGTAGTTGCTGAGCCTTGCATCTATTCCATTTGGCTTTGGGAATGAGGTAAATCGGGATTGCAGTCGCCAGCACCTGGAATTGGGGTGAGGGGTCTGCCTTTCAAGTTTACAAAGAATTCTTTGCAGCAACAGTAATTGTTTTTTTAATAAAAGGCCCCTTTTTGGGAAAAATCATTCCTTTTGACCCAGAGAGACTGAACATGGAGTTCAGACGTTGGTATTTCTTAACCAAAATTACAGGAGATAGGCAAGAAATCATTCTGCTTACAGTATGTGGACACCTAACGTACAATCTCATTCGTAATTTAACATCCCCAGAGGTTCCGCATACCAAGTGTTCTGACCACCTTGTAACAATGGTAAAGGATCATTTTAACCCCAGTCTGTCATCATGCTGTGTTTTAAGTTTAACTCTGCTGCAAAGGACCGAGGGGAGATGATTGCAACATACACAGCAAGACTAAGAAATTGGCAGAGCCATGTGAATTTGAATCATCACTGATGGACATGCTGCGAGACAGACTAGCTTGTGGTGAATAACAAACATACAGAAAAGGCTAGCAGAGAATAAGATTCCCCTGGAGAAAACCATGGAAATCGCTCAAGCAATTGAGTGCTTGGAGAAAGGCACTCTCCAGTTGCAGGCAGGCGAGGTGAATCTGCGATGTTGCAAAACCGTTGGCAAGTCAGGAGGGCAGAGCTGAGTGCGAAGAGATAGAGCAGAAACTCACTCAGCAAGGCAAGGGACAAGACAAAAAAGGGTCAACAACCCAGAAATTCTGTTGAATGCTGTAGGTGCAGGGGCGATCACCTTCAGGAAAGATCCAAATTCTAGGCTTCTACCTGCTTTGCTGGCAATCAGAGAGGCCATAACCTGGACTCCAACGCATGATCTAGAGGAACCCAAGATATATCAATTGGATAATGTCAAGATGAGCAACTTAGCTACTATCATAATACCACCCCGGTACCCAGGCAGCCATTAAGCGTGAAATTGGATACAGGTGCTTCTGTTACTATTGTAGGGGAGCAGGAGTCCTAGTCTCATGGGTTGGGATTGATTATGTCAAATAAATCTGAATTGGCTAGAGATCTTCAGTATAGCTGACGGCAGTTTAGAAGAAGTTTTTTTTAAAAATCCTGAAGAGTTTCAAAATGAATTAGGGTGTCAAGCTAAAATCTACGTAAATTCAATTGTTACCCCAAAATTACATAGAGCTCACCCTGTGCCATATGCCTTGCATCATGTCATGGCAGGGGCTGCACAGTGGTTAACACTGCCGCCTCACAGCACTAAGGACACAGGTTCGATCCCAGTCCCGAGTCACTGTCTGTGTGGAGTTTGCTCATTCTCCCAGTGTCTGCGTGCATCTCACCCCCACAACCAAAGCGACGTGCAGTGTAGGTGGATTGACAATGTTAAATTGCCCAATTGGAAATAAAGAATTTGGTACTTAATTGGTAGTCGTGGAGCCAGTGCAGTTTTCGGAATGGGTTGCTCCCATTGTACCGTACTAAAATTGGACAGGACAGTCCGCATTTGTGGGTACTACAAACTGACCATCAAATCAAGCAAAACTAGAAATGAGGCAGGTGTACCCACAATTGGAATTGGATGAGGATAAGAAAATTTGTGTTGAGTAGCACCCACAAGGGTTTGTTTCAATACAGCCAGTTATCCTTTGGTGTGTCTTCAGCATGCACTATCTTTCAGTGCATGTTGGAAGGTTTATTGGAAGATATACCCAAAGTAGCGGTATATCTCGATGGTGCTTTGGTCACAGGAGATTCCCAAGAGGAGCATTCTGAGAGGTACTTAAACTTCAAAGATGTGCTTGAGACACAAACTAGTGTGACTCGGGAGAAATATACTTTCAGGCCCACGAGGTCATTTACCTTGGATTTTAAGCAGATGCCATGGCTACAGCCTCGAGAAGAAAAAGTAAAAGCTTAAAGGAAGCACCAGCACCCAAGAAAATATCAGAACTGAATTATTAAGGCCTATTTATTTTTTAAAAATAATTTAGAGTGCCTAATTCTATTTTTCTCAATTAAGGGCAATTTAGCATGATCAATTCACCTACCCTGCACATCTTTTTATTTGTGGGGGAGGGGGGGGGGGGGGAGGGGGTGAGGTCCACATGGACAGTGACCCGGAGCCATCAGAACTAACCATTACGCCACTGTGCTGCCACTTTTACGGCCTGTTTATATCAAGTCTCTCAACATTACAGGCCAGTTAAAAGAAATAGCAACATTGTACTGGAGCAAGCCACAAAAAGCCTTTGAGAAAGTCAAACTTGCTTAACAATCTTCAGACTTGCTAGTCCATTATGACTGTAGATATAATCCTAACAGTTGATGCCCTTTGGCACAAGGGCAGTGTTACCTTATGAGACAGAAGACAGCATAAAGTAACCCATTGCTTTTGCATCACAAACCTTAACTAAGAGAGAAAATGCTCCCAAATTGAGAGACGGTCCAGCCTGCATTATTAGGGTTAGAAATTCCAGTACATGTACATCTCCAATTCGTGATCATCATCCATCACAAGCCATTATTAGGCGTATTTCACAAGGACAAGCTTATTCCTCCTTTTACATCAACTAGAGTCCAGTGGTGGGCTTTACTTCTAGCAGATTACAACTACATGTTCAATTCCCGTACCAGCCTCCCTGAACAGGCGCCGGAATGTGGCGACTAGGGGCTTTTCACAGTAACTTCATTTGAAGCCTACTTGTGCCAATAAGTAATTTTCATTTCATTACCATTGAAGCAAATTTGGAATTTGACTCAGAGACCCAGTATTGTCCAAAGTGAAGCATAATGGCCCATACAGATTGGACCAATACATACCATTCCAGCCCCACAAAGACAAACTGAGCAGTGAAGACGGAGTGTTAATGTGGATTCCAACCCCAGCAAAAGGAACGTTCCTGCAGGAGTTACACAATGCTCACCCAGGTCAGACCAAAATTAAATTGTTCACCAGAAGTTATGTTCGGTGGCCAGGTATTGATAAGGATAATGACAATCTAATCAGTAGTGATCAATGGCAATCACAACAAACTCTGCTTCCTTTGGCTCACATGCATCCATGGCATGGGAGTGGCCTGGCTGACCTTGGGCACGGTTACATGTGGATTTCGTAGGTCCTTTTAAGTTAACTATGTTCTTAATTATTGTTGATGCCCATTCCAGGTAGCTTGAAATTTGTGAAATGAGAACGTTGTCCACGACATTGAAAAACAAACCTTCGCTACGCATGGCGATAACAGGGGCAAATTTTCAGCATTTTATGCAAACTAACAGAATAAAACATGCGTGCACAACCCGATCACCCAGCCTTGATTGGCTTAGCTTAAAGAGCGGTCAAGCCAGCAGCGAAATAATCAGCCGGTCACACAGTTATGATTGAAACTTGTTAGATTCTTCCCGACTTAGATAGAAATTAGGAGAAGTAGGCAATTAAGCCCCTTGAACTGCTCAGAGTATCCTCCTGCTATTTAACAGATCATGGCTGATCTCTTACAGAACACTGCATGTTACTATGGGAGTATCCCACTGCAGAGCTAATGGTGAGGTGCTTCCGGACCAGACTTGACCTAGTGTGCCCCAATTTAGAAGGGATGGTGGAGGTTAAACAAGGTGCACAAAAAGATATCCCCTTTTAACAGAATTGTGATAAGTCCTTCGAAGTTAACGACCTAGTATTTGTCTGGAATGTCTTGGCCCAGCTTGGCTCCTCAGGAAGATCGTAACAAAAACAGGCCCAGTGTTCTATTTGGTTGACCACGAGGGAAAAAAGGAAACATATAAACCACATAAGGAAGAGAGAAACACAAAAACAATGCAAGCAGAGCAGGCTGAACCAGCAGTACCTACCAGATGTCCTCCAATAGTGCCAAGTTCAGTGGAACTGGTTACTACAGAGAAAAGACCAGGTGTTGTTCTAATGGCAACCGAAGCAGATGTCTGCACTAATGCACCTCCTAAAACTACAAACCACCTAACTCCTGCTCAAGACAGCGTTACCCCATCGGAGGCAGAACCAACCACAGCGCTAATGCATTCTCAGAATTCAAAAGTCTCCTGATGGACTGAAATTTTAAGTGACTGTATTGTGTTACCCCACCATTTTCTTTTAATGGACTGTTCATAAATAGTTGCCTGTTCATAAATAGGGTAGGAATGAACTTTTGAGAGGGAGATGTGGTAACACAGAAGTTGACTCGCAGAGAGGCAGAGCCCTCTTCGAGTCCAGATTCTCCAGTCCAAAGAGATTCTTAGCACGAGGGTCTATTTCTGTCCCTTTTCTTTCCCAGCCTGTTAACTTTTAACCCGTGTCTTTCCTGGTAAAAGCTAGGCGAACCTTCCAGCCGCTTGCTTCAAACCTTCACAATTTTGGACTTTTCAATCCAAACAAGCTCTCACCTGCTTTCCTGCAGTGAAGCAGGCATTTAGTTTCTAGTTGCTCCCTTTCTCCTGAGTCTTGGCAATTATCCCTGCCTGGAAATTCCAAGGATACACTAATATGAATCTCATAGGCCTTGTATCCAGGTAAAAAGCTGATGAGCTAACCTTGAGATCCCTCCAGGTAAAAAGCTGATGAGCTAACCTTGAGATCCCAACTCTCATGATGGTTGTAAATTGATAGTTCAAAGCATAATGCTTGTAACCCAATATTCTTATAATCCTTCTAAAACTTGAGGCTACCAGTCTGTACACAGATGCTGTTGTCATAGTCTGTAAATGTGAACACTTTGTACCCGGTTTCCAGAAAACCATCTGTGCCTTTTACTCTTTAAGAGCCATGTCATCCAGGCTGGTTGTTGGGCAGATCTCAGAACAGGTCACATGGCACCTCGCCTTAGATGAAAAAGAGGCTCACAGATACAGCAAAAAAGCAGTATGCCTGAAGGTAGGGAAGTTTTAGAAACCTGCTACGGGTGATCAAGAAATTGATAGAGAAAATAGAATACAAGAGTAAACTAGTAAGAAATAAAGCAGATGGTAAAAAATGTTGCAAGTACACAAATATGTGCCCCTTAAGAGGAGAGATATTACAACAGGAAATATGGGAAATAATAAAAATCTTTATTAGTGTCATAAGTAGGCTTACAGTGAAACACTGCAATGAAGTTACTGTGAAAATCCCCTAGTCGCCACACTACGGCACCTGTTCAGGTACGCAGAGGGAGTATTCAGAATGTCCAATTCACCTAACAAGCACGTCTTTTCGGGACTTGTGGGAGGAAACCGGAGCACCCGGAGGAAACCCATGCCGACACGGAGAACGTGCAGACTCCGCAGTGACCCAAACTGGAAGTCGAACCGGGGTCCCTGGCACTGTTAAGCAACAGTGTTAAATGAAGACAATAAATATTTTAGGCCCGTCTTCACAGTAAAGATACAAACCTATTGCACATTGTGAGGAACCAATGGCCTAATGAGTGCAAATTTGAGTAATTAATCAGACTAAAAAATGACAAATCCCACTAAAAATGGCAAATTCCATGGACTTTTATAAAAGGATGGCTGCAAAGATAGTCGATACATTATTTTGATCTTCCAGCAAATGTAACTCTGCTGTTTAACAAATGAGGGAGAGAAAACAAGGCACTATAGGTCAATAGGCAAATTTGATATCAATCATAGGGAAAATACTAGAATCTACCAAGGATGCTGTAACAGCACTGATGGAAAAAAAAAATTACAATTGAATTAGAAAGAACCAACAGTTTATAAAAGGGCTTTGGCAATACCACACCTGGTGTATTGCGTATAGTTTTGGACCACATGGAAATAGTAAGCCTTAAGTGAATCAGCACTCACTAGATCAATTCCTAGGATGAGAGCGCTGTCCTGGAAGGAGAGTGAGTAGACACAGCTTATACCCTCTGGAATTTAGAATAATCTTCATTGTCACAAGTAGGCTTACATTAACACTGTAATGAAGTTACTGTGAAAAACGCCCAGTCACCACATCCTGTTCGGGTACAGAGTTCAGAATATCCAAATTACCTAACAGCAAGTCTTCTCGGGACTTGTGGGAGGAAACCGGAGCACCCAGTGGAAACCCACGCAGACACAGGAGAATGTGCAGACTCCGCGCAGACAGTGACCAAAGCTGGGAATCGGACCTGGGACCCTATAAAGCAACAGGGCTAACCACTGTGTATCGTGCCGCCCATTGCAAAGCAATCACCATCTTCAACAAGAGAATATAACCAACAACCCATGATATTCCATTGACATTGTTGAAATCTCCAACATCAATATCGGGTGGGGGGGTTATGGCTGACCAGAATCAAAACTAAATAACATGGCTCGAAGAACAGGTCAGAAGCTGTGAATCCTGTGTAAATCCCAATTCCCCAAGTCTGTTCACCACCTACCAGGTGCAAATCAGGAGTGTGATGAAATACTCTCCACTTCTCTGGATGTATGTAGCCCCAAGTCACAGTGGTTAGCACTGCTGCCTCACAGCACCAGTGGTTAGCACTGCGGCCTCACAGCACCATGGACCTGGGTTCAATTCCAGCCTTGGGTGACTGCACAGGTTCCTCCGCATACTCCTGTTTATTCCCACAATCCAAAGATGCGCAAGTTAAGTGGGTTGGCCGTGCTAAATTGTCCATTGAGTCCAAAGATATGTAGGTTAGATGTGGTTGCAGGGATAGGGCAGGGAGCCTAGGGAGGATGCTCTATCAGAGGGTCGATGGAGACCTATTGGGCTGAACAGCCTCCTTCTGTACTGTAGGGATTCTATGAAGCAGGACGCTATCCAGGTCAAAACAGTTTGGTTGATGAGCATTCCATCTACCACATTAATCATTCACTTTCCACCAAGAGCACATAATGGCAGCAGTATGTAACATCTACAAGATGCAATGCAGCAACATGCTAAGGCTCCTCCAACAGCATCTTTCCACTACCATGACCACTACCACGCACAAGAATGTAGGTTCACATGTCATACACCAGCCTAACTTGGATGTGTATCACATTACATGTTGCTGGGTTAAAAAAAAAAAATCAAAATTTCCTCCCAAACAGCACTATGGATATACCTACATAAACTCATATTGCAGCCGTTCATGGTGGCAGCTCACCACCACTTTCAAGGGCAATTCAGATGGGTGATGCTGGGCATAGCCAGCAATGTCCACATCCCATGAACAAATAAAAAAAATTCAAGGCTTGAGATCAATTGATTTTTGGGCACTAAGCAAATCAAGGGATTTGAGCATAAGGTGGGAAAATGCAATTGATATAAACATTCTGCCATCATCTCCTTGAATGGCTAAAGTTACCTCACATTAAAGGAAGTAAATCCAAGCTTATAGCCCATGAATAGGGCAAGTCACAGTACAGAACCAATTGGCACTTTCCCCATTTCAACCTAGTTCTGCTTATAATTAATCCCAACGTTTGCCAGTCTGTAACCTTAGCTATCCATTGACTACGTTGCGCAGTAGCAAAAGGCCTTTGCAAGCTGAGATCATGTCTGTTTTCCCTATTCAATTTTGATGTCACCTGGTCAATGTGTGGGGTTAGTGCAGACTCAATGGACCAAATGGCCTCCTGCACTGTAGGAATTCTATGGTTCTTAGGGTTGCACTTTCCTCCCCAACTATGTTGGTAAAATTTACCACTGTTTTTACATTTGCTGTATCCATTTCCAGTTGACAAGCCCAATATTCTTTCCTACCTCAATCCAATCACAAATTCAGCTCGATTGTTTTCTGTTACTAGTTTAAAAATTCAGATCTCTATTCATTACAGATAATTGTTGTTTACTTTGGTCTTGTTGATCTACATGTTTTAAGGCCTTGTATTGTATTTATCCTCCCAGCAATACAAGTTCTTGCTTGGCTCTGAATCACGTGTCTAGTTTACTGGTTTAGTTATTTCCTCAATTCAAAAGCAGCAACTCCAGAATGTATCCACTATCCTCCCTTTTTTTTTTTTTACAAATAATTTTTAAGGTTTCATAAAATATCAATAACAACAGGGTTAAGTACAAAACAGTCTAGAAAAGCAACCTTCCATACCCCCCTCCCTGTACATAAATAATAAATTAACATTGACACCCCGACTTAACACAACAGGTATATACACCCCCTCAGACCCTCCAGTGTAAATAACAAAAACAAATATAAAAATAAAGTAAACTAACCCCCCCCCCCCCCCCAGAGTTGCTGCTGCCATTGACCAATGTCTACCGTTCTGCCAGGAAGTCTAAGAACGGATGCCACCACCTAAAGAACCCTTGTACCGACCCTCTCAAGGCAAATTTCACCCTCTCCAATTTAATAAACCCCGCCATATCGTTGATCCAGGATTCCACGCTTGGGGGCCTCGCATCCTTCCACTGAAGAATCCTTCGCCGGGCTACCAGGGATGCAAAGGCCAGAATACCGGCTCCTCTGCGACCCCAAATATTGCGAGCCCCCAGCCCGGTTTGACCCTGGATCCTACCACCCTCGACACCGTCCTTCGCTACGCCCTTCCAAATTTCCTCCAGAATATTCCGCCCAGAACATATGGGTGTGATTTGCTGGGCTCCCTGGGCACCTGTCCTCACCCCCAAAAAAACAGCTCATCCTTATCCCGGTCGTGTGCGCCCTGTGCAGCACTTTAAACTGTCTGTAGCTGAGCCTCGCGCACGATGAGGAAGAGTTCACCCTCCCTAGGGCATCTGCCCACGTCTCCTCTCCCAACTCCTCCTCCCACTTGCCTTTCACCTCCACCAGAGGCCTCCTCCTCCTGCATCACCTGGTAAGTTTCCGAGATCTTCCCCACTCCAATCTGCGCCCCCCCCCCCCCCACGAGCACCCTGTCCTGTATTGTGTGGCAGCAGCTGCGGGAATTCCACCACCTGCCGCCTGGCAAACGCCCTTACCTGTAAGTACCTGAAGGTGTTCCCCGGGGGGAGCCCATACTTCTCCCCCAGGCTCGCGAACTTTGCGTCCACAAACAGGTCCCCCAACCTTCGTATCCCTGCCCTGTGCCACTCCGAAAACCCTCCATCTGTTCTCCCTGGGACGAATCGGTGGTTCCCCCATATTGGAGTCCACACGAGGCCCCAGCTTCCCCTCTGTGCCGCCTCCACTCCCCCAGATTTTGAGGGCAGCCGCCACCACCGGGCTCGTGGTATACCTCCTTGGAGGGAAGGGCAGCGACGCCGTTGCCAGCGCCCCCAGACTCGTACACACACACACACACACACACATGAGACTCCGTCTCCAAGCTCTTCATTGCAGCCCCCTCCCCCTCCATCACCCACTTGCGCACCATCGTCGCATTGGCAGCCCAGTAGTACCCAGAGGTTGGGCAGTGCCAGCACCCCCCCATATCTCTACTTCGTTCCAGGAACACCCTTCTCACCCTTTTGAGTCTCTCGTGCCCACACAAACCCCATTATACTCCTGTTGACCCGCCTAAAAAAGGCCTTCGGGATAAACACCGGGAGGCACTGGAACAGGAAAAACCTTGGGAGCACCGTCATTTTGACTGACTGCACCCTACCCGCCAAGGACAGCGGCAACGTGTCCCACGTCTTGAACTCCTCCTCCATTTGCTCCACCAGCCTTGTGAAATTAAGCCTATGCAGGGAACCCCCAGCTCCTGGCCACCTGGACCCCCAAATACCTGAAGCTCCTCTCCGCCCTTTTTAATGGGAGCTCGCCAATCCCCCTCTCCTGGTCCCCTGGGTGAACCATGAACAGCTCGCTCTTCCCCATGTTGAGCTTGTACCCCAAGAAATCCCCGAATTCCCCAAGGATCTTCATTACCTCCAGAATTCCCACCGGGTCCGCCACATATAGCAGCAAGTCGCCCGCATAGAGCGACACCCTATGCTCCTCCCCACCCCGCACCAACCCCCGCCAGTTCCTCGACTCCCTCAGTGCCATAGCCAGGGGTTCAATCGCCAGTGCGAAGAGCAGGGGAGACAGAGGACACCCCTGCTTTGTCCCTCGGTGCAACCGAAAGTACTCAGCCCACCTCTTGTTCGTGGCCACACTCACCATCGGGACCTCGTACAACAGCCTAACCCACCTGACAAACACCTCCCACAGGTACCCCACTCTACCCTATCAAAGGCTTTCTCAGCGTCCATCGCCACCACTATCTCCGCCGGCATCATAACGTTCAAAAGCCTCCGCACATTCGTGTTCAACTGCCTCCCCTTCACGAACCCAGTCTGGTCTTCGTGGATGATCTGCGGCACACAATCCCCAAGGCCAAGACCTTCGCCAGCACCTTGACATCTACGTTTAGCAACGAAATCGGCCTGTAAGACCCACACTGCAGGGGATCCTTGTCCCGCTTCAGGATCAAGGAGATCAGTCCCCAGGACATCGTCGGGGGCAAAGCCCCCTCCCCCTTGCCTCATTGAAGGTCCTAACTAGCAACGGGCCCAACAGGTCCATATATTTACAGAATTCGACCGGGAAACCGTCCGGCCCCGGTGCCGTCCCCGCCTGCATGCTTCCTATCCCTTTGGTCAGCTCCTCCAGCTCAATCCCGCCACCAGTCCCTTCTCCACCTTCAGAAACCTCAATTGGTCCAGGAAGCGGCCCATCCCTCCCTCCTCCAGTGGGGGCCGGACCTGTACAATTCCCCATAGAAGTCCCTGAAGACCCCATTGATGCCAACACCCGGATTGCCTTTTCCCCACTCTTAAATCGCCCCCTGGGCCTTCCTCCACTGCACCTCCGCCTTCCTGGTGGTCACCAGGTCTAATTCGGTATGGAGGTTGCGCCTCTTCCTCAACAATCCTTCCTCGGGCACGTCCGCATACCTCCTGTCTACCCTCACCATCTCCCCCACCAGCCTCTCCCCCTCCCCCCCGCTCCCTCCTCTCCTTGTGGGCCCTAATGGAGATCAGCTCTCCCCTAACCACCGCCTTCAGCGCCTCCCATACCATCCCCACTCGGACCTCCCCGTTATAGTTGGCCTCCAGGTACCTCTCTATACTTCCTCGGACCCGCTCGCTCACCTCCTCGTCCGCCAACAGCCCCACCTCCAAGCGCCACAACGGGCGCTGGTCCCTCTCCTCCCCCAGCTCTGAGTCCACCCAATGCGGGGCGTGGTCCAAAATGGCTATCGCCGAGTACTCGGTATCCTCTACTCTCGCTATCAGCGCCCTGCTCAAAATAAAAAATTCGATTCGGGAAAAAGCCTTATGGACATGAGAAGAATGAAAATTCCCTAGCTCCTGGCCTTGCAAATCTCCAAGGGTCCACCCCTCCCATCTGGTCCATAAACCCCCTCAGCACTTGAGCCGCCGCCGGCTTCCTACCCGTCCTAGACCTGAAGCAATCCAGTGGCGGATCTAGCACCGTGTTAAAGTCTCCCCCCATTATCAGGCCCCCCACTTCCAAGTCTGGGATCCGACCCAACATGCAGCGCATAAAATCCGCATCGTCCCAATTCGGGGCATACACATTGACCAGTACCATCCTCTCTCCCTGCAGCTTATCACTTACCATTACGTACCTACCGCCATTGTCTGCCACAATGCTCGCGCCTCGAATGACACCTTCTTTCCCACCAAGATCGCCACCCCTTGATTTTTGGCATCCAGCCCCGAATGAAACACCTGACCTACCCACCCGTTCCTCAATCTTACCTGGTCTGCCACCTTCAGGTGTGTCTCCTGGATCATAACCACACCCGCCTTCAGCCACTTCAGGTGTGCGAACACGCGGGCCCGCTTAACCGGCCCATTCAGTCCCCTTAAGGTTACCAGCCGGATCAGGGGGTTAACCAGCCGGATCAGGGGGTTAACCAGCCGGATCAGGGGGTTAACCAGCCGGATCAGGGGGTTAACCAGCCGGATCAGGGGGTTACCAGCCGGATCAGGGGGCTACACGCCCCCCTCCGACTCGCCATAACCCCTCCTCGGCCAGCCACGCGCCCGCACCCCCCCTCCCAGCCAGCCACGTGCCCGCACCCCTCTCCCGGCCTGTTCCCACGGCGGCAGACCCCTGCCTCGACCCCCCCCCCCCCCCAGCTCCCCCTTGACCATAGCAGCAACTCGATTCCCCCCCACCCACCCCGGCTAGGATCCATCCTAGCCGTTTTACTCCCCCCATTGCACTTCCGCAAGTCAGGTGATTCCTGCTGATCCCGACCACTCACGCCTCTCCTTCGACTCCTCCCATTGTGTGACACACCCTCCTCTTCCGTTCCCCATCCACAGGCTCTCCCACTATCCTCCTAAGAGGGAAACAACCCTCGCGCGCGCGCGCACGCCCCCCTCCCCCCCCCCCCCGCCCCGCCACGCCCCCTCCAATCTTCAGCGCGGGAAAAAGCCCACGCTTTCCACCTACCCGGCCCCGCCACCTCTTGCCACAGCTCCTTTTACAGGCCCAGTCCCCTCACCCCCGACTCAGGCCTCCCCCTCCCGCGGGACCCCATCTCATCGCCGGCCATCCACCCGTTCCCTTTGCCTACCCCCCTCCAAGAGCCCCCCCCCCCCCCCCCGACCAACCCAACCAAAACAGTGCCCAACCCGCCCAGAAAGAGAAAAACACAAAAGAAAAAAAAGAAACCAAGAACAAAGAACCCCCCTCCAAAGGTAACATATCCACCGCAGTCCCCAATCGCCCATCCCAACCCTCAGTATGTGTCCAGCTTCTCGGCCTGAACAAAGGCCCACGCCTCCTCCGGAGACTCAAAATAATGGTGCTGGTCCTTGTAGGTGACCCACAGTCGTGCCGGCTGCAACACGCCAAACTTCACCCCCTTCCTGTGCAGCACCGCCTTCGTTCGATTGTACCCGGCCCTCCTCTTCGCCACCTCCACACTCCAGTCCTGGTATATTCGAACCTCCGCGTTCTCTCACCTGCTGCTCCTCTCCTTCTTGGCCTACCTGAGCACACACTCCCGATCAGCGAACCGATGAAACCGCACCAACACCGCCCACGGAGGCTCGTTACCCTTGGGCCTCCTCACCAGCACTCTATGGGCCAATTCCAGCTCCAGGGGCCCCTGGAAGAACCCCGCTCCCATCAGCGAGTTCAACATGGTGACCACATAGGCCCCCACGTCCGGCCCCTCCGGGAGGCCCAGAATCCGCAGATTGTTTCGCCTCGACCGATTCTCCATCTCCTCGAACCGCTCCTGCCATTTCTTGCGGAGCGCCTCCACCTTTACCGCCAGGCCTAAGATCTCGTCCTCGTTGTCGGAGAACTTTTGTCGGGCCTCGCGGATCGCCACCCCCTAGGCCGTCTATGTCTCCAGCAGCTTATCAATAGAAGCCTTCATCGGCTCAAGCAGGTCTGCTTTAATCTCTCTGAAGCAGCACTGGATACCCTCCTGATGCTCCTGCGCCCACTGCATCTACGCTGCCTGGTCTCCGCCGGCCGCCATTTGTTTCTTCCCTCGCACCTTCTTCGGGTCCGCCACCACCTTTTTAGTCGCCCCGCTCCTGGTAAAAGCCGCATACTATCGGGGAATTGTTGTAATCTCCTTCCCACACCGGAAAACGTCGAAAAAGTGCCGTTGGGGGCCCTGAAAAGAGCCCAAAAGTCAGTTTTTGCGGGAGCCGCCGAATGTGCAACTTAGCCGGAAGTCCCCACTATCCTCCCTTATAATACAAAGGTAAATCTTCCTCCCTTCCTCATCACCTGTTTCCTATAGGGGCTGGTTTAGCATAGTGGGCTAAACAGCTGGCTTGTAACACAGAACAATGCCAGCAGCGCGGGTTCAATTCCTGTACCAGCCTCCCTGAACAGGTGCCGGAATATGGCGACTAGGGGCTTTTCACAGTAAATTAATTGAAGCCTACTTGTGACAATAAGTGACTATTATTATGTGACTGTGTTAGTAGAGTTGCTTACACAGCTGGAATGATAGGAGCCAGGAATGTCTCAATATTCTTGGCAAATGACAAGGGATCAACTGAACAAAACATGCCAAGAACCTGCTGAAATAGCAGACAGCATGATATCAAGAGAGAATGCAATTGAGAGGTATTGCCACTGCTTGGCAAATTGAACAGATATTTGGGGCATCCTGCGGCTGTGACATGTGCTAATGAATGCAAGACTTGAGGGATTCTTCATGCAGAGATTTAATGAAATAGAATGCTTTACCACAAACTACCATCGAGATAGCACTTGCTTTAAAAGTAAAAAACATAATTACAGAGCAAGATCATGCTCACTCAAACCCAATTATCTATTACTATTTTGGAATCTTATACTTGATATCTGGGATGCATCATTTCTCAGAAATTAGATAACTATTTGCCAGAGGAATAATGAGCGGCTTATTGTCAAAACACACTGAATGATCATCTGAAAATCAGTTTGCTGCTTTTAAAATAGGCAATATTTTTCTCCTGATCAAAATGGTGATTATATCACATTCTTAATCTCATTGAAAGTGTGATTTCCTCCAAGTTTTATTCTTGCTTTTAAGTCTCATGGCAAATATTGACTTTACAAACTTCACAAATTTATGCGTCATTAACTAATTTGTAGATTTAATTCAAATTGTTTTGGAGAATTGATAAGGAAAAACAAAATCATCCATCCCAAGAGTGAACTGCTTGATTTCTATCCATGAAACTCAGCTCCAACTATTATAACTGCCCAATTTCAAGATAATCTAATATTCACCAATTTCAAGATAATCTAATCTTCAGTTACACTGAATCTCAAAATGTAGCCACCACTTTCCAAAACTGTTGTTCCAGAACTACATTTACAAGTTAATCCAATTGAAATTTTACCGCTCATACTCACCAATCCACTATTATAGCAATTATACGCAGATGTCAGAAGCATCATTACTGTATTATATACTTGACCAAATTTAATTTGCTTCTAACGAGTTGAAGGCAGCTATTCAGGGGACTGAACATTTGACTTGAATACAACAGCACATTGGTGCAGAAAGGACACAGGCACCCCAAAATTAATTAAGATTGCAGCTGTATAAAAGAGTTCATTTTGCATATTGTTACATGTACTGGTTGACAGAGTCAGATGCAATGAGACAATTGCAATTTATTTGGTGCAGAAGGACACAGGCACCCCAAACTAAGATTGCGGCTGTATACGAGTTTATTTTGCTTATTGTTACATGTACTGGTTGACAAGAGTCAGATGCAATGAGACAATTTGCAATTTATTAGCGCTGTGGATTAACAGAAATAGATGTAGATAGGGTTGATGTGAATTCCAAGAGCACGAGTAGACATATTTCAAAATTGCAACACTACCTGTTCTCAAAAGCTCAGCACTTTTATATATTTTATAAGAGAAATTCAGCTCCAAGGAAAATCGAATGTGAAAAACCAAATAACAGCTATATGGCAGAACCGAAGAATAATTTCGTGATAAATATCCATTAAAAAAAAAGGGAGAAGTTGCAGGGTGTGATTTGTGTCTCAATTAACCTTGCAAATTCACTTTGCCATCTTCTTAGGCTGGCAATTAATAGTCTCAAATGTGCGAGGCATTTTATCTGGCTACATCCAACGAAGCCAATTATAGACAAGTAGTAGGTCTAATCGAATTCAAATGGTTTTGGTGCATTAACTTAAAAGCATAATCATGCATTCAGACATTTAAGTAACTACACCTAGTGTTAATTATTCAAAATACTTACTGCTTCCCAAAATATACTTTCATGCCAAGTAAAATAACAGATTTCCTGGAATGTTGGCGAGAAATTATGCAGTTTCATATCGGAACACCCAAAGTCCCAGTGGCCATAAGGATGATTTTCATGCCTTCCCGAGATTAGACACTACCTAACAACTAACAGAGCAGTGTTTATTGATACCACAACTTAAGAGTAAATTTCTTGCCCATGAGCAGTTACATCAGCAGTCATCAGGACAGAATTGCGCATGCAGGAGCGGGCACGATCTGGCCCATTTGAGTGCAGGTGGAGTCTAGTTCAGTGTCAGAAATCACTCTATAATACATCACATAGACACCTTCTGACATATCAAACAATGCACAAACCAATGAAAAAAATGCAAAATTGGGGATGATCAATGAAGTGACCATATGAATATCACCCCAATTCTCAGGAATAAAAATAGCATAGGACACTGGAATTTCTCATTATACCATACATAGACCAACAAAATCTCCAAAGCTGTTTCTTAAGGTACATCAGGGGCTACATTATCTAACAAGGACACGAACAGTGTACTATATATTAGACTCAGCAGTTTTTGGTTTTAAGCCTCGATGTGTATTCTTGCAATGAATAGTGGCTTCAGTTACAAGTCAGATGCAGAGCTCGTTTGTTTGACAAATATATCAGAAATCCCAAACTGTGCAGTGAGCCCAGTGATGTATCTGACCAGCTTATGCTAGAAGCATTTGAACATACAAACTTACAATGAAGAGCAGTGTTTTGCATCAACAAGATTGCAAACACAGAATAAAGATAAGCCGTGTTATCTTATTCAGAAAACTAAGCAATCTTGTAGAAATCGCATTTACATGGTGCACAGGCAATATGGAGATCAGTTTCCCATCCCCCAAATTCTGAACATTTTACTGCATTAATTGGAGTAACTTGTTTGGAAGCACACGGTGAAAGCAGCTTTGAATACTGCCCATTAAGTTGAAGCCAAAACTTAACCGTTCAATTATATATCTCTCTTTAGACATTGTGCTTCATCTTGTATTGCATTGGCTTGCATTGCATTGGTTGCTTAGAGGAAAAGTGACCTACTGAGCGCTGTTAAATTATTTATGAACAAAGTACACCCTGAACCAATTTCCCCAGTGGGTACTGGATTTAGTTTTTCGACCAGACAGGGTGTGATACAACATCTGTTCATGAAAGGTGAAGATGTGACTTGACCTGGTGTAAAATGTTTCCCTTTATAAATAAGCACAGTCTCAGACTTCAGTGACATGGCAAAAGACCAAGGATGAAATGCAGCATACAATTCTTTTTAGCGGTCTTCAGGATGGCTATTTTATATAAGATTAGAAACAGGGAAAGCTTCAGATTGAATTTCTGGTTACGCTATTTACTGTTGAGATATTTCAAGTTCCCAAGAATTACTGATGAGACAGCTCCTCAATGTGCATGATTCATATTTTAAAAGGAGGAAATATTTATGAACCAATATCAAGGCCTCTTGACTTTTATATTCTGTAAGTCAATTATTTCATTCATGCATAATGCACATTGCTATTAGTTTCAAACATTTCTGAAGAAAATAAGTGTAGATTGGAGACGATCACTTACAAAATGGCAGGCATTTATTCCGTAGGAAGATAGTTGAAACAAGAATTTCCACATCTGTGGATGATGTAAAGATTGACAGAAATGCTCACCTGATTTATCAGGAATTAGCAAATCCATCACAAGACATTCAATCCAGTCTCAGATAGGATAGGGATGGGCAGAAAATATGAAGAACTTTCATCATTACCAATTCACAATATTATGAAGTTTCCAAAAAAGTTAATGATTTAAAGTTACACTACACGAGGAAAGCAGTTTTATGGAATAAAACCACCATGCTGAGTACTAGCTTTCAGTTCTGGGCTAAAAACACATACATAACATTTAAGATGTGGTGGGGTGGCATAGTAGTAATGTCATTAAACTAGTAATCTAGGAGGTCCAGGCTAATGCTCTGGGGTCATGGGTTCAAATCCCACCACTGCAGCAGGCAGAATTTAAATTCAATGAATACATCTGGTATTAAAAGCTAGTCTATTGGTGACCACTAATGTTTTTTCTCCGGCTGCTCCGATTTCCTCCCACAGCCCCAAAATGTGCAGGTTAGGTGGATTGGCCACCCTAAATTGCCCCTTAATGTCCAAAGATATGTACGTTAGGTGGGGTTACAGGGATAGGGCGGGGGGGGGAAATCAGTGCAGACTCGATGAGCCAAATGGCCTCCTTCGGCACTGTAAGGATTCTATGATTCTAAGCTTAAGAGCTACAGGAAAAGCAATTTCAATCTACTGCTTATCAAAGACTTAAAAATACTTTTTAGAATGGCTCTGGTTTACTGACAGTTCTATTTAGTATTAGTCTGTTTTATTGTTACATATTTCTCATTCTGTACATTAACATCAAATAATGTGACCAAGGGCAGCACGGTGGTGCAGTGGTTAGCACTGCCACCTCACGGCATCAAGGTCCCAGGTTCGATCCCGGCTCTGGGTCACTGTCCGTGTGGAGTTTGCACAGTCTCCCAGTGTTTGCGTGGATTTTGCCCCCACAACCCAAAGATGCAGCAGGATAGGTGGATTGGCCACACTAAATTGCCCTAAAATTGGAAAAAATGAATTGGGTACTCTAAATTTATATTAAAATAAATAATGTATTTTTCACTTTTGAAGGTGACCCTATAGAATTGTATCCTGCAGATTTCTGTTAAGCAGTTTACCAGAAAAAAAGTGATTTGTTGTTAATCCGTACCTGAACAAGAGTTAAGGTATAAGCGCAGTTATATAAGACCAGTACAAAAATTATGTTTAAGAAAATAGCTGGAAATTATTACAAGTCTCAATGTTCACTACAGGTAGAGTATCCTTCATTCGAAATCCCCAAGGCTGATTGCATTTCGATTTCAGAAACCACATATAGGCCTAAGCCTACTTCTATTACAACGGCCTAGGCTGGCTATAAAGTAAATGGAATGGCTAGAAAAGCAAGATATACCAAGGAATAATAAAGGTTGGGTGCAGACGGAGCAGTTCACCGCGGCTTGGGTCAGACTCCCGCGCTAAATGTCGATGAGGTTCAAAAGTATTACGGTTTTTGGGTGTGTTCGGATTTGAGTTACGAATAAAGAATACTCAACCTGTATCTGTTTTGGTAAAAACAGAATCAAACATTATTGGACGCAGTGTTATCATAGCAATTTATTTGTTTTATTCTTAAATTCCAATCCATTCAGAAATGATGTCAGATTACAATATTAATGTTACAACTTTCTTTTACAACTTCATAGAACTGCCACCGACTAGAGTTTATTGCACACTTATTGGCACTTCAGGATGTAAATAACTCCACATGGCAAGCCAACAGCAACAGAAATCCATCTGTACTAACCAATAACGATGAAAATCCATTTTTGTTATCATTTTCGCCAAGACCTGGTGCATTGGATTGCAATATAAAGAGATACTGACAACTGTTTATCTCAACATCTTTTATCTCAATTTTTATTAAGCTTTGAAAGATTAATTAGCTATCCAATGCACCATACTGATTCTATTTTAACTAACTTACCTAAGAATACAAAACAGGCATGCTGCAGAGCTTTATTTTAAATCAAATATTACAACTCCGGTGGCGCATTAATTGCTGTCCGCTCTAGATACCATTGTTGTTCAGATGATACAAGGTACCACACAATGTCGGAATTCTTCGTTTGGGGACGATTTAACTTGGTTCTTTGTATCACAGGTGTACAAAATTAAATCCTTCCGTTTTTAAGCAAGGTCTAGGATTTGCTACATGCCAGATTTGGTACCGTGCATCAAAAAACTCAAATGCTATTTCCTGGCCTTCTGAGGTGTACACGGAACGTGCAATCCGAGAAGGATCGGCGGTGAAACGGTTTATTCTGCACAATATAGAAATCACGCATACGCATACACACACACACACACACTCGTATATATACCACCTTGTACGATTTATCCTCCAAAAACGTGAAATTCGCAAGCGTGATACTTACAATTTTGAAGGCATTGTTTACTTACCAATTGTTGTGCTTAAGCGCCGCTTAACATGGCGGCGGTGTACTTACCCGTGGGTCGACATTTTAGGCATTGACTCACCTAATATTTAGTCCTGTAACTAAATCCGTCTAAAATCAGTCTGATCATACTTACCCATCAGGAACCGTATTCTTCTTCACCATAGCTTATAGGAGCCGATGAAAGTCACTGCAGCAAATAGAAAAATCGCGCTGTTAACGTTTTAACTTCGATTTTGTTCAGTCAACAGGCACCACAGACCAGGCCTCGATCCTTTCATACAAAAATCATCTCAGTGACTGCGCTTTATAACCTCCAACGTTCAATATAGGTTTCTGTAATATACCAATTTTGCATCTTTAATAGCGGAAAATGAGAGGTAACCTACCCCAGTTTTTTAAAATATAAAGTCTGAAGTAACATACAACTATTGCTCCTGATCTATCCCCTACAACACGCCGCCACAGAAATTTCCAGAACATGAAGACGCGCATGTGCGAGAAGACGATCTAAAATGAACCCGTACGGCGCGTGAACAGCGCAGGCGCAGTGAGCGAGGCGGAGCGGCTGCCTGGTCCAGGATAATCTGAGCGTTTATGTGTGAAAACACCCACTTTGGTTGCTTCAGAAAGTGCATGCTTTGTCGCACTGGTTATGTGACCAGGGTGATTCAAGAGGCTGGCAAGGCAGAAACCAAGGTACAATTGCCAAACAATGTCGGTTTTCAGGCTTCTGGCCAATCGTGACAACGCAGAAGGGGGCCATTCGGCCCATCGTGCTTTTCCCGCCTCTCCGAATGAACATTTCACTTCGAGCCATTTTCAATCATGTGAAATTTCCTCAGAAAATGGTGACAGTGCATTCAATCAAATGTAAATTAATAGATTTTTTAAAAATGAATAATTTGTGATAAGGTGTGTAATTTGAGATAAGTCAGGTATATGCTGAGTAGCATGCTCAAGAGAAACTCGTAATTTTGCACTCAGGGCTGAATTTAAATTTTTAGTGCCACATGTAGCAGGTGAGATTGGCAGTGTGGCCTCAAAGTTTGTCCAAGCTTTTTAACTCAACCACTGTATTTGCATCTTACTACTGGGTTTCTATCCAGTTAGAGCATGGGTGTGATTATGTCTATTTCATCGCAGCTATTTAAAGGTGTCCATGGTATTTTTAAAAGAGAAGGTTGCAGTCTACAAAGGTACTAACAAGTTTTTATTCGGGCAATGGTTCCCAACCTGTGGTCCACGAGAATATTGCAGGTGGTTCGTGCAAAACAAATACAATTGTGTGCACCTTGAATGTATCATCGATGTTATATTTACAATGTAATTTGCTTCACAAACATCCTTATATAATATAACCTGCAGACCTCCGGAGGTGATGGTGTGAGTGGTCGCACACAGGACAGCTCCTGCTTGAAGATGTAGAAAAGAGCTCTTTTTACTTGAAATCGGATGCAACTTCAACGGAAAAATGGAACTGAAGGTCGGGGGGAGAAGTTCCTCCGGGAATAGTATGTCTGCTGGTTACCAAACCCGGCAAAAGAAAGTAGAAGACCTGGCCAAGGAGTTGGAAGAGACCTGTGGCACTGCAGCCAGTGGAAGGATGGTGGAGGGGGATGAGCTAGTGCAAGTAGCAAAGCCCCAGATGGCTTTCATCAAGGAAGAGTTCTGCCAGCAGAGGAAGGAGATGCAGGAGAATCGCTCGAAGGCCATCAAAGGGGCTGTGGCACCCCTCAAGGGCTTGATGGAGAGGGTGGAGAAATGCTTGGAGGCCTAGGAGTCACAAATCCGAGAGATTGAGAGGGTGATGTCAGACCACAGCGATCAGCTGGTGGCATTAGAGGCGAAGGTGGGATCTTGGAGACCTTTGCAAGACGTTGAGAGCAAAGGTGAAGGAGCTGGAAAATAGATCGAGAAGGCAGAATCTGCAGATAGTGGTCCAGATAGAAGGAGTGGAAGGTGCGAGTGCCACAAGGTACTTTTTGAGGATGGATGCTGGTGGCGGAGGGGGTGCTAGACAAGGCCCCTGAGGTGGACAGAGTGCAAAAGCTGGGCAACCTGGTTGGGTGAGGCAGCTTCCTCAAACCGGCAGTGATCGACAAGGCTCACAGGGCGCTCTGACCAAAGCCCAGGACTGGATAGCAGCCAAGTCGATAATAGTCAAGCTGCACAAATATCAGTACCGTGAAAGGATCCTTTGCTGGGCTCGACAGACAAAGGCATGCAACTGGGAGGGACATAAAATAAGAGTGTGCAGGACATTAGGGCGGACCTGGCAAAGCAAAGGGCCAAATTTAACCATGCAAAGGCAGCCCTGTACAAGAACAAGGTCAGATTATGCTGAGGAGTTTATGCTGCAACTGTATAAGGTGTTAGTGAGGCCAGACCTGGAGTATTGTGTTCAGTTTTGGTCTCGTTATCGGAGAAAGGACGTACTGGCGCTGGAGCTGGGCAGAGGAGCTTCACTAGGTTGATCCCAGAGTTGAGGGGGTTGGATTATGAGGAGAGGTTGAGTAGACTGGGACTGTACTCATTGTAATTTAGAAGGATTTGGGGGGGGATCTTATAGAAACATATAAAATTATGAAAGGAATAGATAGGATAGATTTCCTGATAGGTTGTTTCCACTGGCGGGTGAAAATAGAACTAAGGGCATAGCCTCAAAGTAAGGGGAAGTAGATTTAATACAGCTCAGGAGGAACTTCTTCACACAAAGGGTTTTGAATCTATAGAATTCCCTGCCCAGTGAAGCAGTTGAGGCTCCTTCGTTGAATATTTTCAAGATAAAGATAGTTTTTTGAAGAGTAAAAGAATAAAGGTTTATGGTGTTCGGGCATAAGTGGAGCTGAGACCACAAAAGATCAGCCATGATCTCATTGAATGGCAGAGCAGGCTCGAAGGGCCAGATGGTCTACTCCTGCTCCTAATTCTTATGTTCTTACAGGCATCCCCTCCAGCTTCCCACTCACCATCATAAACCTTCCCTCCGAATCAGCTACTATATTTCACACCTCAATTGCCACCCGATTATTTACAAGCACCTCCTCCCCTGCATCTTCATGTCTAATCCTGAATGGAACATTTGCCCTACCCACCCTTTCCTTAGCCTTGTCTGATCCCCAATCTTCAAGTGCGTTTCTTGTCAAAAATCCACGTCTGCCTTCAATCTCAGGTGCAAAAACACGTTCTGGGGCTTGTAAACCTGAGCATAAAAGCCAACCCAAGCAGGGACCAGGATGTTGGTTGTCCCAACGGGGATGGTGATTGTATATTGTTACTGCCTTGGGTAGACTTTATGTTGAAGTAAAATTAATCTTTATCCTTCCCACCTCTGGTTTTCTTGGTCATTAACCCACCTTTCTGTTATTACCATTACTTCATCTTCCCACAATGCTATTTTATGTTTGTAGCGCAACAGCCTTAATTACCATATATCTTGCACACTGAAGTGCATTCTAAACCTTTCTTTGTATTCCTCATAGCCCTTCTGTGTCTGGTCCTATCTAATATGGTACAGCTTCATTCTCTGTTATTTTTCAATGCTCTCACTTTATGCATCTTTTTCCTCTTTTCTACATTTACATACTCATGCCCAACTGATCCACAACATCCGGTGATCGCATAAAATGCCGAAATCGTGAAGTTGCTGACTGCAATGGAATATTTCTCTGTAAAATCCCTGAAAACAGCATCTTGTTGTCTGACTCACCCCTCAAATGTACTGAGTACCATGAAAATTTGTGCTTACCTCATAGATGTTTTGGAACAGCGAGAACCAGGTTCTCTCAAGGATGAATAAGGTGTGCTACTGGATTGTTTGTATGAATGAATTATAAACTACAAGCTAAAACATAAAATAGCAGCAGCTTTAAGATTTAGAGGACAATAAACTCGGGAACAACATTCGCACAAGACCTGCATTCAGATCACAGCTCACACCTTCCAGAGCAAGCCTGGTCAAGTACTCTCTAGCAGGTAGTATTTTTGTTCAAGTTGTGAATTTTGAAACTTATAAAATTGTCTAAATCAGCACATAGCTAATGCCCAAGTTAAAGAATAAAAGCTGTATAAATCAAACTGGCAGGGTACCATATTTGTCTGTTTTATCAGTTGACGCCAGCAGAGGGCAGCAACAAATCCAAATTTTCTTTCTTTATTGTACCTGATTTAACATTAAACTCAATATTCTAACTATCGTTTCCTGGGTCAAACTCTGCAATGATCATTAACAATTCTTGAATCTGATTAGTTAAAGAGACAACGTTGCTTGCCTCCTACCTTCACTATTTTCATTGCTCAATTTCTGAGTGATCTCGCATCATCCTTGATATCTATCGCTTTCTATCTCAATTGATCATGCTCTTTCTCCTCTGAGTTCACTGCCGTTCTATCCACCCTTGATCCCTCTTTCCCATGTTAAACTCCCAAACTTATATTCACAAACACATCCTTGATTGTGCCATTTTTTGACTGACCTACCACAACCACTGCATCAATCAGATAAGGCCAGCTCTCCTTTAACAGAAGGGAGCACTTTTTCACAGTGCACATGTTCCAACAACTTACAGCTTTGTGAGGAAGAAGAGGAATTACTTTTTGTTTGCAAAATATTTTCAAAGATACCCAGGAGTTTGGTCTTTTGTTTGCAAAAGGTCTGTGACTATAAGTGAGAAAGTGAATTAATAGAAGAAACCTCAGGAGAAATGAAACCAATTTGATCTGTGAATTTCTTTTGCCATTTTTCTTTTTCACAAACTCAAATTTCCCAAGTGCCGTAAATGAACCTTTCAACTTGATGTCACAAAAATTACATTATTTTTTATTGCTAAACCATTTTAAACATGTTGAAATATTTGAATCTTATCATTAGTATTTTTATTTTGAAGCATCAACCTCTGAAAAACTTAGCACTTGAGTTGTGTTCAGTTGTTCCGATGAGGAACAGAAACCCACTCCTGTATATGTTTTAAAACGCTATCCTTATTACTCTGTCTCATTTTTAATTTGGACTTTTCTGCTGAACAAAGTCAGGTAAGATGGTTGTCCCCCAGCAGTCTCAGTTTCCAGAATGTCACACCTCATTATGCCCAAGGAGCTTCTTTCCGAGCACCTGGGACAGCACAGACAAATTTTAAAGTGAATCACAGGAATACAATTTGCATTTGATAAGCCAACCTTGCCGGGGGAGTCTGTGGGTCTGCTGAGACAATGGCTTCCCAAACACCAAACCTTCAACTGAATGGCACCTCTTTCAACACATAAGGGAAGTAAAGAGGGCCAGAGGAACCTTGGGGTGCATGTCCATCGGTCCCTGAAGACAACAGGACATGTAGGTAAGTTGGTTAAAATGGCATATGGGATACTTGCCTTTATTAGTTGAGACACAGAATGCAGTTTGGGACATTTCTAACACTCCTTTTTGAAGGTTTTGAATGCACACAAACTAACCTGTTTAGTTAATCCTAACTCAGATTTGATGTGGGATTATTCATAAAATTGGATCATACAAAACCTGAATGTTGGGAAACTACACCACTGCCTATTTCTAAAATATAGACTTAATTCAAAACCCCTTCTGTTCATGGGCAGGTGGTAAGAGGAAAACAGTGCTGTTGCAACTGACCGTCTCCTGTCTGTACCAGTTGAAAGCTTACGGCATTCAATTTCACCTAAACAAATTTACCTATAGTCTTCAGCAAAATAGTTTTGGGAATAACCCGTTGTCAGAATTGAATTCTGACCTATGTATTTCCACTACTTACTATTTTAATTTCATTTTCCGATTTGCAATATTTTCATTGTTCCCATATTGCCATTGTTGGAACATGTGCACTGTGAAAAACTGCCAGAATGTATTAAAATTAGCCTAGGGATCAACTCCATAATTCCTGAATGGACCTGAAACAGTATTCCTAATCAGAACTATATAAGGCGATTCATTGCTGATATCTAGAAGTAGAGCTGGGTATTTCTTCACCCAGAGTGGTGAGCCTGTGGAATTTGCTACCACAGTAAGTAGTTGAGGCCAAAACATTTATTTTCAAGAAGTGATTAGATATAGGGCATCATTGAATGGCCTCGTCATGCCCAACTCAGTAACCCGTCGAGGCCGAGGCCATTCAATCTTACGAGAGGCGTCTCATGAGATTTGCGATGCTTGAAACGTCTCGCGAGATCTCATGAGATCTGGGTTCCAGATTTACATGTTTAAGTGAGCAGTTTGGCTAATTTAAATATGTCTGCACCAGATTCTCCCAAGGCCTGGGAACTAATGACTGCATCTGGGGGAACGCACCACGGCGCTGTTTAGCACTAGTACCAGGCATAATGAGGGAGGGGAGGGGGGGTCTCCCAGGCCATCAGAGGCCCCTGGTTGGTCGGGCTCTGAAAAGGGTGGTACCCTGGGAGAACACTCTTCCTACACAACACCTTTGCCAATATGTTTGACTCCTATAAATTATCCTAGCAGGTACCAAAGAAATAATCTGCGGGGTGACCTCCAAAGATTCCCACCAATAGCACCACACTTCTCCCGATTTTTTTCGTTAATGTTTCGCATTTCATTCAAACATTTTTATCAGACCGATTGCCATACAGTAAAGTCAAGTTAATTGTTATAAACAGGAAACTCCATAGGTTACCGCTCTCGGAAGCACGTCCAAACGGAGCGCAGTTAAATTTGAATCAGGTTCTCCAGACGGAATGGCCAATCGAGCTCCAGCGCGTGAAACGCTGTGGAAGATAACACCGCGGGAGCGCGCCACGTGACCACAGGGGGAGCACGAGCATTGTGCCGTTGGCCGAGCTGCTGCTCGAGCGCCGTTCAGCAGCCGCTGGACCGTTAGTCCACCTTCGGTTTACTTTTGCAGCGGTTTTAAAGAGACACCTTCACCGTATCGCAATATTTTGGGAGTACGGTACTTTATTCTGAGCTAATGCCTCTTGACTATAAGTTAATTTAATTTAGTGTGTTTATAGGTCAACGTAGACGTCGTGACTCCTTTACGCTTGGCGATCAACCAACAGTGTTGAGTGAAAGGACCCTTGTTATTTTTGTAGGAAGAGTCACTATCCCAGAGCATGCAAGGCAATGGATCAAGTGCTGGAAAATGGGATTCGAATAGATAGATGACTGGCACAGACACGATGGGCCAAAACGCCCCTCCTCTGTGCTGTAACACTATATGACTCTATCCTGATTGGGGTAACTTGTTTCTGAAATGGTCTGAACTGACTGAAATGAGCTTGTCCTCGAGAATTGAACCTCCTTGCTCTCAGGAGCTGTTGACTGAGAAGGCGTTCGGCACCCCCAGTAATGTTGGAGATTCACCATCAGCGCCATTAAGGGCTGCCCAAGGAGCTCTGTCTCTGCCACCTGCACTTCATCATGGTGTAGAAAAGACCGGGAAGCTGCCCGTTTGGCCTGTCCGATGGAGCAATTCAGTTCTGAGACTGAAGGACCATTTTATTGACTGAAATATTGGTTGAAGCAGTTAGAATTTTTTAAAGCTGTGCTACTGAAATAATTCTGCAAATTATTTTTTTTACAACCTAAGAAATCTTTGCACCTTTCTGCTCTTGAACCCTTACCATGGTGTCCACAATGGGCAGGCAGTTCCATATCTGCCCATACAAAGAAGGAATAAGAAATGACGAGCACAAAGAAGACTATACCAAAGAGGAAAATGGCCAATAACCTGGAGTTATGTAGCACCTTTTAATGCAGTAGAGCTTCTTAAGGGGGTTCACAGAAACATTAACAGAAATTAGTGTCATTGTGCAAAGATGTGCAGGTTAGGCGAATTGGCTATGCTAAATTGCCCGTTAGTGTCCAAGGATGTGTAGGTTCGGTGGGGTTACGGGGGTAAGGTAGGGAAATTAGTCTAGGTAGGGTGTGCTTTCAAAGGTCGATGCAGCCTCCTACACTAGGAATTCTATTTAACACTGAGCCACCCATGGACATATTAGTGATGGTGAAAATCTTGGACAAAGTTGTAGGTTTTAAGGAGTATGTTGAAGGACAAAAGATTAGACAGTGAATTCCAAAGTGGTGGGCCTCAGCAGCTGAAATCACAGCCGCTAATGGTGGAGCGAATTGGTGAAGTGCACAGGCCAGAGTCAGAAGAGTGAAGATATCTCATAGGGTTATGACGGGGCTGTTTACAGAGATGGGTGATGAGTCTTTTAAAGTTGTGTTATTAGCTCCTAGTTGAGCAATGTAAATCAGCCAGCACAAGGATGATGATGAATGGGACTTGGTATCAGTTAGAAAATGGGTAGGGGAGTTTTCACATGAAGCATTGGATTATTCAAGTGTAGAGGTAACATATACCAACCGGGAAATCTTTGCACCTTTCTGCTCTTGATCCCTTACCATGGGGACAGTTTTTCAGCAGCAGATGAGCTTCGGCAAGGTGAACAGGCGTTATTATGGAGGTGGTCGACCAGTGAATGTATGGATATGTAGTCAGAAGCTCATCTCAGGATCAGATCAAACATCAAGGTTTCTAACAGTTTGGTTCAGCCTTTAACAATTGTCAGGGCGAGGAATAGAGTCTGAATTGCACTTATACTTGGATATACAGACCGTACCATGGTCTTTGATGTCTCTGAGGAGGTTAAGAAATTATTGAATGAACAGTGACCTCAACATCTATTTAAACACAAAACATTTCAGAGTTTCTGAGATTGGGAGGACTCTTTAATTTGTTGTGTAATTGCAGATGCATGGTGAGCCTAATCGTTTATCTTGCAATTATCATAAACAGGCATCTGAGGGCCAGCTGGAAAGTAACATAACCTGTCCTCAACATAGTGAACCAAAGCAGCACGGTGGTACAGTGGTTAGCACTGCAGCCTCACGCGCCGAGGTCCCAGGTTTGATCCCGGCTCTGGGTCACTGTCCGTGTGGAGTTTTCACATTCTCCCGTGTTTGCGTGGGTTTCGCCCACAACCCAAAAATATGTGCAGGGTAGGTGGATTGGCCACGCTAAATTGCCCCTTAATTGAAAAAAAATGAATTGGACACTCTAAATTAAAAAATGACATAGTAAACCAAATCATGAAGGTGAATTTTAATCACAACACATGGACTGGGTCTCAGATCTGATGCACATTGATTAAGACACACCTGATGATAGGAGTTAGAATTTATAGACCCTGAAAGATAATGGGCGGGATTCTCCACTCCCGCGCCAAAATGCCCACGCCGTCGTGAACGGCGTCGAGGTTCACGACGGCGCGAAACGGCCCCGACAATGGGCTAGGATCGGGGCCGCGTCATCTACACGCGCCAGGCCTTGTCGCCGCGTAAAGGCGGCGCCGCATAGATGACGCGGCTGGCGCCGCATAACTGGCGTCACCCACGCATGCGCTGTTTGGCCGGCGCCAACCCGCGCATGCATGGTTGCCGTCCTCTCTAAGTCCGCCCCGCAAGAAGATGGCGGACGGATCTTGCGGGGCTGCGGAAGGAAGGAGGTCCTCCTTCAGAGAGGACGGCCCGACGATCGGTGGGCACCGATCGCGGGCCACCCCACATTTGAGGTACCCCCCGGTGCTGGATCCCCTCCGCAGGCCGCCCCCCCAGCGTTCGCGCACTGTTCCTGATGGCAGCGACCAGGTGTGGACGGCGCCAGGGGGAACCCGCCGTTTTGGCCTGGCCGCTAGGCCCATCCGGGCCTGAGAATAGTGGGGGTGCCGGAGAATCGCCATTTGGGTGTCTCGGGCGATCCTGCGGCCCGCGGAACTCGACCGAGCCGTTCCCGCCGCTTGGGAGAATCGCAGGAGGGCGTCGGATCGGCGTCCCGGGAAATATTGGCGGCCCAGGCGATTCTCCCAACCGGCGCGGGAGTGGAGAATCTTGCCCACCGCTTCCAATCTCTTGAAACTAGTTGCTGATATTCTTTCCATATTGTCCTTATTTTGGACGTGCTGACTGTTCTGGAGGTTTCTCTTGTGGGACCAAATGCAGATTTTTCTTGTGTCTTCACTTGGTTCGAGTATATATGTCTACAATTTTGGAAACTCCTTTCTGAAACCTTGGGCAATCAAAATTGGCCTTCAATGCTGTCCAATATTTATCTTTTTTTTGAGAGAATTTCCACCCAAGCCAGAAATATGTCCAGCATACAAACATATTTCTGGATCCCAGATCTGAGTGCACATTGATTAAGACACACCTGATGATATCAGTTAGAATTTATAGACCCTGAAAGTTAGTGCTTCCAATCTCTTGAAACTAGTTGGTGATATTCTCTCCAGTGATGCCCCACAGCTCATGAAAGAATAAATTTCAAAAAATGTTCTGACATCTCTAGTGCCTCCACTCAAGTGTGATGCTCATCCAGCTTATTTTTTACAGCAGGACCCTCAGTAATCTCTTGAAGTCTCAAGCTAGGCGTGGACTTTCATGAAGCCTACGCTTCCTACTATCACACCTTAATTCCGTGGGCATTCTCAAATGTGGTCCTTAGTGTAAACCTTCATTAGGAATCTCTATATTCCTCTCCTTCACAACCCACCCAAAAAAGGTTTTTATGTGTGTGCTGAAAGGGCGAGAAAGATTCATTGACTGTGGGTAATGATACAGCTTGTTAGGCAGAGGTGAAAGACTATTCACTTCCTTCCCAGAGAAATATTTTTTTAGATTACGGAGAAAAAAAAGATATATTATCCTATGCAGCTACCATTGGAAATTCATCTGCACCTTTTTGGATGTGTTTGATAGATTTTTTTGCTGCTGAGTTTGTGGGCCAAACATTTACCAGCAAATGTCCTGTCAACTCTATAGCCGCCATTGACCATCCTACATCTAAGTCCCCAATGGTTTTGCCCTTATGAATCAACAAGGCTATGAGATGACAAGAAATTTCTACCATTGGCCTGAAATTTCTGATGAGTACCTTATTAAAGAGAAAAGATAGCTTTGCAGTGAAGGATGGTTGGCTTTATGGTTACAGTTGTTTCAACAAATTATTGAAGGGAAAATTTTCAAAAAAAGATGTGTACTCTTGCTAATGGTGCACTTAATGTGAGATGCATTTGTAGGTGGCAAATGAGCCTGAATTAGAGAAGGGATGAGAGTAATAATAATCACTTATTGTCACAAGTAGTCTACAATGAAGTTACCGTGAAAAACCCCTAGTCGCCACATTCCGGCACCTGTTCACGGAGGCCGGTACGGGAATTGAACCAGTGCTGCTGGCCTTGTTCTGCATTACAAGCCAGCTGTTTAGCCCACTGTGCTAAACCAGCCCCTAAGTCCCTCCTACTGACCACATGTCCATTATCCTGCAGGTCCTCCAGCTGATGGCGCCAGCCCATCTGGAGCTGCACCCTCTCCAGCCTCACAGGAGACCACCGCGGAGGAAAGCTCCGAGAATGCCACCGCAATAGTTGCGACAGAGCTGTCATCCCCATCCTCCACCAGCGCAGATACACACACCTCTGTGAGAAATGTTAGTGGTCAGGCTTCTGGGGCACAATCTGGTGAGCACCGTACATCAGGTGGAGGCAGGAACCCCCAGTATAGATGGCAGTCGGAGGTCTGCTGGATCCCAAGACCCAGCAGGGTCCCAGCCTGCTGCTGAGCCTGTGCAACAGGGTTACCCGGAGCTGATGGAGAGGTTACGGAGCACCTGGGACATTCAGAGCGAGATGTCAGTGACACTGCAGCAGACCCATAGCTGCTTGGATAAGTCTCAGAGGCTACGGGCGCAGGAAATGTCGCCGGCAATGTGTGGCACCAAGGCCAACACTGCTAGGGTGGCGACCGCAGTGGAGAATCTGGTGGATGACGTCGGCACAATTAGTGAAAGTGTCCAAGGCGTTACGTAGTCGTGATGGTCATGGCTGAGGGCCTCGACAGAATGTCCGCCTCGCTGGGTGATGGGACACAGTACCAGGCTGACCTTGATGAGGTTCCGCGGGACATGTCCCACTGTCAGATGGGCATGGCCAAGGTGTTGCAGAGCTTGTCCCAGCCATGGGTGGGCATTGCAAAGGCTCTGCAGAACATGTCCCATTCACCATCGCCGAGGGTGTTGACATGATGGTGCAGACAATGGGGAACCGCCAGGGCTGGCAGAGCCAGATGATGCAGGGGCAGCCAGGGCTCAAACCAGCTGCCCCTCCGTCCCAAGGTTAACCTAGGGCCCTATGGGCACCGGGCAGGAGGAGGGGGCGCTGAATCAATACCCGGACCCGTCCCATGGAGTGGTGATGGTTGCAACCAGCTCCCCCAAGCTCCATCCCTCTGATGAGGTTGTGTCTTGCAGACAGTACAGGACAGGGCGGCACGGCTGTGCATGTGCTGCCGACAAGTGAGCCGAGGCTCTCTGGACTCAGAGCCCCTTGAGGACGGTCACCAGGGGCATCAAAGGCCACAGGACGAGGCAAGCAGCTGGCTGTCTCCACCTCTGATGTGCATCCTGGTGACACACCTAGACATAGTGGTTGGCTAGGAGGGCAAAGCATATCGGGGCACTGGGAGAGGGAGGGAATGGGTGGGAGGGTTCTGGGGGGATAGGTAGGGGGTGAGTGGTCTGGGTGGGGGAGGGGGCAGCACCATCGGGTGGGTGGGGAATTGTCAAACACGATAAACGCCTTTGAGCAAAACCAGGATGATGCCTCTATCACTTCCGCAATGTGGGCTGGCCTATGAACCCTTGGGCCACCTCTTCAGGCACCTCACCCTCCTCATGGCACCGGCCCCTCTCTGGCCTCAGACATGTCCCTGGAGCTGTGTCCTATCCCCTGGGTATTTGGATGTTGGCTGCTGCGTGTGTGGTGTTGCCTGTCGCAATGTTCAAGCACAGTGTCCAGGAATCAAAGTGTGATTGGGATGCTAGGCAATGACTCCCACATGCCCACCCACGAGACTCCACTTGGGTTGTGTGAAATGCTCACTTAACCACGATTGCCAATTCCGTATTATGAGTAGCCTTCAGCTGCGCGGCTAGAGGTAGAGGCCTTGGCAGTCGGTGGAAATTATGGGTAGGCGGTAGTCGATGGGGCAGACGGGCAGGGAAGTGTTGCCCCCGGAACGGATAAACATGATCCTGGGGTTGGCATGGTTGGGAGCGGTTGCACCTCGTTTGCCCCCCCAGCGCACCCCCACACCCTCCCACGGTGGCCCATCCTTGCGGACGGTCCCCCACCCCCACTGAGCACTGGAGTGGCAAGCTGAGAACCCCCGGGCTCTTTGCCTGTGAGCAAAGATGGCTAATCCCCTACTCGGCACCCCACAAACCGCCCTTCCGCCAGGTTCATGATGTTCATAAGTTGTACTAATTGGTGCCACCGTGAGCATTTGGGAGGCCGCTGAATGACAGGAGGCCGTTGGATATGGGGTGGTCTCATTTATTGTATGGAAATGAGGATAAAGTGGTGATAATTGGTTTGTCCCCACACTATGGTGAGATCCCAATTTCGCCAATGGGAGCGGGCCAGTTGCATTGCAAACTTTGGCACCTGGCGGGTTCTCATTTTTGCCCCCTCCTGCTATTCACCGGCCTCGTTTTGCTTGAACAAGAGCTTTTTGAGGCCTGAGAAATGTGCCCTGAGTATCATTTGTGGTGGGTTTTGTTGGGAGTTTCCCACCGGCTGTGCCAGAAAGTACTTGGATGAGGAAAAATAACCTTTTACAAATTACCATCTGATTTGAGTTGAATGACTGAAGATGAAGAAGTTGCTGATGTTTGGGAATTCCAATGTTTTTGTGGATTTCTACCCTGTCTATAACAAACTGAAACAGCTCCAGAGGACCTCGCCTGTATTGAAGGCCACGGGATGAGGTAAACAGCTGGCACCTTCGGGAGAGTGAGGAATTGTAAAACACAATAAACACCCTTGTGCACAACCAGTATGACGTCTCTGTCACTTTCTTCCGCAATGTGGGCTGACCCCCGGACCGTTTTCCCATCTCTCTAGGCACCCCCAACTCCCAAACCCTGGGCATATCGTGTACAGGTGATGGGTATGAGCGAGCACTATGGGATAGATTGAGGAGCACTGGCGCTCATCTCTTTGCCAGTTATCATCACCGTCCTGCCCTCGACAGCTGACGGTGCCAACACAGTTGCAGCACCATGGAGTGTTGTGACGCAGACCCTGGGAGGGTGGGAAATTGGAGTGGGGGATGAAGGACCAGGCCATGTCCTAAGTGAATCAGGAGACCATGAGGGCCTCCATTGCCCTCCGGTCACTCCGGACCCTCGCTGTTGCCGCCGGTCCTGCAGCCTCCGACTCGTCCTCAGCTTCCTCCCCGGCCTTGTACTCTAGCCCCTGTTGATCTGGCACTGCCTCATCATCCTCGTCCTTGTCCTCCTCCTTTACAACAATCTGAGGTCCCTATCTGCTTCAAGAAGACGACCATCATCCCTGTACCAAAACAGTCAAGCAGCGGGCCTTAATGACTTTCGTCCAGTGGCTCTGACATCCATCATCATGAAGTGCTTCGAAAGATTAGTCGTGGCACGAATCAACTCCAGCCTCCCGGATTGCCTTGATCCACTACAGTTCGCCTACCGCTGCAACAGCAGATGCCATCTCCATGGACCTGCACTCTACCCTGGAACACCGAGATAACAAAGACACCTATGTCAGTGTGGTGAATGTATTCACCAGAATAAGTTGTCTGTAGAGTATTGTAATATGATCCCTTTTCCATGTAGTGTACTGGAACTCTGGTGGGCTCCGCCCCGGACGGTATATAGACCGGCCGCCTGGGGGCGGCGCTCAGTTGTTACAGCGATCTCAGGCAGGCAAGTTCTTGTGTAATAAAGCCTATGTTCTCTCGCTCTTATCGTCTAGCAGTGGATTAATGGTACATCAGTCAGACTCTTATTTATCGACAACAGATCAGCCTTCAACACCATCATTCCTGCGAAACTCATTTGCTGATGACACCACAGTAGTGGGTCGAATTTCAAACAATGACGAGACAGAGTACAGGAATGAGATAGAATCTGGTGAACTGGTGCAACGACAATAATCTCTCCCTCAATGTCAACAAAACGAAGGAGATTGTCATCGACTTCAGGAAGCGTAGTGGAGAACATGCCCCTGTCTACATCAATGGGAACGAAGCATAAACGGTCGACAGCTTCAAGTTTTTAGGTGTACAGATCACCAACAGCCTGGCCTGGTCCCCCCATGCCGACACTATAGTTAAGAAAGCCCACCAACGACTCTACTTTCTCAGAAGACTTAGGAAATTTGGCATGTCAGCTACGACCCTCACCAACTTCTACAAGTGCACCATAGAAAGCATTCTTTCTGGTTGTATCACAGCTTGGTATGGATCCTGCTCTGCCCAAGACCGCAGGAAATTACAAAAGGTTGTGAATGTAGCCCAATCCATCACGCAAACAAGCCTCCCATCCATCGAATGTCTCGGAAAGGCAGCCAGCATAATTAAGGATCCCACTCACCCCGGACATACTCTCTTCCACCTTCTTCCGTCAGGAAAAAGCTACCAAAGTTTGAGGTCACGTACCAACCGACTCACGAACAGCTTCTTCCCTACTGCCATCAGACTTTTGAATGGACCTACCTCGTATTAAGTTGATCTTTTCTCTACACCTTGCTATAACTGTAAAATTATATTCTGCAGTCTCTCCTTCCTTCCCTATGTACGGTATGCATTGTTTGTACAGCATGCAAGAAACAATACTTTTCACTGTATACTAATACATGTGACAATAATAAATCAAATCAAATACTCCGAGGTGGCCACATGTTCCTCATCACCAACCTCCAACTCGTCGCCCCGCTGCTGTGCGAAGTTGTGGAGAGCAAAGCAGGCCACCACAAAGCGGGGAACACTATGGTCGATGTACTGGAGTGCACCATCAGAGCGGTCATGGAATCATAGAATTTACAGTGCAGAAGGAGGCCATTCGGCCCATTGAGTCTGCACCGGATTTTTGAAAGAGCACCCGACCCAAGCCTACACCTCCACCCTATCCCCATAACCCAGTAACCCGATCCAAAACTAAGGGCAATTTAGCATGACCAATCCACCTAACCTGCACATCTTTGGACGAGGCATCTTGAAGAGTCGGATGCACTGCACAATCACAACCTAGGTGGCTACATGGGCTTCATACCAACTCTCCGCTTTGGTCTCCTGGCGTCATTAGCCAGGTCCTCAGCAGGTACCCCTTATCCCCCAAGAGTCAGAAGCCCATCCTGGGGTGGTCCTCAAAAAGGCTGGGGATAACTGACTGCCCCGTGGACACTCCCTGGGAAGCGCGCACACATGTGCATTATCTTCATCTAGTGGTCACACATGAGTTGTAGGTTGAGGGAATGGAACCCCTTTCTCTTAACGTAGGGCACTGCCAGATGGCCCGGAGAGCGCAGGGCAACATGCGTGGCATCTACTACCCCTTGCACCTGGGGCATCCCGGCAATGGTTGAAAAACCTGCTGCCGGGCCTCTTGTTGGGCTTGTTCCATGTCACAGATGATATAGTTCGCCATCCGGGCATCCGTGACCTGTAGGATTCATCTGTGGGATGTGGCCTGTGAGATGCCACATAGGTCCCTGCTTGAGCCGTGGAATGATCCTGAGGCGTAGAAGTTCAGGGCTGCGGTGACCTTGACAGCCACCGGGAGCAGGTGTCCTCCTCCTCCATATGGTGCCACATCTGCGAGGACATGGCACAGCTGTTGCACCGCCTCCTTGTTGAGGCAGAGCCTCCTAAGGCACATCATCTGTTCAAACGACCAGCAACGCCTGTACATCCTGGACCGTTGCGGGACTCCCGCTCTGGGCCCTTCACTGGCCTGACGGGTGGCCGGGTCCTCAGGGTATGAGGCGGGATCGGCATATGGTCCACTGCTTCAAGCATCCGCAGACGCTGCTCCTACAGCCATCTCCGGCATCCGGCTGTCCGGACTACCAGCAGCACCTCCAGGGCAAGTTCTGGGTCCAATATCCCTGCCATAGCATTCAATATCTCTAAGGCATTGGGAGAGCGTATTAGACTGACAAACAGCGGTGGCCCCTGCACCCCCTTCCACACCCTGAACCCCCTGCCCCACACACCCATCCATAGCAGGCCGTACTCACCGGACCCCAGACCCTATACCCTGGACACCCTCTGATAAAGTCACCATGACCGGGCTCTGGTCCCCTCCCCGTGGCACTCATCATCTTCCAGCCGTGGACATGTCCCCGGAACTGTGGCCCATCCCCTGGGTGTTCGGATGTTGGCTGCTATGTAGTATTGCCTCCTGCAGTGTTCAGGCACCACGGTCTGATTGGGATGTTGGGTAATGACTTCCACATGCTACATGGCTCGCCGTGACTTGGAAATCTACTTGTGTTGTGTGAATTGTTCACATACCCACAATTGTCAAATCCCCTCAATAGCCTTCAGCCGCACGGCCAGAGGCCTTGGCAATCGGTGGGGGTTATGGGTGGGTCGGTGGAGCAGATGGCAGAACAATGGTCGCACCTGGAATTTGTACACGCGATCCAGGGATTGGCATGGTGGTGCCACGAGCAGTTGCCCCCCTAGCGCCTCCGACCCCCACCCTCTCATGGCTGGGAGCGGTTGCACCCTGGTTGCCATACCACCCCCTCCCCCAGCACACACCCCCACCCTCCCACGGTGGCCCACCCTTGTGGACGGTCCCCCATCCCCACTGAGCACTGGAGTGGCAAGCTGAGCACCCCCGGGCTCTTTGCCTGTGAGCAAAGATGGCTAATCCCCTACTCGGCTCCCCACATACCGCCCTTCCGCCAAGTTCATGATTTTCAAATGGAGTACTAATCGGCGCCACCGTAAGCATTTGGGAGGCCGCTCAATGACGGGAAGCCGTTGGATATGTGGTGGTCTCATTAATTGTATGGAAATGAGGCTTTAGTGGTGATAAGTAGTGTGGTTTGGCCCCACACTATGGTGAGCTCTCAATTTCGTCTATGGGAACGGGCCAGTTGCATTGCAAACTGTTTGGCACCTGGCGGGATGTCATTTTTGCTCCCTCCTGCTATTCACCGGCCTCGTTTTGCTTGAACGAGAGCTTTTTGAGGCCTGAGAAATGCGCTCTAAGTGTCATTTGTGGTGGGCTTTGTTGGGAGTTTCCTCATTGGATGAGGAAAAATAACCTTTTACAAATTACCATCTGATTTGAGTTGAATGACTGAAGAAGAAGAAGTTGCTGATGTTTAGGAATCCCAATGTTTTTGTGGATTTCTACTGTCTATAACAAACTGAAACAGCTCCATAGGACTCCCGCCAGCATTGAAGATTTTGTGAGGGCCACGAAGAATCCAGCACGAGTTTTAAGGATACAAAGTAATAACATTTATTTACAATAACATATATATATATAACAGCAGCAGCAGCATCTTCTCTTGCTGCACACTCCTTCCTGCTGTTTCCAAACTGGCCAGTTTTATTTATACTTGGAGTTTACTAATGGTTTCTCCGCCCCCCCCCCCCCTCATTGGGGAAGCTCATACTCCCACAGGATTGTGGGATTGTTATTAGCCCCCAGCCAATGGTAAGCAGGCAGGTTATAACAGAAGACCACAGGACGAGGTAAACAGCTGGCACCTTCGGGAGAGTGAGGAACAAGGGTTGCTCCTGGAATTTGTACACTCGATCCAGGGATTGGCATAGTGGTGCCACGAGCAATTGCCACCCCCCCCCCCCCCCGGCCTCTCCGACCCTCATCCTCTCATGGCAGAACAGCTCTGTGGAGGGTCCCCCAGAACCAGCCGACGGTCCCTCCACCCCCTGCCAAGCACTGGGGTGGCAAGCCTAGCACCCACGGGCTCTTTGCTTGTGAGCATTGAGGAGAGGGTATTAGACTGACAAACAGTGGTGGCCCCCGCACCCTCAATCCACACTCTGAACCCCCTGCCCAACACACCCACGGAAGCCCTTCCGCCAGGTTCATGTTTTTAAAAAGGAGTATTAATCAGCGCCAGCGTGACCACTTTCTGGAGAGGCCAATGAATGACAGGAGGCCGTTGGATATTGGGTGGTTCCTGTTAATTGTACGGAAATAGGGCTTAAGTGGTAATAATTGGTTTCTCGCAATGCTACAGCAAGATCCTGATTTCGCCTATGGGTGCAGGCCGGTTGCATCGCAAACTGTTTGGCACCTGGTGCAGTTCTCGCTTTTGGTTTCTCCTGCTATTCACTGGCCTCGTTTCGCTTGAGCGGGAGCGCAACAAGGCTGGAGAATCGCACCCTTTCTTAATAATGATCCTGGTGCCTATTGTGTTTGGTCCTTTGTACTTCACGAAGGAACTCGTCAAACACTTCGACTTGTCCAAACTAGAATTTTTTATTGGGTCTCGTATGGCAAGATAGCAATTTGATACAGAACACATTATCATGGAGTCTGCTAACTACTTCTCTGGAACTTGCACCTGGCACTGGCCATTCATTTGTGTGTCTTATTACCCTCTCAATCTTCTTAAGATGGCCGTATGCGTCTCCCTTTATATCTTTATATCGGAGTCACAGGTCACATGACCTTGGTCTGGAGACCGTATGGTGTGACTATACCACCACCTGCTGGTTGGAGGTCGCACGCCATCCAATTATGATATAGCCCATAGGCATATCACCACATCCCTCTTCCTCACAAAACATTAAGATAATTTTTTCTTCCAGGTAACATTAAACTTTATACATTCATTACATGTAGCTGGTAACGTGAGCACGTTTTACAAAATGTTCATTTCCTTTGTACAGATCTTATTCTTTCAAGTTGTTGCCCACCTCGCTGGAGGACTGGTTGACTTGCCGGCGTCTTGCCTCTCTTGCGCTTCGCCCTGTGCCTTTGAAAGGCCTGTGTCCAAGACGGCCATATTTGTGTTACCAGTCGCTTTCTCCTCCGTTTTCTTTCATGCTGTTGCTTGCTACTTGTGACTGTTTTTGTTGCTGGTTGGCTAGTGGGATGAGCTAGTTCTCCCAGTCTTCTCTTTTAATTTTTTGGACACGGTGATGTATTTTGGTGTGTCTCTTTCTTTTGGATTTTTTTCTTTGTAGCAGCTGCTGGCATGCCGCTGGCTGTCGTGTGTTGAGTTGTTTGCAGAGGTTTAGGCATCGCATCATCTCTGGGTGAAGAAAAAACCTCACCACTGTTCTTAGAATTCCCCCTATACCCGATAGAGCGCTGTAATTCTAAATGGTGATCTAGGGATTCCCTTGTTTTCCCTGACTCCTAGGCAGACTTAGGTGGATGCCAATCAGGTCAAACTATTATTTCAAGTTATCCCCCGGTATAACCCATATCTTCCTAGAAGATTCTGTTTACTTACCACTCAGTAGCTTACACACGGGCCCGGCTTGCTAAGTAGAGTAAAGTAAACTTTCTAATAATAATAATAACCACTCTTTCAGGTTATCAATTTAAACTTAACTTTATTTTCAAGTTAAAAAGATAAAAACTACTTTTACAGAAATGTAAAAAGATCTTTTCTTGTTCGGACCAGTTGTAAGACTTTCAAGTCTATCTTGTCAACCTGTCTTCTTTAACTTTTGGTCTTCTGCTGATGGATTCGCTGGGTTGCTCGGATTTCAGATGCGCTTCGTCCCATTACCGAGAATGAATTAACTCTTGGCTGCTGGATTTTCAGGGTTTATATAGCCCTTTGACTAGCTTTAGTTTTTCCATGACCTTTTATTTTTTTTTAATTAAATATTTTATTGAAAATTTTTGGTCAACCAACACAGTACATTGTGCATCCATTACACAATATTATAACAACACAAATAACAATGACCTATTTTATAAACAAAAAATGAATAAATAATAAATAACAAAAATGAAAACTAACCCTAATTGGCAACTGCCGTATCACAAGTAACACTCTCCAAAAATATAATTTAACAGTCCAATATATAATTATCTGTAGCAACGACCTATACATACTATACAGTATATATTAACAACCCTGAGAGTCCTTCTGGTTCCTCCTCCCCCCCGCCCCCCCCCCCGATCCTGGGCTGCTGCTGCTGCCTTCTTTTTTCCATTCCGTCTATCTTTCTGCGAGGTATTCGACGAACGGTTGCCACCGCCTGGTGAACCCTTGAGCCGACCCCCTTAGGACGAACTTAATCCGCTCTAGCTTTATAAACCCCGCCATATCATTTATCCAGGTCTCCATCCCCGGGGGCTTGGCTTCTTTCCACATTAGCAATATCCTGCGCCGGGCTACTAGGGACGCAAAGGCCAAAACATCGGCCTCTCTCGCCTCCTGCACTCCCGGCTCTTGTGCAACCCCAAATATAGCCAACCCCCAGCTTGGTTCGACCCGGACTCCTACTACTTTTGAAAGCACCTTTGTCACCCCCATCCAAAACCCCTGTAGTGCCGGGCATGACCAAAACATATGGGTATGATTCGCTGGGCTTCTCGAGCACCTCGCACACCTATCCTCCACCCTCACTCTCGGGGTCTTCCCGGCCCACACAAAACCCATGATGCTCTTTTCAATCCTTTTAAAAAAAGCCTTCGTGATCACCACCGGGAGGCACTGAAACACAAAGAGGAATCTTGGGAGGACCACCATCTTATCCGCCTGCACCCTCCCTGCCAGTGACAGGGATACCATATCCCATCTCTTGAAATCCTCCTCCATCTGTTCCACCAACCGCGTTAAATTTAACCTATGCAATGTGCCCCAATTCTTAGCTATCTGGATCCCCAGGTAACGAAAGTCCCTTGTTACCTTCCTCAACGGTAGGTCCTCTATTTCTCTACTCTGCTCCCCTGGATGCACCACAAACAACTCACTTTTCCCCATGTTCAATTTATACCCTGAAAAATCCCCAAACTCCCCAAGTATCCGCATTATTTCTGGCATCCCCTCCGCCGGGTCTGCCACGTATAGTAGCAAATCGTCCGCATACAAAGATACCCGGTGTTCTTCTCCTCCCCTAAGTACTCCCCTCCACTTCTTGGAACCCCTCAACGCTATCGCCAGGGGCTCAATCGCCAGTGCAAACAATAATGGGGACAGAGGGCATCCCTGCCTTGTCCCTCTATGGAGCCGAAAATATGCAGATCCCCGTCCATTCGTGACCACGCTCGCCATTGGGGCCCTATACAACAGCTGCACCCATCTAACATACCCCTCTCCAAAACCAAATCTCCTCAACACCTCCCACAAATAATCCCACTCCACTCTATCAAATGCTTTCTCGGCATCCATCGCCACTACTATCTCCGTTTCTCCCTCTGGTGGGGCCATCATCATTACCCCTAACAACCTCCGTATATTCGTGTTCAGCTGTCTCCCCTTCACAAACCCAGTTTGGTCCTCGTGGACCACCCCCGGGACACATTCCTCTATTCTCATTGCCATTACCTTGGCCAGGACCTTGGCATCTACATTTAGGAGGGAAATAGGTCTATAGGACCCGCATTGTAGCGGGTCCTTTTCCTTCTTTAAGAGAAGCGATATCGTTGCTTCAGACATAGTCGGGGGCAGTTGTCCCCTTTCCTTTGCCTCATTAAAGGTCCTCGTCAGTACCGGAGCGAGCAAGTCCACATATTTTCTATAGAATTCGACTGGGAATCCATCCGGTCCCGGGGCCTTTCCCGCCTGCATGCTCCTAATTCCTTTCACCACTTCTTCTACCTCGATCTGTGCTCCCAGTCCCACCTTTTCCTGCTCTTCCACCTTGGGAAATTCCAGCCGATCCAAGAAGCCCATCATTCTCTCCCTCCCATCCGGGGGTTGAGCTTCATATAATTTTTTATAAAATGTCTTGAACACTCCATTCACTCTCTCCGCTCCCCGCTCCATCTCTCCTTCCTCATCCCTCACTCCCCCTATTTCCCTCGCTGCTCCCCTTTTCCTCAATTGGTGTGCCAGCAACCTGCTCGCCTTCTCCCCATATTCGTACTGTACACCCTGTGCCTTCCTCCATTGTGCCTCTGCAGTGCCCGTAGTCAGCAAGTCAAATTCTACATGTACCCTTTGCCTTTCCCTGTACAGTCCCTCCTCCGGTGCTTCCGCATATTGTCTGTCCACCCTCAAAAGTTCTTGCAGCAACCGCTCCCGTTCCTTACTCTCCTGCTTCCCTTTATGTGCCCTTATTGATATCAGCTCCCCTCTAACCACCGCCTTCAACGCCTCCCAGACCACTCCCACCTGGACCTCCCCATTATCATTGAGTTCCAAGTACTTTTCAATGCACCCCCTCACCCTTAGACACACCCCCTCATCTGCCATTAGTCCCATGTCCATTCTCCAGGGTGGGCGCCCTCCTGTTTCCTCCCCTATCTCCAAGTCCACCCAGTGTGGAGCGTGATCCGAAATGGCTATAGCCGTATACTCCGTTCCCCTCACCTTCGGGATCAATGCCCTACCCAGCACAAAAAGTCTATTCGCGAGTAGACTTTATGGACATAGGAGAAAAACGAGAACTCCTTACTCCTAGGTCTGCTAAACCTCCACGGGTCTACACCTCCCATCTGCTCCATAAAATCTTTTAAGTACCTTGGCTGCTGCCGGCCTCCTTCCAGTCCTGGACTTCGACCTATCCAGCCCTGGTTCCAACACCGTATTAAAATCTCCCCCCATTATCAGCTTTCCCATCTCTAGGTCCGGAATGCGTCCTAGCATCCGCCTCATAAAATTGGCATCATCCCAGTTCGGGGCATATACGTTTACCAAAACCACCGTCTCCCCCTGTAGTTTGCCACTCACCATCACGTATCTGCCCCCGTTATCCGCCACTATAGTCTTTGCCTCGAACATTACCCGCTTCCCCACTAATATAGCCACCCCCCTGTTTTTCGCATCTAGCCCCGAATGGAACACCTGCCCCACCCATCCTTTGCGTAGCCTAACCTGGTCTATCAGTTTCAGGTGCGTGTCCTGTAACATAACCACATCTGCCTTAAGTTTCTTAAGGTGTGCGATTACCCGTGCCCTCTTTATCGGCCCGTTCAGCCCTCTCACGTTCCACGTGATCAGCCGAGTTGGGGGGCTTCCTACCCCCCCCCCCCCCCCCCCCCCCCCTTGTCGATTAGCCATCACCTTTTTCCAGCTCCTCACCCGGTTCCCACGCAGCTGTATCTCCCCCAGGCGGTGCCCCCCCGCCCATCCTCCCCCATACCAGCTCCCCCCTCTCCCCAGCAGCAGCAACCCAGTAATTCCCCCCTCCCACCCCCCCCCGCTAGATCCCCCGCTAGCGTAATTACTCCCCCCATGTTGCTCCCAGAAGTCAGCAAACTCTGGCCGACCTCGGCTTCCCCCCGTGACCTCGGCTCACACCGTGCGACGCCCCCTCCTTCCTGCTTCTCTATTCCCGCCATGATTATCATAGCGCGGGAACCAAGCCCGCGCTTCTCCCTTGGCCCCGCCCCCAATGGCCAACGCCCCATCTCCTCCACCTCCCCTCCTCCCCCCATCACCACCTGTGGGAGAGAGAAAAGTTACCACATCGCAGGATTAGTACATAAAACTCCTCTTTCCCCCCTTTTTAACCCCCCTCTTTGCCCCCCACATTCGCCCCACCACTTTGTTCAAACGTTCTTTTTAATAACCCACTCATTCCAGTTTTTCTTCCACAATAAAAGTCCACGCTTCATCCGCCGTCTCAAAGTAGTGGTGCCTCCCTCGATATGTGACCCACAGTCTTGCCGGTTGCAGCATTCCAAATTTTATCTTTTTATGAAGCACCGCCTTGGCCCGATTAAAGCTCGCCCTCCTTCTCGCCACCTCCGCACTCCAGTCTTGATAAACGCGGATCACCGCGTTCTCCCATTTACTGCTCCGAGTTTTCTTCGCCCATCTAAGGACCATTTCTCTATACTTAAAACGGAGGAATCTCACCACTATGGCTCTGGGAATTTCTCCTGCTCTCGGTCCTCGCGCCATCACTCGGTATGCTCCCTCCACCTCCAACGGACCAGCCGGGGCCTCCGCTCCCATTAACGAGTGCAGCATCGTGCTCACATATGCCCCGACGTCCGCTCCCTCCACACCTTCAGGAAGACCAAGAATCCTCAGGTTGTTCCTCCTTGCGTTGTTTTCCAGTGCCTCCAACCTTTCCACACATCGTTTCTGATGTGCCTCCTGCGTCTCCGTCTTCACCACCAGGCCCTGTATGTCGTCCTCATTCTCGGCTGCCTTTGCCTTCACGACCCGAAGCTCCCGCTCCTGGGTCTTTTGTTCCTCCTTTAGCCCTTCGATCGCCTGTAGTATCGGGGCCAACAGCTCTTTCTTCATTTCCTTTTTGATCTCTTCCACACAGCATTTCAAGAACTCTTGTTGTTCAGGGCCCCATGTTAAACTGCCACCTTCCGACGCCATCTTGGTTTTTGCTTGCCTTCCTTGCTGCTGTTCTAAAGGATCCACTGCAATCCGGCCACTTTCTCCTCCTTTTTCCATCCGTATCCAGGGGGGATTCCCTTCTGGTTTACCACACAGTGTTTTTAGCCGTCAAAATTGCCGTTGGGGCTCCTATCAAGAGCCCAAAAGTCCGTTTCACCGGGAGCTGCCGAAACGTGCGACTCAGCTGGTCATCGCCGCACCCGGAAGTCCCATGACCTTTTATTGAAAGTAACTCTCTTTCGCTGCTTCATAATTTTATGGAAAGCAAATTACTTTTGCTGCTCCATGACCCCACCGGAACCTCGCCGGCAAGTTGCTTCTTTGTCTAATACCACCTTCAATTACAGATATTTAGTCTTTGAACTATCAGGTTCTGCTTGACTGGTCATGAATTTGGTTGCTGCTTCTTCAGCAAATGATCTGATATCAAACCCTAGTGTTACCATAACTTGTGCTCAGTGAAGCAGCTCGCTTTTCTGCATTCAACTGGCGTCAGTCTGTCACATGTATTCTAACCTTATCTAAATTGGGACGTAAATCCTGACCGTTCTAAGTTGATTATTTGCTAAAAAGTTTAACTTCTAAAAATGTGTGCAAACAAAAAATGTAAATTAAAGTATATATGTATATAATTGTAACTAAAACCCCCTTGCTACCTTGTAACTACCACTTTGTGTTACCAAAACCTAATTCACTAAAGCTTCTTTATCTGGAAAGGAGTTGTCTTGGTCTTGTGGTATTTGAAACTGCTTGTCCTACTGTTAACCCTTCGTTGGACTTTTCCCTTTCATTTAAAGTTTCAGGCATTCTCAGTGTTACTTTCATTTTTCAAATGTCATATTCGTCCAATTTTCAGTACACCCTGTCTTGGCATTTGAAACATGACATATCCCATCCAATACTTATCTCCCTAATCATTTTGTCAATACCCAATTTTCTTGTTTTAAATTTCGTGTAAATATCCATCGCTCACACAAGTAATTAATTGTAATTACTTTGAATCATAGTGGCCGCCGTCCAGAAAGGTAACACAATAGCTATTTGCCACGTGTTCCACTATCTCCAAAGCATTTTACCTCCTTGGGATATGCCTCCTAGTTTCCCTTAGGATCAGTAAGCCTCTTAATCCAACAGTAACCAAAAAGGTCATCTACTTACTGCTGGCAGGCGAGAATCCCATTCCTTTTGCATCCAAATCGCCTTACGTTCCTCATAGGTCTCATAAATGATTATATCATGTACTAACCACTCACACCCAGTCCTCATCAATCTAAAAGGTGTCTTTTATCCCGCTTCTATCCCTGGATATCTCTCATGAGTTTGCAATATATCTCTAAACCAAGTACGCCCGTGACTACATCCTATTGAAAATGTCTCATTAAGATCCCTGTCCTCCATTATCATATTCCGAAGGACATGAAGTGTATACCTTCCTTGATAACAGTTACCACACAGCCATCCCATGGTAGTTGATGACCAGTTCCAATTACTAGCCCTGAAACATTTAATACATCCAGCAGATGGGGGGTGGGGGGGGGGGGGGGGGGGAGAGGTGGTGTGTGTGTGGGGGGGGGGGGGGTAACCCAACCCAACCCAACCCAACCCCAATCCCAATCGAATCCACTTTCTTTTTTAAAACATTCTTTTTATTAAAGCTTTTTCCAACCAGAATTTTTACATAACAAAAAAAACGAAAGATATTTAACAAAACAAGGTGGCTGCTATCATTATACAAGACGAAAATACACATTATATCAACAAGTCCCCCCACCTGAGCCCCCCTCCCCCCCATCCACCCCCCCCCCCCCCCCCCCCCGATGCTGCTGCTGACACTTTACTGCTCTCCTAGAAAGTCAAGGAAAGGTTGCCACCGCCGGGAGAACCCCATCAAGGACTCTCTCAAGGCAAACTTTATTCGCTCCAGGCTGAGGAACCCAGCCATATCACTAACCCAGGTCTCCACGCTCGGAGGTTCTGAGTCCCTCCACATTAATAAGATCCGTCTCTGGGCTACCAGGGAGGTAAAGGCCAACACCTCGGCCTCTTTCGCTTCCTGCACTCCCGGATCCTCCCACACCCCAAATATCGCTATTGTTGGACTCTACTTCACCCGCGTGTCAAAAATCCTGGACATAGCCCTCGCAAAGCCCTGCCAGAATTCTTTAAGCACCGGGCATGCCCAGAACATATGGACATGGTTCGTTGGACTCCCTGCACATCTCGCGCACCTGTCCTCTACCCCAAGAAACTTGCTTATTCTTGCCGTCGTCATGTGAGCCCGGTGCACCACCTTAAACTGAATTAAACAGCCTGGCACATGATGCGGACAAATTCACCCTGCCCAGGGCATCAGTCCACAGGCCCTAATCTAGCTCCTCGCCCAGCTCCTCCTTCCACTTGCCCTTCAGCTCCTCCACTGATAATCATGCATAAACTCTACTTTCTAGGCTATTTCTATAACTAACAGGTCTATACTTAGCTTCGGACTGGCCCACCAGGTCAGGGGAACAAATGGCCTTTCGTTCGGGTTCTGAGTCTGCGGGATTCAAAAGCTGGTATGGACTGGTAGCTGGGAGCGCCTATCTTGTAGCGAGCGTTGACTTGAGACTTACTTTCTTGGAGGCCGCTGGACAGTTCACTCTCAGGGGTTGCTGCGCGTTGCTGAGTGACCCTGTCAAGAAGGATGATTTGAACTTGAGGGCTTTACTTTATAGACCCCAGGGGCGTCCCGCCCTTCGGGGCGGACCCCGTACCTGGTTCTGAGTGATTGGACTTCGTTCCAATCACTTGGTTCAATTTCTCCAATACTGGAGCTGTTCCCTAATCGTTGGGCGGTCTTTAAGTGTCGTGGGTCTGGTCATAACCGAAAATAGGGGATCTTATCCTATATACCGGGGTGCGAGCGTGGTAGGCTCTCCTTCGCCATTTACTCAGACGAATAGTCTGCACGATGCAGCAGAGTATCGCCAATACTAGTAGGGATTCTATTAAGTAGGACAGTGAGTACCAGGTTATAAACCTGTCACACCAAGATGGTGTGGTGTCGCCTGTGACTGGGCTCTGGGTACTATGGGGAAGTGAATCATTAACGGCTGGGGGGGGGTTGAGGTCAGGGGGTTCGCGTTCGCGCGCAACCAAATGTTCATTCGGGTGATGAGCAACACGGAGGATGTCCTCATGGTTCTTCTTTCTCTTCTCTTCATTTCGTCTCTTTTTTCCTGGAGCTTCTGGGGTTCTGTGGGATCAAGCATAGTGTCTGTTACTATCTTGGTTTAATATCTCGTCTGTTAGTATGTCTGTCCTTTAGTGCCAATTCTCCCTTTATAATTTGTCACCATGTGTGACTCCCTCATTTAAAAAAAAACGAATATTCAGGACAAGTCACACATAAAAATACTGAAACAGTGCGAGCCGTCTCGCAGGCTGTGCGATTTACCATCCAAATGTTTGAGGATGTAAATAGCATAGGGATGGCAACCTAAGGGTCGCCTGAAAACAAACAAAACTTTTTGAACCAAAAGTGCTGAAATGAGGTGCGTATAGGCCACGACGGGTAAGATTTGGATGGAATTCTCAGGTAGGACGGCGACCAATGCCATGTGTTCTCTACCCGAGCGTAGCTGACCAGAGGGGGTTCCCAGGCAGGGCGGGTCCCAATGCCGTTTCTCCACTGCCTGAGCAACCGACAAGAACGGGCAAAAATGTAGTCATCTTGGGGGTTGCCGTATTGGTTCTACCTTCGATCCAGACGGGCAATTATGAACGGGGGTTTGGCAAGCTCTCAGCGGTTTCTGCCGATGAGCGTGCGGGCAAGTTCTCAGAGGTTTCGGCCGAAAAATAAGGCGTGGGGCCGTGGAATTTTTTTTCGATCTTACAAACAACATTTGACAATACCACTACAAACAACATTAAACATGCTGCAGGTTCCATCAGAAAGGGCACCGTTTTCTCCCAAGCGGTTCCTTTTTAAAACATCATCTGGACACCTCAGTTATCGGTTGCGAACAGGGTCGCAAAGGGGTTCTCGCTTGGGGAGTCAGACTCAAAGTCGTCATCTTCTCCTGGATGCCAAACTCTCGAGTGTATAAGGGCAGATAGGGCTGCATGGTGCGATTTGGGATCCATCTCGTCATTCCGGACGAGTCTGAATGAATTGTCCCGGTGCCAAAAGAATGTGTCCAATTCTGTTGGAATGGAGTCGGGGTCGTCACTGTAGGTCGGTGGTGGGGTTTGTTTAGGAAAGTGATCATGAAGGGATCACTCGAATCGTGTTCAGAATCGCTGGGTGTGGGGCCTGATGTATGGGGATAGTAGGATGGCATGCTGTGGCTATTGTCAGTGTCACAGTCGCTGTCGCTACTTCTGCAGTCGGTGGGCTTTCCGGGGTGGAGTGTATAGTTCGGGGGTGGAGTCGGGGTTGAGTCCGTGGCTGGGCTGGACGTGTTGGAGAAGGGTAGGGTTACGTTGGCTGTGGGCGGGGCGTGGTCTGCTGCGTCGAGCATGACGTGGTGTGTGTGGTTCGACTGTGGTCCATATGCCTTAAGCTGGTTAATATGGAACCACGCAGTCTTTCCGTTGGGGAACTTTATTTTTGTACACGGAGGGGCTTACTTTGTCCGCAATGGAGTAAGGACCCGAATATTTAGGTGACAGGAATGTGCTGGGGTTGTATATGGAGAGGATGACTTGGTGTCCTACACTGAACTCAGTCGCATGCACTGTCTTATCGAAACAAGCCTTGCGCTGTTTCTTTTGTGTGCCTAATCATACCGCGGCTGCTAGCTGAGCCGTTTTAACATTCTCTACCAGTTGTTCAACTGCTATCTTGTGTGTGAGGGTCGTCACTTTGGGGCTGGTCAAATCTAATCCCAATAAAAATTCTGTGCCTTTCATGGGGCTTCCGGTCATGAGGGCGTGTGGGGTGTAACCTGTAGATGTTGAAACCGTATTTCGCAAAAACATCAGCGCAAAAGGGAGGACTGAATCCTAAGTGGTGTTGTTTTGCTGGACCATTTTCCGGAGGGTAGCTTTTAGGGTCCGATTCATGCGCTCCACGATACCACTTGACTGGGGGTGGTATGCGATGTGGAATGTTTGGGTAATGCCAAATATCGTGAGGACATTCTTCATTACACGTCCCGTAAAATGGGAACCTTGGTCGGATTCAATGCTGCGGGGGAGTCCCTATCTCGTAAAGATGTGGTGGGTTAAGATCTTGGCTTTGTTCTTTGCCGTGTTCGTTCTGGATGGGAATGCCTCTACCCATTTTGTAAACGTGTCTATCACAACGAGTACATACTTATAACCATTCCTGCAAGGGGGCAATGGTCCTATAAAATCAATCTGGAGGTTAGTCCAGGGGCCATTAACGGGGCGGGTGTGAATAAGCTGAGCTTTCTTGGCGTATCTGTCCGGATTGTTCTGGGCACAGATAAGGCAATTCTCAATGTAGTGCGTTATGTCTTCTTTTAAACTGGGCCACCAACAGAGCTGCCTGAGGTGGGCTGTAGTGGGATCAATTCCCTGATGTCCATGACCGTCATGGAACAAACAAATGAGCTGATTCCTGTCCTGTTCAGGAACCAAATAAAGGGTGTCTTTTAACACCACACCGTCACGTGTGGTCAGAGCATTTTTAAATCTATCGTAAGGTGTCGTAAGTTTTCCTTTTAAAATCTCCCTGAGATTGCTATCCTGCTTCTGGGCCTGCACTAAATCCTCGATATTAGTCTGCGAGACCTGAACTGTATTCACTGGTGCGCTTTCGGGGGGTGTCCAAAAATATCCATGCCTGGAACCTGCTTTTGCCAGTGCGTCAGCTTTTACATTTCCAGGGGGGGAGGAACGATGGTGAGTACGAACTTAAACTATTCCAAAAGTCCTGCCCTGTGCTTTTTCTAAAATGTGACGGAGCAATGGGGCTGAGGGGAGGGGTTTTCTGTCTGCGGAAACAAATCCTCTTGCTTTCCACAGGGGTGGAAACTGTAAGGCTGTTGCAGACATAGAGTCTGCGTGAGTATATGTCTGCTGGGCTGGGGAAGGATTCTGGGTGTTCTACAATGTACGCCACGGCTGCTAGTTCTGCCACCTGCGCGCCTAAGTGTCTTGGAAGTTTTATTGCGATTTCTTCTCGGGCGCGAGAAAACGACCGGAGGGCTGAAACGTTCTGGGGAAGGGGCAATTTGGCAATCGAGTCAATCCTTTTATGCTCGATCTCGCGTTTACCATGTGTGATAATTGTACCCAAATATATCACCTCGTTTTCCAAAATCTGGGCCTTTTGGGGATTAATTTTACATCCAATTTTCTGTAGGAGTTCCAGGAGTTCGGCCAGAAATTCGATGTGCTCTGCCTTGGTGTCTGTCTGCAGTAATAGGTCGTCCACATACTGGACCAGACATTCAGGGCGAGAAAATTTGGATAATCCATTTGCCAACTGTCGGTGGAAAATGGAGGGGGAGTTGTGGAATCCTTGTGGAAGGCATGTCCATGTGTACTGCTGATTTTTAAAAGTGAAGGTAAATTTGTATTGGCACCCTTTTGCCAATGGAATGGACCAGAATCCATTACTGATGTCCAAAACTGTAAAGTATTGTGAGTTGAGTCCCTGTTTGAGCATGGTCTCGGGACTTGTGGCTACCGTGGGGGCTGCTGCGGGGGTGACTTTGTTGAGTTCCCGGTAATCGATGGTCAGTCGCCATGATCCATCGGGCTTTCTCACTGGCCAAATCGGGGCATTATTAGTGGAGTCTACTGATCTGAGTACGCCCTGCTCTAATAAGCTGTCGATAACTTTTGCGATTTCTCCCTCTGCCTCTTGGGGAAATCCGTATTGCTTTTGGGGTCTAGGGTCAGGTCCTGTGATTTGAACAGAACCAGTCATTCGGCCACAGTCGTGTTTGTGGGTCGTGAATGCTGTCCTGTGCTTCTGCAGAACTGTCCTAACCTGCTTGTTGGTGTTTCAGCGGGAGCGGAGTGCAGAGGCTGCTGGTGGGTGAGTACTGATATTTCAAGTAACTTACCTTACAGGTGCAGATCTTGGAGTTTCAGCAGGAGCGGAGCGCAGAGGCAGCTGGTGGGTGAGTATTTTTAGTAAACACTTACCTGGTCCCGTTTTCGGTCCCTCTTTGCTGTTTTTAAAAAAATTTGAGTGTTTAAGGCGGGAACAGGAAGTTCGACCCGCGGACTTCTGGGAAGTGGAGTGCAGGGGTTGCCGGTAAGTATTTAGGTTTAAAAAGGACTTACCTTGCAGGGGAAATCAGTTGGTGTTTCAGCTGGAGTGGAGTGCAGAGGCTGCTGGTGGGTGAGTACTGATATTTAAAGTAACTTACCTTACAGGTGCAGATCTTGGAGTTTCAGCAGGGGCGGAGCGCAGAGGCAGCTGGTGGGTGAGTATTTTTAGTAAACACTTACCTGGTCCCGTTTTCGGTCCCTCTTTGCTGTTTTTAAAAAAAAAATTGAGTGCTTAAGGCGGGAACAGGAAGTTCGACCCGCGGTCTTCTGGGAAGTGGAGTGCAGGGGCTGCCGGTAAGTATTTAGGTTTAAAAAGAACTTACCTTGCAGGGGAAATCAGTTGGTGTTTCAGCGGGAGCGGAGTGCAGAGGCTGCTGGTGGGTGAGTACTGATATTTAAAGTAACTTACCTTACAGGTGCAGATCTTGGAGTTTCAGCAGGAGCGGAGCGCAGAGGCAGCTGGTGGGTGAGTATTTTTAGTAAACACTTACCTGGTCCCGTTTTCGGTCCCTCTTTGCTGTTTTAAAAAAAAAATTTGAGTGTTTAAGGCGGGAACAGGAAGTTCGACCCGCGGACTTCTGGGAAGTCCCTCACCAATAAATTCTGGTGGAGAGGAAACCCGAGACACTACACGTGTAGTGTCTCCCACCCGCCCTCCTCCTCTAACCTAATAATAAAAGCCATTGGTGTGACCATATTGTATTATTATTATTATTAATAAAAACATTTTTTTAAATTTAGTTGCTAGCCAGACCTTGGTAGAAAGTTAGAGGGATGGCAGGGAAGGGAGTGCAATGTTCCTCCTGCAGGATGTTTGAGGTGAGGGACGCCGTTAGTGTCCCTGCTGATTTTACCTGCAGGAAGTGCTGCCATCTCCAGCTCCTCCAAGACCGAGTTAGGGAACTGGAGCTGGAGTTGGAAGAACTTCGGATCATTCGGGAGGCAGAGGGGGTCACAGATAGCAGCTTTAGGGAATTAGTTACACCAAAGATTGGAGATAGATGGGTAACTGTAAGAGGGACTGGGAGGAAGCAGTCAGTGCAGGGATCCCCTGCGGTCGTTCCCCTGAGAAACAAGTATACCACTTTGGATACTTGTGGGGGGGGGGACTTACCAGGGGTAAGCCATGGGGTACGGGCCTCTGGCACGGAGTCTGTCCCTGTTGCTCAGAAGGGAAGGGGGGAGAGGAGCAGAGCATTAGTAATTGGGGACTCGATAGTCAGGGGCACAGATAGGAGATTTTGTGGGAGCGTGAGAGACTCATGTTTGGTATGTTGCCTCCCAGGTGCAAGGGTATGCGATGTCTCGGATCGTGTTTTCCGGGTCCTTAAGGGGGAGGGGGAGCAGCCCCAAGTCGTGGTCCACATTGGCACTAACGACATAGGTAGGAAAGGGGACAAGGATGTCAGGCAGGCTTTCAGGGAGCTAGGATGGAAGCTCAGAACTAGAACAAACAGAGTTGTTATCTCTGGGTTGTTGCCCGTGCCACGTGATAGTGAGATGAGGAATAGGGAGAGAGAGCAATTAAACACGTGGCTACAGGGATGGTGCAGGCGGGAGAGATTCAGATTTCTGGATAACTGGGGCTCTTTCTGGGGAAGGTGGGACCTCTACAGACAGGATGGTCTACATCTGAACCTGAGGGGCACAAATATCCTGGGGGGGAGATTTGTTAGTGCTCTTTGGGGGGGTTTAAACTAATGCAGCAGGGGCATGGGAACCTGGATTGTAATTTTAGGGTAAGGGAGAATGAGAGTATAAAAGTCAGGAGCACAGATTTGACGTCGCAGGAGGGGGCCAGTGTTCAGGTAGGTGGTTTGAAGTGTGTCTACTTCAATGCCAGGAGTATACGAAATAAGGTAGGGGAACTGGCAGCATGGGTTGGTACCTGAGACTTCGATGTTGTGGCCATTTCGGAGACATGGATAGAGCAGGGACAGGAATGGATGTTGCAGGTTCCGGGGTTTAGGTGTTTTAGTAAGCTCAGAGAAGGAGGCAAAAGAGGGGGAGGTGTGGCGCTGCTAGTCAAGAGCAGTATTACGGTGGCGGAGAGGATGCTAGATGGGGACTCATCTTCCGAGGTAGTATGGGCTGAGGTTAGAAACAGGAAAGGAGAGGTCACCCTGTTGGGAGTTTTCTATAGGCCTCCAAATAGTTCTAGGGATGTAGAGGAAAGGATGGCGAGGATGATCCTGGATTAGAGCGAAAGTAACAGGGTAGTTGTTATGGGAGACTTTAACTTTCCAAATATTGACTGGAAAAGATATAGTTCGAGTACATTAGATGGGTTGTTTTTTGTACAGTGTGTGCAGGAGGGTTTCCTGACACAATATGTTGATAGGCCAACAAGAGGCGAGGCCACGTTGGATTTGGTTTTGGGTAATGAACCAGGCCAGGTGTTGGATTTGGAGGTAGGAGAGCACTTTGGGGACAGTGACCACAATTTGGTGACGTTTACGTTAATGATGGAAAGGGATAAGTATACAACGCAGGGCAAGAGTTATAGCGGGGGAAGGGCAATTATGATGCCATTAGACGTGACTTGGGGGGGAATAAGGTGGAGAAGTAGGCTGAAAGTGTTGGGCACACTGGATAAGTGGAGCTTGTTCAAGGATCAGCTACTGCGTGTTCTTGATATGTATGTACCGGTCAGGCAGGGAGGAAGGCGTAGAGCGAGGGAACCGTGGTTTACCAAAGAAGTGGAATCTCTTGTTAAGAGGAAGAAGGAGGCCTATGTGAAGATGAGGTGTGAAGTTTCAGTTGGGGCGATGGATAGTTATAAGGTAGCGAGGAAGGATCTAAAGAGAGAGCTAAGACGAGCAAGGAGGAGACATGAGAAGTATTTGGCAGGTAGGATCAAGGAAAACCCAAAAGCTTTCTATAGGTATGTCAGGAATAAGCGAATGACTAGGGAAAGAGTAGGACCAGTCAAGGACAGGGATGGGAAGTTGTGTGTGGAGTCTGAAGAGATAGGAGCGATACTAAATGAATATTTTTCGTCAGTATTCACTCAGGAAAAAGATAATGTTGTGGAGGAGAATGCTGAGACCCAGGCTATTAGAATAGATGGCATTGAGGTACGTAGGGAAGAGGTGTTGGCAATTCTGGACAGGCTGAAAATAGATAAGTCCCCGGGGCCTGATGGGATTTATCCTAGGATTCGCTGGGAGGCCAGGGAAGAGATTGCTGGACCTTTGGCTTTGATTTTTATGTCATCATTGGCTACAGGAATAGTGCCAGAGGACTGGAGGATAGCAAATGTGGTCCCTTTGTTCAAAAAGGGGAGCAGAGACAACCCCGGCAACTATAGACCGGTGAGCCTCACGTCTGTAGTGGGTAAAGTCTTGGAGGGGATTATAAGAGACAAGATTTATAATCATCTAGATAGGAATAATATGATCAGGGATAGTCAGCATGGCTTTGTGAAGGGTAGGTCATGCCTCACAAACCTTATTGAGTTCTTTGAGAAGGTGACTGAACAGGTAGATGAGGGTAGAGCAGTTGATGTGGTGTATATGGATTTCAGTAAAGCGTTTGATAAGGTTCCCCACGGTAGGCTATTGCAGAAAATACGGAGGCTGGGGATTGAGGGAGATTTAGAGATGTGGATCAGAAATTGGCTAGCTGAAAGAAGACAGAGGGTGGTGGTTGATGGGAAATGTTCAGAATGGAGTTCAGTTACAAGTGGCGTACCACAAGGATCTGTTCTGGGGCCGTTGCTGTTTGTCATTTTTATCAATGACCTAGAGGAAGGTGCAGAGGGGTGGGTGAGTAAATTTTCAGACGACACTAAAGTCGGTGGTGTTGTCGACAGTGTGGAAGGATGTAGCAGGTTACAGAGGGATATAGATAAGCTGCAGAGCTGGGCTGAGAGGTGGCAAATGGAGTTTAATGTAGAGAAGTATGAGGTGATTCACTTTGGAAGGAATAACAGGAATGCGGAATATTTGGCTAATGGTAAAGTTCTTGGAAGTGTGGATGAGCAGAGGGATCTAGGTGTCCATGTACAAAGATCCCTGAAAGTTGCCACCCAGGTTGATAGGGTTGTGAAGAAGGCCTATGGAGTGTTGGCCTTTATTGGTAGAGGGATTGAGTTCCAGAGTCGGGAGGTCATGTTGCAGCTGTACAAAACTCTGGTGCGGCCGCATTTGGAGTATTGCGTACAGTTCTGGTCACCGCATTATCGGAAGGACGTGGAGGCTTTGGAGCGGGTGCAGAGGAGATTTACCAGGATGTTGCCTGGTATGGAGGGAAAATCTTATGAGGAAAGGCTGATGGTCTTGAGGTTGTTTTCGTTGGAGAGAAGAAGGTTAAGAGGAGACTTAATAGAGGCATACAAAATGATCAGGGGGTTAGATAGGGTGGACAGTGAGAGCCTTCTCCCGTGGATGGAAATGGCTGGCACGAGGGGACATAGCTTTAAACTGAGGGGTAATAGATATAGGACAGAGGTCAGAGGTAGGTTCTTTACGCAAAGAATAGTGAGACCGTGGAATGCCCTACCTGCAACAGTAGTGAACTCGCCAACATTGAGGGCGTTTAAAAGTTTATTGGATAAACATATGGATGATAATGGCATAGTGTAGGTTAGATGGCTTTTGTTTCGGTGCAACATCGTGGGCCGAAGTGCCTGTACTGCGCTGTATCGTTCTATGTTCTATGTCTGTGCTAATTGTGGTCGAGTCAAACCAAAATTCGCCTACTGCGCTAATTTTGTTTGTATATTCACCTATGGTGAGCGTTGCGGGGGCTCTTGCGGATTTTGCCATTCTCCAAACACATTGGTTGACTGGATTGAAGGATAGTTTGTGGGAATTCATAAAATCTATGCCTAAAATGTGTTCTGCTGTGTGGGGTAGATCGACTAAGTCTATGGGATGCTTGGTGGTGATGTTGTCGATTTGAATGTGTACAGGGGCGGTGATGTGTCCCTGCTGTGAGTGGCCTGTAAAGCCGCTGAGGGTGATGGTGGCTGTAGTGGGCCACGTGTCTTTCTGGAATATGGTGGAGGAATTGATTGTGGTGCGGGACCCTCCTTGTCCCAGTGAAACTCGATGGGCTGTGCCCGTATTTTTGCTGCAACTACTGGTCGGCCGGACCTATCCCAAAGGGTGTCGCAGACCCAACAGGGGGAACCCGAACACCGTCCGTCCGTTCCGTTAGAGTCCGTCTGATCTGAATGGGTGCTAACGCTATGTATTGGCTTTGTCCTGGTTTTATTTAGAGTGCCTGTCTGCTGGGCTCTCTGTTGCTTTGGTGGGGCATTGCATTCTCTTGCAGAGTGTCCCAACTGTCCACAGTTGTAGCACTTCTGTGACTTTTGGGGTGGCTGTTCTTGCCTTCATTTACCCATGCGGGGTTCTGGTGTGCCTTAACTGTGTGTATGTCTGCTTCTGCCTGCTGTTCTTCGGGATTTTTGTTCGTGGGTTTGTGGGTTTGTTTTGAACAGATTGCTCCCAGGCGCGGGACAATCTTTTTACAACCCATTTCTCATTATGAGTCTCCTCTGAGGGATCATGATTGGCACAAGCTTTTTGTCCTGTTTCTGTGGCATGGGAGATAATGGTGCGGGTCCATTTGGCTATGTTGTCTAGGGACAAATGGGCGCGGTCTAAGTCTCCGAAAACTGCTGCGAAATGGATCCACAAGCGTCCAGCAAACGCTGTGGGGTGCTCGCTTTTCTTTTGTCTGCACTTATTGAGGCCATCTACGGGGTCACCCCTGTTATACCCGATCACGTCTAGGATCGCGGTATGCATTTGTGCAAGGGTGCATCCTCCTACATTCTGTGGGTCGGGAAGTGCTGCTATGACCGAAGGGTCTACACTCAAAACTGTGAGCTTTACTTGCTCTCGCTCATCCAGGCCGTACATGGTAGCCTGCTGTTTTACTCTGGCAAAGAAGTGGTGGGGGTCTGAGGTGGGGAGGAACGGTTTGATTTTATCGCACGCGTCCCGTAATTGGGTCACTGTTAAGGGGGTGGTGTACAGAAATTCCGTGTCGTCCGATGTGGCTGTGCAGTGGGTGGTGACTGGGTTCATTGGAGCCTGAACTATCTGCTCTGGGGGGTTGGGGCGCTTTTCTCTTCTGGGGCTTTCCCTGCGCACATGTTCCCTGAACATATCTCTTTGCATGATCTAATGAGCTTTGTCTTTGCTCCGTGGTGGCAGCATGGAGTGCTCTTAACGCTGCCTTCAGGTCACTACACTGCCTCTGCAATGCCTCTACCTGCTTCTCGGTTTCCTCGCGTACCAGGACTGCACGTTGCGTGTACTGATAGGCCTTTTCGTACTGGGATTGGAAGCTGCTTAAGTGCGCCAGACAAGACTGGTGTGCCCTCTTGGCGTCATCCACCTCTCAGTCCTTTGCTGCTAACTCTACATTCTCTTTCTCTACCTTACTGACATCGACCTTGCTCACTTGATGTGTGCCTTCTATCTCTTTTCGGAGCGTCCTAACGACCTCCTCTGTGCCTCGCAATTGTGCCAAACAGGACACGATTGCCATCGGCTTGCGAGCTTTTCCTAAGCTCTTCTTGTGACTCTCGCTCAGGTTCTCCCACCAAGTATGTCCTATACTCCCGGGACCTGTTTCCTCATTTTCACAGAATTCGCTCAAAAGGGGCCATCCTTTCCCTTTGAGGTACTTTCTGATTTCCTCTTCCCAAACGGGACACTGTCCTACTCTACTGCTGGTCGCTGCGACCACAAATTCTTCGGGGTTCATGAGGCGTTGCATTGCCTGCATTGCCATCTTTCTTATCTGAATGCTTCTCTTGAAATTTGGAACAAAGGGTATTAAGGCGGTGCTGTAATTACGGGTACGGCTTTCGCTATTTTCCGGAATACAAACTCCCGACAGTTTTGTCACAACAAAAAATCTATCAGTATTACCTTATCGCTCTGTTAGTTATGCATGCATTAACACACTTCTGAATTATGAGTATTTATCAGAACTGCTTGAACACTTGTGGTTTTTCTGTTCCCAATTGGATTTCTAATTCAAATTTTGGGTTCTCCCGGAGTGGTTAAGCCACTTCTAGATCGGGTCCCATCAGGATGTCGCCAGTAATATGTTGCTAACTTTTGGTTGGTTCAATTGGCTCTGTTTTATAACCTTTGCTCTAGAGTCGCCAGGTATCTTTATGATACCGCCACGAGGTTCAAATTCAAGTAATGATCAATAACTCAACACACCAATTAGTAAGATTCAAATCAATACACATTTATTATACACAGTAAATCGCTACTCATGCATAAATTCTACTTAATAAACTATCTCTATCACTAACAGGCCTATACTTAGCTTTGGACTGGCCCACCAGGTCAGGGGAACAAATGGCCTTTCGTTCGGGTTCTGAAACTGCAGGATTCAAAAGCTGGTATGGACTGGTAGCTAGGAGCGCCTATCTCGTAGCGTGCGTTGACTGGAGACTTACTTGGTTGATGCAGCAGCTTAGACAGTTCACTCTCAAGGGTTGATTCGAGTTGTCGTCACTGGCGCATTCGCTTGATTCCACCATATTGCCATTAAATCCTATCTCCTGGATGTCCTGAAAATTAATGATTTCTTCCGTTAAATTTAAACATTTGTTTATTCTTATTTTATTATGTGTTCTATATGATTCAACCTGGTATCTATTTTTCCATATCCCATTACTTCACCTGATTTTCCTAATGCAATTAGCCATACTAATATTCCCAAACTAATTACTGTAATCCCCATTAATATCGTTGCCCCCCCATTTTAGCCAATCTATTTTACTCTTTGTCTTAATTACTTCCATTCCTTCTTCAACCCTGATTCTTATTTTCCTCTTGATTGTAGTCCTTTTTCTCCTTCCAAACAAATGGGTCAGTAACATTCTCTCCATCTGAAAAATCAAACAAACAGGTCAAAGTTGGAGAGGGCCCTATTTCTTAATCTGTGTTTTCTATTCTTGTCTAGATATTCCAGAAGTGCGCTCTCTAGCACTTCCGGATTTTCTTTGCCACCATCTCTTCCTTTTTTCTTTCTTTGCTGGCGTGGATTTTTTCTCATGTACATACATCATACAATTAAGGCCGGTTATGCCTCCTCCTTCTATCATTGCACCCCTGAGTGAGATTCAAAGAATCTCAAACTCCTCGTCTGTCGCTCTTACAGTGGTCCAATCTGGTTGGAACTTTCCCTGATACATTTCTGGTATTGCTACTGCCTTCACTTCAATTTCTTTAATTCTGATTATGACAGGATTTTTATGAAAGGTGAGTTTGGAACACGGCATTTGAACTCTATCATGTTTCCTATCTATGCTGCTAACAGGTTTAAGTCAGCGACGTCCCACTCTGCTTCATCACACAGTACTAGCAAATGTAGTAATCCCCTGACACTCATAACAAAACATTTCTTCCCTTCTACAACCTGTTTACCATCTGGAGTCTTCAATCCTGCCTCCGGACCTTTTGTCACATCTATGGGTCTATTCTGATGCATATATTTCCCAAATCCATATTCCGGGTCAATCATTAACTTCATGCAACACTCCTCCTTCCCTTGTCCGATTGTTTTGGGAGTATTATCTATCATATTGCACGGTATTGCAGTGATACTCTCGAAATATCGTAATGCAAACTTTGTATCCCTGTGTCATTCCAACATCATGCAAAACGTATACTCCCTCACTAATTGGGACTACAAGTTTGTCACTCCTCCACAATCCTGCACAGCCTCTCAGAGTCACGTTGTTGTCAGCCAAATTATCCTTGCAGTAATTACACATCTACCATCCCACTTACATTGACACTTTCAGGAGTCAAAATCTACCTTATGGTCACAAACTTCAATCATTAAAGTTGCCTGATATTTCACAAAACAATCGTGGCAAAACTGAATGCCCTAAATCTCCCTGGGAGCTGTAGCATCTCCTCATCGTTGCAAATGCATAATCAAGTCTCCCGAATGTTAAGTAATGGGTTAAGCGACTTTGCAATTAGTTGTCTCATTTATGTTAAGTATCCATTAATTGACACTGATATGTAAAGGGGCTTCAGGTGGCCTCTGTCAGGTGGTGTGTTGTTAAGAGTTTTGTGCAGAGGCTGTGGAAGTGAAATAAATGGTGTTTGGAGAAAAGGAAACAAGAACTTTAGACTCTTCATTTCACAGCAACTAAAACGTCTAACAGTGGTAGCAGAGAATGGTTGCTGTGCAAATGTGAAGGTTTGAAAGATACAACTTTTCCTGATCAAACCAAGGAGTGAGTGAGAAGGAAAAAAAAAGATACATGGCTGAACCCAGGATAAGGATGGCTGGATATGACTATCCTCCCTTATTTTCTGAAAGGGAATCGTATGACCAATGGAGAAGTGCAGTAGTTATGTGGACTAAAGTAACTGCTTTGGGAAAGAGAAAACAAGGTATGGCATTGGCTCTTGCTCTACCATATGGCAATAAAATCCGAAACAAAGTGCTTTCTGAGCTGGAATTGGAAGAGTTAGACTCAGAAGAAGGTCTGGAGACTTTATTGCATTATATGGATAAGATTTATAAGAAAGATGACTTGTTAAGTGCGCATGAAGCATGGTCGGATTTTGATAAGAACCGGAAAATGGAGGATACCTCCATGGAAGACTATATAATGGAATTTGGCAGACTATGTCTGGAATTTCCACAGTCTGTGTTGGCCTTTAAATTACTTGACTGTGCTAGAGTGAGCAACATGGATAGGCTCCTGGTTTTGACAGGAGTTCAGTTTACTGATAAGGATACCTTATTCGAACAGATGACAAAAGCTTTACAAAAGTTTCTGTGGAAACATTTGATTCCGATGGCTCTGATGACCCAAATAGGTCAGCCTGCAATAAGGCAGAATATGGAAGATACACTAGTACCAGGCTGGCGAAATCGTATGGCTACGAACAGGGCTCAAGACTATAGACGGAGACCGAGACAAGGAAATTATGAAGACAGTAGAACCTACAATAGGAAGATGAACCCCAGAAATGCACGGGGCATGATAAATCGATGTTTTCGATGTGACTCTCAATAACATTATGCTTCCAACTGTCCAACTCGTTATGATAAAGTGTTTGAAGCGACACATGACACGGAAGAGTCAGAAGAGGAAAAAGATAGTGACCAGAAAGAAGGCATTGTCCTATTAACAAGCAGTTTTACGCCGGTAATGAGGGTGTTGGTTGCAGAATCCTTCAACTGTGCTGTATTGGACAGTGGCTGCATATCTACTGTGTGTGGAATTGACTGGTTAAAATGTTACCTGGACTCTTTGAATGCTGAAAATCGTAACAAGGTTAAGGAATTTGAAAGTTCCACAAGTTTCAGGTTTGGGGATGATAATACTCTGAAGTCGCTGAAAAGAGTGGTGATCCCTTGCAATATTGCCGGAGTGAATCATTTCATTAGCACGGATGTTGTATCAAGTGAGATACCTTTGCTTCTGAGCAGACCATCGATGAAGAAAGCACACATGAAACTGGATATGGAACAGGATAAGGCATCAGGTTTTGGAAAGACGATGGACTTACAATTTACACAGTCGGGACACTATTGTATTCCATTACTGACAAATAATTTTTCAAGTACAGTGGTTAAGGATGTGTTAATGGCAGTTGAAAATGGGACTTTAGCTGATAAAAAGCTTGTGATATTAAAACTGCATAGGCAATTTGCACATCCGTCTCCTCGGAGGCTGAAAATGTTATTAAAGGATGCAGGGGTAAGGGATGACGACTATACTAAACTGATAGAACAGGTTAGTGACCGCTGTGAAGTTTGTAGGAAGTACAGAAGGACACCAGCACGACCGATAGTAACCCTACCTTTGGCCAGGGATTTTAATGACATTGTGGCCATGGACCTTAAGATCTGGGATAAAGCAAATAATATATTTATTTTGCATTTTGTAGATTTAGCAACCAGATTTAGTCAATCACGATTGTACGAAGTAAAGAAATGAGAGTAATTCTGGATCAAATCGTGGGAAAATGGATAGGGACAGGAATGGGTCCACCGGCAAAATTCCTTACGGACAATGGGGGAGAATTTGCTAATGGTGAGTTTAGGGATATGTATGAAAACATGAATATCCGAGTTATGAATACGGCTGCAGAAAGCCCATTTAGTAATGGTGTCTGTGAAAGAAATCATGCTGTCATCGATGACATGCTTCGGAAAATTTTGGCAGATCGACCAAATTGCAGGCTAAATTCTGCTTTAGCATGGGCAGTACATGCAAAGAATTCATTGCAGATGGTTGGGGGCTATAGTCCTTATCAATTAGTGTTTGGTAGAAATCCTAAAATTCCGTCCATTTTGGATGACCAGCCTCCAGCTTGGGAGGGGACTACAATTAGCTCTGGTTTTGCTGAACATTTAAATGCATTACATAGCAGTAGAAAAGCTTTTTTGGAAGCAGAAGTCTCTGAAAGAATTCGCAGAGCTTTAAGACATAACGTACGGCCACCAGATGCCGTTTTTCAGCAAGTAGGCATGGTATACTATAAGAGACAATTCTAATGAATGGAAAGGCCCAGGGAAGATCATAGGCATAGATGGCAAAACAATTATTTTGCAACATGGTAGTCAAACTGCAGATTACAAATTTTCAAATTTAGACAGAGCAGACAGAAAAGACGAGGAACCAGAGTCATCTGGTACGCATGTGTTACACAACTATGAGGACCAATTAACTGATATAGACAGGGTTTCTGTGGAGGAACACAACACTTCTGGTGAATTAAACAGGCCATTTTTCCGAAAGGGCAACTGCCAAAAGTTGGTACAAAAGTGACATACTTGCCTGAAGGGTCTAGTCAGTGGAAGGATGCATCTGTTATTAGTAGAGCAGGGAAGGCCACTGGAAAGTATAAACATTGGTTGAATGTGCAGCATTCAGTGGAAGGAGTCAAGACAATGGATTGGGAAAACGAAGTTCAAAAATGGAGGGCACAGAAACGCAGTGCCAGGTCAGATAGTACATCGGATAGTGAACAGGTCCGCAGGAAAAGGTCGAGAACTATTGAAAGGACATCCCACAGCAGAAGGGAAAGATCGAGCAGTAGCAGTACAGAACGAGATACCAGGTGGGAGAGGGGACGTAGTTTGTCAAGATTTCGGAACATGAGTAAGACTACGAATACTAATAGGAGTAGAAGGCCACATGCACGTGAGATTTTGGTGGCTTCAAATAAATTAGATGAAAAAGTTATCAAAGAAGCTAAACATCAAGAATTGCATAGTTGGAGTGAATTTGGGGTATACACGAAAGTACCGGATAGGGGACAAAGAGCTCTATCCCACAGATGGATTTGCACGGAAAAGGTTCTTCCGGATGGAACTTATAAGGCAAAGGCCAGGCTTGTGGTAAGGGGATTTGAAGAAAACTTAGAAGATCAGGATTTAAGGGTAGATTCACCTACAGCAGGAAAGGTTATTTTAAAGATCTTCTTGGCTCTATTAGCCACAAAGGGATGGGAATGCAAATCTATAGATATAAAAGCTGCCTTTTTGCAGGGGCATCAGCTCCAGAGAGACATTTTTCTCCGTCCTCCTAAAGAAGCAGCTAACACAGAAGGGGTACTCTGGAAGTTGAACAAATGTGTATATGGATTAAATGATGCACCGAGAGTCTGGTATTTTTCGGTAAGGTCAGTTTTGTTAAAGTTAGGCTGTTGCCAGTTGAAAGCAGATCCTGCAATGTTTTACTGGCACTATAAAGGAAATCGTTCTGGCATTTTTATGATGCATGTCGATGATTTTCTGTGGGATGGGACTAGTGATTTTGAAGCTATTGTAATCTCTGGTTTGAGGAAAGAATTCAGGGTTGGAAGTCAGGCTTCCAGTGCATTTAAATATATTGGACTGGAAATTGGACAGACTAAGTTAGGGGCAACTTTACATCAGCAATCTTATTTGGAAAGCATCAGCCCAATAGCAATTTGTCGTGGCCGAGTTTCACAAAAAGACGCAATGGTTTCAAAGATGGAAAAAGAGCAACTGCGAAGTTTAATTGGGCAACTGAACTGGTTAGGTAGACAGACTAGACCGGACGTGAGTTTTGATGTCTTAGAGTTGAGTACAAAAATGAATGATCCCAAAGTGGAAGACATAATAAGAGCAAATAAAGCGTTGGCCAAACTAAAAATGCAGGAGTGTGTTTTAGTTCCCGGTTTTAGGTGACCTTAAGCACTTGAAACTCATAGTTTATAGTGATGCGTCCTATGCATATTTATGTGATGGGGTTTCAAGCTCAGGAGGTTTTATAATTTTCCTTTTGGGGAACAATGGTAAATGTTGCCCACTTGTGTGGTTGCCAAAGAAAATAAGGAGAGTGGTAAAAAGCACTTTGGCTGCTGAGACGTTAAGCCTTGTAGAGGCAGTGGATATGGCTTTTTATATAAGTATGATATTGACAGAAATTTTGGGATTAGGGGATTTGGGTAATATACCTATTGACTGTCACATTGACAATAAATCCCTGTGGGAAAATGTGCACTCTACAAAAAGTGTCAATGAGAAGAGGTTACAGATAGACATCGCAAGTTTGAAGCAGATGTTGGGCAGAGGGGAAATAACAAAAATTAAATGGGTCGACAGGAGCTATTAACTGTCAGACTGTTTTACGAAAAGAGGGGCGAGTTCACAGAAACTTTTGGATATTGTTAATGAAGGGCGCTTGTTTCTGTGACTGTTTTTTTTTTTCTCGTCCAAACAACAAAAAGAAAAGGGGGGACATCGTGTGTGTTTTTGAGTTTCTTAAAATTTTGTTTTCACCTAATTATTTTTTTTCTCCAAGGAAGGGGAGACTGTTAAGTAATGGGTGAAGAGACTTTGCAATTTGTTGTCTTGTTTATGTTAAGTATCCATTAATTGACACTGATATGTAAAGGGGCTTCAGGTGGCCTCTGTCAGGTGGTGTGTTGTTAAGAGTTTTGTGCAGAGGCTGTGGAAGTGAAATAAATGGTGTTTGGAGAAAAGGAAACAAGAACTTTCGACTCTTCATTTCACAGCAACTAAACCATCTAACAGTGGTAGCAGAGAATGGTTGCTGTGCAAATGTGAAGGTTTGAAAGATACAACTTTTCCTGATCAAACCAAGGAGTGAGTGAGAAGGAAAAAAAAAGATACATGGCTGAACCCAGGATAAGGATGGCTGGATATGACTATCCTCCCTTATTTTCTGAAAGGGAATCGTACGACCAATGGAGAAGTGCAGTAATTATGTGGACTAAAGTAACTGCTTTGGGAAAGAGAAAACAAGGTATGGCATTGGCTCTTGCTCTACCATATGGCAATAAAATCCGAAACAAAGTGCTTTCTGAGCTGGAATTGGAAGAGTTAGACTCAGAAGAAGGTCTGGAGACTTTATTGCATTATATGGATAAGATTTATAAGAAAGATGACTTGTTAAGTGCGCATGAAGCATGGTCGGATTTTGATAAGAACCGGAAAATGGAGGATATCTCCATGGAAGACTATATAATGGAATTTGGCAGACTATATAAAAGGCTGCAGAAACACAATCTGGAATTTCTAACACCGAATATCCAGTATCTGACAGTCTCCTGGGCTTCATATGGCTACTCACTGTCCAAACAATTGGGCTACAAAACGCCCCACGGCCTTGACATGTTGTCTCCTGATGCTCACAATGAATAATTTTAAACTGAGGTCCTTTAATAATGGCCCTTGATCTATCATCCCATATTCTCAATTCCTTGCTGATTATGTTCCTTTGTTTGCTGCCGATAGGTTGCCGATGGATTATCATAATCCCTCTGTTATTATTCAATTGGGTTAGATGTTTTAGTTCTGATACAATTTCTTTTGCTCCAGATGCCATTCAAATTCAACTGTATGTTCACCAAATACTGAAAAATCTTGTCTTTATCTTTTACAGCTTCACTGATTACTTTGCCTGTGGTTTTAGTTGGTGGCTTCACCCAACCTTCCTCTGTGTTATCAATTGGTTTTAATATCATAATTTTTTCTGCATCTAATTATATTAAATCTTTCTCTGCCATCAGTGTCTCATTTCCTGATACTGCAAGTAATTCTCCTAATCTAACTTCTGGTCTAATATCTTTATTCCCTAAAGCTCCTTCTACAATGTATTTAACATTCTAAACATCATTTTTCCTGCTAGTGACTTTCTTGTGAGTCATCAGACACTAGGACCCAGGTGGAGCTGCACCGTGTCAATTTCAACGCGTTAGTTTCAAAGTAATTTCTTGCACAGAGCTCTGACTGCTCGCGAGTAAAACTTCTTTTTGTGTTTATGCTAAGATCAGTTTAGTTCTGAACATACTGATTTACTACCTCATAATACTGGTTACATTTCTACCTGCCGTTTATAACTTCTAATTAATGTGAAACTCGTTTTTGCAAAATACAACATTTTAAAAACTAGAAAAACCAAAGGAAATTCACAAATCCTTATTGAACACTCACACACTCATTCATCCACCGAGACCTTGGATCTCTACTCTGTAGGGCTTCACAAATCCTTATTAAACACTCACACATTCATCCACCGAGATCTTGGATCTGTATTCTATAGGGTTTTAGGTACTCTAACAAAAAATGATATGTCTCCTTCCTGATAAATCGTTTTCTCCCAAGAGTTATTTTGCTTTTTTAATTTTATCTACACCTGCTTCATCTCTCTCGCCAGTATTCCAGGGCAAGAGTATTACCCTAATTGCCATTTTTCAGATTTTTAACTGTTTTAGTTTTTCTGTTACTGGCAGTCCCTTTCAGTTGCAACTGAAATTAAGGGATAAGTACCCGTCATGGGCAGTTATCGCAAAGGTACCGAAGGCACTATCTTCCTGTTTTCGTTAAGGGCCGATTGATTGGTCCCCAAAGGTTTCTAGGCGTCCCTATTTCTCCAGGTTTTACCCTCACAATCTGCCTGACTCCAAGGATGATTTATTTTTAGCCTACTTCTACCAGTGATGGATGCAGGACACTCGGTACTTAAAATTTTTTTTAGAATACCCAATTCATTTTTCCAATTAAGGGGCAATTTAGCGTGGCCAATCCACCTAGCTTGCAGATTTTTGGGTTGTGGGGGCAAAACCCACGCAAACACGGGGAGAATGTTCAAACTCCACACGGACAGTGACCCAGAGCCGAGATCGAACCTGGGACCTGGGTGCCGTGAGGCCGCAGTGCTAATCCACTGCGCCACCATGCTGCCCGCCACTCGGTACTTGTTACTAAGCTGTCCTGCAGACCTTTACTCAGGGTTAGTATCTTCTAGTCTACTAACACTCGCACCCAACTGAGTTTTATGTGCCCCCCCGATCCACAGAATATTCATCAAAGTCAATCATACATGACTTTCCAAACTAAACTTGGCCGGTAAAGTTTGATTCACACACAGACTAAAAACTTCTAATATTTTAACTTCTGTGCCGATTAGAAACTTCTAATATTCTAACCGTTATTTGGGAATTAGAAACTTCAAATATTCTATTCCGTGTAGGTCAGAAACTTCTAATATTCTAACCTCCACCCGCTTAACTAGAAATTTCTAATAATCTAGCCTCGCTTTACCTAGAAACTTCTAATATGCGAGGCCTCCACGCTGGGCGCCATGAAGTAAAAACCTCACCACTATCCTTAAAATTCCCCCTAGACACTACAGAGCGCTGTAATTTTAAATGGTGATCCAGGGATTCCCTTGTTTTCCCTGACTCCTAGGCAGACTTAGGGGGATGCCAATCAGGTCAAACTATTATTTCAAGTTATCCCCCGGTATAACCCATTACTTCCTAGAAGATTCTGTTTACTTACCACTCAGTAGCTTACACACGGGTCCGGCTTGCTAAGTAGAGTAAAGTAAACTTTCTAATAATAATAATAACCACTCTTTCAGGTTATCAATTTAAACTTAACTTTATTTTCAAGTTATAAAGATAAAAACTACTTTTACAGAAATGTAAAAAGATCTTTTCTTGTTCGGACCAGTTGTAAGACTTTCAAGTCTATCTTGTCAATCTGTCTTCTTTATCTTTTGGTCTTCTGCTGATGGATTCGCTGGGTTGCTCGGTTTTCAAATGCGCTTCGTCCCATTACCGAGAATGAATGAACTCCTGGCTGCTGAATTTTCAGAGTTTATATAGCCCTTTGACTAGCTTTAGTTTTTCCATGACCTTTTATTGAAAGTAACTCTCTTTCGTTGCTTCATAATTTTACGGAAAGCAAATTACCTTCGCTGCTCCATGACCCACCGGAACCTCGCCAGCAAGTTGCTTCTTTGTCTAATACTACCTTCAATTATAGATATTTAGTCTTTGAACTTTTGGGTTTTGCGTGACAGGTCATAAATTTGGTTGCTGCTTCTTTAGCAAATGTTCTGATATCAAACCCTAGTGTTTAAAAATTTTTTTTTTTTTAATTCTCCTTTTTCAGGTTTTCTCCCACATTTACACCCACCAACAATAAACAATAATCAACAAGATATGTCAATCCCCATAATAACAACAATCCCATCCGCCCACCAACCCCCAAACCTCAACCCGCCTGTTTACATAAACAAATGACAAAAAGGAATCAGGGATTACCCGTAGTCACCCTTAATCTACACAGCTCTCCACCCCCCCCCACAACCAACGCCAGCCAGCCTCTAAGAGAGTACCGTACATGATACCCCAAAGTTGTACCCCCCCCCCCCAAGTCTCCAGCCCCTCCCGTCCAATGCCTCTTGTAAAACTCCTCCTCCCAACCTCGGTTCCCTCCCCCAACCTCTGTCCCCTCCCCCCAACTTTCCACCCCGGCTAGACCACTCGGACCCTGTTCTGTCAGGCTCCGATGGCCGCAGCCCTTCCCCCCAGCTCACTCCCGTTCACTGGCCGGCTTAAACCGGCCAGCGTGGGGGCCCCCGCCCGGGTCCCTTTTCCCCTTGCCCGGCCCTAGGAAAGCCCAAAGATCCCCTTTTAGCACACAAACCCCGCATATCCACCTACACCCCAAAGAGCCCTCCTTTCGAGTGAAAGTCCCGTCCCTTCCCTTGTCCAAACATATGCAACATTGGCTCCTTTAGCCTCTACACCCACGCGCAGTGATACAAAAAAAGGAAGAAAATACAGTCATGAGGTTACTTCGGCACATGGCCATTCCTCAATTTCTCAGTTCTGCCACAGTCCTTCTGCCTTCGCAAACTCCTCCGCTGCTTGCGCCATTCCAAAATAAAAGTCCCTGAGCTTGTAAGTCACCCTCAGCTTCGCTGGATATACAATGCCGCACTGCACCTTGCCAATGTACAGTGCCCTCTTCACCCGGTTGAAGGCAGCCCGCCTCCTCGCCAGCTCCACCATAAAGTCCTGGTATACACATATACCAGCTCCAGCCCACTGCACCACCCGCTTCTGCTTGGCCCAGCTCAGGACCTTCTCCTTCACACTGTACCTACGGAAGCACAGAGTCACTGCCCTTGGCAGCTCACTCGCCTTTGGTACAGGCCTCCACGACCGATGAGCCCGATCCAGTTCATATCGGGAGGGGTCCTTCCCCTCCCCCAGTAGTTTTGCCAGCATCGCGGCAAAATACTCAGTCGGCTTCGGTCCTTCAACTCCTTCAGGCAGCCCCACGACCCTCAAATTCTGTCGCCGGGATCTGTTTTCCAGGTCTTCCATTTTTCCTCGCAGATTCTTGTTCGTGTCCATCACCTTCCGCATCTCCTTCCCCATCGAGGCAAGTTGATCACCGTGCTGCAATACCATCTCCTCCACTTCCTTCAGCGCCTCCCCTTGCTCTCGCACCTCCGCCACTGCGTTCGCCACCGCCGTCTTCACTGGGGAAACCGCCTCCTCCACCAGCACATTCAAAACCTCCCTCATCTCCTTCCTCACCATCTCCATACATTTCTCAATCTGCGCCAACTGCTTTTGGAATTCCGCAGCCATCACCTTAGTTAGTCCTTCAGCCGTAAGCACTGCGGCCTCCCCTGGTGCTCCAGCCTCCATTTTCTTTGTTGACCTCGCGGTGACCTTTCCCCTCTCCAACGGACTTTCAGCCGCTTTTTTCCCGGCCGTTATTTTGGTGATTTTCGATATCCTTCTCCTTGCGCTATCTCCCGACTTTTACTGCCGTCGTTGACCCTAGGACCGGGCGTTACTCCCCGAAAATGCCGTTCCCGAACTGGAGCCCTCCAATGTGCGGCTGCCTCCCGCCCGCCGTCACCGGAAGTCATCAAACCCTAGTGTTACCAATTAAAATTAATGCTTTTCTGCATTCAACTCGCGTCAGTCTGTTACACATGTATTCTAACCTTATCTAGATTGGGACGTAAATCCTGACTCTTCTAAGTTGATTATTTGCTAAAATGTTTAACTTCTAAAAATGTGTGTAAACAAAAAATGTAAATTAAAGTATATATGTATATAATTGTAACTAAATCCCGCTTGTTACCTTGTAACTACCACTTTATGTGTTACCAAAACCTAATTCACGAAAGCTTCTTTATCTGGAAAGGAGTTGTCTTGGTCTTGTGGTATTTCAAATTGCTTGTCCTGTTGTTAACACTTCGTGGGACTTTTCCCTTTCATTTAAAGTCTCAGGCATTCTCAGTGTTACTTTCATGTTTCAAATGTCATATTCTTCCAATTTTCAGTACAGTGGTGTGACCATGGCCACTTCTGCAGCTTCATTGACATGCTGGATCACCTCGGTTTCTAGTGCCGGCATGAAGGATGGAACCGGGGTTGACTGTTTCCCCTCTTCTTGGCATGCTGGAGCATCGGTGACTTGCTCATCATCACTGGAGATGACTATGCTTTCTGACTGAGCTGATCCAGGCACTGGGTCTTCTTGATCAAACTCGCAAATATGCAAGTGGTCTGTGGAGCTGCATAATGAGATAGTCATTAGGTCGTCCTCAGAGTCAGTGTTAGAGTTGCCTACTATTGCAATCTCCATGTCGCTGTAATCAGCATCTTCATCTATGTCCTCCCATTCGTCATTTGTGTCATCGATGGCTTGGGAGTAAATTACCGGAGTCGTTTCAGGGACTTGTAACGAGTCACCACATACCTCTGAGACCAATTTTTCGAAGATTAGGATGACATCTTGCATCTCCGGTTCAAACAATAGCTGATCTTCAGTTGTATCAGTAACTTCAATTTCTACATGCGCTATCTTCAAACTCTTGCTCTCCACAGAGTCCAGCGCGGTCTGGGCATTCTCTGTGACCACCTCACCATTGCTTGCAGATCATCGGAGTCGTGTTGCTTGAGCCTCATCTATGCTGCTGGAAAAGTGATCTGCAAGCAGTTCATAGTGGTCATTCTCTGTCTCACCTCCAAGCCATCACTTTCTGTATCATCATTGACATTGTCGAGCGGATATTCGTAACAGTCGTCATCGGATTCAGCATCATCCGCAATGATTTCTCCTAAAAAATATAACTTCGCATATGGAATTATTTGTTTTCGAAATATAAGGCCATGTTCAAAATCAGCCTTTTGTTTGGCCGCCAAAGCTTGGCTTAAAATTCCACCCTGTGGAACTTCAGTGGGACTGAAGAAGTTGAAGAACGATTTGTTTGATCTGGTTCTTGTCACTGTTCTTTGAGTGCTCCGACCCTGTATTTTGGTTTTGTTCGAATTGTTCTTACTGTTACATTTTTGCCCTCCCTCCAGTCGATTGTGTAGCCTGTACAGTCGATTATTTGTGCTTCAGCAAAGAACGATTTCAGCGGCTATGAGTCCAACTGATACACTTTTAATGATCACTTCATTCGTAAAATACCCATTGGGCCCGAATGTAAACTCCAGAGTGAAGGTCCACGGTTTTCCATTCTCTGTCCATTTAACACTCCCATCTTGTAGATGCTTTAATACGCATTCATCTCGTATCATGCTCATATTCATGTTCTCGTATCATGCCATTGAATCTGTGCACGTTCTTCAAGACTGTTAACAGAATTGCAGAATACTCACCAGCAGTTCCTTCCCTTTGTCTGGTTTGTCATCCTCCACTTGGATTTCTTCTAAAGCCTCATACATCATGCATACCGTAATGCCTTTTAGTGATTCACTGTGCTCAGGTGACCAGCTATCTTCTAGGATATTTAGCCTCTTGACTAGATTCAAGGATTCACACGATTTTATCCTAAGTACTGAGGCCATATCCATGTCTACAATGTGAAAGAGTATTGTGTGCTTCATGCTAGCCACTGAGAGCACTAGTTCGCAAACATGAAAGGTCTCCAGAGTTCTTATTCCGAAGACTATCATCAGCCCTTGCCGATCAGCAAAGTCCCGCTGCATGTTTAGCTTTTGCAAAGCATGTTGACTCACGAGGTCGGCTGTTGCTTTAGGGTCAAAGTCACAACGAATAAAAGCATCATTCAGCATTACCTTCGATTTGAGTATGGAAGTAAAGGTTTTCGGAGTGTTCTTATTATCTTCATTCTTTGTTATGATTTCATTTTCATCTTTGTTACTGAGCATTTTCTGGCTACTCACCGCGATGAGATCGCTGAAAAACTGTTCTTCCGTGTTTATCTCATCTATTGCATGCACCACTCATGCATGGTCCATGATGGAACATTATTTTGCAAAGTGCCCAACACGGCTGCACCTGGAACAAACTTTCCCATAGGCTTGACATTGCGGTAGGGCATGTCGAGTGCCACATTTTTGGCACAAGATGGCGGTGTTGGCTCCTGTTGGCCACTTAAAATGGCTGCCCGCACTGAGATCATGTTTCTTCATGACATGCGTCACAGCACTAATGGCACTGGCTTCTTCTTCCATGTTGGCGTCAAAATCTTTTGAGCAGTGTGCGCCTATTCTTTGTGCAGCAATCTCGTTCGCCTGGCAAATCTTCACTACCTTTTCCAGGACCAAATCTTCGTCCCGCAATGATATCACCCAAAGCTTACCAAATAAACCAAAGACAATTTGGTCGCAGATTAACAAAAATTTCAGGTCACTGAAGTTGCATGACTGGACCTTCAGCCTTAAGTCCGTGACAAAACTGTCAAATGATTCGCCAGGTCTCTGGGTATGCATACGGAACATATAGCGCTCAAATGTTTCAGTTTTTTTAGGGGAACAATGCTTATCGATGTGCTCCATCACTTCATCAAATTCCTTGTGATCCTCCTCATTATCAAACACAAACAAATTGTACAGTTCGAGCACTTGTGGACCTGCCGCTGTTAGCAGCAACGCGATTCGCCTTTCATCAGGCTGGGCCTATAGGCCCAAGGCCGAAACATAAAGTTCGAATTGCTGTTCGAACAGCCGCCCGTTCTCACCTATTTTACCGGACATCTGAAGCTGGTGGGGAACCTCAGTCGTCCATCTCGGGCTTCAGCATTTTCTTACCAGTTGGGTCACCTCAGGTTGCAGTTCACCAGACTGGTCTTCAAGCCGAATGCCTAACATTATCACTGCCATCGCTCTCTTTAAATCTTCAGCACTCGAGGTACCATGTTGTGTTTGGCGCTTTGTACTTTACGAAGGAACTCACCAAATACTTCAACTTGTCCAAACCAGAATCTTTTATTGAGTTTCATGTAATAAGATAACAATTTGATACAGAGCACGTTATCATGGAATCCGCTAACTACTCCACCGGAACTTGCACCTAGCACTCACCATTCACATGTATGTCTTATTACCCTCTCAATCTTCTTCTCAGGATGGCCGTATGTGTCTCCCTTCATATCAAGGTCACAGACCTTGGTCTAGAGACCTCATGGTGTGGCTGTACGGCCACCTGCTGGTTGGAGGTCGCACAGCATCCAATTATGATATAGCCCATAGGCATACAAACAGCGCCAGCGTGACCACTTGCTGGGGAGACCGATGAATCTCGGGAGGCCGTTGGATACGGGGTGGCTCCCGTTAATTGTACGGAAATAGGGCAGAAGTGGTCATAATTGGTTTCTCGCCACACTATGGTGAGATCCCGATTTTGCTATAGGTGCTGGCCGGTTGCATCTCAAACTGTTTGGCACCAAGTGCAGTTCTCATTTTTGGCTTCTCCCATTATTCACCGGCCTCGTTTTGCTTGAGCGGGAGCTCAACAAGGCCGGAGAATCGCGCCGTCTTAATAATGGTCCTGGTGCCTAATTCTGTGCAATTGTAACTAACGAGTAGAACAGAGTCTGATGGAACTTTTCTCTGTATAAATACTTTGAGATTGATGTGCTTTCAACAGAAGCAGACCAAAACTAATTTTCTGAAATGGCTGAACTTTACATTTCCTAGCATGTATGGCCTGGTTCATATGAATCTTATAGTTAGTTTTGATATTTTAAGTCTTTTTAAAATCATGCTTTATTAAAATTGCTTAAGTTAGGTTACTGGATAATTTTTCAGGTGCTACATTTTGAGTTAACCTATTAGAAATAAATATTGAGTTTCTAATTGTATTATAATTTATTAAATTGTCTTATTCTAGGACCATCTTGAAAATATCAATATAATTATCTTTTTAAGGCCTATACACAAAGCTTAATAATATGGCACGGTAAGTACGATCATTTACATTTGAAAATATAATGTAACTCATGTTGAAATGCTTTGGAAATGTTGAGTGCTAAGTATTCACATAAGGCTTTATTGCTGCAGAACGGGGCATGCTGTCAAAACGTTTCATCTTGCACTCATCAGGACAGTTCACAAGAATACCAATAGTAACGGGAACAACAATTTATACTGTATGAGAAGAGATTGGTTGGCAAGTGGACTCTGATTAGTAAAGCATTGCCATGAAAACTAAGAGGGAACAGTTAACTGCCAAGCTTTTATTTCAAATTCAAACCAGTCAAGCTGATTCTGATTGGTCAAGGCATTGCCATGGCGAATGATTGGCTATTCCCCAAGCTTTCAATTGAAAAAGGGTATGGGTATGCTCCTTCTGTCTGCAAAGAACAGGGCACAGTGTGTGAATATATTTTGCTTCCAGCATACATAAGTGAGCCACACTGAGACCTTGACTGATAATCTTAAATTGGCTTTTAGTGTAATTCTTAGCACAATCAACATTGTTTAGCAAGTGTTGTCCAATTGCAGAATCATATATAACATAGGACACCTTTAGGGCAGCACGGTGGCGCAGTGGGTTAGCCCTGCAGCCACACGGCGCCGAGGTCCCAGGTTCGACCCCGGCTCTGGGTCACTGTTCGTGTGGAGTTTGCACATTCTCTCTGTGTTTGCGTGGGTTTTGCCCCCACAACCCAAAGATGTGCAGGCTAGGTGGATTGGCCATGCTAAATTGCCCCTTAATTGGAAAAAATGAATTGGGCACTTTAAATTTCTAAAAAAAAACATAGGGGGCGGGATTCTCTCAGCCTGGGAGAATCCCTGCGACCGGTGTGAATCACGCCACCCAGCCCCGACGCCGGTACGCGATTCTCCGCAGAGTGGAGAATCGGCGCCATTGGCGCCATCGTGGTTGGCGTGGCGACAGTCGGGGGCTGCTCTATGCGGCCGGCCCGCTGATTCTCGGCCCGGGATGGGCCGAGCGGCCGTTATGAAAACGGCGGCGCCGTCCATACCTGCTTTCAACTGGCGGGACCTCGGCGTGGAAGGGTCGGGGGGGGGGGGGGGGACCCTGGGGAGGGGCCTCCGATGTGGCCTGGCCCACGATTGGGGCCCACCGATCGGCGGGCCGGGCTCTGACTGGGGGCCTCCTTTCCTACGCGCCGGCCCCTGTAGTCCTGCGCCATGTTGCATCGGGGCTGGAAGGAAGGAAGCCACTGCGCATGCGCACGTTGGCGCCGGTGCCACTGTGCATGTGCGGATCCCGGGACGCCCAGTTCGCACCCGGATCAGCAGCTGGAGCGGCGTGAACTGCTTCAGTGGCGTGCTGGCCCCCTGTAGGGGCCAGAATTAGTTGTCGGGTCGGCCAGTTCACGCCGTCGTAAAACGCGACGCGTTTACGACGACGTGGACACTCTGCCGCGGGATTAAAGAATCCCGCCCAGGATACTTTTTTTGAGTTTTGCAAGCACAGGCTAGTTTAGTATGCCAGTGGACTTTGCCTGTGGCAAATAGTCAAAAGGACGTGCTGCTTGTTATAACTCGCCAGTGATTGGAATGCACGGTCTTCATTTCTGGCATCATACAGGCACTGAAAATCATATACCATAGTACTAATTTTTGTGATACACAGAACACTTTTGTGGCTTGACGACAGCATCCTGTTAACTGAGAATACCACTTGTGTTGCTACTACATGGTAACATGAAACGGCTAGCTTCGCCCATTGATCAAATTTTTGAGACACGTTACCCCTACAGGGCAATCTGGGTAGATCAAATGTGGAGGCCTTCTATCCATTCATAAATTTGTACAATATGCAACGAACAATGATCTGACCAGGGTAGCCATTATCCTGCAGGGTGCTTTGATGCACCCTATTTCAGTGCTGGTGCGATGGAAAAAAAATCCAAAATCTTTCCAGAGAGTGGTTCTTTCTGGTTGCCCTGTGGTCTATTGAGCTCTTTAAGTGATCAATTAACGGCTACTTAAGCACCTCATCCCACCCGTCACTATGTTATCTGCGGCTGAGGGACACCTGGACGAAGTGGGTTGCCTGGCAAGCTTAATTGGGTGAATTGATATTGGGAAGAAGGCAGGGACGGAAACCTCTTTTGGGGTTTCTCCTGTGCCCATTGGAGGCATCCCTCCCCACAGGCCAAATTCCCCCTTTAACCCTCCGCACAGCCTCTCAATCATGGTCCTTGTCATACTATACACCAGTATATCATGGTGCAGACACACACTGATGGGCACACAGTGAGACCAATCAACATACACAACACCGCAGCCAATCACCAGTGAGAGCACACGCACTCTAAAGACAGGGGACATCAGAGTTCCCGCTCATTCGAGTAGCAGCCAGCAAAGAGCACAGAGCTAGCAGCCTGCAACACAGACATTCACCATGTGCTGAGTGCATCAACTGGTTAGGAATAGGCAAAGGTCTACAGTTAAAGCTGGTATCGTATTTACCCACAGTTCAAGTATGTTCAAATAGTTAACCTTGTAATAAAATAGAGCTGCACCACTTCAAGTGTTGGTGACCTGTTTGTGATCCAGAACACCCAACACATCATGGTATCAGGAGTAAACTGGTTCAATCCAGATAGCCATACCTCAGCGTACAGTGACAACCAGCAACAATACCCAGGCAAGATGTTTGAGATCCGGGTTCTGCAGCAGCTCCAGTGCCACGGCGATCTCCGCAAAGATTGGCGGGCATTCCGACAAAAGTTTGAAATCTTCCTGCTGGCAGCCGAACTAGAAGAAGTGGCCGATCCTGATAAGATAGAGCTTCTCCTCACCATCGCCGGTGCCAGAGCAGAAGAAATCTTAAAAAAATTCAAGTTCTCCAAGGGGCAAAACAGGAGCGACTTCCAGGCAGTCCTGGACAAATTCGGCAAATACTGTGAGGAAAACACACTCCAACCAGCAAGGAAAGGTAAGAGAAGCACCAGTACTCACCTCGAGGCCGAAATCCCAGAGCAGAGAACGATTTTGGTCGGCGGCCATCTTTCTAAAGGGACTGCACTTGTGCAGTTGCGCGACGCCGCGCATGCGCAATCACGAAAACGGCCATCAGTAAAGGAACCGCGATCTGCGCATGTGCAAACGCTTCCTACGTGCTACGTCACGAGTGTCATGACGTCAGAGGCCCTGGACCATGGCCATTTAAAGGGGAAACATTCCAAATCAAAGAAAAAAATCTTTTAAAGCTGTAAAACAACTTTCCTTCACCTGGAATGACAGCACAATGCCTTAAATTGAACCAGGAAATGAAATAAACCTCCGAAGAACCCTGCAACAAGCAGTTACCTACGCCCAAACCAATGATTCCGACCTCCCACACAGCAGTGACACCGAGGACCCAGAGGCGCCTTTTCGAGTCGGTGTCGTCACAAAAAAGGCTGTCCCCGAATCAAAGATACCAGCCGCTGTCGGTGTACTGCATTAATCCAGACAATGAGTGGTGTGCCACCTTCACGGTCAACCGGTCCCAAATACGATTCCGCCTGGACACTGGTGCCTCCACCAATCTCATGACCTGGTCTAATTTCCAAAGCCTTCGGGTTAAACCAACCATTCTCCCATCGACCTGCCAGCTAGTGGACTACAATGGCAACATCATTCCTGCTACCGGCTCATGCCAACTCGAAGTGACGCACAACTCCCGAAAAGCCATCCTTCCTTTCGAGATCGTGGGCTCTTCGAAGGACTCTCTGCTAGGCGCACAGGCGTGCAAACTGCTAAACCTTGTTCAAAGAGTTCACTCTCTCTCTCCCGATGACACGTCCGCCTTCCAGGATGCGGACTTCAGGGCGCAACTCGATGCCATCATCGACCAGCACCGCGATGTTTTCGAAGGCATGGGCATGCTTCCATATACTTACAAGATCATACGTAAACAAAACGCCACGCCTGTGGTGCATGCACCTCGCGGAGTCCTAGCACCCCTTAAGGACCGCCTCAAACAGCAGCTGCAGGGCCTCCAAGACCAAGGAGTGATCTCCAGAGTCACGGAACAGAGTCAGTTCCATGGTGTGCGTCAAGAAGCCTTCTGGCGAGCTCAGAATCTGCATTGATCCAAAGGATCTGAATTGCAACATAATGAGGGAGCATTACCCAATCCCCAAGCGCGAAGAGATCACATGCGAGATGGCTCGGGCCAAGCTCTTCACCAAACTTGACACCTCGAAAAGATTCTGGCAAATTCAACTAGGCAGGTCCAGCAGAAAACTATGTACCTTTAACACCCCTTTTGGCAGATATTGTTACAACAGTATGCCATTTGGGATCATATCGGCGTCAGAAGTATTCCACAGGATCATGGAACAAATGATGGAGGGCATTGAAGGCGTTCACGTCTATGTTGACGACATAATCATTTGGTCCACCACCCGCGGGAGCATATCAGTCGACTCCAGCGCGTTTTCAAACGCATACGGGAGCAGGGCCTACGCCTCAACAGAGCCAAATGCTCCTTCGGCCAGACGGAACTCAAGTTCCTAGGGGACAACATCTCCCAGTTGGGTGTGTGGCCGGATGCGGACAAGGTGGCTGCCATCACGGCCATGAAAATGCCAGAGGACAAGAAGGCGGTCCTCCGCTTTCTGGGCATGGTCAACTTCCTAGGGAAGTTCATCCCTAACCTCGCCTCCCATACCACACATCTCTGGAACCTGGTCAGGAAGACGACTGACTTCCAATGGTTTCCTGCCCATGAGCGTGAATGGAGAGAGCTTAAAACCAAACTTACCACGGCCCCGGTATTGGCCTTTTTCGATCCAGCGAAGGACACAAGAATTTCGACAGATGCCAGCCAAACTGGCATTGGGGCAGTGCTCCTGCAACGCGATGAGGCCTCATCATGGGCCCCCGTTGCATATGCATCACGCGCCATGACCCCCACGGAACAGCGCTACGTGCAGATAGAAAAGGAGTGCCTAGGCCTGTTGACCGGTGTCGTCAAATTTCATGATTATGTGTACGGCCTTCCCCAATTCACCGTCGAGACCGACCATCGCCCGCTGGTCAACGTAATACAAAAAGACCTGAACGACATGACGCCTCGCCTCCAGCGCATTCTGCTCAAACTACGACGATACGACTTTCAGCTCTTATATACCCCGGGCAAAGACCTGATCATAGCCGACGCTCTGCCCAGGGCAGTCAACACCCTGTGTGATCCAGCGGGATTCGTCGGCCAGGTTGACGCCCACGTGGCCTTCGTGGCCTCCAATCTACTGGCCACGAATGAACGCCTCGTCCAAATTCGCCGCGAGACTGCGCCTGACCCCCTGCTACAGCGTGTCATGCACCACCTGACGGACGGGTGGCTCAAGGGCCAATGCCCTCCGTTCTACAACATCAGAGACGATCTGGCGGTAGTCGATGGTGTCCTCCTGAAGCTGGACCGCATCGTCATCCCACATAGCATGCGCCAGCTTGTCTTGGAACAGCTACACGAGGGCCACCTTGGCGTGGAGAAGTGCCGCCAACGGGCCCGAAAGGCAGTGTACTGGCCCGGCATCAATGACGACATCGCCAACACAGTGCTCACTGCCCCATCTGTCAGCGGTTCCAGCCGGCCCAACCACGTGAGACCCTACAGCCCCATGAGTTGGTCACGTCCCCTTGGTCCAAGGTCGGCATCGACCTGTTCCACGCGCTCGGCAGGGACTATGTTCTGATTGTAGACTATTTTTCGAACTATCCGGAGGTGGCACGCTTGCACGACATCACATCGTCTGCGGTCATCCGTGCCTGTAAGGACACCTTTGCTCGTCACGGCATCCCACTCACTGTGATGTCGAACAATGGCCCCTGCTTCGCAAGCCAGGAATGGTCCAAATTTGCCAGAAGGTACAACCTTGTGCATGTGACATCCAGTCCCCAATCTAATGGCAAGGCGGAGAAGGGCCTCTGCAAGGCTGCCGACGCGAGATCCGACTTCTATCTCGCCCTGCTGGCCTATCATTTGGCCCCACAGTCCACTGGCCTGTCGCCAGCCCAGCTGCTCATGGGTCGCACCCTGAGGACGACGGTGCCGTCGATTCACATCCCAGACCTCAACCACGTTCCGGTCCTTCAACGAATGCAATTGTCTCGTGCACAACATAAGACGGCTCATGACGGTCGGGCAGCTGATCTCCCTGCTCTGGCTCCAGATGACAATGTCCGCATCCATCTTCTGGATGGTGGCTGGTCTGCAACTGCTGTGGTTCTTCGGCAGGTGGCTCCCCACTCGTTCCTGGTTCATCTTCCATTCGGCGCCGCAATCGGCGTACCCTTCGTCTTGTTCCGCGCTCGCTACGTGATCCTCCGCCAGTGCCACACCCTCCTGTTGTCCCTGACCTGGATTATGCAGAGATTCCAGATACTCCGCATCATTCCGACGTAGTCCAGCCCGCTCCTCAGCCGGTGGCTCCTGACCCACCCTTGAGGCGGTCAACCAGAATTCGTCACCCACCTCAGAGACTTAATTTGTGAACTTTGCACTTATGGACTCTCTGGCTCTGTTCTTCTGTTTAATCGTTCAAGCAGTTTGTATATAATGTTCATCTCGTTATTGGTGTGACACACTATTTTTCTGCACCAGGCACCTTCCCATGTAAATAGCTTAATTTCATGTACATAGTCCTGTAAAAAATTCGCACACACATAGTCAGGAACATTCACCACACACTATTTATCATAGAATTTACAGTGCAGAAAGAGGCCATTCGGCCCATCGAGTCTGCACTGGCTCTTGGAAAGAGCACCCTACCCAAGGTCAACACCGCCACCCTATCACCATAACCCAGTAACCCCACCCAACACTAAGGGCAATTTTGGACACTAAGGGTAATTTAGCATGGCCAATCCACCTAACCTGCACATCTTTGGACTGTGGGAGGAAACCGGAGCACCCGGAGGAAACCCACGCACACACGGGGAGGATGTGCAGACTCCGCACAGACAGTGACCCAAGCGGGAATCGAACCTGGGACCCTGGAGCTGTGAAGCAATTGTGCTATCCACAAGGCTACCGTGCGGCCCCTATTGTCACGCAGGCACATTTTTTAATATAAAAGGGGGGATGTCATAATATACACCAGTATATTATGGTGCAGACACACACTGATGGGCACACAGTGAGACTAATCAACATACACAACACTGCAGCCAATCACCTGTGAGAGCACACGACTATAAAAACAGGGGCCATCAGAGTTCTCGCTCATTCGAGTAGCAGCCAGCAAAGAGCACAGAGCTCGCAGCCTGCAACACAGACATTCACCATGTGCTGAGTGCACCAACTGGTTAGGAATAGGCAAAGGTCTATAGTTAAAGCTGGTATTGTATTTACCCACATTTCAAGTATGTTTAAATAGTTAACCTTGTAATAAAATAGAGTTGCACCACTTCAAGTTTTGGTGACCTGTTTGTGATCCAGATCACCCAACACATAAGTCCTCCCACCCCTTTTAACCCGCTCGATATGGCTTCCGTTATCGAGTCTTTGGGTTCTAGCCCCACTGCTTGAACCTGATGCTCCTGGGACTACAGAGCTGCTGGCCAGTCCGATTGACTGACAGCTCTCTGTGACAAGACTTCCTCCCCAGTTGGGACAGAAGTCTCACCCTTAGCCAATTACCTCATCTGAGCGTAAAATGGCTGCAGAGTAGCTGCCTTTTTTGTGGGCAGGCTTCCTGTCATGGCATCCAGATCAGCATATTATGGTGCAATCACACACATACTGATGGACAGGCAGTTGGACCAACCAGCACACACATAACATCGCAGCCAATCACCAGTGAGAGCACACGCACTATAAAACAGGGAACACCGCAGTTCCCGCTCATTCTACCAGGAGATAGCTCAGAGCACAGAGCTCACAGCGTGCCACTCAGACATAGACCATGTGCTGAGTGCCTCACTAAGCTAGTGATAGGGCTGGGTCCACAGGTTAGCTGATAAAGCACATACCCAAGCCAGTAGTTAGTTGTTACCGTTGATTATACAATAAAACACAGTTGTACCATCTACAGCCGTGTTGGATCATTTGTGCATCAGAACACCCAACACGACATGATACCAGTAGTGGACGCAAACCAGCGACTGTGAGACCTACCTACACCCTTTCAGAAATCCGCCATCCTGTTCCATGGAAAAAATCAGCCTGCCGCAGCCGTTTCGAATCGCTGGCAATCTCGGCGTAAACTGGAAGCTGTTTAAACAGTGCTTCCAGCTCTTCCTCGAAGCCACAGGCAGGGAGAATGCATTGGACATCAGGAAGATTGCCCTCCTCTCCACGGCGGAGCAACAGGCCATCCACATCTTTAACTCCCTGCCATTCGCGGCAGGCGAGGACAAACAAAATATAAGACGGTGCTTCTGAAGTTCGATGAACACTTCAGCATGGAAGTCAATGAGAGCTTCGAGAGGTACCTGTTCCAGCAGCGCCTGCAGGGTAAGGATGAGCCTTTCCAATCTTACGTAACACACCTCCGAATCCTCCCGCAGTCCTGCGGCTATGGGGCCACCTCCGGCTCCATGGTACGGGATCAGATAGTTTTTGGGGTCATCTCGGACACCCCATGCCAGCAGCTCCTTAAAATACAGCGATTCACCCTAGCGACTGCCATCGAGACCTGCGTCCTGCATGAGAACGCGACCAGCCGGTACTCCCAAATCCAGGCGGCCGAAACGGCACGGCACGGGCCCCTCGAGGCGGAGCAGGTCCAGTCGATCGAGTACCTCCCGGCCCCCGGCCTGGACGAGGGCAGCCATTTTGTGCGCTTTCCGAGGCCTCCCGCGCTTATATGCGCCAAAAGAGGGGACGTTGACGCAGAGGAACGTGATGCGTAGACGTGCTCTACGCAGGACCGCACCACGCATGCGCGGTGGCGCAACGAACGCCATGACATCACGACGTGCGGCAACTGTGGCTCCGCCCACTTAAAGCGACAATGTCCGGCCAAAGCGCGACAATGCCTACGATGTGGCAGGATGGTCAGATATGCTGCCTGCTGTCGAGCAGCTCAACCTGCCAACTCCCAACAATTCCGCCAGCCTCGCAGGGACGTGCGGGCGATTCAGCCCACCTTCACTGAGTCATATCCAGATAGTATGCAGACCAGCGATATCGAAGACAGGGAGCCCTTCCACCCTTCCACATTACGGTAATCCGCAAGAACCGGATGTCCCCAAGTCGGAATCACCAGCCGCTGCCAGTGCACAGCATTGATCCGGGCGATGAGTGGTGTGCCACCCTGACGGTCAACCGATCCCAGATCACATTTCGTCCGCCAATCTCCTCGCATGGTCAGCCTTCCAGACCTTGAAGGTTAAACCACCGATTCTGCCATCCCACTGTCAGCTGGTTGACTACAATGGAAACGTCATCCCGGCCACGGGGTCCTGCCAGCTCGAAGTTACACATAACTCACATTATCATTTGAAATCATAGGTTAGGCGCACAGGCGTGCAAGATCCTCCACCTCGTTCGGCGGGTACACACTCTGTCTCCAGAAGGCACGTCCGATTTCCCAGATGCAGACTTTAGGGCGCAGCTCCCCTCACTCCTCGCGCACAACCAGGAGGTTTTCGAGGGCATGGGCACACTGTCCTACATGTACAAAATGTGGCGGAAACCGGATGCCACCCTGGTCATTCACGCACCTCGTAGGGTCTCAGCACCATTCAAGGACCGCCTCAAGCAGCAGTTGCAGGACCTGCAGGACCAAGGTGTGCTTTCCCGGGTCACGGAGCCAACGCCATGGGTCAGCTCCACGGTGTGCGTCAAGAAGCCCTCCGGCGAGCTCCGGATCTGTATCGACCCAAAAGATTGAAATCACAACATTATGAGGGAGCACTACCCCATGCCCAAACGAGAAGAAATCACGAGCGAGATTGCTCGGGCAAAAATATTCACCAAGCTTGATGCATCAAAGGGCTTTTGGCAGATTCAATTGGATCAGTCCAGCAGGAAGCTGTGCACTTTCAACACTCCATTTGGCAGATACTGCTGCAATAGGATGCCATTCGGCATCATTTCGGCCTCCGAAGTGTTCCATCGCATCATGGAACAGATGATGGAGGGCATCGAAGGGGTACGCGTCTACGTGGACGACATTATCATCTGGTCCACCACACCGCAGGAGCACATCAGTCGTCTCCAGCGTGTCTTTGCACGGATACGGGATCAGGGCCTGCGCCTTAACCGAGCCAAATGCTCTTTTGGCCAGACTGAGCTAAAGCTTTTGGGGGACCACATCTCCCGGTCAGGTGCGCGGCCGGATGCCGTCAAAGTGGCAGCCATCGCAGCCATGCAGCAGCCATCCGACAAGAAGGCAGTGCTGCGCTTTCTCGGGATGGTCAACTTCCTGGGGAGGTTCATTCCTAACCTTGCTTCGCACACGACTGCTCTTTGCCACCTGGTCAAAAAGACAACGGAATTCCAGTGGCTGCCCGCACACCAGAGTGAATGGGAGGAGCTCAAGGTGAAGCTCACCACCGCCCCGGTACTGGCGTTTTTCGATACCACACGGGAAACAAAGATCTCAACTGACGCCAGCCAGTCTGGCATTGGGGCGGTACTCCTGCAACGGGACGACACCTCATCATGGGCTCCGGTCGCCTATGCGTCGCGGGCCATGACCCCCACAGAACAGCGCTATGCGCAGATTGAGAAGGAGTGCCTAGGCCTGTTGACTGGCATCGACAAGTTCCACGACTATGTATATGGTCTTCCGCAGTTCACTGTGGAGACCGACCATCGCCCCCTGGTCGGCATCATTCAGAAGGACCTCAACGACATGACCCCTCACCTCCAGCGCATTCTGCTCAAGCTCCAGAGGTACGACTTCCAATTTGTCTACACCCCGGGGAAGGATCTCATCATCGCAGATGCTCTGTCCAGGGCGGTCAACACACCGCCCGACTCGGAGGGGTTCGTTTGTCAGGTCGACGCACAGGTAGCCTTCACACCGGCCAATCTGCCGGCCACTGATGCACGTCTGGCCTACATTTGCCATGAGACTGCGGCTGACCCCCTTCTACAACGTGTGATGCACCACATGGCGGAAGGGTGGCTCAAGGGCAGTGCCCACAATTTTACAACGTCCGGGACGACTTGGCCGTCATTGATGGTGTCCTCTTGAAGTTGGACCGGATCGTGATCCCACACAGGCTTGTCCTCGAACAACTGCATGAAGGCTATCTCGGAGTTGGAAAGTGCAGGCGGAGAGGCTGTGTACTGGCTGGGCATCAGCGAGGACATCGCCAACATGGTGCTCAATTGCCCCACCTGCCAGAGGTTTCAGCCGGCCCAACCCCCTGAGACCCTTCAGCCCCATGAGTTGGTCACATCCCCCTGGTCGAAGGTGGGCGTGGACCTCTTTCATGTGCTCGGCAGGGACTACATTATTCTTATTGGCTACTTCTCAAGTTATCCAGAGGTCATACGCCTGCACAACACAACGTCATCAGCTGTCATTCCGGGCATGCAAAGAAACCTTTGCTCGCCATGGAATTCTGCTCACCGTCATGTCTGACAATGGACCTTGCTTTGCGAGTCAAGAATGGTCTTCCTTTGCCACTTCATACAACTTCACACACGTGACGTCCAGTCCCTTGCATCCTCAGTCGAATGGCAAGGCAGAAAAAGGCATCCACATTGTGAAGCGGCTCCTCCGCAAGGCTGCTGATGCCGGATCTGACTTCTGTTTAGCCCTGCTGGCCTATCGCTCGGCCCCACTGTCCACGGGCCTCTCGCCAGCCCAGCTGTTGATGGGTTGCACCCTCAGGACCACTGTGCCGTCCATTCATGTTCCTGACCTCGACCATGCTCCAGTATTGCGAAGGATGCAACAACAGCGTGCTCAGCAGAAGGTGGCACATGACGCTCGGGCGACTGATCGTCCTGCCCTGGCGCCTGGAGACAACGTCCGCAGACACCTACTGGAGGTTGGCTGGTCGGCAACTGCCGAGGATCTCAGCCACGTGGCTCCCCGCTCATTCCTGGTTCGTATGCCTGATGGCTCTATTCGCCGCCGTAATCGGCGGGCCCTTCGTTTGGTTCCGCGCTCGCTACGAGATCATGCACAGGTGCCACGCCCTCCTGTTGTCCCTGATGTCGACTTTGTTGAGCTTCCTGCCACTCTGCCTCTTCCTCTCTCGCCCGTGGCCAGGCCCATTCCTCAGCCGGTGGATCCTGACCCACCCTTGAGGCGGTCAACCCGAATTCGTCGCCCACCTGAGAGACTGGACTTCACAGATTATCACAGAATTTACAGTGCAGAAGGTGGCCATTCGGCCCATCGAGTCTGCACCGGCTCTTGGAAAGAGCACCCTACCCAAGGTCAACACCTCCACCCTATCCCCATAACCCAGTAACCCCACCCAACACTAAGGGCAATTTTGGACACTAAGGGCAATTTATCATGGCCAATCCACCTAACCTGCACATCTTTGGACTGTGGGAGGAAACCGGAGCACCCGGAGGAAACCCACGCACACACGGGGAGGATGTGCAGACTCCGCACAGACAGTGACCCAAGCCGGAATCGAACCTGGGACCCTGGAGCTGTGAAGCAATTGTGCTAACCACAATGCTACCGTGCTGCCCTTTTGAGACTTATGAGCCTGTTAGCACATTGGACTCACTGAATTGTTTTACAGTACTGTTAACGAGTTTTTTTTCTTGTCGTGCATTGTTTCAGAGTTTTCTCTCGTCGTTTGTTGATTGTACTTGTTCTGTTATTGGTACAACGTCGTTGTTCTGTTGCACCTGACACCTTCCTCTGTATATAATTTAGCCTCTTGTACATGTTGTAAATATTGCACACATATACTCAGATGCACTCAGTACACATTTCTATTTATTATCGTGTAGGCACATATCCTTTGTGAAAGGGAGGGATGTCATGATATCCAGATCAGCATATCATGGTGCAATCACACACACACTGATGGACAGGCAGTTGGACCAACCAGCACACGCATAACATCGCAGCCAATCACCAGTGAGAGCACACGCACTATAAAACAGGGAACACCACAGTTCCCGCTCATTCAAACCAGGAGATAGCTCAGAGCACAGAGCTCACAGCGCGCCACTCAGACATAGACCATGTGCTGAGTGCCTCACTAAGATAGTGATAGGGCTGGGTCCACAGGTTAGCTGGTAAAGCATGTACCCAAGCCAGTACTTAGTTAACAGAGTTGTATCATCTACAGCCGTGTTGGATCATTTGTGCATCAGAACACCCAACACGACACTCCAAACTGACTACTCAGTTGGGCGGGTGGGGAACACACCGCCTTGTAAAATCCAGCCCTATGCATGTGGTTTGAATTTACAAATAACTGTAACCGGTGCATGACATGAATATTCGGCCCTGAGGTCTCAACATTTGAACTTCAAACATTTTTGACATGGTACAATGGTCCTATGATATTTAAACCCTGTATTTTCTGTTTCACTGTGACAATGTCACATGGGGTTCATGAGTTAATGTTTACGTTTCATACTCATGCATTTTTGTATCAATAGTTTAATGAAATGGTTTATGCTAATCATTTTATTTTTCCCTTGAGGAGGAAGGTTCGGATTGAAAAAACGGTACCGCACGATTCGCAAAGCGATAGTGATGAAACACCTTCATTGCCAATGCAAGCATTATGGGTAGGTGACAAATGTATTTCCTTACTGAGTTAGTCAATTGTTTATAATAAAGAATTGTGTATGTCAAAACTCTTGTTCGTTTTTATGATTGACAGAAACAGACAATTCAGCAATCATGCCAGGATTTCAAATTGTAAACATGGTCCATTAATTGAAAAGGACAACTGAAAGCAACATTGTATTAGTATCTTTAAATTTAATAAAACCTTCCAAAATTCTTCAAACATGAGGATGTATACCAATTGTGAAATTAGAAGAGTTGACTGAAAGCACAATGAAAATATATATATTTAAAAATAAGGACGCTGGAAACACTCAGCAGGTCCGGCAACATCTGTAGGAGAGAAAACAGAATTAAGATTTCAAGTCCATTTGGCTCTTTGTCATAACTAAAGAGGGAGAAATCCGTTGGAAATTAAACTGTAATGTGAGAGATTGCAACAAAATGTAGCAACTTTAAGACCAAAAGACAGATGGTCTGATGTGGCAAGGGAGTTGGCGGGGGGGGTGGGGGGGGGGGGGGGGTGGTTGTGCACTGCGACAGATACGTGTATGGAATATATAAACAAAGGGTTTTAAAAAAGGGAGAAAGGTTGCTGTCTAAAGTTGTTGAACTCAAATGTTGAGTCCTGAGACTTGTAATGTGCCTAATTGAAGATGAGATGCTGTTCCTCCAGCATGTGTTGGGCTTCACTGGAGCATTGCAACAGGCGAAAGACTGGCATGTGGGCATGAGGGTAAGCTGCTAAGTTAAACTGGCAAGTATAAGGAAGCTGGGTACATAATTGCGGACTGAGGAAAGGGGTTCTGTAAAGCACTTACCCAGTCTGTGTTTGGTCTTTTTTAATAGAGAACACCGCATTGGGAGCAACGAATACAATAGACCAAATTAAAGGAAGCACTAGTGGAACATAGCTTAACGTAAAAGGAGAGTTTGGGGCCTTGAATGGTGAGGAGTGAGGAGGTAACGGGGCAAGTGTTGCACCTTCTGCCATTGCAAGGAGAGGTGCAGTGGGAAGGGGATGGGGAGCTTGGCGTAATGGAGAGTGTCACTGAAGGAGCGGTCCCATCGAAATGCTGATGGGATGAGGGAAGATTTGTTTTGTGATAGCATCATGCTGGAGTTGGCAGAAATGACAGAGGGTGATCCTTTGAATGTGGGGGCTGGTGTGGTGGAAAGTGAGGACAAGAGGGACCTTATCAAGGTTCTGGGAGGGAGGGGAAAGGGTGAGGGCAGAGGTGTGAGAAATGGGTCAAACCTAGTTGAGTGCCCTGTTAATCATAGGTGGAGGGGGGAAATCTCAGTTAAGGGAAAATGCGGACATGTCAGAAGTACCATTTTCGAAGGTGACAGCATCAGAACAGATGTGACGCAAGTGGAGAAACTCGGAGAATGGGATAGAGTCCTTACAGGAAGCAGAGTGTGAGGAGCTGTGGGAGTTGGTGGGTGTGTAATGGATATTGGTGGTCAGGGTATCACGAGAAATGGACACAGAGTGTGTCAGAGATGGACCATATGAAGGTGAGAGAGGGGTGGAAATTGGAAGCAAAATTGATAATTTATTCCAGGGCCAGACAATAGCTTGAAGCAGCATTAATACAGTCATCGATGTAACGCTAAAAGAGTTGCAAGAGCAGGCCAGAGTATGACTGGAACAAAGAGTGTTCCACAAAACCTACAAAAAGACAGGTGTAACTGGGACCCATGCGGGTACCCATAATTACACTTTTTATTTGCAAGAAGTGAGACAAGTTAAAGGAGAAATTATTTAGTGGCAGAACGAGTTCAGCCAGGTGAAGGAGAGTAATGGAGGACAGGGATTGTTTGGGCCTCTGCTCAAGGAAGAAGCGGAGAGCCCTCAGACCATCCTGGTGAGGTGATCGAGGTGTAGAATACTGAGAGGCTGAGATAGAGTGAACATGGAGAGGATGTTTCCCCTAGTAGGAGAAACTAGAATCAAAGGGCACAGCCTCAGACTGGAGGGACGATCCTTTAAAATAGAGATGAGGAGGAATTTCTTCAGCCAGAGGGTGGTGAATCTGTGGAACTCATTGCCGCAGAAGGCTGTGGAGACTAAGTCACTGAGTGTCTTTGAGACGGATATATAGGTTCTTGATTAATAAGGGGCTCAGAGGTTATGGGGAGGACAGGAGAATGGTGATGAGAATCATAGGCAAAATTCTCCCCAAACGGCGCGATGTCCGCCGACTGGCGCCCAAAACGGCACCAATCAGAAGGGCATCGCGCCGCCCCAAAGGTGCGGAATGCTCCGCATCTTTGGGGGCCGAGCCCCAATATTGAGGGGCTAGGCCGGCGCCGGAGGGATTTCCGCCCCGCCAGCTGGCGGAAACGGCGTTTGTTGCCCCGCCAGCTGGCGGGGAAATAACATTCGGGGCGGCGCATGCGCGGGAGCATCAGCGGCCGCTGACAGTTTCCCACGCATGCGCGGTGGGGAGAGTCTCTTCCGCCTCTGCCATGGTGGAGACCGTTGCGGAGGTGGAAGGGAAAGAGTGCCCCCACAGCACAGGCCCGCCCGCGGATCAGTGGGCCCCGATCGCGGGCCAGGCCACCGTGGGGGCACCCCCCGGGGTCAGATCGCCCCAGCGCCTCCCCCAGGACCCCGGAGCCCGCCCACGCCGCCTTGTCCCGCCGGTAAATAGGTACTTTAATTTACGCCGGCGGGACAGGCAATTTCTCGGCGGGACTTCGGCCCATCCGGGCCGGAGAATCGAGCGGGGGGGCCCGCCAACCGGCGCGGCCCGATTCCCGCCCCGCCGAATATCCGGTACCGGAGACTTCGGCAACCGGCGGGGGCGGGATTCACGGCGGCCAACGGCCATTCTCCACGACCCGCTGGGGGGTCTGCCGTGATTGAATGGTTGAGCTGACTCGATGGGCCGAATGACCTAATTCTGCTCCTATGTCTTATGGTCTTATGTAGCGGGATTGGATATCCAAGGTGAAAGGGAGGTGGTTAGGGCCAGGGAACTGGAAAATTGTCGAAATGAAATGAAATGAAAATCGCTTATTGTCACAAGTAGGCTTCAAATGAAGTTACTATGAAAAGCCCCTAGTCGCCACATTCCAGCGCCTGTTCGGGGAGGCTGGTACGGGAATTGTACCGTGCTGCTGGCCTGTCTTGGTCTGCTTTCAAAGCCAGCGATTTAGCCCTGTGCTAAACCAGCATGACGAAGGGCATCAGATGAATCACGAATGTAGGTGGAAGAGACTGGACAAGGGAAGAGAGGATGCAGTCAAAATAGGAAGAAATTAGTTCCTTGGAGCAGGAACAGGCTGATATGATGGGTCTATGAAGACAACCCTGTTTGTGGATTTTGGGAAGGAGGTAGAAGTGGATTGTGTGGGCTTGTGGGACGATGAAGTTGGAGGCTTTGGAGGGAAGATCACCAGATGAGTTCAGGTACTGTCCTGGAAACAATGGCTTGATGTTCAATGGGGGAGGTCATGGTCCAGGGGGAGGTAAGAGGAAGCGTCTGAGAGTTAGTACTGAGCCTCTGAGAGGTAGAGGTCAGTACGCCAGATAACAATGGCACCACCCTTGTCAGCAGGTTTGAACACAAGGTCAGGGTTGGACCTAAGAGAACAGTGCAGAAAGTTTAGAAGGAGACAGGTTGGAGTGGGATTATTTGGCATGGAATGAGAACGGGACCATCTCCCCTTCTATGTTGTGGGAGGTGTTAAAGGTGGTGATCAAGGAAGAGGTAATTTCGTACAAGGCTCATCTGGATAGGAAGGCCAGGCAGGAGTGCAGGAGCTGGTGGATGAAATTCAAGTTGTGATTTGGGAGAATGCGAGAGATCCCATGCCAGAGCTTTGGGCACGCAGGAAGAAGATGTTAATGCAGTTTGACCTGTTGTCTAAGGGCTGGGTGGTGGGTCAGCTGTGGTGGGTAAGTGTATGAGCATGGGGAGAAGGCTAACCACCTTTTTGCCCAACAGTTAAGGTGGCAAGAATCTGCTAGAGAGATTTTACAGGTGCAGGAGCCAGGGATACTGTTGTCTGCTCCAGAAAAGGTCAGTGGGGTATTTCAGTCCTTCTATGAAGGGCTTTATAAGTCGGTATTGCCAGAGGGTGAGCAGGGAGTGTTCTAAGAGTACTCTGGGATAATAGAGGCTGCAACTCGATGCAGCTTTGACCAAAAGATACTCCAGACTTTGAAGTAAATTCAATATGATTTATTGAACCATCAGCACAGTTCTCTATGAATTCGACTCTCCTGCTAATCTTGCTATAATAACTCAGTCTAACTAACCAGTCTGCTCTAAGCCATGTGGTGGGTGTGATGCTTCTGATCTGCCCCTGTCCTCTCCGAGTGTCGCCTGTGGCAAGAGACAGAGCATGTGTGCCCTGTCCTTTTATATGGGTTGCCCCCTTGTGGTAGTGTCACCTCTGGGTGTCTTGACTGCCCATTGGTCGTGTCCTATTCTATGTGTTCATTAGCTGTATGTCTGTATGTCATGACATCTCCGATGCTCCCTCTAGTGTTTACTTAGTTGTAGTATATTTACATTAGCCCCTTTTGTATATACAGCGATGCATATCACCACACACGGCTTTGGGGAAGATGCAGGCTGGTTGGGTTCCTGGTAGAATTTTATAAGAAGTTTGTGGATCAGTTGGCCCCATTGGTGTTGGGGATGTTTAATGACTCATTGGCACGTGTTCGCTTCCGGAGATGTTGAGGCAGGCTTCCATTTCACTACTCCTAAAGAAGGATAAGGACCCCACAGAGTGTGGGCCGTACCAGCCAATCTCTCTGCTTAATGTAAATGCAAAACGTCTAGCCAAGTTTAAGGTTGGAGACATGTCTCTCGGTGGTTGTGGAGGAGGATCATATGGGCTTTGAAAAGGATAAGAAGTTGTCATCTCATGTGAGATGGTTATTCAGTGTGATTCTTACACTGGTAGTGGGGCCAGAGCCGGAGATAATTGTGTCTTTGGACGCAGAAAAGGCCATCAACAGGATTGAATGGAAATACTTGTTTACGGTTCTGAAGAAGTTTGGGTTTGGTTCTGGGTTTGTGTTGTGGGTGCAGCTGTTGAATGAAGCACCGTCGGCTAGTGTGCGAACTAACACCATGGGCTGGATTCTCTGCCATCGGGATGCTCCGTAGGGAAGCCTTGCTACAACTGTATTGGTGAGACTGCACCTACTTAAGGAGGGAGATACTAGCTTTGAAAGCAGTCCAGAAAACGGTCCACTCAGTTCGTATCTGGAATAAAGGAGTTGTTTAATGAGGATAGGTTGGACTGGTTGGATGTTTAGAACAATGAGTGGTAATCTTATTGATTCTGAGGGACTCCACAGATGGTGCTGAGAGGACGTTTCCCCTCATGGAGTAATCTAGCAACACAGTTTAAAAATAAGGGGTCTTCCCATTGAAGATGGAGATGAGGAGAAATTTATTATCTCAGAGAACTATTGGTCTTTGGAATTATCTTCCTCAGAGGGCTGTGGAGGCTTGGCCATTGAATATATTCAAGGTTGAGTTAGGCAGATTTTTGATCTTCAAGGGAGCCAAAGGTTATGAGGGGCAGGAAGGAAAGTGGTGTTAAGGCTAGAATCAGATCAACCTGGGTCTTACTTCTTATGATCTTTTGAAAGTTATAAAATCAACTGAAAAGTTGCATGCTTAGATTCATTAAAATGTTACCAGAGAAGGGGATTACAGATATACTTGAAAAGTTGGCATTTTTCTTATGAGCTGAGAAAGAAGAGTGTTAAAAGGTTTGAGAGTTATAATTTGCAAGGAACTCTCAGGGTAGGGATGATTCGCTACAGTGGAATGAGCTCCCCCGATAAAGGGGCGGCGGACCCTTAACAATGTACAGTGCAGTTTTATATAAATGGAGTCAGACAGTTAGGGCACCAACTGGAGAAGACCCAGTAAGGTACTACTGGAGTTGTGTATGTAGTTAACTTTGTTAAATAAAATAATTTTGGTTCTTTCGCTTCTCAGTGTGTATGCCTTCTGTTGCCCCTTACAACAGTTATGGTTGAATCAATTGTGATAGATTCTTCCATTGGTGAGAAGGCCACAAGAGGGTACATGTTAAAAATAATCAACAAGCAATTAAAATTTAGGTTGGAAAACAACGCTTTAGATTGATGATGGTCAGAATGTGGAATTCTCTGCCACGAGCAGTTGCTCAAGCAAATTCTTTTTAAGAAGTTGTTTGTAAAAGAGGAATGTTAATAATTATTGGGGGCAAGCAGGTGAGACAAATTGTTTGTTCAATTTTTCATTTCTATTTTGCATTACTTTTAAGAAGATGTAATACGCATAAATTATTTCTCAACAGAAACACCATTGACTTATTTCAGCTAGAGTAGCTGCAAGAAGTTTTCAAAGTCTTTAGGGAAAACACAATGGAGAGTTAATATCTTCCTTAATTCCAAATTTTTAAAAAGGAAAAGAATTGTCAGTCTTAATTTAAGATGTGCTTCAGGAAATATTTAGTAATGAAGCACTGATAGACAAAGTTGAAATCTATCTGAAAGAACAGATTTGAATTTATACATATAATAGGATCTTTCTTACTTTAAATTGTTTCCTGTTGGCTTGGTTTTTTCGGAAAATAGGAGAAAATCCAGGAGTGCTGACCATGGAAGTGGCATGGACCTTGTCTGAGTTTATTTTTATTATTGCTTCCAAGAGGAATGTGTTATTGTGGGCAAGGTGAAAAGAGAGAAAAGAAAGAACCAGCTTCACTTCTTTCCCCATTACTACCATCCTCCCACTGACAGGGACAGGATGTCAGAAATTCCATGCACAACAATGTGAATACTACCTAGACCAGGCAAATTAGATCTTCTTCCAATGACCCTACAGACTATGAGAGGTCAGCACCGCTATGCAATGTGCCAAAATGGTGTTCCTATGCAAATTGAGGACCTATCTTAACTTAATTGGAAATTTGTATCCTCAGGATGAGGACGCGCAAGAAGACCATATGAGGCGTCGAATTTCAGCTAGAAGAGAAAATATAAGGAAGAGGGTATGGTATTTTATATTGAGTTGCAATAAACAATGTTATCTTCCTCACTTCTTCACAATCCACATCTGTCCTTCTGAATCCCACAGCAATTTCCTTACTCAAGCAATCTCCCACTTCACCACATATAATTTTTATATGAAGTGACACTGCATCCCCTTGATTTCATCCGTCGCTTCAATTCTTGTTCTCTAATTTTGCTGCACTCCTGGTTCCTCAACTTTGCCCTCCTGATCAACTCAACTTGATTTCATCATTGTAGAAAATCTTGCTATTTCCAAGGTTTCTTTACTCCACAACAATTTGTGTGCTAACTGGCTGACTGATTTATCTGCCATCAAGCCATGGATAAGCAATAACTTACTTTGACTTCACGTTCACACAGTTAAAGTTGATGGGACACAACTTCTATGTTCAGGTTAAAGCAGGTTGAAATTTAAAATCCCATATACTAGCCACTATTTTTAAAAAAAAATTTTTTTTATTAAGGTTTTTTAACAACACAATTTTTTCCCCTGACAAACAATAACCCCCCCCCCCCCCCCGTAACAAAATAACGCAAAATCACCCTGAGCAAGATATATACATGGCAAGATGGTATATTTACATAGCTTTATACACTGGCTCTTGGCCGCACGTACCGTTTCTCCCCACCCTCCATGCCATCTCCCGCTCGTCCAACCCCTCAAACAATCTCTCGTTCTCTCCCCCCCCCCCCCCCCCCAAGGGTTGCTGCTGCTGCTGACCGACCTTCCTCTAACGCTCCGCGAGATATTCTAGGAACGGTTGCCACCACCTGTAAAACCCCTGTGCAGACCCTCTCAAAGCAAACTTAATTCTCTCCAATTTTATGAACCCCGCCATGTCATTAACCCAGGCCTCCAGGCTAGGGGGCTTCGCCTCCTTCCACAATAGCAAGACCCTTCGCCGGGCTACTAGGGACGCAAAGGCCAGAATTCCGGCCTCTTTCGCCTCCTGCACTCCCGGCTCATCCACTACTCCAAATATTGCTAGCCCCCAGCTTGGCTTGACCCGGACTTTCACCACCTGGGATATTACTCCCGCCACTCCTCTCCAGAACCCCTCCAATGCCGGGCATGACCAAAACATATGGACATGGTTTGCCGGGCTCCCTGAACATCTTTCACATCTATCCTCTACCCCAAAGAACCTACTCAGCCTCGCCCTCGTCAGATGCGCTCTGTGAACCACCTTAAATTGTATCAGATTGAGCCTGGCACACGAGGAGGAGGTATTAACCCTACCCAGGGCATCAGCCCATAGCTCTTCCTCAATCTCCTCTCCCAGCTCCTCCTCCCATTTACCTTTCAATTCTTCTACTAGCGCTTCCCCCTCTTCTTTCATCTCTTGGTATATTTCCGACACCTTGCCCTCCCCGATCCATACCCCCGAGATCACCCTATCTTGAACTTCTTGTGCCGGGAGCAACGGAAATTCCCTCACCTGTCGCCTCACAAAAGCCCTCACCTGCATATATCTAAATGCATTTCCCGGGGGTAACTCAAATTTCTCCTCCAGTGCCCCTAGGCTCGCAAATGTCCCGTCAATGAACAGGTTCCCCATTCTTCTAATCCCCGCCCGATGCCAGCCTTGGAACCCCCCGTCCATCTTCCTCGGGACAAACCGGTGGTTACCCCTAATCGGGGATCACACCGATGCTCCCATTGCACCCCTGTGCCTTCTCCATTGGCCCCAGATCCTTAGTGTTGCCGCCATCACCGGGCTTGTGGTGTATTTTGTCGGCGAGAGCGGCAGCGGTGCCGTTACCAACGCCCCCAGGCTCGCTCCTTTACAGGACGCCGTCTCCATCCTCTTCCATGCCGCCCCCTCGCCCTCCATGACCCACTTGCGGATCATCGCCACGTTTGCTGCCCAGTAGTAACTCCCTAGGTTTGGCAAAGCCAACCCTCCTCGGTCCCTATTGCGTTCCAAGAACCCTCTCCTAACCCTCGGGGTCTTATTTGCCCACACATACCCCGTAATACTCCTACCTACTCTCTTGAAAAAGCCCTTGGTGATCACGATGGGGAGGCACTGAAACACGAACAAAAACCTCGGAAGGACCACCATTTTGACCGACTGCACCCTACCCGCCAGCGAGAGCAGGAGCATGTCCTATCTTTTTAAATACTCCTCCATTTGCTCCACCACCCTCGTCAAATTCAGTTTATGTAGGGCCCCCCAACTTCTGGCTATCTGGATCCCCAGATACTGAAAACTCCTCTCCGCCCTCCTCAGCGGTAGGTCCCCTATCCCTCTTTCTTGGTCCCCTGCCTGTAATACAAAAAGCTCACTCTTCCCTACATTAAGCTTGTAGCCCGAGAACTCCCCAAACTCCTTCAGAGTCTGCATGACCTCCACCATCCCCTCCATTGGGTCCGCCACGTATAGCAGCAGGTCATCTGCGTATAGCGATACCCGATGCTCCTCTCCCCCGCGGACTATCCCCCTCCATTTCTTAGACTCCCTAAGTGATATGGCCAAGGGTTTGATCGCCAATGCAAACAACAGGGGGGACAGGGGGCACCCCTGCCTCGTCCCTCGGTACAGCCGAAAGTACTCCGACCTCCGCCGGTTCGTCACTACACTCGCCACCGGGGCACTGTAAAGGAGCTTAACCCATCTAATAAACCTCCCCCGAATCCAAACCTGCGCAATACCTCCCAGAGGTACTCCCACTCTACTCGGTCAAAGGCTTTTTCCGCGTCCATAGCTGCCACGATCTCCGCCTCTCCCTCCTCCGATGTCATCATTATCACGTTTAAGAGCCGCCGCACATTGGTATTTAACTGCCTGCCCTTTACGAATCCCGTTTGGTCCTCGTGAATCACCCCCGGGACACAGTCCTCAATCCTAGTGGCCAGTACTTTTGTCAATAGCTTAGCATCCACATTGAGGAGCGAAATCGGCCTGTACGATCCACATTGCAGTGGATCCTTGTCTCGCTTTAGAATCAAGGAGATTGTCGCCTCCGACATTGTCTGGGGCAGGGTTCCCTCCTCTCTTGCCTCGTTAAAGGTCCTCACTAGTTGCGGGGCCAGCAGGTCCACATATTTTTATAGAACTCCACCGGGAACCCATCCGGCCCCGGGGCCTTCCCCGCCTGCATGCTCCCCAAACCCTTACTCAACTCCTCCAACCCAATTGGTGCCCCCAAACCAACCGCCTCCTGCTCCTCCACCCTCGGGAACCCCAGCTGGTCCAGGAATTGCCTCATCCCCCCTTCCCCCCCTGGGGGCTGGGATCTGTACAGTTCTTCATAGAAGGCCTTGAATACCTTATTTATTTTCGTTGCACTTCCAACCGTGGCTCCCCTTCCATCTTTGATTCCCCCTATTTCCCTCTCTGCCGCCCTCTTACGGAGCTGGTGCGCCAGCATCCGACTAGCCTTTTCCCCGTACTCGTAGGTCGCCCCCTGCGCCTTACTCCACTGTGCCTCCGCCTTGCCCGTGGTCAGCAGGTCAAACTCCGTCTGGAGCCGTCGCCTTTCCCCAAGTACTCTTTCCTCCGGGGCCTCTGCGTATCTCCTGTCCACTCGCAAGATCTCCCCCACTAACCTCTCCCTTTCCATGCCCTCTGTCTTCTCCCTATGAGTCCTGATGGAGATCAGCTCTCCCCTGATCACCGCCTTCAACGCCTCCCATACCACCCCCACTCGCACCTCCCCGTTGTCGTTGGCCTCCAAGTACCTTTCAATACACCCCCTCACCTTCCCACACACCACCCCATCAGCCAGCAGTCCCACGTCCAACCGCCACAGCGGGCGTTGGTCCCTCTCCTCTCCCAGCCCCAGTTCCACCCAGTGCGGGGCATGGTCCGAAACGGCTATGGCCGAATACTCCGTCCCCTCCACTCTCGGGATGAACGCCCTGCCCAGAACAAAGAAATCTATCCAGGAGTAAGCCTTATGTACGTGGGAGAAAAAAGAAAATTCCCTGGCCTGCGGTCTTGCAAACCTCCATGGGTCCACTCCCCCCCCCATCTGATCCATAAAATCCCTGAGCACCTTGGCCGCCGCCGGCCTCCTTCCCGTCCTTGATCTGGAGCGGTCCAGTGCTGGGTCCAGCACTGTATTGAAGTCCCCTCCCATTATCAGTCCTCCTACCTCCAGGTCTGGAATGCGCCCCAACATGCGCTTCATAAATCCAGCATCATCCCAGTTCAGGGCGTATACATTTACCAACACCACCCACGTCCCTTGCAACCTACCACTCACCATCACATATCTCCCTCCATTATCCGCTACGATAGTCTTGGCCTCAAATGCCACATGCTTTCCCACCAGAATTGCCACCCCTCTATTTTTTGCGTCCAATCCCGAATGAAATACCTGTCCTACCCATCCCTTTCTTAACCTGACCTGGTCCGCCACCTTCAGGTGTGTCTCTTGGAGCATTGCCACGTCTGCCTTCAGTCCCTTCAAGTGCGCGAACACTCGAGCCCGCTTCACCGGCCCATTCAGGCCCCTCACGTTCCACGTTATCAGCCCCCGCCGACTAGCCATCTCCTTTTCTGGGCCAGTCCCTTGTCCGCGTCTCCCTCACTCTCCAGTTCCCCAACCTGGGGACCCCCGTCCCAGCCACCTCTTCTGTGTCCCGTTCTCTTTCGGCCAGTGCAGCAGCAACCCTTTTCCCCCCCCTCTTTCCCCCCCCTCCCTCCTCTCCCCCCTCCCCCCTCCCCTCCCCCCCGCTAGATCCCCGTCTAGCTTTTTTGCTCCCCCCATATCCCTCCTGTAAGTCAGCTGACACCTGCTGACGCCGGCTTCCCCCGCCATCCCTTTGACCCCCCCGTGTGGGAATCTCCCAATCAATGTACATTCCTTCGTTCCCCTTCCCGCCTTTTTTGCCGCGCGCGGGAAAGAAAACCTGCCCCGCCCCCCCATGGCGCAGCTCCTGTCGTGGCCTTGTCCCTCTCCCCCAGCCTATATAGCATTTCCTGCGCGTGGTTGACCCCCTATGTACAACAACCATCATACTTCAACCCTCAAACACCCCCCTCCCACACAAACCCTCAATTAGAGTCCAACTTTTCAGTTAGTATAAAGGTCCACGCCTCTTCGGGCGTTTCGAAGTCGTGGTGTTGGCCATTATGTGTAACCCACAGTCGCGCTGGCTGCAACATTCCAAATTTCACTCCTTTCCGATGCAGCACCGCATTGGCCCGGTTGAAACCCGCTCTCCGATTAGCGACCTCCGCGCTCCAGTCCGGGTATCTTCTGATCTCTGCATTGTCCCACTTGCTGCTCCGTTCCTTCTTGGCCCATTTCAGGACCCTCTCTCTGTCCGTAAACCGGTGAAATCGCACCACCATCGCCCTTGGCGGCTCATTTGCCTTGGGCTTCCTCGCTAGCACTCGGTGCGCCCCATCCAGCTCCAGCAATCCCGGGGGGGCCTCAGCGTCCCGATCATTGTGCCCGCATATGCAGCGGCATCGGCCCCCGCCACTCCTTCTGGGAGACCCAGGATCCTCAAATTGTTTCTCCTCGACCTGTTCTCCAGGTCTTCGAGTCTTCCCGCCCACGTCTTGTGTAGCGCCTTGTGCCACACCACTCTCTCCGCCAGGCCCACGAGCTCGTCGTCGTTCTCACTCACTTTTTCCTGGATCTCCTGGATCTTCACCTCTTGGGCTTTCTGGGTTGCTCCAAGTCTTTCAATTATTGCCACCATCTCCTTGCGCATCTCCTCGAAGCAGCGCTTGATGAACTCTTGCATCTCCTCTTTGTCCGTGGGCGCCGCCATTTTGCTTTTTTTTTCCTTTCTTCTCCCGCTGTTCCAGGGCTGCTTTTTTCGCCATTTTGCTGCGGGTCCGATCCATGCAGGTTAGTAGGGGACCTTTCTCCTTCCTTCCCCACGGGTTGGTTGTATAAAAAGTGGCTCCGTTAGCGGGCCCAAAAGTCCGTCTTCGCGGGAGCTGCCGAATCGCGCGGCTTAGCTCCGCATCGCCGCAACCCGGAAGTCTATACTAGCCACTATGACAACTGTTTATTTCCCCTGCCCAGTGCGCACTTTTATTCCCACTCCATTCTCCCCGATCCCTTTGCACTTACACAACTGAAATCCTCACCCGTGTCTTTGCCAATTGAAAGTTGTCAGCGTTGCATATTTATATTTTAGGTCCATTTTAATGAACCCAGGCAACTAGATTTGATTTATCTAATACAATGAGCAGATTTTGTTGAATATGTGCAAAAAATGAAACGGTAAATTCCTCACTTAAGCATTGTTTTTTTTAGCTTGCTGAAGAGTCTGAACAGTCATTGTTACTTGACCAAATTGAAGGGCTCAGTAATCCCAGTTTAGAGGAAGGTATGTTTTCTAATTAGTATACATAGGACACAAATATGTATATAAAAAAGTGAATTCCTTGAATACAAACTGTATTTCTTTTCTAAATGTAACATACAAGCTACTGTATTTTAGTTACATTTTTATACAGTGCATGGTATACAAATTTGTCTTTTAGATTTTGATGAGCAGTAATGTACAAGCATGCAAAAATAACGGATCGGAAAAGACCAGCTGGTTTCATATGTTTGACAGGAATGTGGAAAGTTAACGAGATTAACAGTGAAAATAAAATGACAGAAAAGTAACAACACTAGCAGGCGCCTAGAAGAAGGAATAATAAGATGTGATTTGCCCAGGAACAGGATTAGCAGGAATCCAGTGATCATACCATACTAGGAACATTGGGCACGATTTAACCAGTGCATTGCGCCTGGCGCTGATCTGGGAGCACCGGTTAAATAGCGGGAAAGATAAAAATCAAGATTTGTGCCGGGCGTGAATCAGTTTGGTATGTAATCGGCCTGCTCCGGATGGCTGGTTCCAGATCTTGCCCAAATATGGTGAGCATAAGTATTAACCCCAATCTGCATTAATTTCCATTTCATTAGCGAGATTGATGTAATAGCCTCCCGGGAATTAATCGGCTCCCAAGCGAGAAATCAAGCGGACGTCGTTTAGTACTCTTTTTTTTTAAAACGTGAACTGATGCAATGGCTGCTGGGAGGAACTGAGGAGGTGAGTAGCCATTTCCACTTTCGGGCATGCAGCTCAAGGGCTTCCAGGATTGCTGTCCATCTGGTCCATCTGGCTGCAGTAACCTGGGCTACTCTGTTCATAGACAGCAGAATATGTACGTCATGGGGGCAATTGATGGTTAGCTTTAGGTCCAGGACTAAACCATTGCAGCCTGACACATAGCTTCCATGGCTCTCAGGCAACTTCCCCATCCAAGGATCATTGTGTCCAGTTTTCCCGAATAATACCCAATGGATATGATCCCCATGTTCTTGTGCCAGTATTGTGGTCATGTATCCTTCTTTCTCATGGATAAACAAGGTAAATGGCTTCCCATTGTCAGGGATTCCCAGAGCCTGGTGCCGAACACAAGGCCTTTTTCAGATTTGCGAAGGCCTCTTGTTGCTCTCCTGTGAGGGCAATGTTTCTTTGGATTTCTGCTTCCCCTTTGAAAGGTCATTCAATGGCTGAGCCAGCTGTGTGTAGGAGACCAATTTTGGTTAAAGTTACACAAACCCAAAAAGGACCTGAGTTCTTGGATAGTAGTGGGCTGTTTGGCAGCCCAAATGGCTGTGGTCCGATTCTGGGTAAGTTCTCTCTTTCCTTCCAAAATCTTTTTGCCCCAGGTACACAACCTCTGCTTGGGCAATTTGTGCTTTGGCAATGTTGGCTTTATGCCTCCGAGGTGGAGATGGTCCAGCATGGTACGTAGGTCTTGTTTGTGTTGTTGTTCCATGTTGAATGGCATCAGAATGTCATCCACGTACTGGATAACCGTGGAATGCATAGTAGATAAATCTCTCAAATGGTTTTGTATGGCCATTTGAAATACCGTACGACTGTTGTGAAAACCCTGCAGTAGTTGTGTCCAGGTGTACTGTTGTTGTTGGACGGTAAAGACCATAGTTGAACCTCAGTTGCCAATGGCATGAAATTGGGAAATTCCAAGGATCAAAGGGACCTTGGCATGTTTGTTCATTGATCCCTGAAGGCAGAAGGGTTAATAGGGTGTTGAAAAAGGAATATAGGACACTTGCCTTTTATCAATCGTGGCATAGATTACAAAAGCAGGCACGCCATGTCGGAGGTGTATAGAACTTTCGTGAGGCCACAGCTGGAGTACTGTGTGCAATTATGGTCTCCACATTATAGGAAGGATGTGATTGCACTCGAGGGGGTGCAGAGCAGATTCACCAGGATGTTGCCTGCGATGGAACATTTAAGTTATGAAGAGAGGTTGGATAGGCTTCGGTTGTTTTCGCTGGAGCAGAGAAGACTGAGAGGTTATTTGATCGAGGTGTTCAAGGTTATGAGGGGCATGGAAGGGTGGATAGGGAACAGTTGTTCCCCTTAGTTGAAGGGTCAGTTACAAGGGGACACAAGATCAAGGTGAGTGGCAGGAGGTTTCAATGGGATTTGAGGAAAAACGTTTGTGCCCAGAGTGTGATGATGGTCTGGAATGGACTGCCTGGGAGGATGTTAGAGGCAGGTTGCCTCACGTCCTTTAGAAAATACCTGGATGAGCACTTGGCATGTCCTAACATTCAAGGCTATGGACTAAGTGCTGGCCAATGGGATTAGGTAGGCAGGTCAGATGTTTTTCATGTGTCGGTGCAGACTTGATGGGCTGAAGGGTCTCTTCAATGCTGTATTATTCTGTGATTGTGTGAGCTGTGATCCAAGCCAGGGAGGCCTGTTCCAGCTAACATTTATAGCTACAGCAGATTACAGATATTTTCAAAAGATGTAGTTTCGTGCCTTCGCTAAACCAGGAAGAGACCTTTTCCCAGACTTGGTCACCTATGTGGTATTGGGTGGTAGAAAGTAACTGGATTTGACCTATAGAGTGATGCACTATCAATTGCCACAAAGAAAAGAGTAGTGGAATAATCGAGGCTTTATTGAGCAAAGATGTTGTGCCTCCTGTAGCTGGAACCAGAATGGCTGCAGCACCAGCGAGCACACACATTTATACGCTGCCTACTGGGTGGAGCCAGCAGGCAGGGATTTGCCCATGTACCTCTACTATATGGGCAGTGCCGTAATACATGTAATACAACTAGTGGTGACTACCACATTCACCCCCTGTTAAAAAAAAGAGTCCGGCGGTTTGGTGGAAAACATTACAAGTTAAGTCTGTCGGGGGCATTGACCCTCTACGATCGCCTGGTGGTGATGTGGGTGCCGACTTGGTCACCTGCGACTTCCGGGAGCGTGTTGTCCTCGTCTTCGTCACCCTTGAGTGGAACCAGTGGGAGGACGGGTCACAGCGGGGGCTGTGGTGAGGTTCGCTGGAGGGAGGGTGAGTGGCACAGGGGTGAATGAGGCAACCGGGGAAGGGGGGGGCATGTCAGGTCGTGGGTGAGGATCCAGCGGGTGCCAGGTCCCGGAGGGCGACTGTGTCCTGGCGCCCGTCGGGGTGTGCCACGTAGACGTACTGCAGGTTTGCATGTAGGAGGTGGACTTTTTCGACCAAGGGGTCCGACTTATGGGTCCGCACATGCTTCCGAAGGAGGATGGGTCCAGGAACTGTCAGCCATGTTGGGAGCGAGACCCCGGAGGTGGACTTCCTGGGGAAGGCAAACACACGTTCGTGAGGGGTCTCGTTGGTCGTGGTGCAGAGGAGCGATCGGATGGAGTGGAGCGCGTCGGGGAGGACCACCTGCCAGCAAAGACCGGGAGATCTTTAGACCGCAGGGCCAGCAGGATGGCCTTCCAGACTGTCCTATTCTCCCTCTCCACCTGCTCGTTTCCCTGGGGGTTGTCTCTGGTCGTCCTGCTCAAGGCAATGCCCTTGCTGAGCAGGAACTGACGCAGCTCATCGCTCATAAAAGAGGATCCCCGATCGCTGTGGATATAGGTGGGGAAACCGAACAGAGTGAGGATGCTGTGGAGGGCATTAATTACCGTGGCAGAAGTCATATCGGGGCATGGGATGGCGAAAGGGAACCGGGAGTACTCATCAATCACGTTCAGAAAGTACGTGTTGCAGTCGGTGGAGGGGAGTGGCCCTTTGGAGTCCATGCTGAGGCGCTCAAAGGGGCGGGAGGCCTTCACCAGGTGCGCTCGATCTGGCTGGTAGAAGTGCGGCTTGCACCCTGCGCAGACCTGGCCGTCTCTGGTGATGGTCCTGACTTCCTCAATGGAGTAGGGCAGGTTGCTGGCCTTGATAAAATGGAAGAACCGGGTGACCCCCGGGTGGCAGAGGTCATAGTGGAGAGCCCAGAGTCGGTCCACTTGAGCGCTGGCACCTGTACCGAGGGATAGGGCATCAGGGGGCTCATTGAGCTTCCTCGGGCGATACAAGATCTCATAGTTGTAGGTGGAGAGCTTGATCCTCCACCTCAAGATCTTGTCATTTTTGATCTTGCTCCGCTGCGTATTATTAAACAGAACGGCAACCAACCGTTGGTCAGTGAGGAGAGGGAATCTCCTGCCGGCCAGGTAATGCCTCCAATGCCACACAGCTTTCACAATGGCTTGGGCCTCCTTTTCGACAGAGGAGTGCCGAATTTCGGAGGCATGGAGGGTGCGGGAAAAGAAGGACATGGGCCTGCCCACCTGGTTGAGGGTGGCGGCCAGAGCTACGTCCGATGCATCGCTCTCCACCTGAAAGGGGAGGGACTCATCGACCGCGTGCATCGTGACCTTGGCAATGCCTGCCTTGATACGATTGAAGGCCTGGCGGGCCTCAGACGTCAGGGCAAAAACTGTGGACTGAATGAGTGGACGGGCTTTGTCCGCATAATTAGGGACCCACTGGGCATAGTAGGAGGAAAACCCCTGGCATCATTTCAGGGCCTTTGGGTAGTGGGGGAGTGGGAGTTCCATGAGGGGGCGCATGCGGTCAGGGTCGGGCCCTAGGACTCCTTTTTCCACGACATAGCCAAGGATGGCTAAGTGGTTGGTGCGGAACACGCATTTCTCCTTATTGTATGAGATTAAGGAGTTTGGTGGTCTGGAGGAATTTTTGGAGGTTTGCGTTGTGGTCCTGCTGATCGTGGCCACAGATGGTGACGTTATCTAGGTACGGGAAGGTGGCTCCCAGTCTGTACCGGTCAACCATTCGGTCCATCTCTCGCTGGAATACCGAGACCCGATTAGTGACACCGAAAGGAACCCTAAGGAAGTGATAGAGGCGGCCATCTGCTTCGAACGCAGTGTATTGGCGGTCCTCCGGGCGGATAGGGAGCTGGTGGTAAGCGGACTTCAGGTCAACTGTGGAAAAGACTCGATGTTGCGCAATCTGATTGACCATGTTAGATATGCGTGGGAGGAGGTACGCGTCGAACTGCGTGTACAGATTGATGGTCTGACTGTAGTCAATGACCATCCTGTGCTTCTCCCCAGTCTTTACTACAACTACTTGAGCTCTCCAGGGACTGTTGCTGACTTCACTGGCCCCTTCCCGCAGAAGCCGTTGGACCTCCGACCTGATGAAGGTCCTGTACTGGGCAGTGTACCGTCTGCTCCTAGTGGTGAGAAGGTTTGTAATCCGGGGTGAGGTTCGCAAACAGGGAAGGGGGAGCGACCTTAAGGGTAGTGAGGCCGCATACGGTGAGGGGGGTAGTGGTCCGCCGAATTGTAAGGTTAGGCTTTGGAGATGGCACTTAAAGTCCAGGCCGAGTAACAGGGCAGCGCAGAGGTGGGGGAGGATGTAGAGCCGGAAGTTGCTGAACTCTATTCCCTGGACGGTGAGGGTCGCGATGCAGTACCCCCGGATTTCCATGGAATGGAATCCGGAGGCCAGGGAGATTTTCTGGGCGACGGGGTGTACCGGGAGGGAGCAGCGCCTTACCGTAGTGGGGTGGATGAAACTCTTTGTGCTCCCGGAGTCAAAAAGGCAGGTCGTCTCATGCCCATCGATCTTCACCGTCGTTGTTGCGGGGCCGGGACTAATCCAGGGTGACAGAGGCGAGCTGCGGCAGATGCTGGGAGGTCCCGGGCTGGTCAGCGGTGGTGGAGGTAGCGGCAGGTGATGAACGGCCAGACGAGCAGGGGTCCTGAGACGCCATCCAAATGGCGCCGAAGATGGCGGCGCCCATGGGGCGCACATTGCGGATATCAAAGATGGCGGTGCCCACGGGCCGCATTTGGCTTGGGGTGAAGGTGGCGGCGCCCACGGACCGCACGTGGCATGCGAAGGGGAAAATGGCAGCGCCCGTGGGTCGCACGTGGCGGGTGTAGGAACGCCGGGCCTGGAAACAGCGGCGACCAACCGGGCCTGGCAAACAGAAACAAAGTGTCCCATCTTCCCATAGCCATTGCAGGTCGCGCTCCGTGCCGGGCCGTGCAGCCTGAGGTGTTTGTTTTGCCTGTAAAAATAGCACTTGGGCTCCTCAGAGCTGGCTGGCTGCCGCGCGGTGCAGGCTTGCGGTGAGCTGGAATCGGCAGCTGGTGGGGCCCACGATGCCCACGAGGGTGCTGCGCGGTCGGGGCGTAGACTGGACGTTACGGGAGGCCACTTCTAACGAATTAGCGAGCTCCCCGGGGAGTTGCTGTCTCGTGGCCAGGAGGTGCCTGGCGTATACTTGATTGACTGGTCGAACGTAATGTCCCTTCTGGAGCTCCATCGCTTCGGAGTAAGTGGGCGCATCGGATGAGAGGAAAAATGTCAGGGCTCACCCGTGAATAGAGGAATTTGAGCTTCTGCGAGTCCGAGGGTTCCTCAGCGGATGTTCGGAGGTAGCTTTCGAAGCAGGCTAGCCAGTGGTCAAAGTCGGACATAGCGTTGGCTGCTTGAGAGCTCAGCTGCATGAGATCAGGCTTGATGTGGAGATCCATCGTTTAAAAAAATCTTTGCTCAATAAATTGATGCACTATCAATTACCACAAAGATGAGAGTAGTGGAATAATCGAGGTTTTATTGAGCAAAGATGTTGTACCTCCTGTAGCTGGAACCAGAATGGCTGCAGCACCGGCGAGCACACATATTTATACGCCGCCTATTGGGCGGAGCCAGCAGGCAGGGATTTACCCATGTACCTCTACTATACGGGCAGTGCCGTAATACATGTAATACAACTAGTGGTGACTACCACATAGAGTTACTGAAATTATATGCTGCTTGGGAAAAGGGTGTCTCAGTTAGTTAAGCGAAAGTTTTGAGAACAGGAGATGACTTCAGATAACATGGTGCGTTTAGCTATTCATATACTTAAGTGTAGTGTGTTTTCTGTCTTTTACTAAAATAAATATTTGGGGTTTTGAAACATTCTCGGAGGCAATAGCAGCAGGGTTCTTAACATATTAATGCTTCAACTTAACACATTGACCCTATTGCTTGTTCAAGCTCACTCACCAAAGATCAAGGTCAGGATTCTCTGTTGGCCGACGGTGGAATCGCAAAATGTGATTGGACGGAGAATCGTTTATGACACTGAAATCGTGGCCGCTGCTGGTTTCATGACAAATTGCAATTCTCAGGTGCCTTGATAGCGGCGTCAATGCGTTGCAGAACGCACCGACAGCAAAACCCATTGGAATATCATTAGTGGGCCTGACCCGGTATTGTCCGGGGCCTCCACAATTCTCCACCTCCACTGGGGCGAATTCCCGATGGTGAGGTTCACTTGTGCTTTTAAAAATCGTGAAACAGGCGCCTTGGCTGCTGAGGGAGAGAGAGGGGATACAGAAAGTGTCCAACATCGCCATAGTTTGCTGATAGTTGTGCCGCTGACAGCCGGGCTTCTGCCAGGGCTGGGGGAGTAGCGGGGGTGGCCAGGTGGTGAGCTGTGGGGTCGGGGTGGACGGGCACAGAACACCATTATCACAGCCTGTGCCCGTCGCTGACTGCCCACTGTGAACTTAGGGAAACAGGTCACATGGGTGTCCTCCCAGGTCACCCTCCCAGATGACCTCTGTCCCCAGCCAACTCAGCGGGATGGATGCGCTCCAGCGCAACCAATGCCATCTTGTTGGCCGGGATGATTGTGTGTGGGGAGGGTGTATGTATGCAGCTGCAGCTTGTCAGTCTCCTGAGTGTCAATCAGGGACCCGGTGAGTACTGCACAGTTTCCCATTGGAATCGATTGTGTTCCATGTGGTGCCGGTGCTAGCCCCTCAACAGTACTGACTCGACCAGGTGTGGCACTGGTTTTGCTGTCATGGAAGTCCTGCCTCGGCGTCAACACTTAGTCTCAGTCGCGAAGAATCCAGCCGCATGTAATTTCCCAGCGAGGCTAAACAAAGTTATCATTAAAAGCTCCAGGCCAATTCAGAGGGGAAAATCTGGAAAGTTCTTCTCCAGTCCAGATGGTGATTGAACAGACTATGGTGACTGTGTGACATAACATCCAATTTCCAATGCAGTGTGTTTTTATCCCTGTGATGAGTACAAGTCCAGCTTCTTTTTCAACACTTAACCAGTAAATCCTCATTCACAGCCTGGGCTAGGAAATTATTGTAAAGGTCAATGTCCTGGGAAAAGAATAGCACATCTAACCTAGTTCTTTTCTTGTGTGAAGAATGAGCAGATTCCCGAGCCCTCCTATGATCTAAGTGAAGGCTAAGTAGTGTGAGTCACCCTGGTTAGCTGAGGTCTGTATAAAAGACAGACAGAAAGCGCACTCAGTAAGCTCGGTTTGTTCTCACTGGAACGAAGGAGGTTGAGGGGCGACCTGATAGAGGTATACAAAATTATGAGGGGCATAGGCAGAGTGGATAGTCAGAGGCTTTTCCCCAGGGTAGAGGGGTCAATTACTAGGGGGCATAGGTTTAAGGTGAGAGAGGGAAAGTTTAGAGTAGATGTACGAGGCAAGTTTTTTACGCAGAGGGTAGTGGGTGCCTGGAACTCACTACCGGAGGAGGTAGTGGAGGCAGGGACGATAGGGACATTTAAGGGGCATCTTGACAAATATATGAATAGGATGGGAATAGAAGGATACGGACCCAGGAAGTGTAGAAGATTGTAGTTTAGTCGGGCAGTATGGTCGGCACGGGCTTGGAGGGCCGAAGGGCCTGTTCCTGTGCTGTACATTTCTTTGTTCTTTGTTCTTTGTTCTTTGCGCAAGTGAAGGAGACACAGCCGGAGTGAGACACATCCAGAGTGGGAATTTGGAACTTCGGTAATTTGGTGCAGTGAGGTAATTCGGTGCAGAGTGGGAGAAGGTGCTTTTTCCCCACTGTTTTGTTCTCTCCCTTTCTTCTGGCCTGTAACATTTAATCTGCAGGGAGAGAACCGTTTTTCTGCAGGAATTCAGCTGTTGGAGTGGGCGGAGCTACAGAGTCGAGCGGTGAGTATTTAGACTAGCTGCTTCGCTGCTTAAACAGCGGCCACAGAGTCTTTTGGGATAAATTTGAAGAGTGACATCACAGCAAAGCAGTGACCTGATTGGCTGGTAAGGAAAGTGCTCCAATTAGCAGTAGCTGGGAGAAATTTAACTCTTCGTGTGTTGGTAAGTATTGTGATTGGTAAGTAAAATCTTTATTCCTTTCACTTATTCATTATTTGATATTATATTTGTAATCAGTTAAGATAAAGTGTAAAAATGGCAGGAGATCCCAGACCCGTGTTATGCTCCTCGTGCTCAATGTGGGAGTTCAGGGACGCGGCCGATGCCCCTGATTCCTTCATGTGCGACAAGTGTGTCCAGCTCCTGTTAGACCGCATGACGGCTCTGGAGCTGCGGATGGACTCACTTTGGAGCATCCGCGATGCTGAGGAGGTCGTGGTTAGCACGTGCAGTGAGTTGGTCACACCGCAGATTAGGATTGGTAAGGGAGACAGAGAATGGGTGACCAAAAGGCAGAGAAAGAGCAGGAAGGCAGTGCAGGTATCCCCTGCGGTCATCTCCCTCCAAAACAGGTATACCGTTTTGGATACTGTTGGGGTGATGACTCACCAGGGGAAGGCAGTAGGTGCCAGGCTCATGGCACCGTGGCTGGACCTGCTGCACAGAAGGGAGGGAAAAAGACTGGCAGGGCTATAGTCATAGGGGATTCAATCGTAAGAGGAGTAGACAGGCGTTTCTGTGGTCGCAAACGAGACACCCGAATGGTATGTTACCTCCCGGGTGCACGGGTCAGGGATGTCTCAGATCGGCTGCAGGACGTACTGAAGGGGGAGGGTGAACAGCCAGTTGTCGTGGTTCATATAGGCACCAACGATATAGGTAAAAAACGGAATGAGGTCCTTCAATCACAATTTAGGGAGTTAGGAGATAAGTTAAAAAGTAGGACCTCAAAGGTAGTAATCTCAAGATTGCTACCAGTGCCACGAGACAGTCAGAGTAGCAATTCAAGAATAGTCAGAATGAATACGTGGCTTGAGAGATAGTGCAGGAGGGAGGGGTTCAGATTTTTGGGACATTGGAACCGGTTCTGGGGGCGGTGGGACCATTACAAATCGGATGGTCTACACCTGGGCAGGACTGGAACCAATGTCCTCGGGGGTGCTTTTGCTAACATTGTTGGGGAGGTTTTAAACTAATGTGGCAGGGGGATGGGAACCAGATTAGGAAGTTAGAGGTCAGTAAAGAGGCAGCAACTAAAGCCAGTGAGGTGCTAGATAATAAACTCATTATGACAAAAGGGGTAGAGTAGACAGAGAAGAGATGATGAATGCAAAGGGACAGGTGGTCTGAGGTGCATTTGTTTTAATGTGAGAAGTGTAGCAGGTAAGGCAGATGAACTTAGGGCTTGGATTAGTACCTGGGAACATGATGTTATTGGTATTACTGAGACTTGGTTGAGGGAAGGGCAAAATTGGCAACTAAATATCCCAGGGTATAGATGCTTCAGGAGAGGGAGGTAAAAGGGGTGGAGGAGTTGCATTACTGGTCAGAGATGATATCACAGCTGTGATTAAGGAGGGCACTCCGGAGGATTTGAGCATTGAGGCAATATCAGTAGAGCTAAGAAATAGGAAGGGTGCAGTAACATTGTTGAGACTTTACTACAGGCCTCCCAGAAGCGAGCATGAAGTAGAGGTACAAGTATGTAGACAGATTATACAAAAATGTAGGAGCAATAGGGTGTTCGTGATGGGAGATTTTAACTTCCCCAACATTGAATGGGACTCGTAGTGTTGGAGGCGTAGATGGAGCAGAATATGTAAAGAGCATCCAAGAGAGTTTTTTAGAGCAGTATGTAAATAGTCCAACTCGGGAAGGGGCCGTACTGGACCTGGTATTGGGGAATGATCCCGGCCAAGTGGTTGAAGTTTCAGTCAGTGATTACTTTGGGAATAGCGATCACAATTCCGCAAGTTTTAGAATACTCATGGGCAAAAACAAGAGTGGTCCGAAAGCAAGAGTGCTAAATTGGGGGAAGGCCAAGTATAACAAAATTCGGCAGGAGCTAGGGAATGTGGATTGGGAGCAGCTGGTAAAGGGTAAATCCACATTTGAATTGTGGGAGTCTTTTAAGGAAAGGTTGATTAGAGTGCAGGACAGACATGTCCCTGTGAAAATGAGGGATAGAAATGGCAAGATTAGGGAACCATGGATGACGGGTGGAATTGTGAGACTAGCTAAGATGAAAAAGGAAGCATACATACGATCTAGGCAACTTAAAACTGATGAAGCTTTGGAGGAATATCAGGAAAGCAGCACAACTCTCAAACGTGCAATAAAGAGGGCTAAAAGGGGTCATGAAATATCTTTGGCTAACAGAGTTAAGGAAAATCCCAAAGCCTTTTATTCGTATATAAGGAGCAAGAGGGTAACTAGAGAAAGGATTGGCCCACTCAAAGATAAAAGAGGGAATTTATGCATGGAGTCAGAGGAAATGGGTGAGCTTCTTAATGAGTACTTTGCATCGGTATTCACCAAGGAGAGGGACATGACGGATGTTGAGGTTAGGGATGGATGTTTAAATACTCTAGGTCAAGTCGGCATAAGGAAGGGGGAAGTTTTGGGTATTCTAAAAGGCATTAAGGTGGCCAAGCCTCCAGGTCCGGATGGGATCTATCCCAGGTTACTGAGGGAAGCGAGGGACGAAATAGCTGGGGCCTTAACAGATATCTTTCCAGCATCCTTGAGCATGGGTGAGGTATCGGAGGACTGGAGAATTGCTAATATTGTCCCTTTGTTTGAGAAGGGTAGCAGGGATAATCCAGGGAATTATAGACCCGTGAGCTTGACGTCAGTGGGCGGCAAAACTGTTGGAGAAGATACTGAGGGATAGGATCTATTCATATTTGGAAGAAAATAGACTTATCAGTGATAGGCAGCATGGTTTTGTGCAGGGAAAGTCATGTCTTACAAACCTAATAGAATTCTTTGAGGAAGTGACAAAGTTAATTGATGAGGGAAGGGCTGTAGATGTCATATACATGGATTTCAGTAAGGCGTTTGATAAAGTTTCCCATGGCAGGTTGATGGAAAAAGTGAAGTTGCATGGGGTTCAGGGTGTACGAGCTAGATGGATAAAGAACTGGTTGGGCACCAGGAGACAGAGAGTAGTGGTGGAAGAGAGTGTCTCAAAATGGAGAAAGGTGACTAGTGGTGTTCCACAGGGATCCGTGCTCGGACCACTGTTGTTTGTGATATACATAAATGATCTGGACGAAGGTATAGGTGGTCTGATTAGCAAGTTTGCAGATGATACTAAGATTGGTGGAGTTGCAGATAGCGAGGGGGACTGTCAGAGAATACATAGAACATAGAAAATGCAGCACAGAACAGGCCCTTCGGCCCAGGATGTTGTGCCGAACCTTTGTCCTAGATTAATCATAGATTATCATTGAATTTACAGTGCAGAAGGAGGCTATTCGGCCCTTTGAGTCTGCACCGGCTCTTGGAAAGAGCACCATACCCAAACTCAACACCTCCACCCAACACCAAGGGCAATTTGGACATTAAGGGCAATTTATCATTGGCCAATTCACCTAACCCGCACATCTTTGGACTGTGGGAGGAAACCGGAGCACCCGGAGGAAACCCACGCAGACACGGGGAGGACGTGCAGACTCCGCACAGACAATGACCCAAGCCGGAATCGAACCTGGGACCATGGAGCTGTGAAGCAATTGCGCTATCCACAATGCTACCGTGCTGCCCTTAAGAACAAATAAATCTACACTATATCATTTTACCGTCATCCATGTACCTATCCAATAGCTGCTTGAAGGTCCCTAATGTTTCCGACTCAACTACTTCCACAGGCAGTGCATTCCATGCCCCCACTACTCTCTGGGTAAAGAATACAGCAAAATGTAGATAGATTGGAGAGTTGGGCAGAGAAATGGCAGATGGAGTTCAATCCAGGCAAATGCGAGGTGATGCATTTTGGAAGATCCAATTCAAGAGCGGAATATACGGTCAATGGAAGAGTCCTGGGGAAAACTGATGTACAGAGAGATCTGGGAGTTCAGATCCATTGTACCCTGAAGGTGGCAACGCAGGTCGATAGAGTGGTCAAGAAGGCATACAGCATGCTTTCCTTTGAGTACAAGAGTCGGCAGGTCATGTTACAGTTGTATAGGACTTTGGTTTGGCCACATTTGGAATACTGCGTGCAGTTCTGGTCGCCACATTACCAGAAGGTTGTGGATGCTTTAGAGAGGGTGCAGAGGAGGTTCACCAGGATGTTGCCTGGTATGGAGGGTGCTAGCTATGAAGAAAGGTTGAGTAGATTAGGATTGTTTTCATTGGAAAGATGGAGGTTGAGGGGGGAACCTGATTGAGGTCTACAAAATTATGAGAGGTATGGACAGGGTGGATAACAACAAGCTTTTTCCAAGAGTGGAGGTGTCAATTACAAGGGGTCACGATTTCAAGGTGAGAGGGGGATAGTTTAAGGGAGATGTGTGTGGAAAGTTTTTTACGCAGAGGGTGGTGGATGCCTGGAATGCTTTGCCAGCGGAGGTGGTAGAGGCGGGCACGATAGCATCATTTAAGATGCATCTAGACAGATATATGAACGGGCAGGGAACAGAGGGAAGTAGATCCTTGGAAAATAGGCGACAGGTTTAGATAAAGGATCTGGATCGGCGCAGGCTGGGAGGGTCGACCGGCCTGTTCCTGTCCTGTAATTTTCTTTGTTCTTTGTTCAGAGAGTATCTGAGAACCTGGGAAGGTAAGTGCTTTTTATTCATTTTTATTTTAATTACCTTTTCAAATTGTGTGGGGGGGGGGGGGTAAAACTGAAGTGACATCACAGTAAAGCTGTGACCTGATTGGCTGGTTGGGAATCTACACTAAATTTAAAAATTAAGCATTGTTAAACTAATAAAACATAACTACTTAATTATAATTCAGAGGGGTATCTAAGCCAGAGATCGGAGAGTACTGTATTTAGCTTTCACATTTATAGTAGAAATCTAGTGGTAGAAAACATATAGTTAACAGTAACTTAAAAAAAAACATTAAAAAAAATTGAATTTACTAATTAATTGATGCAATGTCAATTAGATGGGCACAGTGCTCTGACTGTGAGATGTGGCAGGTCCGGGAGGCTTCCAGCATCCCGGGTGGCTTCATCAGCAGAAAGTGCACCCAACTAGAGCTCCTCACAGACCGCATGGTTCGGTTGGAACAGCAGTTGGATGCACTTAGGAGCATGCAGGTGGCGGAAAGCGTCATAGATAGCAGTTATATAAATGTGGTCGCACCCAAGGTGCAGGCAGAGAAATGGGAGACCACCAGGAGGGGCAGGCAGTCAGTGCAGGAATCCCTTGTGGTTGTCCCCCTCTCGAACAGGTATACCCCTTTGGATACTGTCGGGGGGCGGGGGATAGCCTATCAGGTGCAAACAGCAGAAACCAGAGCAGCTGGCTCTGATGTTCTGCAGGGAGGGTCAAAGCACAGAAGAGCAATAGTCATAGGGGACTCTATAGTCAGGGGCACAGATAGGCGCTTCTGTGGACGTGAAAGAGACTCCAGGATGGTGTGTTTCCTCCCTGATGCCATCATAGTATATCATAGAATTTACAGTGCAGAAGGAGGCCATTGGCCCATCGAGTCTGCACCGGCTCTTGGAAAGAGCACCCTACCCAAGGTCAGCACTTCCACCCTATCCCCATAACCCAGTAACCCCACCCAACACTAAGGGCAATTTTGGACACTAAGGGCAATTTATCATGGCCAATCCACCTAACCCGCACATCTTTGGACTGTGGGAGGAAACCGGAGCACCCGGAGGAAACCCACGCATACACGGGGAGGATGTGCAGACTCCGCACAGACAGTGGCCCAAGCCGGAATCGAACCTGGGACCCTGGAGCTGTGAAGCAATTGTGCTATCCACAATGCTACCATGCTGCCCTAGACATCATGGTCCAGGATGTCTCCGAACGGGTAACGGGCATCCTGAAGGGGGAAGGCAAACTGGCAGAGGTCTTTGTACATATTGGTACGAACGACATAGGCAGGAAGGGGCATGAGGTCCTGCAGCAGGGGTTCAGGGAGCTAGGCAGAAAGTTAAAAGACAAGACCTCCAGGGTTGTAATCTCGGGATTACTCCCTGTGCCACGTGCCAGTGAGGCTAGAAATAGGAAGATAGAGCAGCTAAACACGTGGCTAAACAGTTGGTGTAGGCGGGAGGGTTTCCGTTATCTGGACCACTGGGAGCTCTTCCGGGGCAGGTGTGACCTGTATAAGAAGGATGGGTTGCATCTAAACTGGAGAGGCATAAATATCTTGGCCGCGAGGTTTGCTAGTGTCACACGGGAGGGTTTAAACTAGTATGGCAGGGGGTGGGTACCGGAGCAATAGGTCAGAAGGTGAAAGCATTGAGGGAGAACTAGGGAATAGGGCCAGTATGTCTCTGAAGAAGAGCAGACAGGGAGATGTTGCTGAAAACAGCGGGTCTGGTGGCCTGAAGTGCATATGTTTTATTGCAAGAAGTATTATGGATAAGGCAGATGAACTTAGAGCTTGGATTAGTACTTGGAACTATGATGTTGTTGCCATTACAGAGACCTGGTTGAGGGAAGGACAGGATTGGAAGCTAAACGTTCCAGGATTTAGATGTTTCAGGCGGGATAGAGGGGGATGTAAAAGGGGTGGCGGTGTTGTGCTGCTGGTTAGGGAGAATATCACAGCAGTACTATGGGAGGACACCTCAGAGGGCAGCGAGGCTATTTGGGTAGAGATCAGGAATAAGAAGGGTGCAGTCACAATGTTGGGGGTTTACTACAGGCCTCCCAACAGCCAGCGGGAGATAGAGGAGCAGATAGGTAGACAGATTTTGGAAACGAGTAAAAATAACAGGATTGTTGTGATGGGAGACTTCAAATTCCCCAATATTGACTGGGACTCGCTTAGTGCTAGGGGCCTGGATGAGGCAGTTTATAAGGAGCATCCAGGAGGGCTGCTTAAAACAATATGTAGACAGTCCAAATAGGGAAGGGACTGTACTGGACCTGGTATTGGGGAATGAGCCCGGCCAGGTGGTAGAAGTTTCAGTAGGGGAGCATTTCGGGAACAGTGACCACAATTCAGTAAGTTTTAACGTGCTGGTGGTCCTAGGGTGAATGTGCTAAATTGGGGGAAGGCTAATTATAACAATATTAGGCGGGAACTGAAGAACCTAGATTGGGGGACGATGTTTGCGGGTAAATCAACATCTGACATGTGGGAGGCTTTCAAATGTCAGTTGAAAGGAATTCAGGACTGGCATGTTCCTGTGCGGAAGAAGGATAAATAGGGCAATTTTGGGGAACCTTGGATGACGAGTGATATTGTAGGCCTCGTCAAAAAGAAAAAGGAGGCATTTGTCAGGGCTAGAAGGCTAGGAACAGATGAAGCCTGTGTGGAATATAAGGAAAGTAGGAAGGAACTTAAGCAAGGAGTCAGGAAGGATAGAAGAGGTCACGAAAAGTCATTGGCAAATAGGGTTAAGGAAAATCCCAAGGCTTTTTACACGTACATAAAAAACAAGAGGGTAGCCAGGGAAAGGGTTGGCCCACTGAAGGATAGGCAAGGGAATCTACGTGTGGAGCCAGAGGAAATGGGTGAGGTACTAAATTAATACTTTGCATCAGTATTCACCAAAGAGAAGGAATTGGTGGATGCTGAGTCTGGAGAAGGGTGTGCAGATAGACAGGGTCACATTGAGATCCAAAAAGACGAGGAGTTGGGCGTCTTGAAAAATATTAAGGTAGAAAAGTCCCCAGGGCCGGATAGGATCTACCCCAGAATACTGATGGAGGCGAGAGAGGAAATTGCTGAGGCCTTGACAGAAATCTTTGGATCCTCACTGTCTTCAGGTGATGTCCCGGAGGACTGGAGAATAGCCAATGTTGTTCCTTTGTTTAAGAAGGGGAGCAAGGATAATCCAGGGAACTACAGGCCGGTGAGCCTTACGTCAGTGGTAGGGAAATTACTGGAGAGAATTCTTCGAGACAGGATCTACTCCCATTTGGAAGCAAATGGACGTATTAGTGAGAGGCAGCACGGTTTTGTGAAGGGGAGGTCGTGTCTCACTAACCTGATAGAGTTTTTCGAGGAGGTCACTAAGATGATTGATGCAGGTAGGGCAGTGGATGTTGTCTATATGGACTTCAGTAAGGCCTTTGACAAGGTCCCTCATGGTAGACTAGTACAAAAGGTGAAGTCACACGGGATCAGGGGTGAGCTGGCAAGGTGGATACAGAACTGGCTAGGCCATAGAAGGCAGAGAGTAGCAATGGAGGGATGCTTTTCTAATTGGAGGGCTGTGACCAGTGGTGTTCCACAGGGATCAGTGCTGGGACCTTTGCTCTTTGTAGTATATATAAATGATTTGGAGGAAAATGTAACTGGTCTGATTAGTAAGTTTGCAGACGACACAAAGGTTGGTGGAATTGCGGATAGCGATGAGGACTGTCGGAGGATACAGCAGGATTTAGATTGTCTGGAGACTTGGGCGGAGAGATGGCAGATGGAGTTTAATCTGGACAAATGTGAGGTAATGCATTTTGGAAGGTCTAATGCAGGTAGGGAATATACAGTGAATGGTAGAACCCTCAAGAGTATTGAAAGTCAAAGAGATCTAGGAGTACAGGTCCACAGGTCATTGAAAGGGGCAACACAGGTGGAGAAGGTAGTCAAGAAGGCATACGGCATGCTTGCCTTCATTGGCCGGGGCATTGAGTATAAGAATTGGCAAATCATGTTGCAGCTGTATAGAACCTTAGTTAGGCCACACTTGGAGAATAGTGTTCAATTCTGGTCGCCACACTACCAGAAGGATGTGGAGGCTTTAGAGAGGGTGCAGAAGAGATTTACCAGAATGTTGCCTGGTATGGAGGGCATTAGCTATGAGGAGCGGTTGAATAAACTCGGTTTGTTCTCTCTGGCTGGCGAACTGTAACTAGCAGGGTACTGCAGGGTTCAATCTTCGTACCTCAACTGTTTACAATTTATATAAATGATGTGCAAACAGGGACAGGGTGGATGATTGATACTAAAATAGGTGGGAAAGCAGGCAGTGAAGAGGAGATAAAGATTTTAAAGAAGGATATAAATAGGCTAAGAGATTGGGCCAGAATTTGTGAGTTGAATTTTAATGTAGTTAAGTGTGAGGTTATCCATTTTAGCCGAAAAAATAGAAAGGCATATTATTATCTAAATTGAAAGCAGATTCAAGATGTATCTGGGCAGAGGGATCTGGGTGTCTATGTTCATGAATTGCAGAAAGTTGATATGCAGGTACTGCATGTAATTAAAAGGGCAAATGGAATGTCAATGTTTATTGCAAAAGGACTGGAGTATAAAAGTAGAGAAGTGTTGTTGCAATTGTATAAGGTGTTGGTGAGACGACATCTGGATTATTGTGTCCAGTTTTGTTGTCCTTATTTGAGGAAGGCTGTGGTGGCTTTGGAGGAAGTTCAGAGGAGGTTCACCAGATTGATTCCGGGGATGAAAGGTTGACCTATGAGGAGAGATTAAACAGTTTGGGCTTATACTCACTGGAGTTTAAAAGGATGAGAGGGGAACCGATCGAGGTGTGTAAAATACTAAATGGGATTGATAAAGTAAACGTAGACCAAATGTTTCCCCTTGTAGGGAAATCTGGAACAAGATGATATAGGTTAAGAGGTGGTAGATTTAAAACTGAGATGAAGAGGAACTACTTCTCGCAGAGGGTGGTGAATTTGTGGAACTCGTTGCCCCGTAGTGCAGAGGAACCTGTCATTAAATGGTTTCAAGAAAAAGATAGGTATATTGTTGATTTTAAAAATCGGTTAAAGGGATATGGGCAACAGGTGGGGAGGTGGATTTGAGCCCAGGAAGAGATCAGCCATGATCTAATTGAATGGCAGAGAAAGCTTGCTGGGGTGAATTGTCTACTTCTCCTAATTCCTATGTTCCTATGCGCTTGCTCTGTCTCTTGCTGACTTGTATTTAGCTGCTGAAGTGCAAAGGGACTTGGGAGTCCTAGTCCAGGATTCTCGAAAGGTAAACTTGCAGGTTGAGTCCGTAATTAAGAAAGCAAATGCAATGTTGTCATTTATCTCAAGAGGCTTGGAATATAAAAGCAGGGATGTACTACTGAAGCTTTATAAAGCATTAGTTAGGCCCCATTTAGAATACTGTGAGCAATTTTGGGCCCCACACCTCAGGAAGGACATACTGGCACTGGAGCGGGTCCAGCGGAGATTCACACAGATGATCCCAGGAATGGTAGGCCTGACATACGATGAACGTCTGAGGATCCTGGGATTATATTCATTGGAGTTTAGGAGGTTGAGGGGAGATCTAATAGAAACTTACAAGATAATGAATGGCTTAGATAGGGTGAACGTAGGGAAGTTGTTTCCATTAGCAGGGGAGACTAGGACTCGGGGGCACAGCCTTAGAATAAAAGGGAGTCACTTTAGAACAGAGATGAGGAGAAATTTCTTCAGCCAGAGAGTGGTGGGTCTGTGGAATTCATTGCCACAGAGGGCGGTGGAGGCTGGGACGTTGAGTGTCTTTAAGACAGAAGTTGATAAATGCTTGATTTCTCGAGGAATTAAGAGCTATGGAGAGAGAGCGGGTAAATGGAGTTGAAATCAGCCATGATTGAATGATGGAGTGGACTCGATGGGCCGAATGGCCTTACTTCCACTCCTATATCTTATGGTCTTATGGTCTTATAGCTCCCAGTTAAGCAACGCCTTAATTTTAAAACTCTAATTCTTGTTTTCAAATCCCTCCATTGCCACTTTGACAAAGCTTCTGGTCTATTGCCTTACTTCCTTATATGGCTTGGTGCTAAATAGTGCTCCTATGAAGTGTGTTGAGACATTTTATTATGTTAAAGAAGCTATTTAATTACAAGTACACTTAATTTGAGTACACTAAGGTGGCATGGTGGACCAGTGTTGAGCACTGCTGCCTCACGGCGCCGAGGACCCAGGATCGATCCTGGCCCCGGGTCACTGTCCGTGTGGAGCTGGCACATTCTTCCTGTGTCTGTGTGGGTATCACCCCAATGACCCAAAGATGCTCACGATAGGATTGACCACACTAAATTGCCCCTTAATTGGAAAAAAATAATTTGGTACTCTAAATTTATTTTAAAAAATTCAAGTGCACAATTACCCCTATTTTTCTCACTAATTTGGTTATATTAGGAACCAATCATTTATTTTATTTGTAAATCGTCCAGCTATCCTGCCCCCAATACTAAATATATAAATGCTAGATCATTGACTGCCTCATGACTCTTGACAAATCTTTAAATTATGGCTATTGTCAGAAGATTTCAAATATTTTTTGTGTTTCTTCTGTCCTCAATACAGTGAAGCAGGGGAAATGAATATTTCTCATACAATAAAGCAAATGGAGTTAGAATTTCTGTGCAAAACTACTAATCTATGTAGTCTATGGGTGATTCAGCAGAGCAAGGGTTATTATGGGACTAGGCAAACAGTGTGGCCCACAGTGATGAAGAGTCACATGATAGCAGACTGTGTAGATGAGTCTGGAAGAAGCCAGCATGGAGATAGCACCCATGCAGGGTTGTAACTTGGAGATGTATATTGTTCTGAGTTGTTAATAAAAACTTAATGTTAAACCATACAAGCCTCCAGACCTCTCTCTGCGACACTATGTGGTATACACCACTGTTGTATTATATTGTGTATACTGCACTGCATACAAGGGTATTACGGTAAGGCCCTTGTACTACAGGTACGGGGGTAGATCCCTGCCTGCTGGCTCTGCCCAGTAGGCGGAGTATAAATGTGTGTGCTCTCCGAACTGCAACCATTTCGACAGCAGCTATAGGAGGCCACACATCTCTGTGTAATAAAGCCTCGATTACTCTTTACTCTCGCCTCGTAATTGATAGTGCATCAATTTATTACACAGAGATTTTACAAAGATGGATCTTTGTGTGGACACCGCCAGTGGCCACCCCATCGTGGACCCCATCAGCGACCACCCCCAGTCAACCCCACGCTTGCGCTGCGCGGCAGCCAACCAACCCCGGGGGACCCAAGTGCTACTTCTACGGACAGACAAAACACCCACGGCAGCGCAGCCCGGCGTGGAGTGCGCTCTGTAAGGCCTGCGGCAAGAAATGACATTTCGCTGCAGTGTGCCAGGCCCGCTCAATCGCCGCTATTGTCATAGCACCCACTGCGTGCGGCCAGTGGGCGCCGCCATCTTCCTCGCCTCAGACCACGTGCGGCCAGTGGCTGCCGCCATCTTGCTCCCCTCACAACATGTGCGGCCCGTGGGCGTTGCCATCTTGCTTCCCTCACAACCAATGGGCGGAGCCATCTTGCCTGCCTCAGGACATGTGCGGCCAGTGGGCGCCGCCAACTTCCCTGCCTCAGGACCCCTGCCCGTCGGGCACCTCATCGGGCCGCTCATCGCCTGCAACTGCCGACGACCAGCCGCGTCTCGCCTCCGTCACGATCGACCAGTTCCGACCGCACAACCTCACGACCGCGTCGACAAAGGTGAATGTCGACGGGCATGAGATATCCTGCCTTCTGGACTCCGGGAGCACTGAGAGCTTCATCACCCCGTTACGGTAAGGCGCTGCTCCCTTGTGGTACACCCCATTAACCAAAGAATCTCCCTGGCCTCCGTATCCCACTCCGTGGCGATCCGGGGGTACTGCATCGCCGCCCTCCCCATCCAGGGCATAGAGTTCAGCGGCTTCCAGCTCCACGTCCTCCCCAACCTCTGCGCTGCCTTGCTACTCGGCCTGGACTTCCAGTGCAACCTCCAGAGCTTAACCCTGAAATTTTGCGGGTCCCTACCACCCCTTACTGTATGCGGCCTCACGACCCTTAAGGTCGACCCGCCTACTCTGTTTCCAAACCTCACCCCGGATTGAAAACCCGTTGCCACCAGGAGCAGATGGTACAACGCCCAGGACGGGACCTTCATCAGGTCTGAGTTCCAGCGGGTGCTGCGGGAAGGTATCATCGAGGCCAGCAACAGCCCCTGGAGAGCCCAAGTGGTAGTGGTGAAAACGGGGGAGAAAAACAGGATGGTCATTGACTACAATCAGACCATCAATCGGTACACGCAGCTCGATGCGTACCCCCTCCCACGCATATCTGATAAGGTCAATCAGATTTCACATTACCGGGTCTTCTCGACAGTGGACCTGAAATCTGCCTACCACCAGCTCCCCATTCGCAACGTGGACCACCCGTACACTGCATTTGAAGCGGATGGCCGCCTTTACCATTTCCTTAGGGTTCCCGTTGGTGTTACTAACAAGGTCTCGGTTCTAGGGCCCAACCCCGATCGCATGCGCCCCCTCATGGATCTCCCCCTTCCCCACTGTTTCAAGGCCCTCAAACGATGCCTGGGGTTCTTTTCGTACTGCGCCCAGTGAGTCCCTAACTATGCGGACAAGGCCCGCCTACTCATCCACTCCACCGGTTACCCACTGACGGCCGAGGCTCACCAGGCCTTCAACCGTATCAAGGCCGACATCGCCAAGGCCGCGTTGCACGCGGTCGACGAGACGCTCCCCTCCCAGGTTGAGAGCGATGCATCAGACGTCGCTGTGGCCGCCACCCTCAACCAGGCAGGCAGGCCCGTGGCATTTGTTTCCGGCACCCTCCAAAATTCAGCACTCCTCCGTCGAAAAGGAGGCCCAAGCTACCGTTGAAGCTGTGCGGTACTGGAGGCATTACCTGGCCGGCAGGATATTCACTCTCCTCACTGACCAACGGTCGGTTGCCTTCATGTTCAACAACACACAGCGGGGCAAGATCAAAAATGATAAGATCTTGCAGTGGAGGATCGAGCTCTCCACCTTTAATTACGAGATTTTGTATTGCCCCGGTAAGCTCAATGAGCCCCCAGAGCCCTGTCCCGAGGTACATGTGCCAGCGCACAAGTGGATCGACTCCGGACCCTGCACGGCGATCTCTGTCACCCAGGGGTTGTCATATTATCAGGTATTACAGTATTACAGTACCCGAGAGGCTGAAGACCATTGGTTAAACCTAGTAGTTTACCATTGGCTGTTGGTACGTAGCTCCGCCCAGACAGACGGGGTATAAGAACTGGTGCCATCCCAGCAGCCCTCATTTCTTTTTTTTAAAAAATGTTTTTATTCTCCATTTTCACATTTTCCTTCAAAATTTATACCCCACCCACAGATGCCATCCTCCCACCATCCCAAACAACGGCCCCCCTGTCAATATATGCATCCAATAAAACAAACCCTCCCACGGTGGCAACAAAAAACAAAGGAGAAAAAGAGAAAGGAGTCCGGGTCGCCCATGGTCACCATTGACCTATAGAGTCCACTCCCCCTCCCCCCCCCCCCCCCCACACTCAACGCCATCCAACCGCTGAAAGGTTGATACCCAAGAGTTGTACACCCCTCCTCCCCCCGTTCTCCAACTCATCCCGTCCACTGCCTCTTGTAAAACTCCTCCCCCCAACCTTGGTTCCTTCCCCCCAACTTTCCACCCCGGCTAGACGACTCGGACCCTGTTCTGCCAGGCTCCGATGGCCGCAGCCCCTCCCCCTACCTCACTCACGTTCACTGGCCGGCTTAAACCGGCCAGCATGGAGGCCCCCGCCCAGGTCCCTTTCCCCCTTGCCCGGCCCTAGGAAAGCCCAGAAATCCCCTTTTAGCACACAAACCCCGCATATCCACCTACACCCCAAAGAGCCCTCATTTCGAGTGAAAGTCCCATCACTCCCCTTATCCAAATATATACAACATTACTCCTTTAGCCCATACACCCGCACGCAGTGAAACAAAAAAAGAAAAAAATACAGTCAGTCATGAGGTCACATCGGCCATTTCTCAATTTCTCAGTTCTGCCACAGTCCTTCTGCCTTCGCAAACTCCTCCGCTGCTTCCGCCGTTCCAAAATAAAAGTCCCTGAGCTTGTAAGTCACCCTCAGCTTCGCTGGATATACAATGCCGCACTGCACCTTGCTAATGTACAGTGCCCTCTTCACCCGGTTGAAGGCAGCCCGCCTCCTCGCCAGCTCCACCGTAAAGTCCTGGTATACACGTATACCAGCTCCAGCCCACTGCACCACCCGCTTCTGCTTGGCCCAGCTCAGAACCTTCTCCTTCACACTGTACCTATGGAAGCACAGAGTCACTACCCTTGGCGGCTCACTCGCCATTGGTACAGGCTTCCACGACCGATGAGCCCGATCCAGTTCATATCGGGAAGGATCCTCCCCCTCCCCCAATAGTTTCGCCAGCATCGCGGCAAAGTACTCAGTCGGCTTCGGTCCTTCAACTCCTTCGGGCAGCCCCACAATCCTCAAATTCTATCGCCCGGATCTGTTTTCCAGGTCTTCCATTTTTCCTCGCAGATCCTTGTTAATGTCCATCACCTTTCGCATCTCCTTCCCCATCGAGGCAAGTTGATCACCGTGCTGCAATAATGTCTCCTCCACTTCCTTCAGCGCCTCCCCTTGCTCTCGCACCTCCACCACTGCGCTCGCCACCGCCGTCATCACCGGGGAAATCGCCTCCTCCACCAGCGCACTCAAAACCTCTCTCATCTCCTTCCTCATTGTCTCCATGTATCTTGTAAACTGTATTTCGAATTCCGCAGCCATCACCTTAGTTATTTCTTCAGCCGTAAGCAATGCGGGCTCCACTGGTGCTCCAGCCTCCATTTTCTTTGGGGACCCCGCGGTGACCTTTCCACTCCCCGACGGACCTTCAGCTGTTTTCTTTACGGACGATTTTTTGCTTACCCTCGACATTCTTCTTCACCGTGCCTTTACTGTTTCTTCCTGCTTTTGCCGCCTCCGTGGACCCTGGGACCGGGCTTAAAGCCCCAAAAATGCCGTTCCCGATCGGAGCCCTCCATTGTGCGGCTGCCTCCCGCCCGCCGTCACCGGACGTTCCGCCCTCATTTCTATACCGAAGCTGCTGGGGAACAGTTCTAGTCAATTAAAGCCTTCAGTTATGTTACTACTTCGTCTTTGATTGTAATTGATCGCGCATCAATTTAATCGACTAGATTTAAGCTGAAAGGATGGATCTCCGAATCAAACCGGAGTATCTACAACTCAGCCCCCACGCGGAGAACTCAGTGGCGATATTTAAGCACTGGCTGGCGTGCTTTAAAGGTTATCTCGAGACGGCCGGAGGCACCCCCTCAGGAGAACAGAAACTGCATCTCCTGCACTCAAGGGTAAGCCCTGGGATCTACACCCTTATCGAGGAGGCGGAGGACTTCGACGCTGCGGTCGAGCTGTTAAAAGGACATTATATCCGCCCTCTAAATCAAGTCGACGCCTGTCACCTGCTTGCAACTAGACGGCAAACCCCCGGGGAATCGTTGGAGGAGTTCTACCGTGCGCTGCTGGTGCTGGGCAGAAACTGTGGCTGCTCGCACGTTTCGGGGAGCGAGCACATGGAACCTCTAATCCGGGATGCCTTCGTAGCAGGTATGAGCTCCTCAGAGATCCGCCAAAGACTTTTAGAAAAAGACACCCTGGGACTTAGAGAGGCACGGGCCCTGGCAGGGTCCATGGATGTTGCCCCCAGAAACGCGCAGTCCTATGCGCCCGACCGCGCGGCGGCCCCCTGTGCTGCGTGGCATCCCGCAGCGGCAGCCCCACAGACCTTCCCCGTGTCCCCGCAGGCCTGCGCTGTAAGACAGCCCACTATCTCCGTCGGGCCCCACTGTTTCTTCTGCGGGCAGGCGAAGCATTCCCCCCAGCGCTGCCCGGCCCGCACCTCCACTTGCAAAGGGTGCGGCAAGAAGGGCCATTTTGTGGGGGTCTGCCAGGCACGAGCCATGGCCGCGGTCTCCAGCAACTCCGGACCGCCGCGACAACCTACCCTTCGGGCCCCAGGCGGCCAGCACTCACCGCCACCCCCCTATCCTAGGGCCACGTGCGACCCACGGGTACGGCCATCTTTCCCCTCGGACACCACGCTGGACGGATGGGCTCCGCCATTTTGTCCATCCCCGCCGCCATTTTGTCCATCCCCGACCACTATGGGCGACCCATGGGAGACGCCATCTTGGATGGGGCCCCAGGCCCCCAGCACGGCCGACTACACGCTGCCCGATTAAAACCTGCAATTGCTTCATCTGGCCTCGGTGACTCTGGACCAAAATCGACCTCGGACACTCGCAACAGCAATGACGACGGTCTTCATCAACGGCCACGAGACGTCTTGCCTGACCGACTCTGGGAGCACGGAAAGCTTTGTACACCCCGACAGGGTAAGGCGCTGTTCACTTGTTACCCACCCAGTAAACCAATGAATCTCCCTGGCCACCGGGTCACACTCGGTGGAGATAAAGGGGCCTAGCAAACCTCACTGTCCAAGGCAGGAATTTCAACAAGTTCCGCCTTTATGTCCTGTCGCACCTCTGCGCGGCTACACTCCTGGAGTTGGACTTCCAATGTAACTTGCAAAGCCTGACCTTTAAATTCGGCGGCCCTATACCCCCCCTTACTGTCTGCGGCCTCGCGACCCTTAAGGTCGACCCGCCTTCCCTGTATGCGAACCTCACCCTGGATTGCAAACCCGTCGCCACCAGGAGCAGACGGTACAGTGCCCAGGACCGGACCTTCATCAGGTCAGAGGTCCAAAGGCTACTGAGGCAAGGGGTCATCGAACCTAGCAACAGTCCCTGGAGAGCTCAAGTAGTGGTGGTAAAGACCGGGGAGAAACATAGGATGGTCATTGACTACAGTCAGACCATCAACAGGTTAACGCAGCTAGACTCGTACCCTCTCCCCCGCATATCCGACCTGGTAAACAGGATCGCGCAATTAAAGGTCTTCTCCACGGTGGATCTCAAGTCCGCCTACCATCAGCTACCCCTCCGTACTAGTAACAGCAAATACACTGCCTTCGAAGCAGATGGGCGGCTCTATCAATTTTTAAGGGTTCCCTTTGGTGTCACTAATGGGGCTTCGGTCTTCCAACGAGAGATTGACAGAATGGTTGACCGGTACGGCTTACGCGCAACGTTCCCGTATCTTGATAACGTCACCATCTGCGGCCATGACCAGCAGGATCACGACACCAACCTCCGAAAATCTCTCCAGACGGCGAAAATCCTTAACTTAATGTATAATAAGGATAAATGTATATTTAGCACAGCCATCCTCGGCTACGTGGTGCGAAATGGAGTTATAGGCCCCGACCCTGAACGCATGCGCCCCCTTATGGAATTCCCCATCCCTCACTGCTCCAAGGCCCTGAAGCGCTGCCTCAGGTTTTTCAGTTATTACGCCCAGTAGGTCCCTAACTATGCAGACAAAGCCCGACCCCTAATCCAGTCTGTGGTGATACACCACTGTACCTCCCTACCATTGTACATAGTATATAATAGTTGTGCGTAACGTGGCCCTGTAATACTGTGTATTGTACTGTAACTCTGCAGAGGTTCGGTCACTGGTAGGTAACCCGACCTGGCCACGGAGAGCTCCGCCTTAGCCACTCCCCCGGGAGTCAGTATAAGAACCTCTTCTGGGACAGGCCCCATTCTGTCTGGGGTCGTCTGTGTCGGGTAAGCCTCCCATGTAGTATATTAAAGCCTGAGTTAAAGTCTCACATGTCTTTGTGGTTCTTGACGCTCAGCGCATCACAGTCCACAACCTTCCCCCTGTCGACGGAGGCCCACCAGGCCTTCAGCCGCATCAAGGCAGACATTGCAAAGGCCACGATGCGCGCCATTGACGAGTCCCTCCCCTTCCAGGTCGGGAGCGATGCATCCGATGTAGCTCTGGCCGCTACTCTCAACCAAGCGGGCAGACCCGTGGCCTTCTTCTCCCGTATCCTCCATGCTTCCAAAATTCGCCATTCCTCAGTCGAAAAAGACGCACAAGCCATAGTAGAAGCTGTGCAACATTGGAGGCATTACCTGGCCAGCAGGAGATTCACTCTCCTCACTGACCAACGGTCGGTGGCGTTCATGTTCGATAATGCACAGCGGGACAAGATAAAAAACGACAAGCTAGAACTCTCCACCTACAAGTACGAGATCTTGTACCATCCTGGGAAGCTAAACGACCCTCCTGATGCCCTGTCTGAGGTACCCTCAATAATGATGCTTAGAGATTAAACTGTAAAGAAGGCTTTATTAGGCTAATAACTATGCTACAGATTTGGACGAGAGCTGACTGCTATACAGACCATGAGGCAGGCCTTTATGTATGGCTCCCAGATGGGCGGAGCCAGAGGCGGAGTCCCCAGGGTTCCAAGCCTGGTCTTAAAGGGGACATCACCTTACATGACGATAAGGCAGTAACCGTTCATCACATTCACCCCCTGTTTAAAAAGGAGTCCGGCGGGGGCGAAGTGCCATCATAGGTCCATCCGTCTCGGCGGCCGGATCGTCCTCCTCGATCTCCTCAGTTCGGGCGGTGGTGCGGCGGGCACGGACGTCCCGGTTGAGGGCACATCCGGGAGCACAGCAGTCGGAGCTTCGGTCCGGGTCGGGGCAGAGGAACGAGGCAGGGCCGGGGGTAGTGGAGCCGGGGCAGAGGAACTAGGCAGGGCCGGGGGTAGCAGAGCCGGCGCCGGCGGGGTGTGTAAAGGGGGGGGCGCACGGTAGGAGCTCACCAACGGGTGGTAGGGCCGGAAGGGGGTGTGTTGTAGGGGGCGACGGGTCCTGCAGGGGAGCGGCGCGGGAAGGGGCGTCTGTGGTGGAGGATCCAGCGGGCGCCAGATCCCGGAGGGAAACCGTATCTTGCCTGCCGTCGGAGTACTCCACGTAGGCGAAAAACAGGTCCCGGAGCTGTCAGCCAAGGTGGAAGCGAGACCCCGGAGGTAGACTTCCTGGGGAAGCGAAACAATCGCTCATGAGGGGTCTCATTTGTGGCCGTGCAGAGGAGTGACCTAATGGAGTGTAGGGCATCGGGTAGGACCTCCTGCCAGCGGGTGGTTGGGAGATTTCTCGACCGCAGGGCCAGAAGGACAGCCTTCCACACGGTCGCGTTCTCCCTCTCCACCTGCCCGTTTCCCCGTGGGTTATAGCTGGTCGTTCTGCTCGAGGCGATGCCTTTGCTGAGCAGATACTGACGCAGTTCACCGCTCATGAACGATGTACCCCGGTCGCTGTGGATATAAGCAGGGAAACCGAACAGGGTGAAGATGCTGTGCAGTGCCTTAATCACCGTGGCTGAGGTCATGTCGGTGCAGGGAATGGCGAGTGGGAAACGGGAGAACTCATCGATCACGGTGAGGAAATAGGCATAACGGTTGGTGGACAGGAGGGGCCCCTTGAAGTCCACGCTCAGTCGCTCAAAGGGGCCCGAGGCCTTCACGAGCCGAACCTTGTCTGGCCGATAGAAGTGCGGTTTGCACTCCGCACAGACCTGGCAGGCCCTGACCATGGCCTTGACCTCCTTGGTTGAGTAAGGTAGGTTGCGGGACTTGATGAAATGGACGAGCCGGGTAACCCCCGGGTGGCAGAGGTCATTGTGGATGGCTTGCAGGCGGTCCTCCTGCGCGTTGGCGCATGTGCCGCGGGACAGGGCATCTGGGGGCTCGTTGAGCTCCCCTGGACGATACTTGATATCGTACGAGTAGGTGGAGAGTTCGATCCTCCACCTCAAAATTTTATCGTTTTTTATTTTGGCCCGTTGCGTGTTATCGAACATATAGGCGACCGACCGTTGGTCGGTGATGAGGGTAAACCTCCTACCGGCGAGGTAGTGTCTCCAGCGCCGCACAGCCTCCACAATGGCTTGTGCCTCCTTCTCGACTGCAGAGTGTCGAATCTCGGAGGCGGTGAGGGCTCGGGAGAAGAACGCTACTGGTCTGCCTCCTTGATTGAGGGTAGCAGCCAGGGCGATGTCTGATGCATCGCTCTCTACCTGGAAAGGGATGGTTTCGTCCACCGCGTGCATGGCGGCCTTGATGATGTCGGCCTTGATGCGGTTGAAGGCCAATTGAGCCTCAGCCGAGAGGGGAAAAGTGGTGGTCTTTAGGAGTGGGCGGGCTTTGTCCGCATACTTGGGGACCCACTGGGCGTAATAGGAGAAAAGCCCCAAGCACCGTTTGAGGGCCTTGAGGCTGCGGGGGAGAGGGAGTTCCTTAAGGGGGCGCATGCGGTCGGGGTCGGGACCTAGGACCCCGTCTTCCACGACATAGCCGAGGATGGCCAGCCGGGTGGTGTGGAAAACGCATTTGCCCTCGTTATAGGTCAGGTTAAGGGCTCGGGCGGTCTGGAGGAACTTTTTGAGGTTAGCGTCATGGTCCTGCTGATCATGGCCGCAGATGGTGACATTGTCCAAGTACGGGTATGTAGCCTGCAAACTGTACTGGTCCACCATTTGGTCCATCGCCCTTTGAAAGACGGAGACCCCATTTGTGATACCAAAGGGGACCCTGAGGAAGTGGAAGAGCCGGCCGGCTGCTTCGAAGGCAGTATAGGAGCGGTCTTTTGGTCGGATGGGGAGCTGGTGGTAGGCAGATTTGAGGTCGACCGTGGAAAAGACTCGGTATTGGGCGATCCGATTTACCATTTCCGCGATGGTAGCATCAAGCTGCGTGAATCGGTTTATGGTCTGGCTATAATCCACGACCATCCGTTTCTTCTCCCCGGAGCGGACTACCACCACTTGCGCTCTCCAAGGGCTGTTGCTAGCCTCGATGACCCCCTCTCCCAGTAAACGCTGGACCTCTGACTTGATAAAAGCCATATCTTGGGCACTGTAGCGCCGGCTCCTGGTGGCGACGGGCTTACAGTCGGGAGTGAGGTTAGCGAATAGCGAGGGGGGTGCGACTTTCAGTGTCGCAAGGCAGCACACCGTGAGGGGGGGCAAGGGTCCGCCGAACTTCAGTGTCAGGCTTCGGTGGCTGCACTGGAAATCCAGTCCGAGCAGCAGGGTGGCACAGAGGTGAGGGAGGATATAAAATTTGAAACGGGTGTATTTGGCACCCTGGATCGAGAGATCCGCAATACAGTACCCCATGATTTGTACCGAGTGGGACCCAGATGCGAGGGCTATGGTTTGGGATGCGGGATGGGTGCGTAGGGAGCAGCGCCTTACCGTTTCAGGGTGGATAAAGCTCTCCGTGCTCCCGGAGTCGAAGAGGCATGCAGTGTCGTGCCCGTTGACCTGGACCTGCGTCATGGAGTTCTGCAGGTGTTTTGGCCGAGTTTGATCGAGGGTGATCGCACCCAGTCGCGGGTAGTCGGAGTCATCAGCCGAGTCGGACTCGTAAAATGGCCGCTGCCGTCGGTCGCACGTGTCGGGTCGAGAAGATGGCCGCCATGATTCGCACGAGGCTGATGGCGCGTCAGAAGAGGGCGTGTCGGGTCGGTGCGCAGCAGCATTGCGAGGCCTGCGGGCCTGAGAGCCTGATTTTCGGGCCGGCTGTTCTTTGTTTTTCTGGCCCCTGGGTCTGGCCAGGCAGACCCTCGCAAAGTGCCCTTTCTTCCCGCAGTCGCTGCAGATCGCGGAGCGGGCTGGGCAGCGTGGGCGTGGGTGCTGGCCCTGCCCGCAGAAGTAGCAAGGTGTGCCCCCATGGTGAGCGGGTCGCCGCGTGGCGCAGGCCTGTAATACGGGTGAGTCTGAGGAAGTCCGGGGGGGGGCTGGCAGAGTCCGCGGGGTACGTACCCAAGTTATGTCGGGCCACCTCCAGCGAGGAGGCGAGTGTTAGCGTCTCCTGGAGGTCTTTTGCCCCGTTTTCGAGCAGCCGCTGCCGGATGTAGGTCGAGCGGATTCCGGAAACGAAAGCATCCCTGATGTGCAGGTTCATATGGACTTCCCCTGTCACATCTTGATGGTCACAGTCCCTGGCAAGCGCGGTGAGTTTCTCAACAAACTCGTCGAGCGATTCCCCCGAGTGCTGCCGGCAGGTAGAGAGCAGATGCCGGGCGTGCACCTCATTGACGGGTTTGACAAACCGCTTGCGGAGCAACTCAATCGCTTCCTCATAAGTCGTCGCCTTTTCGAGCGTGGCGGAGATTCTGTGACTCACCCGGCCGTGGAGTAGACGCAGCTTGCGTGGCCCTAGGATGGGAATCTCTGCGGAGTCCAGGTAGGCCTCGAAGCACCGCAGCCAGTATTTAAACATTTCCTTTGCCTCCGGCGTTCGTGCTTCGAGATTGAGCTTCTTTTAGGCCTGCATCCATCCTGAATCTAGTTTAGTCTAATAAATTGAGGTACCCTTAATAATGACGCTTAGAGATTAAACTGTAAAGAAGGCTTTATTAGACTAATAACTATGCTACAGCTATGGACGAGAGCTGACTGCTATACAGACCATGAGGCAGGCCTTTATGTATGGCTCCCAGATGGGTGGAGCCAGAGGCGGAGTCCCCAGGGTTCCAAGCCCGGTCTTAAAGGGGACATCACCTTACATGATGATAAGGCAGTAACCGTTCATCACAGTTCCCAAACATTCTGGTCTGCATGGGTGAGGGGGGGACATGTTAACATGGCGCATACACCCTTGCACAACGAGGTACCATGGGATACATGGTGGCCCCGGTTGTCTCCGTGCGCCTGGGCCACGCATGCTCCCCCTGCCTGCCTGTGCACCTGCTCCTGCCGCTGGTCCCTGCTGCCAGGGCCACCATTTTATGTCACTACCCTCACTGGCGGCTGCCGTCGGTGTGGCCCTGGGTGTTCCCGCCGGTGGGTGTCGCCGGTTGAATGGAGTGGCCGGGGAGGGAGGCGGCACCCACCTATACGACTGTTAACCCTTCATTTACACAGGGTGGTTAGCCAACAAGATGACCACCGTCATAGGGCTCGGTGCGTGGGCACCGCCCTGTCATGTCGGGGGCTCCCCAACTGCTCGGCCTGCCCCCCCTCTTCCCCTCCTCCGACCCTGGCAGGCTCCCCCCCGCCCCCCCCCCCCCCCCCCCTGCCCCCCTCCCCCTGCAGAAAGCACGGCCGGTGTCTGTTTCGGGAGCCCGGGGTCAACTCCTACCTCTTCCCGCCGCCGCATCAGCCAGCACGCCGGCATGCCGATTTTGTATCGGTGGTTAGAACCACACCAATGGGACTTCGGGCCATCTGGGCCGCAGAATCGTTCAGGCCCCGGAGAATTGGTTGTCGGGGCACCTAATGCGATTCTCCAGGCCGTGCGGCGGGCGCCGTGATTCCGTCGTGTTGGGGGGTCTGGAGAATCAGAAACCGGCGTCAAAGCCGATTTCGGTGTTGAAGCCGATTCTCTGGTCGATCGTGTTTCACGATTTTGGGGCGGAGCTGTGGAGAATCCAGCCCCAGCACTCCTCTGAATTCTCCCTCAGTGTACCCGAACAAGCGCTGTAGTGTGGCGACGAGGGTATTTTCACAGTAACTTCATTTCAGTGTTAATGTAAGCCTACATGTGACAATAATAAAGATTAATATCACCTACCCGCGGATTTCCCAGTGGTGTAGGGTTAGAGTGGCAGGAAGAGAGAATCCTGCTTCCAGCGAATGGCTTGCTGCCGCGAAACTCACTGCTGGCAGACTGGAGAATCCAGCCCATTGCAAATTTTGTAAGAAATAAATTAATTGGATTTTTATCATTGCTAGCAGATTCTAACACCGATGAAAATCAACTGGCTGATGTAATACGAAGCAGAGTGAGAGATAAACTGAAAGCTGTAAAGGTGAGAGTGCCACCATTAAACATTCGCTAAAAATGTATTTGCACTTTAAAAATGTTGTTTAATGGAAAATATGTGACTCATATCTTTTCACAGGCAGGGATTGCAAATTTGTTCATGCAAGAACTGCCTGAACCTTCAAACCATCTGCAACAGTTAAGAGATGATCGAGTGACAAGATTTAATAAGACATCAGTAAGCACAAACTTATATTTAAACATTTGTTGAGGCCAATGTATAGAGGTTGGTACATAACTGGTTACCAGATAATATAAAAGGTGATGTTATAGGTCACAGATATAGGTTAAGAGGCGGAAGATTTAGAACTGATATGAGGAGGAATTACTTCCCGCAGCGGGCGGTGAATTTGTGTAACTCGCTGTTCCATAGTGCCGTAGTGTCTGAGTCATTAAATGGTTTCAAGAAGGAAATAGATATATTTCTGATTAAAAAATGGGTTAAAGGGAAATGGGAGGTGGATTTGAGACCAGGAAGAGATCAGCTGTGATCTGATTGAATGGTGGAGTAGTCTCGAGGGTCTGAATTGCCTACTTCTGTTCCTAATTCCTATGTTCCTATAATCCACATAAAATGACCATGTGTAGTAGAAGATGACAGCTCATTAGAACACAAGAGATAGGAGAAGTAGACCAAATGGCCCTTTGAGCCTCCCCCCCCCCCTCACACCTCTGACCCTCAGATAGCATATTTAATATTCTCCAGGTTGAGAAATTTCGAAAGGTCATCTAGCCAGCTGTGGGTGGTGCTGCTGAGCAGCATTCTTCAGTGGCGATTAGGGAAATGAAAGCTAGGGCGTCAGCCCTCTCCCCCATGTGTAGTTCTGGCTGCTCTGATACCCTGGAGATTGCCATGTTTGGGCACGGCTTCATCCTCACCCCCACAACCTTGGACATTGCTCGGAGAAGGGTGTCCAGAACCCAGCAAGTTTGGGGCAAGCCCAGAACATGTAGGTGTGGTTGGCCGGGCCCCTCTGGCACCGTTCACATTTGTCCTCCACCTCCGGGAAGAACCTGCTCATTCGGGTTCTGGTCAGGTGTGCTGTGCGGGCAACACAGTGGCACAGTGGATTAGCCCTGTTGCCTCACGGCGCCGAGGTCCCAGGTTTGACAGCTCTGGGTCACTGTCCATGTGGAGTTTGGACATTCTCCCCGTGTTTGCGGGAGTTTCGCCCCCACAACCCAAAGATGTGCAGGCTAGGTGGATTGGCCATGCTAAATTGCCCCTTAGTTGGAAAAAATGAATTGGGTATTCTAAATTTATTTTAAAAAGGTGTGCTCTGTGCACCACTTTGAACTGCATGAGGCTGAGCCTTGCGCAGGAGGAGGTGGAGTTGGCCCTGCCCAGTGCTTCACTCCAGAGATCCCACCCCACCTCTGTTCCCAGTTCGTCCTCCTATTTCCATCTGGTCTCGCCCTGTTGTGTTCGAGCTCTGTCCAGTAGCTGTCCATATATTTTCCCGCAGAGTCCCCCTTCTTGATGGAGAAATGGGAATTACCGACAGGATAGGAAATGAGACACCTGCTAATAAAACACTTCCTCCGCAAAGAGACTGTAGGGTACCCTTGGGCCCCTCCGTGTTCATCAGGTCCTCTAATAGTGTGGTCTCCGGGCCACAAGGGTACCCTACAGTCTCTTTGCGGAGGAAGTGTTTTATTAGCAGGTGACTCATTTCCTATCCTGTCAGCAATTCCCATTCCTCCATCAGTTTGTTCAGTGTCACTGGTCTGTGCCCCATGTAAAAGTCCCTAACTGTCAGCGTGCCCCGTCCTGTCTCCATTTCTTAAAGGTGGCGTCTAGCATGACTGGGGGAAATCTGTGTTTTCCGCAGATGGAGGCCATGAGTGACATCTTACTCAGCCCGAAGTGTTGTCTTAATTGGGCCCACGTTTTCAGTGTAGCCGCTCCCACTGGGCTTGATGCATATTTTGCCGAGGGGGATGGGAGTGCTACCGCGGCCAAGGCCCGGAGGTTCGTCCTGTTGCAGGAGGCTTCCTCCATCCGCACCCACTCTGAATTGGTTTGTGTACCCATCCCATCACTCCGCCGTTGCTGCCCAGTGGTAGTGAGGTATTATAGGTATTACGGTACCTCAGAGGCTAAAGTACTATTGGTAGAACCTGGATGCTTGCTATTGGCTAGAGTGTACAATAGCTCAGCCCTGATAGGTGGCGTATAAGAACCCGTGCCGCCCCAGCAGCCCTCATTCTGTACCTGAGCTGCTGGGGGAAACATCTAGCTTATTAAAGCCTTCAGTTGGACTACAACCTCGCTTTAATGGTCATTGATCGTGCATCAATTTAATAAGCTAGATTTTTAAGAAGAAAGGATGGAGCTCCGAATCAATCCAGAGTGTCTGCAACTTAGCCCCCACGCAATGAACTCAGCGGCAATCTTTAAGCACTGGCTGGTTTTAAAGGGTATCTCAAGACGGCCGAAAATGTACCCACGGGAGAGCAGAAACTGCATGTCCTGCACTCAAGGGTGAGCCCAGAGTTTTACACCCTCATCGAGGAAGCGGAAGACTTCGATGCAGCAATTGAGCTGCTAAAAGGACACTATATTCGCCCGGTAAACCAGGTCTACGCCCGGCACCTGCTTGCAACAAGACGGCAAACCCCTGGGGAATCGTTGGAGGAATTCTACCGCGCACTCCTGGTGCTGGGAAGAAGCTGCGGCTGCCCGCAAGTTTTGGCGAGCAAACACATGGAACTCTTAGTCCGGGACGCTTTCATGGCAGGTATGCTTTCATCACAAATCCGCCAGCGCCTGTTAGAGAAGGACACCCTTGGTCTCAGGGAGGCACGTCCCTTGCAGGTTCCCTGGACGTGGCCTCCAGGAACGCCCGCGCCTACATTCCTGACCAAGCGGCAGCCCCCTGGGCAGCGTGGAACCCCGCAGCGGCCGACCCCGAGACTTCCCCATTCCCCCGCAGGGCCTGCGCTGCAAGGCGGCCTGGCAACACCGAGGGGCCCCGCTGCTACTTTTGCGGGCAGGCCAAGCACCCCCGCCAACGCTGCCCGGCCCGCGCATCCACCTGCAAGGGATGCGGCAAAAAGGGCCATTTCGTAGGGGTATGTCAGGCCCGAGCGGTGGCGCGGTCTCCAGCGGCGAATCCGGACCGCCATCACAAACTTCTCCACGGGCCCCGTGTGGCCAGCAGTCGGCGCCACCCCCATATCCCAGGGCCACGTGCGGACCCCGGGCGCCGCCATCTTGTTCCACGGACGTCACGCTTGAATGATGGGCGCCGCCATTTTGTGCAGCCCCGGCCATGTGCGACCTATGGGAGACCCCATCTTGGATGAACCCCCAGGACCCCAGCTCGGCCGACCACACACTGCCTGAACAGAATTCCTAACTACTGCGATTGGCCTCGGTGACTCTGGATCAGTCTCGACCTCGAACACTCTCAACCGCTACGATGACCGTTTTCATCAACGGGCACGAGACGTCCTGCCTAATTGACTCTGGGAGCACAGAGAGCTTCATACACCCCGACACGGTAAGGCGCTGTTCCCTCCTATCCACCCTGTTAATCAAAAAATCTCACTGGCCTCCGGTTCCCACTCAGTGGAGATCAAGGGGTTTTGTGTAGCAAACGTCACAGTCCAGGGAAGGGAGTTCAAACATTTCCGTCTGTACGTCCTTCCCCACCTCTGCGTGGCTACACTCCTGGGTTTAGATTTCCAGTGTAATCTTCAAAGTCTGACCTTCCAATTCGGCGGCCCTATACCCGCCCTTACTGTCTGCGGTCTCGCGACCCTTAAGGTCGACCCGCCTTCCCTGTTTGCGAACCTCACCCCAGATTGCAAACCCATCGCCACCAGGGCGGCTCTATCACTTCTTAAGGGTTCCCTTCGGTGTCACTACGGGGTCTCGGTCTTCCAGCGCGAGGTGGACCGAATGGTTGACCGGTACGGTTTACGGGCAACATTCCGGTTTCCTGATAATGTCACTATCTGCGGCCACGACCAGCAGGACCACGACACCAACCTCTGAAAATTTCTCCAGACCGCTAAAATCCTTAACCTAACATACAATAAGGATAAATGCGTGTTTAGCACCGACCGTCTAACCATTCTCGGCTGCGTAGTGCGAAATGGAGTTATAGGCCCTGACCCTGAACGCATGCGCCCCCTTATGGAGTTCCCCCTCCCTCACTGCTCTAAGGCCCTAAAACGCTGCCTAGGGTTTTTTTAGCTACTACGCCCAGTGGGTCCCCAACTATGCGGACATGGCCCGTTCCCTGATCCAATCCACAGTTTTTCCCCTGTCGATAGAGGCCCGCCAAGCCTTCAGCCGCATCAAAGAAGACATTGCAAAGGCCACGATGCACGCCATAAACGAGTCCCTCCCCTTCCAGTTCGAGAGCGATGCGTCCGACGTAGCTCTGGCGGCAACCCTCAACCAAGCGGGCAGACCCATGGCCTTCTTCTCCCGTACCCTCCATGCTTCCGAAATCCGCCACTCCTCAGTCGAAAAGGAGGCCCAGGCCATAGTAGAAGCTGTGCGACATTGGAGGCATTACCTGGCCGGCAGGAGATTCACTCTCCTCACGGACCAATGGTCGGTTGCTTCCATGTTCGATCATGCACAGCGGGGCAAGATAAAAAACGACAAGATCTTGCGGTGGAGGATCGAACTCTCCACCTACAACTACGAGATCTTGTATCGTCCCGGGAAGCTAAATGGGCCTCCTGATGCCCTGTCCCGCGGCACATGTGCCACCGCACAAGTGGACCACCTCCGAGCCCTCCACGAGGACCTCTGCCACCCGGGGGGGGGGGTCACTCGCTTTTTCCATTTCGTCAAGACCCGCAACCTGCCCTACTCCATCGAGGAGGTCAGGACTGCCACCAGTGACTGCCAAATCTACGCGGAGTGCAAACCGCACTTCTACCGGCCAGAGAGAGCGCACCAGGCTTCCCGTCCCTTTGAACGCCTCAGCATGGACTTCAAAGGCCCCCTCACTTCCACCAACCGCAACATGTACTTCCTGAACGTGATTGACGAGTACTCCCGGTTCCCATTTGCCATCCCCTGCCCCGACATGACTGCCTCCACCGTCATCAAGGCCCTCCATAGCATCTTTGCACTGTTCGGGTTCCCTGCTTACATACACAGCGATAGGGGGTCCTCCTTTATGAGCGACAAACTGCGTCAATACCTGCTCAGCAAGGGCATCGCCTCGAGCAGGTCGACCAGTTACAACCCCCGGGGTAACGGACAGGTAGAGAGGGAGAACGGAACGGTCTGGAAGACCGTCCTACTGGCCGTACGATCCAGGAACCTCCCAGTCTCCCGCTGGCAAGAAGTCCTCCCGGATGTCCTCCGGTCACTACTTTGTACAATCACCAATCAGACACCTCACGAACGTCTCCTTGTCTTCCCTAGGAAGTCCACCTCTGGGACCTCGCTCCCGACCTGGCTGGCAGCACCCGGACCCATCCTGGTCCGAAAACACATGGGGGCGCACAAGTCGGACCCGTTGGTCGAGAGGGTCCATCTGCCCCAGTGCGCCTACGTGGAGTACCCCGACGACCGACAAGATACGGTCTCCCTACGGGACCACGCCGCCCGCCGGAACTCCACGCACATTCCAGCCACCAGTCCCACCCTCCCCTCCACCGCAGCACCTTACAGGAGGATCGGTCCTTCCGCCGCCCCTGTCAAGACACCCCCACCCACCGACGCCCCCCGCAGGCACTCTCTTCCCAGGTCAGTCGTTTTCCCCACCACGCCATCTAGGGGTGACAAAGCTGCCATGGAGATCGAAGCCACGCTCCCGGAGTCACAGACTCCCAAGCCTCCACCGGAGTCACCACCGAGGATCCGCCGATCACAGAGGACGACCAGGGCCCCCGATCGACTGATTGCTTCATTTTAACTGTAATCTGTAAATATAAAACACCAAATGTACATAGCTACCAGACTTGTAAATAGTTACTAAACACTGTACGGAGGTATTACGGTACCTCCATAACTAATTATACCATGTTGTTACGTTTTGTAGTTTCTGGCCACCAGCCCCGCCGGACTTTTTTTTAACGGGGTGAATGTGGTATTATAGGTATTACGGTACCTGAGAGCTAAAGTACCATTGGTAGAACCTGTGTGCTTGCTATTGGCTAGAGTGTATAATAGCTCCGCCCTGATAGGCGGGGTATAAGCCCCAGCAGCCTTCATTCTGTACCTGAGCTGCTGGGGGAAACATCTAGCTTATTAAAGCCTTCAGTTGGCCTACAACATTGCTTTAGTGGTCATTGATTGTGCTTCAGGTAGTACTGCAGGTTTGGTAATGCCAGACCACCTTTGATTTTCCTGCTTTGCAGCGTTGGTTTGGGAACTCTCAGATTCTTACCACCCACACAAACGCCATGATTAAGCTGTCTACGTTTTGGAAGAAGACCTTGGGGATGAAGATCGGTGTGGATCTAAACAGGAAGAGGAACCTTGGAAGCACGTTCATTTTGATGGTCTCCCCGGTAGGGAGAGTGGGAGTGTGCCCCACCTCTGCAGGTCCTTTTTAACTTCCTCCACCAGACTCGTCAGATTCCACTTGTGCATCTGTTTCCAGTCTCTAGCTATTTAGATCCTCAGGTATCGGAATTTATTTTGGGCTATTTTAAATGGGAGCCCTGTCCCTCTCCCATTTGGGTTCACTGGGAATGCCTCATTTTTGCCCAGGTTGAGTTTATAATCTGAGAATGTTCCGTACATAATCAGGGTCTGCATGATGGCCTTCAGTCCTTCCTGTGGCTTCAAGACATACAGGTCATCCGCATAAAGTGAGTCTCTGTGCTCTCTGTCTCCTCGCTCGATGCCCTTCCAGCTTTTCGCATCCCGCAGGGCTATAGCCAGGGGTTCGATTGCTAGCATGAAAAAGAGCGGGGACAACGGGCATCCTTGCCTTGTGCCTCTTTGTAGTTGGAAGTATTCAGAGCTGGTGGTGTTGGTTCGAACGCCCGCCTTGGGAGCGTTGTATAGGAGTCTCACCCAGGCGGTGAATCCTGCTCCTAGCCCAAATTGTTCCAGTTCCTCAAGCCAGTACTTCCATTCGACTCCATCGAAGGCCTTTTCTGCATCCATGGAGACGATCACCTCTGGTGTTCTCTTCCCAGGAGAGGGTGGCGGGGTTTGGGGGGAGGGGAGGGTCATTATTACATTCAACAGCCACCTGATGTTCGTGGTGAGTTGCCTACCCTTGACAATGCCCGTTTGGTTCTCTACGATCACCTTTGGTACGCATCTTTCCAGCCTTTTGGCCAGGACCTTTGCGAGTATTTTCACGTCTACACTAAGCAGCGAAATGGGTCTATATGATCCACATTCCGTCAGGTCTTAGTCTTGTTATGGGCCAGGGTTTAGAGAACCCCAAAGTGTATCGTGGAGTTCACCTGACCCACAACTGTTAGTAGATTATGGTATGGGGAGCACACGGCCCACTCTATAGGTGGTGGAGCAGAAATGGAAAAGTATTTTTTAAAGTGAAACAATGTTTATTCTCTGAACTCAAGTTAACCTTGCTAAAACATACAGTGAACATCTTAGCAACCATTAATTCAAATACAACCCCCAAAGAATACAACACAAAGTAATCCTTTAAACTTTCCTTTTAACATCCATACGACTTAAAACACCTTTTACCAGAAACACATCAGGTTAAAGTCACTACGGTTATTAGTTTTAAATCACCAGGATCGATTCACAGTCTTTAGATTACAGACAGAGATTCATACACCTTCAGGCTGTGACTGCAGCTATCCAGCTCTGAAAATGAAACTAAAACACACCCTGCAGCCTGCTTAAAAACGAAAGTAAAAAGCTGACAGACAACCCAGCTCCACCCACTCTCTGACATCACTGCGGTAGTAAACACCCATTTCTTAAAGGTACTCTCACTACAGATATTTATATATACACCCATTTATAAACACCCATTTCTTAAAGGTACTCTCACATGACAGTCTTTTTTGGGTATCTATGAAATTGTGGCCTGCGCCAGAGTAGGAGGCAAAGTGCCCCTTGCCAGCGAGTCCGTGAACTTGTCCCTTAGGTGTGGGGCCAGGGCGGGTGCAAATTTTTTATAGAACTCCGCCAGGAACCCGTCAGATCCCGGTGCCTTCCCCGCCTGCATGGAGCTGATACTCTCCATGATTTCTCCTAGATCTATTGGTTCTTGCAGCTCACACCGTCTGACTTTCCCCACAACTGGTAGTTCCAGTCCGTCGAGGAGCTGTTTCACCCTCACGTCCCCGTCGGGGGCTCAGAGGTGTACAGCCCTCGGTAGAAAGTCTTGAATGCTCGGTTGACCTCTTTTGGTTCTGCTACCAGTCTGCCTCTACTATTCCTTACCTGTGCTATTTCCCTTGTGGCTGCCTGTTTTCTCAGCTGATGGGCCAATAGGCGTCCAGCCTTGTCCCGGTGTTCATAGAAGATGGCCCATGTCTGGCAGAGTTGGTGTACTGCTTTCCTGGTGGATAGCAGGTTAAAGTCCATTTGTAGCTTTTTCCTCTCCGCCAGCAGCTCTCCGGTCGGGAACTCTTGAGAACTTTCTGTCGACCTCCAAGATGGAGTCGACCAGCTGCTGCCTGGCCGCCTTCTCTTCCCTATCTCTGCACGCCTTGTAGGCTATAATGTCTCCTCTAATCACGGCCTTCAGTGCGTTCCAGAATGTGGAGGTTGAGACCTCCCCATTTTGGTTGTTACTTACGTAATCGCCTATGGCGATGTTTTCTGGCAGAAGGCCTTATCGGCCAGGAGATCCGCATCACCCTCCATGCGGGCGCTGGGCTCTGCCCGTCTCCAACTTCACATCCATGTAATATGGAACATGGTCGGTGATGACGATCGCGGAGTATTCAGCTCCTGTGGAAGCACCGATTTTCTCACTGTAAAGAAGTCGATGCGGGTGCATCTCCTTTTCTCCCGAGTGCAAGAACCTCCATGGGACAACCGCCCCCATCTCCTCCATTAATGCTCCCAATTCCCTAGCTATGTCTGTATTTTTCCCCGTTCTGGGGTTTGATCGGTCGGTCAGCGGTCCTGTATGCAGTTGAAGTCGCCCCTCCATCATCAATCGGTGTGTATCAATGTCGGAGATTTCCGCCATTGTCTTTTTTCTAAAGTCTGTGTTGTATCAGTTGGGCGCGTTTAATAGAACTACCGGTGCCCCTTCTAGGACATCGCTGACCATGACGTACCATTCCCCCTGGGTCTGTTCCCCTCCTGGTCTCTGTAAATCTTGTCCTCTTGCTGATCAGTATGACTACTCCCCTCGCCCTTGTCCCGTAGCATGCATGGTACGGCTGTCCCACCAGCCCTTCCTTACCAGCAGTCGGTCCTTCTCCCTCAGGTGTGTGTCTCCTGCAGGTAGACTATGTCAGCCTTCAGGCTTCTCATGTGGGTGATCTTTTCACCTTACTGTTAAGACCCCTTACATTCCAGATGACTATCCTGATGGAGGGTTTCTGTCCCCCGTTCCTGCGGGTTCAACCATACTTACCTTGTGCATGCGCCCTGCACTCCGGGATTTCCCTTTGTTAGGGGCCGTCCAAAATGGCCACTGTCACTGATCTCCTCTTGAGGCCGGGCCCCTGAGCTCCAGGGTTTCCCTTTGTCCAGGGGACACCCAACATGGCCGACTCGACGGTCGAGGCTCACCAGTCCTTCAACCATATCAAGGCCGACATTGCCAAGGCCGCAATGCACGCGGTCGATGAGATGCTCCCCTTCCAAGTCGAGAGCGATGCATCAGACGTCGCTCTGGCCGCCACCCTCAACCAGGCAGGCAGGCCCGTGGCATTATTTTCATGCACCCTCCATGCCTCCGAAATTTGGCACTCCTCCGTCGAGAAGGAGGCCCAAGCCATCGTAGAAGCTGTGCAGCATTGGAGGCATTACCTGGCCGGCAGGAAATTCACTCTCCTCACTGGCCAACGGTCGGTTGCCTTCATATTCAATAACACACAGCGGGGCAAGATCAAAAATGATAAAATCTTGAGGTGGAGGATCGAGCTCTCCACCTACAATTTCGAGATTTTGTATCGCCCCGGTAAGCTCAACGAGCCCCCCGATGCCCTATCCCGAGGCGCATGTGCCAGCGCACAAGTGGACCGACTCCAGACCCTACACAACGCTCTCTGTCATCCAAGGGTCACCCGGTTCCTTCACTTCATAAAGGCCCGCAATCTGCCCTTCTCCATTGAGGAGGTCAGGGCTATCACCAGAGACTGCCCTGTCTGTGCAGAGTGCAAACCGCACTTCTACCGGCCAGACCGCGTGCATCTAGTGAAGGCCTCCCGCCCCCTTGAACGCCTCAGCGTGGATTTCATAGGGCCCCTCCCCTCCACCGATCAAAATATGACGTCTGCCACCGTCATCAAAGCACTCAACACCATCTTCGCCCTGTTCGTTTCCGCGCCTACATCCACAGCGACCGGGGATCCTCCTTTATGAGTGATGAGCTGCCTCAGTACCTGCTCAGCAAGGGCATCGCCTCGAGCAGGACGACTAGCTACAAACCCCGGGGAAATGGGAGAATGGGACTGTCTGGAAGGCCGTCCAGCTGACCCCACTGTCCAAAAATCTCCCGGTCTCCCGCTGGCAGGAGGTCTTCCCCGACGCCCTTCACTCCATCCGATCGCTACTTTGTACGGCGACTAATGCAACCCCCCATGAACGTCTCCTTGCCTTCCCCAGGCAGTCCACGTCCGGGGTTTCGCTCCCAACGTGGCTGGCAGCTCCAGGACCCGTTCTCCTCCGCAAGCACGTGCGGCTCCACAAGGCGGACCAGTTGATCGAGAGGGTACAGCTACTCCATGCAAACCCGCAGTGCGCCTACGTGGCGTACCCCCCCTCCCCCCCGCCCCGGCGCCACCCTTCCTCCCCGTAGTGCACCTCACCACAGCCTCCGCTTCAGGACGATCTGTCCTCCCCTTGGTCCCATCCGGGGATGAAGGTGAGGTCTACACGCTCCCGGAGTCACCGGCGACCTAGCCGACGCCTGCATCGCCACCGGGACTGTGGCGCTCACAACGGAGGATCAAGGCACCCGATTGGCAGAATTTTGAACTTTCCCCAAAATGTTAACCTTAAAATGTATGTAAATAGTTTTCCACCACCCCCGCTGGACTCTTTTTTTAACAGGGGGTGAATGTGGTAGTCACCACTGTTGTATATATCACATACGAGATGTAATACGGTAAGGCTCCTGTACTACAGGTACGGAGTAGATCCCTGCCTGCTGGCTCCGCCCAGTAGGTGGAGTATAATTGTTCGTGCTCACCGAGCTTCAGCCATTTCGGCAGCAGCTGCAGGAGGCTACACATCTCTGCTTAATAAAGCCTCGATTACACTCTACTCTTGTCTCGTCGTAATTGATAGTGCATCAGTGTGCCCTTGCACTCCGGGGTTTTCCTTTGTTTAGGGAACCTCCAAAGTGGCTGCTTGCGGCGCCATCTTGAATTCTCCGCCTTCTCCATACCCGTGAAAAACTGAATCTATCTTGCTGCCAACCCTTCCCTATCGTTCTGGTCCCTGTCTATTCTGTGAGTTCTCCCCCCCCACCCCCTGTTGTCTCCCCCCTGTATTCTCCCTCCCTTCTGCTCCCCCCCCCCCAGACAGACTCTCCCTCTCCCCTGAGAGGCGCGCCGCAGCTCCCCTTACTGCCTGTCTTCCTGGGCTAGCCCTCTGCTAGTACGGTGGCTCCCCTCCCATGCTGGTTCAGCCCTGTATCTGTTCTGTCTGTGTCGTGTTGGGTGTTCCGCTATACAAACGAACCAACACGGCTGTAGATGGTACAACTCTGTTTTATTATTCTTGATAACAACAACTGTTAACTTCTGGCTGTGGTTCGTACTTTACCCGTTAACCTGTGGACCCAGCCCTAACACTATCTTAGAGAGGCACTCAGCACCTGGTGTATGTCTAAGTGGCACGCTGTGAGCTCTGTGCTCTGAGCTATCTCCTGCTGGAATGAGCGGGAACTGTGGTGTGCCCTGTTTTATAGTGCGTGTACTCTCACTGGTGATTGGCTGTGATGTTGCGTGTGTTGATTGGTCCGTTGATCTGTCCATCAGTGTGTGTGATTGCACCATGATATGTTTATATGAATATTATGACAGTCTGCCTGCCTCCATTCCCCTCCTCGCCCCTCACCTGCTTCCTCTGTCCTTGCTCCCTTCTCTCTGTCTTCCAACTTTAAACTGCGAATGCGGCAGCACAGTCCCGCGCAAACACAGAATCCACATAGTTGTTTCTGGTCCTGTTCTGTCTCCCCATTGCAGTCCTTTTTTCCGGCGTGCCTTCACCGCTGCCGCATTTGTTCCCTCTCCAGATTCTTTGCTCTTACAAATGCGGCTGCAACCTCTGGGGTGCCAAAGTAGAATTTGGTCCCCTGGTATGTAACACTGAATCTGGCCGGGAATAGCATGCCGAACCTCACTCGATCTTTGCCCTATTGAAATCGGCCCTCTTTTTTGCAAAGTCTGCCCCAATGTCTTGGTAGACCTTGATTCTGTGTCCTTCCCATGAGCATGACTTTGTTTGATGGGCCCTCCTCAGGATCTTTTCCCGGTCCTGGTATCGGTGCAACTTCGCGATGATCGCTCTGGTGCACCCCTGTTTTGGGTTTTGGCCCTGAGCGACCTGTGTGCCCCGTTGAGTTCTGGGGGGCTGGGAAAGCTGTCCCTCACAACTTGGTTGCCCAGCATTTGGGCAATGTGGTCCGTTGTGCCCCTGCCCTTTGGCAAGCCCATGATACGGACATTTCGCCGCCGCATTTGTTTTCCTGATACACGATCTTCCCCTTCTAGTTCCCCTGGGCCGCCACCAACCTCTTCACCTCTGCCTCCAGAGCTATGATCCTGTCCCTCTGATCCGTGATGCCTTTTCCAGGTCCAGGATCGTTCTTTCCTCCGCCTCCATCTTCTTCCCCAGGCCACCTATCGCATGCAGGGAGGCCATCCCTGTCGTCACCACCACCTGGAACTCCATTTTTATAGCCTCCCTCATGGCGGCCACTTCCTTTTTTAGGAACCTCTTCCATCCGTCCCCTGATATGTGGAGGAGACGTCGCCGTTCCCTCTGGTTCCTCCGTTCAGGTCGCCGGTCTTCCCTGCTCCTGGTACTCCGGGCCTTCCGCCTCGCCCGTTGGTCCGCTAGTCCGTCCGCCCATTGCTCGTGCCCTTTCCGTCACTTCTGCCTTCTCGTCGGCTCTTTCAGCTGCCGTTTGCCGGCATCTTCTTTTCCACTGTGTTGTTATTCGTCCCGTCTAGGTTTGGGAGAGTTTTGAGTGACTTCTTGGGCCAAACATCTCAGAAAATTCATTTTTTGGGGTCTGGTTGGGAGGAGAGCCATCTGATGTGCGACAGCTCAGCACATCACCGCCACCAGAAGTCCATTTTGCAAGTTACTTAACTAGAAGTGCACAGTGATGCACATGTAGAGTACAGTTTTTCAACTAGTACATTGCATTTTTTTCTGGGCGTGAAATGTTCGATGGAACTGAACTCCAGCTTTGACATTGATTCCCATGGGAAACCATGATTTACATAAAGTTGATTCACTTAAAATGGTAATTTTAAGCAACCACCATTTCTAGTAAGGACTACAAGAGTAGCTCAAAGATGGGGAATTCTATGGCATCTCCTGAATTCCCAAATCCTGTCCGTTGTCTATAGGCATAAATCAGAAATCTGATGGAATACTCTCCACTTGCATGGTTGAGTGCAGCTCCAGCAACACTCAAGAAGGTCAACACCATCCTGGACAAAGCAGCCTGCTTAATTGACACCTTATCCACCACTTTAAACATTCACCCATTCCACCACCACCACCAATAGTTGGAGCAGTATGTTCCAAATACAAGGTACACTGCAACACCTGCCAAGCCTTCTTCAACAGCACTTTCCAAACCTACCATCTAGTTGGTGAAGGGCAGTTTTTTTTTTTGTTATGTTTTATTGCACTTAGTTATGAACATTTAAGCTACATCTGGACTTAGAGGGGGAGTACAGAGTCATTTATCATTCCCACCATTCAACCCATCTCCTTCTTCAAGGAAAAGGCAGGGACTCATTTTACCTTTACTTTGGGAGATGGCAAGGTTGACAGCACCTTTACAGCACCATTTTAGTAATTCAGCACCTAGAGTCTCACTCTGGCATCCTTATAAAGCAGTCTTGTTTGATTCTAATAAGGCACCCAGCCATTCTTATATTCCACGGCAACAGGCACTGCAGAGGCAGGAAGATGACTATGAAGAAGCTTAAAATGGTGAAAAGGCTGTTAAAGACCGAGATTTGCAACCGCATGATACTGTTATCTTTCAGCACCCCAGTCCATGCTGGCCAACAGTCTTTCCTCTCTTCAGAGAACTATGCCAATGAAATATAGAGCACCACTCACACCTATCCTCCACCCCCGAGAAGAACCCACTCATATGCGTCCTGGTCAGGTGGGTCCTGTGCACCACCTTGAACTGGATCAGGCTTAACCTTGCACATGAGGAGGTAAAGTTGACCCTGTGGAGAGCCTTACTCCACACCCCGCCCCCTCAAATACCAAACCCAGCTCACATTTCCACTTCACTTCTTTCAACGAAGCCTACACTGTCACCAACATCTGCCTATAAATATCCAAAATCTGACCCTCCCCCAAGTTGACCAACGGCAGGACCCTTTCCATAAGCGAGGGTGACAGGAGAAATTAAGAACGTCCCTTATGTAAAAAGTCACGCACTTTAAAGTACCTGAATAGAACCTCTCAGGAGCTAGAACTTCTCTAACAACTTGTCTAGGCCGGCGAACCTGCCTTCTAGAAATGTGTCCCTAAACCTCTCCAACCACTTCCTTTCCCATACCTTGAATGATGAATGTAAGCCAGACGGCTCAAACCTATGATTCCTGCATATCGAAGCCAGCAGTGACATGGAACCCAGTTTAAAATGCTGCCTAAACTGATTCCAAATTCTCAAAGTGGCTATTACAACCTGGCTCGAAGAGAATCTTTCAGGGGGAACTTCCGGTGGTGACCATGGAGTGAAGGGTTGCATATTTGGCAGCTCCCGCTCATGGTGGCCTTTGTGTGGCTTTTAAGCCGGATTGTTGCAGGAAATTTGTAGAGAAAGGGTGTAGAAACAAGAACAGATGAAAGGGACCCCCAGTTTATGGAGCTGCGGCCCAGAGTTCAACGGAAAAGAACGAACCAGGCGGTGGTGGCGAGTGAGGAGCAGGCAACGCGAGTGGAGATGGCGGGCGAACAGGGTCGGACCCCGCCAGCTCAGTGGTCGATGAACCAGTTAGTGAGCTTCTTAAATGAGAAGTTCACTCAACAACTGAAGGAGAATGCGGAGGACCTGGCCCAGACGGTGGACTCGATCAAGGCGGTGGTTGACCGCGTGGAGACAAAACTGGCGGCCCAGGGTCAGGCGATCCAGAGGTTGGAGGAGCTGGCGAGGGAGCCTGAGGACCAGTCCACTTCGATGGCAGCAGCGATTGGGATGCTGCGTGACCAGCAAAAGAGGCTGCTGGAGAAAGTGGAGGACCTGGAAAATTGTTCTCGGAGGCAGGACATTCGGATTGTGGGTATGTAAGGAAGGTGTATGTAGGGAAGGTGTTGGAGAAGCTGCTTGGTGAAGGTGCATTTGATCGACTGCTGGAGATGGATTGGGCCCAGAGGGACTGATGCGCAAGCCCCGGGGGGGTGAGCCGCCGAGGGCGATGGTGGTATGATTACATCGGTTCCTGGACAAGGAACGCATTATGAGGTGGGCCAGGCAGACGAGGCGATGTACGTTGCAGGGTCTCGAGATCTGGGTGTATCAAGACCTGGGGGCAGAGCTCGCAAAAAAGGAGGGCAAGCTTTAGTAAGATCAAGTTGGCCCTGTACAAAAAGGGCATTAAGTTCGGACTACTGTACCTGCCCGGCTATGGGTGACCTATGGGGGCCAGGAGTGGTACTTTGACTCGTTGGAGGAGGCAGCGAATTTCACGAAGGAGAATAGACTGACAGGAGAAGGAGGATCTTGAACTTTGACTGAGGAGAACTGAAGTATGTTTTGTAAAACTTTGGATCTGTGTTGTTTGGACTTATTTTGGGGGTTTTGCTTGTTCTTTGCTGTTTTACTTTCGGTTCGGTTTGGGGATAGGCTGGTATATAGTAATTTGTAAAGGGAGGAGGGGTGGGCCTTTGTGCTAGGACCTTGGGAAGGATTGTTTGTTTGTTTTGACTGTTTGCATTAAGAGTGGGAGGGAGGGGAACGAGTGGGAGGGAGGGGAACCAGTGGGGGGTAAGATGCTAGGCGCCATGGGCGGGGGCTGCCAGGCTAGCTGGGAGGGCTAGTTCACAGAAGCAAAGTGGGGGGTGAGCTACAGACCGATGTGGGGAGGGGGCTTGGGAGGGGGGAGAACTAGACTGCTGACGGGGAGGGGACTTTCAAAGTGCAGGAGGAGGAGGGTTGATGACGGTGGTTGCCCGAGGGCGGGCCAGGAGAGGGGCGGGACATGGGCCGAAGACTTGCCTAGGAAAGGTTATGGTTGATCGGTGGCGAGGATGGGGGGGTGGGGGTTGGGGGGGCTACCAAGCTGGTCACGTGGAAAATTAGGGGACTGAATGGGACAGTTAAAAGGGCCCGTGTGTTCGTGCACTTGAGGCAACTGAAGGAGGACGTGACCATGTTGCAGGACACACATCTGAAGGTGGGGGGATCAGATCAGGTTGAGGAACGGATGGGTTGGGCAGGTGTTTCATTTGGGATTCGACTTTAAAATGAAGGAGGTGGCAATCCTGGTCAATAAACGAATGGCGTTCGGGGTGGGGAAGATAGAGGCGGACCCAGGGGGTAGATATGTTATTAAAAAAAAGCTATGGCAAAGGAGCTGCAGGGGTTTATGGAGCGCATGGCGGGAGAGGGGGAGGGGCGGGGGGGGGGGGGTCCGTGGAGATTCGGGAGGCCAAGCAGTAAGGAGTTTTCATTCTACTCCCATGTACACAAAGTATATTCCCGGATAGACACCTTTGTGTCGGATAAAACGCTGCCGGCTGAGGCGGTGGATTCTGAATATTCAGCAATTGTGGTGTCACACCACGCCCCGCACTGGGTAGACCTGCAAGTTAACAAAGGAAAGGCCCAGTGGCCGCAACAGAGTTTGGATGCGGGGTTGTTAGCGGAGGAGGAGGGGGGTGAGGGAGGCCATTCAGGGGTATATAAAGATCAATGACACAGGTGAGGTTTCGGTGGGGGTGGTGTGGGAGGCACTGAAAGTGGTTATTAGGGGGGAAGTCATCTCAATTTGGGGCACATAAGGAGAAGACTGAGCGGGCGATGTTGGACAGGCTGGTAGAAAACTTTTACAGCTGGACAGGAGGTATGCGGAGTCTCCGGATGACAGGCATCTGAAGGAGCGTCAGAGACTGCAGCTGGAATTTGGGCTCCTGTCCACAGGTTAGGCGGAGGGACAACTGAGGAGGGTGAAGGGGGCGGTGTATGAATATGAGGAAAAAGCCAGCAGGATGTTGGCACATCAGCGGAGGAAGCAGGAGGTGGCGTGAGAGATTGGGAAAGTAAAAGATACAGGGGGGAAATTGGTTTTGGATCCGGCAGGGGTGAATAATGTGTTTTGGGAGTTTTACAGTAGATTGTACAAATCGGAACTCCCAGCCGGCGATTCCGAGGGGGGAGGGGGGTGGGTGCTGGAGTTCCCGAGGATAGATGAGGAGTTGGTGGAGGGTTTAGGATCCCCAATTGGGCTTGGGGAGGTTATAGACTGGTTGGGGACAATACAATCGGGTAAGGCCCTGGGACCTGATGGATATCCGGTTGAGTTTTATAAAAAGTTTTCCAGGTTGCTCGGGCCGCTGCTGGTAAAGGCTTTTAATGAGTCCAAGGAGCTGGGAGTGCTCCCCCCAATGTTATCACAGGCATCGATCTCCCTTATTTTGAAGAGGGATAAGGATCCGGAGAGTTGTGGGTGGTATAGACCGATCTCCCTGTTGAATGTATGTGCTAAATTGCTGGCAAAGATCTTGGTATAGAGGATTGTGTCCTGGAGGTAATAGGGAAGGACCAGACGGGATTTGTGAAGGGACGATACCTGACATCCAATATTAGACGTCTCCTAAATGTGATAAAGAGGGGCGCGAGGTCGAGGTGGTGGTGGTCATGGATGCAGAGAAGGCCTTTGATCGGGTGGAGTGGAGATACCTGTGGGATGTCCTGGGAAGGTTCGGGTTCGGGCAAGGATTCGTGGATTGGGTCGGGTTGCTTTATCAGGCACCAGTTACGAATGTAAGGACCAACCAGGTCAGAGTATTGCAGGGGGACAAGGCAGGGGTGCCCCCTCTCCCCACTACTGTTTGCTCTGGCCATAGAGCCTTTGGCAATGGCACTGAGGGCATCGATCATTTGGCGGGGGATAGTGAGAGGGGGGGTGGAACATAGGGTCTCGCTTTATGCGGACGATTATATAACAGACCCATTGGGGGGATTCCAGGAATTATGGAAATGCTGGAGGAATTTGGCCAGTTCTCAGGCTACAAACTAAACATGAGCAAGTGCGAGGTCTTTGCGATCCAGGCTAGGGAGCAGGAGAGGAGACTGAGGGAGATGCCATTCAAAGTGGTGGGAAGGAGTTTTAGGTATCTGGGGATTCAGGTGGCAAGGGACTGGGTCAGCTTCATAAACTAAATTTGGGCAGGGTGATTGAGCAAATGAAAGGGGATTCCGCAGGTGGGACGTGCTCCCGCTGTCATTGGCGGGGAGGGTACAGACTGTGAAAATGACAGTCCCCCGAGATTGCTGTTTGTGTTTCAATGTCTCCCAATCTTTATCCACAAGGCATTTTTTAGGAAAATGAACGCAGCAATCTTGGGTTTTATATGGGCTGGGAAAGCCCCAAGGGTGAAGAATGTCTTTCTTGAGTGGGGGGGCGGGGGGCGCCCTTCCGAACTTTATTAATTACTACTGGGCGGCTAATATTTCGATGGTTAGGAAGTGGGTAGTGGGGGAATGGGTCAGTGTGAGAGCGGGTAGAGGCGGCATCGTGTAAGGGCACGAGTCTGGAGGCTCTGTTAACGGCACCTCTGCCGTTCTCGCCGGCTCGGTACTCCACAAGCCCAGTGGTAGTGGCAGCCCTGAAAGTGTGGGGGCAATGGAGGCAGCATATGAGGAGGGGGCGTCGGTGTGGTCACCGATCTGTGACAATAACTGGTTTGCTTCGGGGGGGGTGTGCACTGGAAGGGGGCTGTAGGACGTGGCAGCGGGCAGAGATTGAGAGATTTGGGGACCTTTTCATTGAGGAAGGTTTCCCGAGCCTGGAAGAGCTAGAGGAGGAGTTTGAGTTACCGGGTGGGAACGGATTACGGTACCCGCAGGTACCCTCCCTTTAAGGGGACGACGTGATCAGGTGATGTCAGAAACGGGTTGGGGAGGGGAGATCTCGGAAATATATAAGGAATTGATGGAGTGGGAAGGGGTCCCAATCGGTGAGGTGAAGAGGAAGTGGGAAGATGAGTTGGGGGGGAGCTGGAAGCTGAGCTTTGGGAGACGGCCCTGAAAAGAATCAATGCATCCTCGTTATGTGCCAGCTTAGCCTGATCCAGTTCAAAGTGGTCCACAGGGCTCATATGACTGTGGCCCGGATGAGGAGGTGGAGGACAGGTGTGGGAGGTGCAGGGGATTTCCGGCGAATCATGTACATATGCTTTGGGTGTGTCTGAAGCATGATGGGATTTTGGCAGGGTTTCGCAGATGTCATGTCAGAGGTCCTGGAAGGGAGGGTTATTCCGAGTCCAGAGGTAGCAATATTTGGAGTGTCGGAATACCTGGGAGCCCAGGGCGGTCTTGGCCTTTGCCTCCCTGGTGGCCCGGAGATGGATTTTGCTGGGATGCAGGGACTCGGAGTCTCCAAAGTCAGGGGTGTGGGACAGTGACATGGCAGAATCTCTCAGGCTAGAGAAGATTAAGTTCACTTTAAGAGGTTCAATACAGGGGTTTGTGCGGAGGTGGCAGCTGTTCATCGACTTCTTTAAGGAATACTGACCGTCAGCAGAAGGGGGGATGGAATGGGGGGGGGGGGGGGCGGGGGGTGGGGGGGGGGGGAAGGGGAGGCATTGAAGTGGAGAGTGGAGAATAAGGGTAGGGAATCTAATACATGGGTAGCTAGGAGTTAAGGCGGGGGGTAGTTGGGTATGTCACTGTGGGATTTTTACATGTGTCAGACCGTTCTGTTATTTAGAAGGTTAATATGTTAAATATTAAAATGATAAATGCCTCAATAAAATGTTTCTTAAAAAAAAAAGAGAATCTTTCAAGGGAAAACGAGAATGATGCAGTAACCAGGGCTCTCATACTCGACCTGAAGCATGAAACCTCCTCCATCCGCTCATATAGAATCCAGATCCCTAAACCACCCATTCACCGTATCAACATTTGCCGTTGAATAGCAACATAACAGATTAGGTAGTGCAACCCTCCGACTGCCTATCCCTTTGCAGAAACATCCTATGACCCACGAAAAAGTAAATCTGGGAATAAACCTGATGGACTAGGGAAACAAAAAGAAAATTCTTGGGCGGGATTCTCCATCGACCCATACCGGAATTGGGAAAGGCTGGGTTACGGGGATAGGGTGGCGATGTGGGCTTAAGTAGGGTGCTCTTTCCAGGGCTGGTGCTGACTCGGTGGGCTGAATGGCCTCTTTCTGCACTGTGACTCTATGATATGGGCAGACAATTGGTCGTGAGGCCAAAATACCATGGCCTGCGCCAGACGCTCGCAAGAATGCCATGCTCCGGTGCCTCGACAGCAAAGTCAATGCATTCTACTCAACACTGTCATATGAGTGTCCCTTTAAGAAAGATTTTTGTCTTATCACATGACTTCAGTGATGTCATTGTGTGGGAGCTGGGCTGTGGCACTGGGAGCTGTCTTTTTGGTTTCGCTTTCACATTTGGCTGCTATGGACTCAGACGAAGAAGTGTTTTGGCCTGTCTCTATTTTCATTTTAAAGAGTTGTTCCAAGGAAAAACCCATTGATTATAGCTACTTGCTGTTTTGGTAACTTCAAAGATATAGTTTGCTTTCCGGAAGGGCTTAAACCTGCTGATGAGGTGGGGTCAGAATCTCAGGAAAAGCCAGTCTTATTCAAGTGAGAATGCAGAGTACAGGGCCACACCCTTGAAAAAGGGTTTTTGGTTTATGGGATTTTGTTTTTGAATTGGAACAGTTAAGGGGGAATTCATTAAAGGTTATACATAGATTACTGTAGCTGTGTGGGGTCTTTATGTTTGTAATTGATAAAAATTCTTGTAGTGTGGGTTTATATAAATGTCAACTAAATTCTGAGAATAAAGCTTGTTTTTGATTAAAGTATCTAGGGAGACTGTAGAATAACATCTGAATGGTAGACTTTTGTGCTCATCCTAGCCAAATTCAACATAAAAGTTATAGGTCAGGTGAACACTTTGGAGTTTCTAAGCCCAGAACAGCATGTACAGCAAATGCTGTCCACATATCATTAGCGGGCCTGACCTGGTATTTTTCAGGGCCTCCGCGATGCTCCGCCGCCGCTGGGATAAATTACCATCTAGTGTTTGCTTTCCACAAAGTTTCAGATGTTAATCTTTTACTACACTGGCACTATACATATCATTACATAAGGGATGGGCCATGGGGTCAAGGTGCGCCCCCCACAGCACCCCCCATGGTACCGAGTTATAGAACATACAGCGCAGAAGGAGGCCATTCGGGCCATCGAGTCTGCACCGACCCACTTAAGCCCTCACTTCCACCCTATCCCCGTAACCCAATAACCCCTCTTTGCCGTTTTGGACACTAAGGGCAATTTAGCATAGCCAATCCACCTAACCTACACGTCTTTGGACTGGGCGAGGAAACCGGAGCACCTGGAGGAAACCCACACAGACACGAGGGGAATGTGCAGACTCTTCACAGACAGTGAGACCAAGCGGGGAATCAAACCTGGGACCCTGGTGCTGTGAAGCCACAGTGCTAGCCACTTGTCCTACCGTGCTGCCAAAATCCAGGCATGTACTGCCTTGCTGCGGCCTGCAAGGCAGCCATCTTGGTGCGCACCCCACTGATCGCCCACCATGGCTCTTAGTTATGCAGAATGACACTGGCCACATGGGAGCCCTCACCAGCTCCAATCCTCACCCTCCACCCCACCCAGGCAGCACATCCCCACCCAAGCGCAACACCCATTAGTAGCCCCTGGAGGACGCCGGACAGGGGCCGTGGTGCATAACACTGGCACAGGTAGCACCAGCCAATGGTACCCCTGGCAGTGATGGGGCCAGGGGTGTGGCGGGGAAGGCACCGGGGGAACAGCCCGGTGTGGGGATGGGGAGGGAGGTGAACATGCGGGGGCAGGGTCTGCAGGGCAGACCGGTGCCATCGTGTAGTCCATTAGACCTGGTTGGGCATGGGGGTAAGCACCATTTTAACATATCTGCCATTCACCACCTGCAGAGAATGGGTAATTGAATCCAACCCGGAATGGCGGCCTTCATCCTGGCCGCCGCAGCCCTGGGAGGTATACTCAGGCTGTACAAGCTGGAGCTGCTCGGGGAGGACTCTACAGAAGTGGAGCCTGCCCCAGAGGAACCGGAGGCAGCTGGTGAGGATGGCGAGCTGGCCGCCCAACAGGCTGAGGAGGAGGTGGGATGGAGGCGCCGTATCAGAGCTCGTGTGTACTGGCAGTGCCTGTCATTTGAGGATGTGCCGGACCTGGCATACCGTCGAAGACTTTGGCTGAACGGGGACAGTGCGACAAATCTGCCAGATCATGGCACACCTGGCACTACGGGGTATGGGGGTGACACCCGCTCCCGGTGGCTGTCAAGCTGATGGTCGCCTTGAATCTTTACGATATGGAGTGTTTCCAGGCGCCGAGTGAGGACCTGTCCAGAATCTCACAGACCTCAGTACACAGCTGCATCCGCGATGTCACGGAGGCCCTATATGCCCAGTCCGAGGCGCTGTGGTGTACCAGCACCACCCCTGCAGGAGTCACCGGCATGGGCCCTGTCATCTTCTCCCTCGATGTGCCTGATGACTTCCGGGCTACTCCTTAGGATGGAGGTTCGGGTGGAGCTCCCCCGAGGCTCCCCGCCACCTGCCGCTGCCAGTCATGGAGGCCTGCTCCAGTCTCGGAGCACAGGGAATGGTCCATCTCTCTCTGGGACTGTGCCACATCACCCAGTGACTGTGCTACCACTCTCTGGGTCTGTGCCACATCATCCAGTGACTGTGCCAACTCCCTCTGGCTCAGGTCAGCCAGCGCCTGGGCAATGTCATTGCCGCCCTCAGTCATGACCTGCTGTGACTGGGCTACGTTCTGGAGCGCCACTGCAAAGTCCAGGTGGCCTTGGTACATAGGCGCCTATAACAGGGCAGCCCTATCCTGTGCCGCGGCCACTGCCCGCACAGAGTGGCCGAGGCCTTGGATATTGTGACCCATGGGCGATACCTTTGTCCCCAAGGTCTCCACCGCAGACACCACCTGTGCGGTGTTGGCCTGGGTGGCACGTTTGATCGGTGCTACCCCCTGCCCCTGCATGCCATTGGACTCCTCTAACTGCACCTTCAGACAATGGATGGTTGCTGACAACCCCTCATGCAGTCCCTATCTGATAGTGGAGATGCTCTGTACCTGCATCTCCACTGTCGATGGAACGCCCTTTTCAGAAGCCCAAAACCCGACGGAAGGCAGCTAGTCCCTGGGCCACCTCTGACCTTTTGGATTCCTACGTCCACCTGATGTACAGTAGCACCTGTGTGGTGTGTAGATGTGTGCATGTACACAAGGGGTTAATGTGTAATCAGTAGCACCACATGACCATTAGAGGGCAGAACCAACAGGGGTATAAAAGGAGCCACATTGGAGCTCTCTCTCTCTCTCTTGGGTGCACAGTGATCATAGCACCAGCAGACTAGTTTAGATGGCCAGTGGAGTTACGTATAGTTACCATCGTTAGATCTTGTTAACCTTATCATTAGTATCAAAGTTAAAGTAAAGAACTCATGTAAATATTGTTGTAGTTACTCAATAAACCGTTTGTTACTACTGGAAGAGTTTGAATCTTCTTCATCGGGATTCGGAATATCTCATCACTAACCAATGTTTGAGTAGCACATGTTACCTACCAGACAGGTAACAAAACATGGTACCAGTTGAGCGGCTTTAACAGAACTAGTTAGATAAGGTTAGACGAAAAGAGAAGACTGGACATGCGACTGTGGAAGATTTTGCAGCAAATGGATCCTCGACGACTAACTATGGGACTCATTGGGCCTCTAGGGCAGCTGGAAACAACCTGTAATTTAAGTTATGACTGGAAAAGATTTGAACAGATATTCCATATATTTATCGCAGCTAATGGGTTAAGCACGGTCTTTAACGCAACAAAAATAGCACTACTACTCTCAATAGGAGGGCATGAAGCCCGAGAAATCTATAATTGCTTTAATAAAGGTGAAGACGACACCAAAATAGAAGTAATACTCAAAAAATTTGATGAACACTGTAAGAGTCCGTCTGGTGAAATACTGGAAAGATTTAACAATTGTCATAAATGCCAGAGAAACGGAGGGTCCATCACTGATTTTTTTTTACAAATCTCATGTTAATACCACAAGACTGTGATTATGCTGCTTTCAGAGACACAGTGATAATGAATCAATTAATTTCTGGACTATCTGATAAAAATTCGAGGGAAGAACTATCACAAAATAAGCATCTAACTCTAGAAATCGCTATACAAAAATGCCTTGCTTATGAACAAAAACAAAATCAATACTTTGAGTCTCTACAAACACAGAATCATTATTTAGAAAACAAAATCGATAAACGAGGCACCAAAACTTAGCACGAGGTAGAGGCAGAGTTGAAGCAGAAGACGGAAGTTCTGAGCGGCAGCCATCTTAAGAAAGGATCCGCACATGCGCAGTTGTGCAAAAAGCGCACAGTTAAGGAAACTCGAATTGTGCATGTGCAATCACGAGCGTCATGACGCCAGAGGACCAGGGCCACGCCCACTTAAAAGGGAAATGCACAAAAATGAACAAAAAGAAATTTAAAGCTGCAAAACCCAATTTTCTTACCTCAAAAGACAGAACAATGCCCACACTTAAACCAGAAGTTGAAAATATCTCACCACCCTGGAACAAGCAGTCTGCACCACCCAAAGTGAAGAGCACAATGAAAAATCCGAAACCAAAGAAGATGATTTATCATTGAACATGAAGAGAACGATAACAAATCCAAAACAAAAGAGATGATTTGTCTATCGAACAATACACACAATACTACTCCGACATGGCTGAGTTATTCGGACATCCTGATCACAGCATCAGCAACACGGTTGAAAAGCTCAACACGACTCTTCTCATGGTAGATGAATCCAATACCATGGTGCCATGGCAGATCGTCGATACATTGGATGACAGCAATACCCAAGACGAAGACGACGCCACAAAGAGAGCACAGAACAACTCTGTTGAGAGAGCTCTACAGCGAGAACATTCCACGCCTCCACAAAGAGAGCGAAAACAGACTCCACAGAGAGCGATGACAGACTCCACAGAGAGAGCGATGACAGACCCCACAGAGGGAGTGATGAAGGACTCCACAGAGCGAGCGATGAAAAACTCCACAGAGAGATCGACACAAGCCTCCACAAAGAGAGCGACACAAGCCTCCACAAAGAGAGCGACGCAAGCCTCAACAGACAGCTCGGTGACAGACTCAAAAATGGAAGCAAGCAAACACTCCATAGCGAACGCCATTCATGAACTAGACCATGAAGATCTATCAAGCTTATTTGAGCCACCAGAAGAAGACTATGACAGTCTACCCAGCTTATTTGAGGCACCAGAAGAAGACTAAGAAAGTCTACCCAGCTCATTTAACCAACAAGAAGACTCTGAATGTCTACCCACTGTATGTGACACAAGTCCCATACAGGATGTGCAGGATCGCAGCGGGACTGACATATCTCAGCTCGTCTGCACAGAAGCACTCAATAATCAGAGGATGGCTACTCTTGAGTCCAGAGAGACCACGTCAAATGAAATCTTGAAGATTTTGACTCCAGAAGAGGAGCACCAAGAAACCAAAGGTGATTCAAAGGAACCAGAAATAACTCCAGAAGAGAAGCACACAGAGATCACAGATGATTCAAGTGAACCAGAAATGACTCTAGAAGAGGAGTACCAAGGAAGCAAAACAGAGGAATCAAATCCACCACAAATGACTGATGTCACCAACATCAATGCAACATCAGATCATTCTCACAATTCTCAAGAAGAAATGCTCAATGTAACAGATACCACAAAGGACACTGACACCAATAACTGTGACAATGACTCACATCATCCAAACGGAGCACTCATTGAGCGCAACAGCAACAACGAAAACAACATGCAGCGCAGCAAGATCAACAACAACACGAAACGCTGCAGAAACAAGAATGACGACAGCATCAAAAACTACAAGCACAACAAAAAGAAACTACAAGAACAACAAAAAACACAACAAGAAGCATAACAAAAACAGAAACAATGAGCACGATGATAAAAACAACAAGAACAGCGAAAACAACAAAAACCGAAACAACAAGCATGACGAAAACAATGACAACAACAAGAACGACAATGAAAATGACCAAGACAGAAACGGCAACAATGAAACAATGACCTGTACAACATGGTACAACTCTGCACATGAAGGACAATGCCACAGCACACTGCAACACAATGGCAAGAGTAAAAACATGCCACGGCATGGCAACAGATCTCACGAATTCACATTTGCTCCACAACAAACAAGCAAACCAGTGGTCAAGAAAGATGACATACAGAATCAACATCACAAACACAGGAAAAAGTCCAGGTCAGACAACAAAGATGACATACAGAATCAACACCACAAACACAGGAAAAAGTCCAGGTCAGACAACAAAGATGTAACACCGAATCAATACCACAAGCATAGAAAAAAAAAAGCATAAATCAGATAACAAAGTAATTCGACCATTCAAATACCTCATTGATGACTTCTTGGCTACTCAAATACAGGAACACTGACGACGTTCACAAAGAAATAACAACACCAACATCATCACTTCGACAACAAGAAGAAAGCAACTCGACCGAACAAACTCACAAAGTATGGACTCGCAAAAATGTTTTTTAAGATTGGACTCATAAATATTAATTGGCTTTGTATAATCGTCAAGATCATCACAACTTGTACATAACATCATTTGTCTACCTATTTCACGCAAGCAAAAAAAACTTAAGAGACTGAATGTATTAACGTTTGACGGACTAACTCATTGATTTTCTATAATGCCTTTGCAAACTGCATCCATTATGTTTGTTCAAGTTTCTTTACAACATACAGAAAATATGTAACACGAATAAAAGGGGGATGTAGTGATCCCTATGTGTGCATGTACACAAGGGGTTAATGCGTAATCAGTAGCACCACATGACCACTAGAGGGCAGAACCAACAGGGGTATAAAAGGAGCCACATTGGAGCTCTCTCTCTCTCTTGGGTGCACAGTGATCATAGCAAGAGCAGACTAGTTTAGATGGCCAGTGGAGTTACGTATAGTTACCATAGTTAGATCTTGTTAACCTTATCATTAGTATCAAAGTTAAAGTAAAGAACTCATGTAAATATTTTTGTAGTTACTCAATAAACCTTTTGTTACTACTGGAAGAGTTTGAATCTTCTTCATCGGGATTCGGAATACCTCATCACTAACCAATGTTTGAGTAGCACATGTTACCTACCCGACAAGAGATAGTGCCTCTTCACTAAAGTGCCCAATGAGCTGAATATCTCTGGGATGGTGGAGCGTGTTGGAGAAACAGTGATGGGAAGTTAGTGTCGTCCCTGGACATGTGGTCTGGGGTGTCACAGGCTGCGTTTTGATGGCTCCCATTGCTGTCTGTGTCCTCTTCCTTGCTATTATTGACTTGGAGTTGGGGTTGTTATAGGGGCCGGGGGACATAAGAAGGGCCCACCCCATCGCCAGGTGATCCTGCAAGACACAAGACATGACACATGATTGGGTCACGGCTGGGATGGTGGGTGGAGGGGGTATGTAAGGATGCTGATGATGGTGGGGGGGGGGGGGGGTGTGGGCATGGGGGTGATGCCATGGGGAACAGCAACTCAGCGGGGTCTCACTTGCAAGCCTGATGTCTGAATTCCAACTCGCCGACTGCTGTTTCTCCGGACTTACCAACCAGGTATATTGCCCACTGCTCTGCTGTGGTGAGGAGCTGTAGGTCCCCCTCCAGTCTATTCCCTCTCCCTGCGGTTGAGTGCCGCCTTCTCCTGGGAGAGGGTGGGGGAAAAGGGGGGGCTGGCCAGAAGATACAGTGTTCAGCAATCGGACGCATGGAGCACCTTTGTGGCCATTATGGGATCTGGTACAGGGTGGCGTGCACTCATCCTCCTGGTGGGGGCGGGGTTGCGGGTGTGTGGGATGGGGGTTAGTGCCGGGGTGCAGTGCTGTTTACTCACCCTGGCCGCGCTGAGGAGGTTGTGCAGTTTTTCGTGGGACTGCTGTCCGGTCCTGGCGGTGGGGCCCACAGTGCTCACGTCATCTGCCACCTGCACCCAGGCCTGGTGTACGGTGGCAGGTGGCAACCACCTTCCCACCCCAGGGTACAAGGTGGCAACCCTCCTCTACAGCGTTTAGCAGGGTCTCGAGCTTAGATCCTGCAAACCGAGGTGCTGCTCTCTGTACTGCCATCTTGGTGACTGGGATGAGTGTATGTGGAGAGTGGAGTGCTAATATGCGCTGCAGCTTGTCAGCCTCTCGAGTGTCAATCCCGACTCCAGCGTATCTGACACAGTTTCTCATTGGAATCGATAGTGTTCCACTTGGTGCCGCTGCTAATCCATTAATTGTTCTCGGAGCGGAACCAATTTTAGATGTCGTAGATGTCAACCGAATCTGTCGCGGTGTTAGCACTTAGTCTCGCAAACAGAGAATCCCAACCCTTATCCCTTGGATACCTAAATCTCCATGGGTCTGCCCCCCCCCCCCATCTGTCCCATGAACTGCAATAACTCCTTTGCCACACCTGATGGACTCAGAGACTTGAGACTCAACCTATCAAATCTAGGATCCAGAACACAATTGGAAGTCTATCCCTCCCCCTTAATTAGCCGATGCGAATCGAGATCTAGAATAGAAGCCAGTGCGTTAGTAACGAATGCCGTGTCATCCCAATTCGGTGCATTTACTAACTCACCACTGACGTGCCTGCCTATTACGTACCTCCCACCTTGGTCTGCTTATATATTAACCACAGAAAAAGCCACTCTCTTATTAATCAACACAGCGGCCCCCCATGTCCCACAATCAAAACCCGAGTGATATACCTGCCCCACCCATCCCTTCCTCAACCCTGTTTGATCAAATGGGCTCCTGTAGAAAAAACAATGTTACTGTCATAGATGCATAGAGGTCCACCAAATCTGTCCCGGTGTTAGCAGCCTTCAAGCCAGTCACGGTGCGCAAACACACAAGACCTTTTTACTGGGCTGTTTAACCCCCTAACATTCCAGGTTTTCATCTGGACAGGGCCATCTGACTCCTCCCCCCCCCCCCCCCCCCCCCCCCCTCCCATTGCCAGGATAACGATCAGCCATATCCATCTTGTGAGGCAATCCAGCTGTGCCCCAACCTGCGTCAGTTCCAGCCCCCATAAAGCCGCCAAAAACAAATGCACTGTCATCAGCTGTCTATCCCCCCTACCCCGCATCCCCTCCACAACTCCGAGCCCCACACCACCCTGAACACCAAACAAACAACCAACAGAAGAACAAAAGCCCTCCTCCCCTGTTCCTACTCCCAAACAAAAAACCTAAGATAAAAAGCAAATTACTGCGAATGCTGGAATCTGAAACAAAATCAGAAAATACTGGATAATCTCAGCAGGTCTGTGGCGAGAGAAGGGAGCTAATATTTAGAGTCTGGATGACTCTTTGTTAAAGCAGGAGAGAACTGGAAATAGGGTCAGAGTTATACTGTTATGGGGGTGTATGGAGCATTGGGGCTGGATACGGGGAAGCAATAGGTGGAGATTGACAAAGATATCGTGGACAGAAGGTAAAAAGAATGTAAATGGCGGTGATTAAGGCTAAGAAGGGTGCCGATACTGGCTCATAAAGAGATTAGAATGTGTGAATGCCGACTAGGAACAGGGAACATGGCCCAATTGGGTTGGGGGATGGGGGACAATGGTGACAGAAAATCAGATCAGTGGAAGAAAAGAAAATAAATTGATAGAAATAGAAATGGGGTGAAGGTGGAGCGGAGAGTTCACAGTCTGAAGTTGTTGAACTGAATGTGAAGTCCGGCAGGCTGTAACGTGCCTAATTGATACTGTTCGTCCCAGTTTGTGCTGGGATTCATTGGAACATTGCAGCAAGCCAAGGACAGACGTGTGGACGTGAGAGCAGGGCAGCAAGTTGAAATGGCAAGCGACAGGAATGTCTGGGTCCTGTTTGCGGGTGGATCGAAGGTGTTCTGCAAAGCAGTCACCGAGTCTACATTTAGTGTCTCCAATGAAGAGTAGACCACATAGGGAACAGCAAATGCAATAGACCAAATTGAGGGAGGTGCACAAAACCAAAAACCTAAGCTTGTTACCTTAAGAAAAAATCACAACGGTAACAAGTTGCAGACATCTCCCCTTCTCCGCTCCCATTAACTAGCTATACTGCTAGCAGGATGAAAATCAAAGACAACGAAACAGTATATCACCAACAGCCCTCCCTGCCCACACCAAACTTTAATACAGAATAGAAGAAAAAAAACACCCAACCCTTCCTTCCTCAAACAACTCCAACAGTACAATATACAAACCCGACTTCGCCCAGAAAAACACCCACCACCAAGCTCAATAACAACGCCATGCGCTCCCCCACAAAACGAAAATCCCACGAAACATACAGATACAGAACATAACAGTGAAAAAACAGCAATCTCCTGAGTTCTTGAGCACATTAGTTCACCCCCAGTCGATACTTCTTGACAAACTCAATTCCATTCTGCAGAGCATCAAAGTAATAATCTCTAATCTTGAAGGTCATCTGAAGACAAATCGGGTACACCACACCAAATCTCACATTGCCTTGTGCAATGCTGCCTTGGCCTTATTGAATGGTGCACGCCTTCACGCCAGCCTTCTTCAACATCCTGGTATATTCTGATGGCATGGCCGTTCCATCTATAGTCTCAATTGTCCTTCGCCCACATCGGGACCTGCTCCTTGTCTAGATATATATGTGATACCTGATGATGACTGTCCGTGGTGGCTCCCCAGACCTGCCTCAGCGACTGATGGGCCCGGTCCAATTGAGGAGGGGTCGGCAAGACATCTTCCCCCACCAACTTTCCAAACATCTTAAACATATAGTCCGTTGAGTTTGGGCCCTCTAGGTCCTCCAGCAGCCCAATGATTCTTAAGTTTTGCCATCTGGAGCGGTTCTCCAGATTGTCAACCTTGGCCTTTAGCATGTTGCGTTCGTCAGCCAGCAACGCCATCACTGCCTTCATGGAGACAATCCAATCACTATGATCAGAGGGCGCCACCTCCATCTTCTGTATTGCTGCACCATGTCCCTCTATCCACTGGCCCATCTTTTCCAAGCCTGCCCGAATAGGAACCAAAGCCCCCACCATTGCCTTCTGTAGATCCTCAGCGGCCGCCTGCTACTCCTTCTTAAATTTATCTGTCAAGAAGCTGGCCAATATCTCAGTCGACCATGGAGGGGCCAATGATGCAGCAGAAGCTTCCGCATGTTCCCCCTACTGAGGCTCGAGGAACATCTGAGCCTGACTGTCGAGGTAAACTAATTTCCTCCCAACAAGCAGCCATAATCCGGGCAAAAAGGGCCAAAATCAAAGTAACCAGGTGGGAGCCACCATGTTTGCGGCTGTTCACCACATAGCCGCCACCGGATGTTCTTGTTCTTCTGATATTGCAAATACTATAATGAGATCAAGAGAATGGAATCCTTTTTGTTCAAATAACTGGATGGGTATTTTTGGGCACTTACAATGCACTGTGAACTGCTGCCGGCTTTGAAAACATTCTTCTTGAGTTCCTCAAACACCATGGCATACTCCGGACTGTTGCTGGTTGTTCAATTCCTCACAAGGATTATCGGCAAAGGAAAACTGCTAAAATCCTGGCACATGTCCAGTCATCTGCCTCCCAAAACTAGGCAAAGACCCAAACTTACCTTCAAGTTACCGACCAATATATATGCTCCCTGTGTGTTTCATCTGTCAGCGGATAGAGCCAGAGGTGGAGAAAATCATGAAATCTCAACAAGCTGGTTTTTGTTTTTTAAATATTTTTTATTCAAGGCATTTAATATATATATACGGAATATCAGAAGAACAACACATCAACCCAACCAACAACCACAGACCTCCAACCCCCTGACACCAGCCCCCCACCATGTCCTACCCATTTTAACCCCCTTACCCTTCCCAAACCCTCCCTCCCACTTGCTGACCCCTTAATTCACCTTGAAGAAATCAATGAACGGCTTCCACCTCCGGGCGAACCCTCTACCAACCTTCGCAGAGTGAACTTGACCTTCTCCAGCCTCAGGAATTCTGCCAGGTCACTCACCCACATCCTTGTCTTCGGTGGCGCCGAGTCCCTCCAGCCCAACAAAATCCATCTCCGGGCTATCAGAGAGGCAAAGGGCAATACATCGGCCCCTCAGTCGTGGACACGCCCAGAACATGTGGCCATGATTTGCGCCCCCCCCCCCCCCCCCTGCACATTGCCCACACCTATCGTTCACCACCACCCCCCCCCCCCACCCCCAAAATAATCTGTTCATCTTCGCCATCGTCATGCGGGCTTGATGCACCACTTTAAATTGGATGAGGCTTAACCTTGTACACAATGAGGACATGTTCACCCTCCACAAGGTCTCCGTCCACATACCGGACTGCACCTCCCCTGCCAGCTCCTCCCACTTGCACTTAATATCCTCCACTGGATCGCGCTTCCTCTCCATCAACTCCTGAGAGATATCCAACAAATTCCCTCCCCTATTTCGTCTTCTAATAACAACTTGTCTTGCAACACAGAAGGTGGCAGACCTGGGAAGGATGGCACCTCTCCTCGTGAAATCCCGAACCTGCAGTTATCTAAAATCATTCCCCTTGGGCAACTCATACAATTCCTCTAATTCCTCCAGCCCCGCAAATTTGCCCCCTATAAACAAGTCCCTGAAATACTCAATCCCCTCCTGCCGCCACCTCCGAAACCTCACGTCCAGCCCGCCCGCACAAAGCTATGGTTGTCTCAGATCGGCGGCCACAACGACATATCCCTCAGCCCAAAATGCTGCCTACACTGCCCTACACCTTTAAAGCCGACACCACTACCGTGCTCATGGAGTACCTGGCTAGTGAGAACAGCAGAGACGACAGCAACAGAGCCCTCAATCTCGTTCTGCTACACAATGCCGCCTCTACCCACTCCCAGACCGACCTCCCTTCCACAGCCCATTTGCTCACAATTGGAATATTCACCACCCAATAATTTATCAAATTTGGCCTTCCCCTCCAACATAAACCCCAAAATCATCCCATTGACTTTCTGAAAAAAAGACTTAGAGATGAAGATGGGAGTACTCTAGAACACAAACAGAAACCTAGGAGCACTGTCATTTTCGATGTCTGCAGCTGCTCAGCAAGTAATAGTGGCAACACAGCCCACCTCTTAAAATCCGTCTTCATTCCCTTCACCAATCGAGCCAAGTGCAATTTATGCAGCTGGGCCTAGCTCCGCGCCACTTGAATACCTAGGTACCTAAAGCTCGTCCCTACCACCCTAAATGGCAGCTCCCCAAATCTCCTTTCTTGCCCTCTGGCATTGATCAGGAACACTTTACTCTTTCCCATGTTCAATTTATATCCCGAAAACTGGCATGAACATTCAGTAGCGATATAGGATGGTACGATCCACACTGCTCCAGGTCCTTATCCTTGTTTAAAATCAGAGTGTGGATAGCTCCTCTCCCTTGCCTCATTATACATCCTCACCAGCAGTGGGCTCAGCTCTGCCCCCAACCTTTTATAAAACTCGACTGGGAATCCGTCCGGTCCAGGGCTTTCCCTGCCTGCATCGCCCCCATGCCATCCCACCCCTTGCCATCCATCACCGCCCTAGCGAATCGGGGCCCCCAGGCTTTGAACCTGCCTCTCCACACATTGGGAAACTCCAACCCATCCAACTCCAACTCCAACCCTCTTCCCCTGTCAGGGTCTCCGACTCACACAGCCTTCTATAAAAGGCCACAAATGCCCCATTCATCTCCTCTGGGTCCGTCATCACCTTACCTCCCTCGGCCCTCACCCTACTAATCTCCCCTGCTGCTGCTTACTTCCTCAGCTGATGGGCCAGTATCCTACTCACCTTCTCTCAGTAATCGTACACTACCCCACTGCCATGCCACTTACCCGTATATATTACAAATATATTACAAACTCTACCTGGAGCCTCTGCCTCTCCTTCAACAACCTCTTTCCGGCGCCACCGAGTACTTCGGTCCACCCTCAGAATCTCATTATATTTGGCAAGGCCAGCCCTCTCTAGCCCGCTCCACCCCCCCCCCCCCCCCCCCCCCCACCCACCATGTCCTCGTTTCATCAGCACCTTCTTTACCTGTTGGTATTTCCCACACAAACACTGAAATCAGAGCTTTAAGTTTCCTGAAGAATGATTTTGGAATGAAGATCAAGAGGTTATGGAAAACAACTAAGAGCCTCGGGAGTACCGTCATTTTCACTGTCTGCACCCACCCCGCCAGTGATAGTGGGAGCACATCCCACCTCTTAAAACGCCATCTCATCTGTATCACCAGCCGTGACAAATTCAATTTATGTCGTTGTTCCCATCCCTGGGCCACCTGGATGTCGCCATCTTAAACGACAGCTCGCCCAACCTCCTCTCCTGCCCCCTTGTCTCGATTGGCAAGACCTCATTCTTCCCCATGTTTAACTGATATCCAGAAAAACGGCCAAACTTCTCCAGAATGTTCATAATTCCCCCAATGCCTCCCAGTGGGTCTGATATATAAAGCAACAGACCGTCTGCATACAGTGAGACCCTGTGCCTCCCCCCGCCCTCCCCCAGGAACGATCCCTCTCCAACTCCTTGACTCTCTAAGTGCCACTGCCAGTGGCTCTATTGCCAAGGCAAAAAGCATCAGGGAGGGTGCCTTGTCCCATGGTTAGCTCGAAGTACCTCGATCTCACCCGATTCTTGTATCCGCTCGCTACCGGCGCTGAGAGCTCACCTGTATTGTTCAGCTCCACAATCCCCCGTGTGGCAGTCCTCTCCCGCTCACACACCTCTTCCACTAGCAACCCCACATCCAGCCTCCACTGCTGGAGCTGGCACCCCCACCCTCCCTCCTGGCCACTTGCAGATCGACTCAGTGCGGCATGAGGTCCGAGACCACAATCGCCGAGTACCCCAAGTCATCACTCCTGCCAGCAGCATCTTACCCACCACAAAGTAATCGATCTTAGAGTACACCCTGTGCACATGGGAGAAGTACGAAAATTCCTTCGCCCTTGACCCCTCAAACCTCCATGCGCTCCATGACCCCCTTCAGCTCCTTCGCCAACTCCGGCACGCTCCCCGACCGTGGACTTGATCGGTCCAAACCACAGCAATCTTCGACAGCACCCGCCTCATGAATTCAACATCATCCCAGTTTGGAGTATAACCATTCAACAAGACCACTGTCATCCCTTCCAGTTTCCCATTCACCATCACAAACTTTCCTCCTGAATCTGCCACTATATTCCCCACCTCGAACGATACCCGCTTGTTTATCAGTGCCGTCACCCCCGCGTCTTCATATCTGATCCTGAATGAAAGACTTCCCCTACCCACCCTTTCCTTAGCCTAGTCTGATCTTCAATCTTCAAGTGCGTTTCTTGCAAAAAGGCCATGTCCACCTTCAAGCTCCTCAGATGTGCGAACACGTGCAATCATTTGAGTAACCCATTCAGCCCCCTCACGTTCCATGTGACCAGCCTGGTCAGGCTGTCCCCAGGCCCTGCTGATCAACCATATTCCTTCTTGGGCTAGCCCCCGGCCTGTGTCTCGCAACCCTCTAGGCCCACCCTCAGATGTCCACCGCCACTGCCTCCCTTCTTGCTGCGCTACAGCAGCCCCATCTTTGTCAGCAACCACCCCCCCTAAACAATACAATATCCAACCCCCTCTATTTCACAAACCACCTGCTCACCCCCCACTGCGCTCCCATTAGCCACCCTCTTATTAACCAACAACCCCCTCGTCTTCATATCCAGCCCCGAGTGGATAAGCTGCCCCACCCATCCCTTCCTCACCCTTGCCTGATCCCTCAACGTCAGGTGCATCTCCTGCGAAAAACACAACATCCGCCTTCAGACTTCTCAAATGCGTGAACACACGCGACCGTTTAACCAGCCCATTCAACCCTCGCATGTTCCACATAACCAACCTGGTTGGGGGATTCCCATCCCTCTCGCCTGCCGATCATCCATAGCCCTTTTTGAGCTAGCCCCCAGTCCGCGTCATGCACCCCTCCAGGCCAGCCCTTGGGTGTCCGTCACCATCTCTCCCTTCTCAACTGCGCCACACCAGCTACTCCCCTTCTCCTCTCTTCACTCCCAAACAAAAAAAACAATCCCATTCCCCCCCCCCCCCACGCCTTCCTCCTGGCGACCCCTCACTTCACTCCTGTTAACTAGCCAGCCCAGCTAGTATGGTGGCCCCCACCCAAGCCCTCTGACTTCCCCTCACTCCTCCCCCTCAATCCTCCTAGCTGCCCACAAACAAAGAGAAGCAAAAGGCACACCTAATCGAGGACAAAGGTTCGGCACAACATCGTGGGCCTAAGGGCCTGTTCTGTGCTGTATTTTCTATGTTCTATGTTCACACTCATCATCGCTGCTCCCCCATCGAAACCCACCCCAGATTGCCCACCCCATATACTTTATAATGAACACAAAGCTCCTCTCCACTGTTCCATGTGCTCACACTCCTCCCAGTCCATGGTTCCTCATAAAAGTCCCTCTCCTCCGCTAGCAAGTTGTGGTAATACCAGGTATTGCGGTACCTGAGAGGTGGATGACCATTGGCTAGACCCAGGAGTCTACCATTGGCTGATGTACATAGCTCCGCCCTGAGAGGCGGAGTATAAGAACCGATGCCATCCCAGCAGCCTTCACTTTCTGTATCGAAGCTGCTGGGGAACAGTTCTAGCAGATTAAAGCCTATTAGTTATGACTCACCTTGTCTCGAGAGTAATTGATTGCGCATCACAAGTCAAAATAAAACTCCTGCTTCTGATGTGTCACCCACAAGGGGCAGGGGACAGAAGTTTAGCTCTTCTTAAAGGGGGCAGCCTTTATCTGGTTGAACCGGCCCGTCTCTTCACCAGCTCTGCACCCAGGTCAGATAGACCCTGTGGTATTATCAGGTATTACAGTACCTGAGAGGCTGAAGTACCATTGGTTAAACCTAGGGGTTTTACCATTGGCTGTAGAGTATGGTAGCTCTGCCCTGATAGGCAGGGTATAAGAATTCACGCCATCCCAGCAGCCCTCATTCTGTACCTGAGCTGCTGGGGAATACTTCTAGCTTATTAAAGCCTTCAGTTGTACTCGCGCCGTCCCAGCAGCCCTCATTCTGTACCTGAGCTGCTGGGGAATACTTCAACTTATTAAAGCCTTCAGTTGTACTCGCGCCATCCCAGCAGCCCTCATTCTGTACCTGAGCTGCTGGGGAATACTTCTAGCTTATTAAAACCTTCAGTTGTACTACAACCTCGTTTTAGTAGTTATTGATCGTGCATCGGACCCTCAGATCACTCCCTTCCCATGTACATTTCATGGTCTGTCTCGCTCATTTCAGAATTTTCTCCTTGTCCAAAAATCAATGCAGTCTCATCACCATCGCGCTCGGCAGTTCCCCCACCAGTGGCCTCACTACCATCGCTCTCGGCAGTTCCACCACCTGTGGCGCCCCGTGCTCGCGATCCACCTCGTAAGCTATGAGGAGCGATTGAATAAACTCGGTTTGTTCTCACTGGAACGAAGGAGGTTGAGGGGCGACCTGATAGAGGTATACAAAATTATGAGGGGCATAGACAGAGTGGATAGTCAGAGGCTTTTCCCCAGGGTAGAGGGGTCAATTACTAGGGGGCATAGGTTTAAGGTGAGAGGGGCAAAGTTTAGAGTAGATGTACGAGGCAAGTTTTTTACGCAGAGGGTAGTGGGTGCCTGGAACTCACTACCGGAGGAGGTAGTGGAGGCAGGGACGATAGGGACATTTAAGGGGCATCTTGACAAATATATGAATAGGATGGGAATAGAAGGATACGGACCCAGGAAGTGTAGAAGATTGTAGTTTAGTCGGGCAGTATGGTCGGCACGGGCTTGGAGGGCCGAAGGGCCTGTTCCTGTGCTGTACATTTCTTTGTTCTTTGTTCTTTGTTCTTTGAAGGCCCCCTCCTCCATTAACTTCTTCAGCACATTCGCCACATATACTTGCCGGCCTCCGTTCCCTCGATGCCCTCACGCATTCCGACGATCCTCAGATTCTCCTGCAGCTGTTCTCAAGGTCCTCCAATTTCTCTCGTAACCTCTTCTGGCTGTCCAACACCTTCGCAAACTCCATCTCCAGCGAGGCCACCAGCTCCTCATGTCCCCCACCACCTCCTCCATCTTCTGGATCGCCAGACTCTGAGCCTCTTGCCTCTGCTCCACTCTCTCAATCACAGCTCTGAGTGGCTCCACCACCTTAGCCAAATCCTCCAAAGCCTCTTTCCTCTGCTGTAGTTCAAAAACTCCACAAGCTGCTCTGTTGGCAACTGGGGGTGTAGCATTGTCCCTTTGCCCGCTGCCATCTTCACATGTGGCGCATCACAAAAATCTTCTTGCTTCAGCAGCTCTTTCACGTGGCACCTCTCGTCCTCTGATCCATACACCAGGCTCACCAGAGGAAGATTACCTTCCCTGGGCACACATACACCTTTTACCTTAAAAAAAAACATACGGGTGGGGAAGAACCAAAAAAATCCACCTTGAGCAGGAGCCACCAAATGTGCGACCACTCACTCCATGACTGCCACCAGAAGCCCAACAAGCTGTTTTTTGGTGAGAGCGAAGCTTATGCAACTTTTGCCCCATTCAAATCAACTTTGAAAACAACCTCAAAACAGGCATTGCTTTTCTTGATCTCACTGCAGAATATGACATGGCCTGGCCATGTAGATACTCAGCTCAGTACAACAATGTGTATCATCTTGGGCACCATCCGATCAACTCAAATCCCTGGCTCCCACTCCTGAGCAACATCCTGCCCCTTCAAATGAGGGGGTTTGTGACAAGAAATCTCTTGGAGAAAGCCTGCCGCTACACAAGGACATAGATACATAGAAGATAGGAGCAGGAGGAGGCCTTTTGGCCCTTCGAGTCTGCTCTGCCATTTATCACGATCATGGCTGATCATCCAACTCAATACCTAATCCTGCTTTCTCCCATAACCTTTGATCCCATTCGCCCCAAGTGCTATATTCAATGTTTTAGCATCAACTATTTCCTGTGGTAATTAATTCCACAGGTTCACCACTGTTTGGGTGAAGAAATATCTCCTCATCCCTGTCCAAAATGGTTTACACTGAATCCTCAGACTGTGACCCCCTGGTTCTGGACACACCCACCATGGGGAACATTACCGTATCAGCCTCCCCGAACAGGTGCTGGAAATTGGCGACTAGGGACTTTTCACAGTAACTATATTGAAGCCTACTTGTGAGAATAAGCGATTATTATTATTATCTTCCCTGCATCCACGCTGTCTAGTCCTGTTAGAATTTTATAAGTCTCTATGACCTTACTAATCAACCTGCTGCTTACTTCCCATCACACCAGCCTACATGGCTAAGACTACCATGCCAAGGAATAACAGCTGAGGCCCTGTGGCAGCAGGAATGGGACCAACATATCAACATTAAAAAACACTTTGTCATTGCAGATCCCACAACCTGCCTGCCCGGCTTCAACCTGCTGTGCCAAAATTGGGTGGTCCTCAACTGATTCTGCACCGACCAAAGCCTTTGTGCAGCAAATTGGAACGGTGGGGCTTGTGGTGATGTGCATCACTGTAAATACATGTAAGCTAGACACTAGAGGGAGCACCAGAAACATCACACACACACACACACTCAACCAATAGATAAGTTAGATGGGAGGCGACCAATGGACATTCACGATACACAAGGAGGTGACACGACCACAGGGGGGCATTACACCAACCCATACATAAAGGACACCACACACATGATCAGCCCCTTCGGCCAGTGGAGACAGTCAGTGAGGAGAGGCACAGGGTTGATTCATTAGCACACCCACCACGTGGAAGACAGCAGCTGGTTAGTCAGTTTAGGTAGCTACAATAGGATTAGCAGTAGTGTCGAACTCAAGTTATAAAAGTGTACATAGTGTAAATAAATGAGTTGAAGTTATTTACACGTCTCGACCTTCCTTGACAAATGCAACATAAGGAAGCCGCTTATGTTACAAAGGAAACATAACAAAACATGGTACCAGGAGTGAACTGCTTAAATCCAGATAGCCATACCTCAGCGTACAGTGACAACCGGCAATACCCAGGCAAGATGTACGAGCTCCTGGTTCCGCAGCCACTCCAGTGCCACGGCGATCTCCGCGAAAACTGGCAGCGATACCGGCAAACGTTTGAATTCTTCCTGGTGGCAGCCGAACTTAAAGACCTGGCCAATGATGAAAAAATAGAGTTTCCCCTCACCATCGCTGGAGCAAGAGCAGAAGTTCTCCAAGGGGCAAAACAGGTACGACTTCCAGGCAGTCCTGGACAAATTTGCCAAATACTGTGAGGAAAACACACTCCAATCGGCAAGGAAAGGTAAGAAAAGCGCCAGTACTCACCTCGAGGCCGAAATCCCAGACCAGAGAGCGATTTGTTGGGTCGAGGTCGGCGGCCATCTTGCTAAAGGGATTACACTAGCGCAGTTGCGCGAGAAGTGCGCAGAACCGGAAGGTTCGTTTGCGCATGCGCGAGACGCCGTGCATGCGCAATCAAGAAAACGGCCATCGGTAAAGGAACGGTGATCTGCGCATGTGCAATCGCTTCCTACGTGCTACGTCACACGCGTCATGACGTCAGAGGCCCCAGACCGCACCAATTTAAAGGGGAAACGTCCCAAATCCAATTTAAAGGGGAAACATCCCAAATCAAAGAAAAAATCTTTTAAAGCTGTAAAACAACCTTCCTTCACCTGGAATGACAGCACAATGCCTCAAATTGAACCAGGAAATGAATTTAACCTCCGAAGAACCCTGCAACAAGCAGTTACCTACGCACAAACCGATGATTCCGACCTTGAATACTTCGATACCGATCTTTACATTTTTTCTGGACCTCGCGAGCCCAATGACAGCTCCATGGTCCTAGACGACTATGACCCGGATGAACCTTTCGTGTTGCACATTGGCGACCCCCGCATTGAATCCGACGCAGATGCGGATTCATTTTTCGGATTTGAGGATCTTCAACCCAGCAGATATGACGTCCCAACTCATCAGTGCAGGATGATGCTGCAGCCTGAAATTAAGAGACAGAAAGTGGTACAAGCCTACAGAGAGCGGCCTGCTGCCACACAGAGCATGGTCCACGCCCCGCTCAGGGTTCCCGACTCTACGAAAGAAGACATGCAAGACTCCACACCGCAGTCCTTGCAGGAACAAGACGTGACTCCAGTGTCACAAGACTCCACAGCAAGCTCGTGGACAGACTCCACAATTGCAGAAACGCATGACTCCGATGCGCAGTCCTTGCAGGAACAAGACCATGAGGGTCTAGCAACCTCCTCTGACCAACTAGCGGCAGACGATGCAAGTCTGCCATGCTCACGTAAACAGCAAGAAGGCTATAACAGTCTACCACGCTCCAATGCACAGCAGGACGACCATGACGGTCTATCATGCCACAATGAAGGGCACAGCACTGATGACTGTTCAAGCCCAAATGAAGACAAGCCAAAGGAATCGCCTCTTCCAAGCCCGAAGAAAAAAAGATTATGCGCTGACCTTCAGGATCATTCTAGCCGAAGAGATATTAATATTGCTGCACAGTCACAGAAGGATGCTGAGGACTTGCTAAAGAAATTGCTTGTATGTCTAACTTGCAAGGAGCAGACTGAAAATTGCCATTGCTTTAGTACGGATCGAAAAAATGGACAAGACATTGATCCTCATTTAATTGAAATAACACAACCTGAATCATATCTACAGCAGGGACAACTGTCTCCTTTCAACACAAAACTGCAAAGTCCCAACTACAGACACCAGCAGTTAGTCAGTAATGACTCTTCAACCCCTGATGGGAATATTAATCGCATTGAACCTCTGCACACTCCACTGATAAATGAGCAGAACATTGGAGCAAGAATCCTGAGGACACCGACATCGAGTAGCCAGATAAAGCACTTAAAACCCGCAGCAGTTTCAAGTGAACCAATTGTGCTTTCCAGTGATGGTGAAGATGCAGATAAGGTCGACCCGATTATCCATTGTACCACATTAACTCCAGAGATTAAGCATTTATGTCTGGGGAGTAGAATGTGGGCAATTGAGAACAGTAAAAGAGAGACTGTGACTGTGCCAATCCCAGCAAAATCAGAGCCAGAGACTATGAAGGCATGTACATTAGAAAAGGATGCATATAAAGTAACTGAGAAGAAAATTGAAACGGACTGTTCTTTGGAAACTAGTACAATGACGAAAGAAACATTGGATCTAACATTTGATGCCCTACATATGGGAGAAATTGAGGGAAATGAACAAGGTTCTGTAATGTCTGGGGGAAGATTTAAAATTCCAAAGAAGAAAAGCCCAAATGAAGGACAACGGCAAGACAATGACAGTCCACCCACATTGTTTGCACCACCAGATGAAAATTCTGACAATTTACCCAACCCTAGTGAACAGCAAGCAGCTACTGAGGATCTACCCACGGTATGTGAAACGAGTGACGACAGCATCCCACTTCCTATGCAAAAGGTGCAAAGTGACAGACCTCAGCTAGTGCGTACAGAGGCACTCGACGATCACTGTGAGACCCCTGGTGACTCCGGTGACACCACACTACTTCCACCCTCAATTGCTCGAACCTCTCCACTAGTCAATGCATTCCTGCATGTTCCGACTCCAGACGTGCAGCTTCAAGAAATCTCAGCTGACTCCAGTGAACCTGCTAAGACTCCGGACGGGGAGCATCAACAAAAAACAGACCAGACGCCAGATGGGGAGCAACCAAATGCCGACTCTGATTCACGTAAGCCAGACTTTACTCCAGACAGGCAGTGTCGCAACCTCAGTGATGGCACGTTCAAGGTGACAGCAGATGCCACAACGACAGGAGATGAATCACGTGACAATCACACTGGCTCAGCAATAACAAGCAGCAGCTACAGTCCAAGAGGAATACACCAATTTTCACCACAGCTATGTCCACACATTTGTTCCACACCAACAGTGCGGCCAATGACAGCTCATGCTGGACAAACCCAGTATTCAAGCCTGCAGCAGCCAGCAGTCTATGCAGCATATTCTCAAACAGGCCAGCACTACGGATTGCCCACTAATGGAATCAAGACCGAAGGAGGACTACCGCCAGTGCAATCTGCACTACAGACTGGATGCCTTAGTTACTGCCCAGGATTTGCTGCACCACAGCCTGTCCAGACAGCATATTCCTATCAGATGCAAGGCTCTAGTTTCACACCATCACCAGACATTGATGCGAGCAGCAATTCTGTCTCCAAATCGACATGCTTCAACGCTTCTCAGCAGAATCACCCAGCACAGCATGTGGCCAGAACCAGTATGCACAGTCTTATCCGACTTCAACATCTGGCACATCCATGACCTTGAATGATACTGTTGATGGTACCTCTTCAATGTCAACGACCTATCAACTACAAGATGCCATCCGACAGCACCACCACAAACATAAAAAGAAAAAAAGAAAAAGACTCCAAAGCGGACAGCGATTCAACCACTTCTTGGTTCCGGTTGATGGCGTTCATAACCAAGAGAGACATTTGACCATGATGATTGATGGTTTATGGACTCACATGAATGATTTGGACTTATTGTTTAATCACCATTCCCATGACTTGTATATACCTTACCTTCTCTACCTGTTCTTTGTTCAGTTTTTCTTAAAGTGTACAGAAAATATGAAGATATAAAAAGGGGAGGATGTGGTGATGTGCATCACTGTAAGTACATGTTAACTAGACAGACACTAGAGGGAGCACCAGAAACATCACACACACACACTCGACCAATAGATAAGTTAGATGGGAGGCGACCAATGGACATTCACGATACACAAGGAGGTGACACGACCACAGGGGGGCATTACACCAACCCATACATAAAGGACACCACACACATGATCAGCCCCTTCGGCCAGTGGAGACAGTCAGTGAGGAGAGGCACAGGGTTGATTCATTATCACACCCACCACGTGGAAGACAGCAGCTGGTTAGTCAGTTTAGGTAGCTACAATAGGATTAGCAGTAGTGTCGAACTCAAGTTATAAAAGTGTACATAGTGTAAATAAATGAGTTGAAGTTATTTACACGTCTCGACCTTCCTTTACAAATGCAACGCAAGGAAGCCGCTTATGTTACAAAGGAAACATAACAAAACAGGGCTTTGCAGGGAACCCAGACTGCAGCTATGGTGCACCTCAGTCAATGACTCACATCATTGAAGACTGCCACCTGACAAAATCCAGCAGAGGGCTCAGAGAGCTCCATTTAGCCACTGTGGAAGCCATTGCCTGGCTAGGTGATTACTGCACATGCTAAAAGAAAGTGCAATGTGGATGCCATTTATTGCATCCCGGGGAAGGGAGCAAATCTCTAAAACTAGGACTTTGTCTCTGGTGCCTTGCTATGGTACCAAAACTTGTGAATTGGGGTGCACTGCTGCAAACTGCTTCAAATTATCTGATGTGCTCTCATATTGCCCCTGGCTAATGTTTGGTAAATTTGAGTTCCTCAGAGACATTCTGATAAGACCTGTGCTGCTCTATATTCTTTGTGGGAGGAGGTGGGTGGGGTAAATTCTTGGTGGGCTGCACTTTCCTTAAACATGTGCCTATCTCCTTAGTTCTATGGTATAAGGAGCATTTTTATCTGTTTCAAAGAAACAAAAATTGAGCAGGTTCTGCAGTGATGTACAATTCACAATTCAAAATGTCTAAATGGAGAAGAAAAAATCCAAAACCTGGGACTTGGCTCCTCCCTCTGCAACTGGATCCTCGACTTCCTGACCCATAGATCACAATCCGCAAGGATAAACAACAACACCTCCTCCACGATAGTCCTCAATACTGGGGCTCCGCAAGTCTGCGTACTTAGACCCCTACTGTATTCCCTATACACACATGAATGTGTGGCAAAATATGGCTCCAACTCTATCTACAAGTTTGTTGACGATATGACGGTAGTGGGTCGGATCTCAAACAACGATGAATCTGAGTACAAGAGGGAGATAGAGAACCTAGTGGCATGGTGCAACGACAATTACCCCGATATTCAGCAGGTAAATAACTTTTTTAAACCTTTTGTTTGGACCAAGGCTGTAATGAGGCCAAGAGCTGAGTGGCCCTTGTGGAACCCAAAATGAGTGCCAATGAGCAAACTATTGCTGAGCAGATGACACTTCATGGTCTCCACTACCAAGACTACCTTTTTAATTTGAAATTTATTAACTGAATTTAAATTCCACTAGCTGCAGTGATGGGATTCAGACCCATGTCCCCAGAGTGTTAGTCCGGGCCTTTAATGATTGGTGACATTACCACTACGCCACCGCCTATCCATTTGTCAGCTTGAACATTGAATGTTCAGGAGTATGAATAGGATTTGAGTGGGCAGGAAGAGATAGAAAATAAACAAATGAGCTGAATTAGTGAGGTGAGACTGATTGGTGGGCCAACTGACGGGTGTGTTCATGGACATCTTCAACCTCTTCCTACTCTGTTTCGTGGTTCCCACCTGCTTCAAGAAGACCACCATCAAACCGGTGCCAAAGAAGAACCACGCAGCGTGTCTCAATGACTACCATCCGGTAGCCTTGACATCTATCATTATAAAATGCTTCGCGAGATTTGTCATGAGACGCATCACTCCATACTCCCAGAATGTCTTGATCCACTTCAATTTGCATACCGCCACAACCGATCCACAGCAGACGCTATCTCCCTGGCCCTACGCTCATCCCTGGAGCATCTCGACAACAAAGACTTCTACATTAGGTTCCTATTCATTGACTACAGCTCCCCACCTTCAACACCATAATCCCAGCCAACTCTTATCAAAAATCCAAAACCTAGGATTTGGCTCCTCCCTCTGCAACGGATCCTTGACTTCCTGACCCATATAGCACAATCAGTAAGGATAAACAACAACACCTCCTCCACGATAGTCTTCAATACCGGGGCCCTGCAAATCTGCGTACTTAGCCACCTACTATATTCCCTATACACACATGACTGTGTGGCAAAATTTGGCTCCAACTCCAATACAAGTTTGCTGATGACACGACCGTAGTGGGTGGGATCTCAAACAACGATGAGTCAGAGTACAGGAGGGAGATAGCGAACCTAGTGGCATGGTGCAATGACAACAATCTCTCCCTCAACATCAGCAAAACTAAGGAGCTAGTCATTGACTTCAGGAAGCAAAGGACCGTACACACCTTTGTCTTCATCAATGGTGCTGGGGTGGAGATGGTCAACAGCTTAAAATTCCTAGGTGTGCACAAACAATCTGTCCTGGTGCCTTCGTCTCTCTGATTGCACAACAGCGAATTTTGCTGGAGTGGCGGTCGGCATTGCGACGGGCATGGTTGGGTGACCTGATCCGACTTCCTGCAGTTAGAGAAGATAAAGTATGAATTAAGGGGCTTAGCAGGGGAGTTTGAGAAAAGGTGGGGGATGTTTGTGACCGTGTTTGAGGAGCTGTTCATTGCAGGGGGGTGTGGGGTGGGTGGTGGGGCGAGGAGGGGGAGGGAGATAAAGGGAAACATATCTGTACAGACTGTATAGTTGTTTGTTGAGAAGTGTGTTTCCCGGGGTGTTTATTTGCTGTAACCTGCTTTGATACATGTTTGTAATAAAATACATTAAAAAAAACAATCTGTCCTGGTCCACCCACGTCAAGGCTACGATCAAGAAAGCACAACAGCGCTTATACTTCCAAAGGAAATAAGGCAAGTCCACATTGCCTCTCACCAATTTTTACAGATGCACCATAGAAAACATTCTATCTGGGTGCATCACAGCCTGGTATGGCAACTGCTCAGCCCAAGACCATAAGAAACTACAGAGAGTCGTGAACACCGCCCAGTCCATTGTGCGAAACCGCCTCCCATCCATTGACTCTGTCTACAACACCCGCTGTCTTGGAAAAGCGGGCAGCATGATCAAAGATACCTCCCATCTGGATTATTCTCTTTTTCAACCTCTTCCATCGTGCAGGAGTTACAAAAGTCTAACAGATTCAAAAACAGCATCTTCCCCGCTGTTACCAGACTCCTAAATTACCCTCTTATGAATTGAACTGATCTCTCCACACATCTTGTGATCTGCCTGGACTTTACTCAGAACAATCCTTTTCACTGTACCTCGGTACACATGACAATAAAACCCAAATCCAAATCCAAATTGCCCTTGATGTCAAGGCAGCATTTGACCAAGTGTAGCATATTGGAGCCCGAGCAAAACTGGAGTCAATGGTGTCATGATATTCAAACACACACATCATGATAGACACACCAACAGACAAATCAGAACACACAACACCACAACCAATCACAGAAAGATATAAAAGCACAAACACGACACCTGGTGGTCAGTATTAGCTGGAGAGGAGGACCAGGACAGACCTGCTACACGACACACTCAGGGAGACAGCACGTGCAGAGTATCCAGAACGAACTGTAGATAAGAGTTAAAATAAAATAGAGTTGTACCACATACAACTGTGTTGGCTCATCTGTGCACCAGAGAACCCAACACCACATGGTACAGGAGTGGATCGATACCTGCCGGCATACCTCAGTGTACACAGACAACCAGCAGTGCCCAGGCAAAATGATAGAGCTCCCGGTTCCGCAGCCGCTCCAGTGCCAATGCGATCTCCGCGAAAACTGGCGGCGATTCCGGCAAGTGTTTGAATTGTTCCTGGTGGCAGCTGAACTCCAAGACCTGGATGATAGCGAAAAAATTGAATTTCTCCTCACCATCGCCGGTGCAAGGGCAAGAGAAATATTCACAAGGTTCAGGTTCTTCAGGAGGCAGCAAAGGTACGATTACCAGGCAGTCCTGGACAAATTCTCCAAGTACTGTGAAGAAAACGCAATCCAATCGGCAAGTAAAGGTAAGAAAAGCGGCAGTACTCACCTCGTGGCCGGGATCCCGGAGCCCGAATTCCCAGAGGCCGAAATCCCGGGCCTTGCTAAATCTTGCTAAAGGTATCACGCTAGCACAGTTGCGCGAGCAGTGCGCAGAACCGGAAGTTTTGTTTGCGCATGCGCGAGATGCTGCGCATGCGCAGTCAAGAAAACGGCCATCGGTAAAGGAACAGCGATCTGAGCATGCGCAGTCGCTTCCTACGTGCTACATACCGATCGTCAGGATGTCAGAGGCCCCAGACCGCACCAATTTAAAGGGGAAACGTCCCAAATCCAATTTAAAAGGGAAACGTCCCAAGTCAAAAAAACAAAAATCTGTTAAAGCTGTAAAACAACCTTCCCTCACCTGGAATGACAGCACATTGCCGCAAATTGACCCAGGAGATGAATTTGACCTCCGAAGAACCCTCCGACAAGCAGTTACCTGCGCACAAGCCGATGATTCCGACCTCGAATACTTCGATGATGATCTTTAGAATGTTTCCGGACCTCGCGAGCCCAATGATAGCTCCGTGGTCCTATACGACTATGACTCGGACGAACCTTTCGTGTTGCACATTGGCGGCCCCCACATTGAATCCGACGCAGATGCGGATTCATTTTTCAGATTTCAGGATCTTCAACCCAGCAGATATGACGTCCCAACTTATCAGTACCGGATGATGCTGCAGCCTGACATTAACAGACAGGGAGTGGTGCAAGCACACGGAGAGCGCCCTGCTGCCACACAGAGCGTGGTCCACGTCCCGCTCAACGTTCCCGACTCTATGAAAGAAGACATGCAAGACTCCAGAGCGCAGTCCTCGCATGAACCAGAAGTGACTCCAGTGTTACAAGCCTCCACAGAGAGCTCGTGGACAGCCTCCACGATAGAAGCAACGCAAGACTCCAGAGCGCAGTCCTTGCATGAACAAGAAGTGACTCCAGAGTCACAAGCCTCCACTGAGAGCTCGTGGACAGCCTCCACGATAGAAGCAACGCAAGACTCCAGAGCGCAGTCCTTGCACGAACAAGAAGTGACTCCAGTGTCACAAGCCTCCACAGAGAGCTCGTGGACAGCCTCCACGATAGAAGCAACGCAAGACTCCAATGTGCGGTCCTTGCAGGAACAAGACCATGATGGTCTAGCAACCTCTCCTGACCAACCCGCGGCAGACGATGCAAGTCTGCCATGCTCACGTGAACAGCAAGAAGGCTATAACAGCCTACCATGCTCCACTATACAGCAGCATGACCATGACGGTCTCTCATGCTACAATGAAGGGCACAGCGCTGAAGACTGTTCCAGCCCAACTGAAGACAAGCCAAAGGAATCGCCTCTTCCAAGACCGAAGAAAAAAGGTTTATGCGCTGACCTTCAGGATCATTATAGCCGAACAGAGATTAATAATGCTGCACGGTCACAGAAGGATGCTGAGGATTTGCTAAAGAAATTAATTGAATGTTTAACTTGCAAGGAGCAGACTGAGAATTGCCAGTGTTTTAGTACGGATCGAAAAAATGGACAAGACATTGATCCTCAGGTAATGGAAATAACACAACCTGAATCATATCTACAGCAGGGACAAATGTCTCCCTTCAACACAACGCCGCAAAGTCCCAACTTCGGAGACCAGCAGTTAGTCAGTAATGACTCTTCAAACCTTGAGGGGAACATTAATTGCATTGAACCTATACACACTCCACTGATAAATGAGCAGAACATTGGAGCAAGAATCCTGAGGACACCGACATCGAGTAGCCAGATAACGAATTTAGAACCCGCAGCAGTTTCAAGTGAACCAAGTGTGCTTTCCACTAATGGTGAAGATGCAGATAAGGTCGACCCGATTATCCATTGTACCACACTAACCCCAGTGATTAAGCAGTTATGTATGGGGAGTATAATGTGGGCAATTGAGAACAGTAAAAGAGAGACTGTGACCATGCCAGTCCCAGCAAAATCAGACCCAGAGACCATGAAGGCATGTACATTAGACAAAAATACATATGAGGTACCTGAGAAGAAAAGTGAAACGGAATGTTCTTTGGAAAATAGTACAATGTCGATAGAAACGTTGGATCCTATATTCGAGACCATACATATGGGAGAATTTGGGGGTAATAAACAAGGTTCTGCAATGTCTGGGGGAAGATTTAAAATTCCAAAGAAGAAAAGCCCAAATGAAGGACAACGGCAAGACAATGACAGCCCACCGACATGGTGTGCATCACCAGATGAAAATTCTGACAATTTACCCAACCCTAGTGAACAGCAAGCTGCTAATGAGGATCTATCCACGGGATGTGAGACGAGTGACGACAGCATCCCACTTCCCATGCAAAAGGTGCAAGGTGACAGACCTCGCCTAGTGCGTATCAAGGCACTCGACGATCACGGTGGGACCACTGACGACTGCGGTGGCAGCGCACCGCTTCCACCCTCGATGGCTCGAGCCTCTCCACTGGTCGGTGCATTCCTGCATGTTCCGGCTCCAGAAGTGCAGCTTCAGGGAATCTCGGCTGCCTCCAGTGAACCTGTTGGGACTCCGGACGGGGAGCATCGACGGAAGGCAGACCGGACTCCGGATGGGGAGCAGCCAAGCGCCGACTCTGATTCGCGCACCCCAGACCTTGCTCCGGACGGGCGGTGTCGCGGCCTCGGTGATGGCATGCTCAGGGTGACGGCGGATGCCACGGCGACAGGGAATGGATCGCGTGGCAGTCCCACTGGGTCGGCAGTGGCGACCAGCACCGGCAGTCCAAGACGGACACACCAATTTGCGCCATCGCCAGACGTTGATGCAAGCAACAATTCTCTCTCCAAGGCGACATGCTTCGACGTTTCTCTGCGGAGTCGCCCTTCCGGCACAGCAGGTGGCCGGAACCAGCGTGCACGGTCTCGGCCAACTTCCACATCTGGCACAGTCATCGCCTTGCATGATATTAGTGATGGTGCTTCTTCGATGGCAACGACCCATCGGCTACAAGATGCCGTCCACCACAAACATAAAAAGAAAAAAGATTCCACCTTGTTCCTGGCATGCAGGGCGGATGGATTGGTGCGTAGGCGCAATCAGCGAGCTTTGCGCCGCCTTCCACGCTCGCAACTGAACCGTACGCACACGCCGGATCCTCCACTGGTTCCCAAGGATGACTTCGTGGAGATGCCATGGATCATGCCCCTTCCATCGCCACCAGAACCAAACCACAGCCAAGGCAACACTAACAAAGATGTTGAATGTTATATTTGCACGAATGAAAAACCAAGCACTGCACGAAGTACAACAAATGGAAAAGTAGAGACTTCGGCAGCAGCATCACCTCCAACAGTCCAAGGTGAACCAGTGTGAACCCAAATCTCCACAGCTGAACCGGCTTGAGGACCAGCCTATTCTTGAGGCGGTCACCCATTAGACTGGACTTATAACGCTGTTCATACGTTCAAAAAGTCAAACACTTCTGTATTATAACCTGTTGTTGTTTATCGTTCCAGATATCGTCTGACCGGACCACTGTTCAAGTTTTTTTTTTTTTCTCGCATTCATGTTTTGTTATGGTACAACCTTGTTAGTGTGACGCACCCGACATCGCCCCATGTAAATAGTTACGTCAATAACACACGCTGTACACAACACACAGACACACTCTTAGATGCACTCACGACACGATTATATTTATAACCACGTAGGCACATATCTTTGTAAAAAGGGGGGATGTCATGATATTCAAACACACACATCATGATAGACACACCAACAGACAAATCAGAACACACAACACCACAACCAATCACAGAAAGATATAAAAGCACAAACACGACACCTGGTGGTCAGTATTAGCTGGAGAGGAGGACCAGGACAGACCTGCTACACGACACACTCAGGGAGACAGCACGTGCAGAGTATCCAGAACGAACTGTAGATAAGAGTTAAAATAAAATAGAGTTGTACCACATACAACTGTGTTGGCTCATCTGTGCACCAGAGAACCCAACACCACAAATGGGAATCAGGTAGAAAACTGTCCACTGGTTGGAATCATACCTAGCACCAAAAGAAGATGGTTGTGGTAGTTGGAGATCAATCATCTCAATCCCAGAATATCATTGCAGAGTTCCTCAAGATAGTGTCCTAGGACCAACCATTTTCTTTTGTGTAAAAGTTTTTTAAAATTCCCCTCATTTTCCACATTTTCATCAAATACACCACAGAAGATAACCAACAATAACAAATACAGTATCAATCCCCCAACCAGCATCCCTTTCAACATACAAACTCAAATGTCACCCATAAATTCCAAATATAACAAAACAAAAAGACCAAAAGAGAATCAACGATCATCCCATAAACAATGTGCTCAACCCCCTCAATAGCACCCCCATTTCCCCCCCTAATGTCCGATGGCATCCAATTCTTGAAAGTGCATGATTAACAATGTCCATGAATTGTAGAACACTTCCATCCTCTCCCTCAGCTCAAACTTCACCATCTCGAGCCTCAGAAATTCCAGCAGGTCCCCCCGCCATGGCGAGGCACAGGGCGGAGAAGCTGACCTCCACCTCAGCAGGACCCGCCTCCAGGCAATCAGCGAGGAAACACCTGCCCCGCAACCGCCTGCAGCCTGGGCTTGCCCAACACCCTGAAAATGGCTTCTAGGGACATTCAAGGCTATGGGCCGTGCTGGCAAATGAGATTAAGTAAGAGGGTCCGGTGTTTTTCATGCGTCGGTGCAGACGTGATGGGTCGAAGGGCCTCTTCTCTGCTGTATTATTTTGTGATTCTATGAATAAAAATTCTAGCCTTGCCAGTGATGCCCATGTCCCGTGAAAGAATAAAAAAACATATTTTTCTCAATTTTTCTATTGAGCTACTATCCTTTCTCTCTCATATACAGGTCCCGGACCCCTTATCTGGTGTTGCAGAAATTGGAAGAACCCGAAAACCAGCTCCTGCCTTCCCCCAGACCCAAACCTTAAATCCAGAAAATTACTGTATCTGGTACACATCCGGTCCCGGGCTTCCAGACAACTGTGCCTGGAACCTATATTGCTAGCCAAATTTTTAATGCATCTCTGGTACAATTTAGAAAAATCTTTGCATTTTTTTATTTTGCTTAATTTTTGCAGGATCTAATTCGGGGCACAATGTACTGGCTGCGTCACCCCCCCCGCTCAGGTGAACGGGGATGCGACACAGCCAGTTAATTCTCAGGAGAGGCCTCTTCCAGGATTTACCGGGCTCACCATTCCCTTGCCAGATATAATGGGATCTCGCATGGGCGAGATCAGCATTTGGCAACTCAACATATTGTAGTGAGTAGCTAGTCTCACTCTAATATGCAGCCACCTGATCTACCCGGCTGGGGCTCTGGGGAGTCTGGGGGCTGCTTGGGAGGGGTTTAGAGATCGGGATGCCAGTTAAAAATCGCCACTGACAGCTTCTGGCGAGCGGAGTTCCTCAAGTGTGAAAATAGATAAGTCCCCTTGGCCGGATGGGATTTATCCTAGGATTCTCTGGGAAGCTAGGGAGGAGATTGCTGACCCTTTGGCTTTGATCTTTAAGTCATCTTTGTCTACAGGAATAGTGCCAGAAGACTGGAGGATAGCAAATGTTGTCCCCTTGTTCAAGAAGTGGAGTAGAGACAACCCCGGTAACTATAGACCAGTGAGCCTTACTTTTGTTGTGGGCAAAATATTGGAAAGGTTTAATAAGAGATAGGGTGTATAATCATCTGGAAAGGAATAATTTGATTAGAGATAGCCAACACGGTTTTGTGAAGGGTAGGTCGTGCCTCACAAACCTTATTGAGTTCTTTGAGTAGGTGACCAAACAGGTGGATGAGGGTAAAGCAGTTGATGTGGTGTATATGGATTTCAGTAAAGCATTTGATAAGGTTCCCCATGGTAGGCTACTGCAGAAAATACGGAGGCATGGGATTCAGGGAGATTTAGCAGTTTGGATCAGAAATTGGCTAGCTGGAAGAAGACAAAGGGTGGTGGTTGATGGGAAATGTTCAGACTGGAGTCCAGTTACTAGTGGTGTACCACAAGGATCTGTTTTGGGGCCACTGCTGTTTGTCATTTTTATAAATGACCTGGAGGAGGGCGTAGAAGGATGGGTGAGTAAATTTGCAGATGACACTAAAGTCGGTGGAGTTGTGAACAGTGCGAAAGGATGTTACAGAGGGACATAGATAAGCTGCAGCGCTGGGCTGAGAGTTGGCAAATGGAGTTTAATGCAGAAAAGTGTGAGGTGATTCATTTTGGAAGGAATAACAGGAAGACAGAGTACTGGGCTAATGGTAAGATTCTTGGCAGTGTGGATGAGCAGAGAGATCTCGGTATCCATGTACATAGATCCCTGAAAGTTGCCACCCAGGTTGAGAGGGTTGTTAAGAAGGCGTACGGTGTATTAGCTTTTATTGGTAGAGGGATTGCGTTTCGGAGCCATGAGGTCATGTTGCAGCTCTACAAAACTCTGGTGCGGCCGCATTTGGAGTATTGTGTGTAATTCTGGTCGCCGCATTATGGGGAGGATGTGGAAGCATTGGAAAGGGTGCAGAGGAGATTTACCAGAATGTTGCCTGGTATGGAGGGAAGATCTTATGAGGAAAGGCTGAGGGACTTGAGGCTGTTTTCGTTAGAGAGAAGAAGGTTAAGAGGTGACTTAATTGAGGCATACAAGATGATCAGAGGATTAGATAGGGTGGACAGTGAGAGCCTTTTTCCTCAGATGGTGATGTCTAGCACGAGGGGACATAGCTTTAAATTGAGGGGAGATAGATATAAGAAAGATGTCAGAGGTAGGTTCTTTACTCAGAGAGTAGTAAGGGCGTGGAATGCCCTGCCTGCAACAGTAGTGGACTCGCCAACACTAAGGGCATTCAAATGGTCATTGGATAGGCATATGGACGATAAGGGAATAGTGTAGATGAGCTTTAGAGTGGTTTCACAGGTCGGCGCAACATCGAGGGCCGAAGGGCCTGTACTGCACTGTAATGTTCTATGTTCTATGTTCTATATTCAGTGCAGGAAATGGGACTAAGTGTGGCCTTTGTGGGGCGTTCCCCAGGGTCCTGTTCGATAGCATGGTCTTTCTCGGCGCTACAAAACACCTGGCTAAAGGCGCTTGACGTGGGACTCTGTTGCAATTCGGTTAGATTGCACCCTACATGTTTTAGCTTCAACCACTTACAGTATATAATTGTTCCTCAGCAGATGGTTTATCAACTTCTACCATATCTCCCAAATCATTACCAATATCATAGGAGATCATTGCAATTAAATGTCTCTTTTGTGTGTAGAGTGATGCTGTGGTGCACTATTTTTTGCTTTAAAATTTTGAAGTTTACTTATCAGTAACAATGTGCTGTAACAGCTTGGCACTGTTATAAAAATATGACTGAATAAGTATACCTGTTGATATTCCTATTGTTGAAGAATAAGGTCGATCTAAATGTGCACAATCTTCTTTTATCCAGGTTAAATGTGAAACATAATTGGGATTTTACTTATTTCATGTGCTTTTATTCTTTCAAATTTCAGAATGTAGAGTCAGATGAAGGATGTCAATTTTTTACTTCAACTTTGGATGTGTCACCTGAATCAATGAGTCAAAAACATGAATTGGCACAACTTAAAGATGTACCTTCTGAATTTCATCTTGCCAATTTGGAGGTAACGAGAGGCCAGAATTTATAGAGGAAAAACCAGAAACGATAACGGTATAAAATTTTCATAGTTATTGTTAAACACTAGTGGCAGAATATAATGAGGAAATGGAGAAGAAGAAAATATGAGCACATTTGATAATGACTCTTTTACAGATCTCACAACCAATGTTTGTGTGTTTGGATTGGATTGGATTGGATTGGATTTGTTTATTGTCACGTGTACCGAGGTACAGTGAAAAGTATTTTTCTGCGAGCAGCTCAATAGATCATTAAGTACATGGGAAGAAAAGGAAATAAGAGAAAATACATAATAGGGTAACACAAGGTTTACAATGTAACTACATAAGCACAGGCATCGGGTAAAGCATACAGAGGTGTAGTGTTAATGAGGTCAGTCCATAAGAAGGTTGATTAGGAGTCTGTTTATTATTTTAAAAATAATATATATTTATTAAGTTACCAAATATGAACAGTAACAACAATATTAACAAAGAAATGCATTATTTTAAGCAACTATGATATTCAAACTAACTCCATTATACTCTAACCCCCTTAATTCTCGACCGTGTCCAGTTGTTTAAAGAATGAAATGAATGGCCGCCATCGCTTGGAAAACCTCCCCACCGAGCCTTTAATTTTATATTTAATCTTCTCCATATGTAAGAATAACATCATGTCTTCCATCCTTGCAGATGCTTTTGGAGGCATGGGAGACCCTCAATTAAGCAATATTCACTTCCTGGCTATTAAAGACGCAAAGGCAAGAACGTACGCCTCTACCCCGAATGGAATGCTGGAGAGTCTGAGACTCCAAATATTGCTACCAGTGGGCAAGGTTCTAGGGCCACCCGTAAAATCTTTGATATCGTATCAGAAAAGGAAACTCAGTATCCATCAAGCCTCGGACAAGACCAAAACACACGCGTGTAGTTAGTCGATATAAGTGAGCAGCGATCACACTTGTTCTCCACAACGCAAAGGAATCCACTCATCTTTGCTATGTTCTGTGTTGTGGCCATGGTAATGATGCACACAGAACATCTAGTTTTGGTCGATCCATGGTGCTTGCGCTCGAATGCTGAGCTGCATGCCCATCACCTGGTGAGGCATCCAATGTCAGAATACTTTGGGATGCTTTCGCAGTTGCAGGCACATCTGCACTATCAGGAATGATCTACATACCCTCACACTCCGGTATCTTAGCAGTATCAACATTAGGCATTACTTCTTCTTCACTTTATGTTTTAGTCTCAATTCGTGGCTCATCCTCATTTGATATAACGATACATGCTTTGCCTGTTGCTGTAGAACTGTACAAAATTGTATCCATCTGCTCTTGCTGCACATTTTTTAATGGACTAGCCTCGACTACCGGGGAATTCACTGCAGGAACTATTGATAAATCATTGTGCCTCTCTGGAGCCAATTTCTCCAAAATGGGGATTATTTCTTCAGTTACCAGTTGGCTGTTCGCAGTCGATTTGCTCTCAGCCAATTTGTTCGCTGTTACAATCCCGCTTTCAACCTCGGCACACTCTATTTTGGAACTTACACATGCATCGTTGTCCTGCGCAGATTGGAAGCTACTTGTTATCACCTCGTCATTAATGCCAAATAAAGCGAGTAAACCTTCATGATGTTCCTCTTCTGGCTCATCATCTGCTTCTTCACTTTTTTCATCGTAATCATTATCATCATAATGATCATCGGCATAATCATCATCATATTCATCATCATTGTAAATCTTCATCATCGTCTGCAATAACTCCTCCTGTGAAGTATCTGCTTGTGGAATTGTGTGTTCCTGCAAGAAGTGACCAATTTCAAAGTCAGCAGTGAGTCTTGCCGCAGAACCTTCATCCAGTTTCCTATCCTTTGGAACTGCAGGAGGACTAAAGAAATTGAAGAAAGTAATTTGGTACGGTTTTCGTAACTGTTCTACCAGTGCACCGACCCTTATGCTTTGTTTTAATGGTCTTGATTGTGATATTTTTTTCTTCCTTCCAGTCGATCTGGCATCCTGTGCATCCTATGATTTCTGGTTCATCAAAGAAGACCATAAGACATAGGAGCAGATTTGACCACTCGGCCCATCGAGTCTGCTCCGCCATTCAACCATGGCTGATATTTTCTCATCCCCATTCTCCTGCCTTCTCCCCATAAGCCCTGATCCCCTTATTAATCAAGAACCCATCTATCTCTGTCTTAAAGGCACTCAGTGATTTGACCTTCACAGTCTTCTGTGGCAAAGAGTTCCACAGATTCACCACCCTCTGGCTGAAGAAAATCCTCCTCATCTCTGTTTTAAAGGATCGTCCCTTTAGTCTGAGATGGTGTCCTCTGATTCTAGTTTTTCCTACAAGTGGACACATCTTCTCCACGTCCACTCTATCCAGGCCTCGCAGTATCCTGTAAGTTTCAATAAGATCCCCCCCCCCTCATCCTTCTAAACTCCAACGAGTACAGACCCAGATTCCTCAACCGTTCCTCATATGACAAGTTCTTCATTCCAAGGATCATTCTTGTGAACCTCCTCTGGACCCTTTCCAAGGCCAGCACATCCTTCCTTAGATATGGGGCCTAAAACTGCTCACAATGCTCCAAATGGGGTCTGACCAGAGCCTTATACAGCCTCAGAAGTACATCCCTGGTCTTGTATTCTAGCCCTATTGACACGAATGCTAACATTGCATTTGCCTTCTTAACTGCTGACTGAACCTGCACGATAACCTTAAGATAATCATGAACAAGGACTCCCAAGTCCCTTTGTACTTCTGATTTCCTAAGCATTTCCCCATTTAGAAAATAGTCTATGCCTAAATTCCTCTTTCCAAAGTGCATAAACTCCCACTCTTCCACATTGTATTTCATTTGCCACTTCATTGCCCACTCTCCTAGCTTGTCCAAATCCTTCTGCAGCCCCGTTGCTTCCTCAATACTACCTGTCCCTCTACAGATCTTTGTATCATCTGCAAACTTAGCAACAGTGCCTTCAGTTCCTTCTTCCAGATCATTAATGTATACTGTGAAAAGTTGTGGTCCCAGCACAGACCCCTGGGGCACACCACTAGTCACAGGCTGCCATCCTGAAAAAGACCCCTTTATCCCCACTCTCTGCCTTCTGCCAGTCAGCCAATCCTCTATCCATGCCAGGAACTTACCCTTAACACCATCAGCTTTTAACTTATTTAACAGGCTCTGTGCGGCACCTTGTCAAAGGCCTTCTGGAAATCTAAATAAATAAGGTCCACTGGTTCTCCTTTGTCTAACTTGCTTGTTACCTCCTCAAAGAACTCTAACAGATTTGGCAGGCACGACCTCCCTTTGACAAAGCCGTGCTAACTCAGTCCTATTTTACCATGCACTTCCAAGTACTTCGCGATCTCATCTTTAATAACAGACTCTAAAATCTTACCAATGACCGAAGTCAGGCTAACCGGCCTATAATTTCCCATCTTCTGCCTCCCTCCCTTCTTAAACAGTGGTGTTACATTAGTCACTTTCCAGTCCTCTGGGATCCTTTTGCCTCCAGCGATTCCTGAAAGATCATCACCAATGCCTCCACAATTTCCTCAGCTATCTCTATTAGAACCCTGGGGTGTAGTCCATCCCTTCCAGGTGACTTATCCACCGTCAGACCTTTCAGCTTCTCCTTAGTAATGATCACTGCACTCACCTCTGCCCCCTGGTTCTCCTGGAGCTCTGGCATCCCACTGGTGTCTTCCACTGTGAAGACTGATGGAAAGTAACTATTCAGTTCATTTGCCATTTCTTTGTTTCCTATTATTACTTCTCCCGCCACATTTTCTAGTAGTCCAATGTCTATTTTTGCCTCTCTCTTACCTTTTATATATTGAAAAAAACTCTTCCTATCTTCCTTTGATTACTAGATAGCTTTCACACATACTTCATCTTCTCCCCCCCTTATTGCTTTTCTAGTTGTCCTCTGCTCACTTTTAAAGGCTTCCCAATCCTCTGGCTTCCCACTAATTCTCGCCACCTTGTATTCTTTTTCTTTAGCTTTTATGTTGTCCTTGACATCCCTCGTCAGCCATGGATGCCTTGTCCTCCCCTCAGCATGTTTCTTCCTCCTTGGGATGAATTTCTTTTGTGCTTTCCTAATAACTCCCCAAAACTCCTACCATTGCTGTCCCACTGTCTTCCCTGCTAGGGTCCTTTTCCAATCAACCCTGGCCAGCTCCTCCATCATGTCTTTGTAGTTACCCTTATTTAATTGTAATACCGTTACATCTGGTTAAGCTTTTCCCTCTCAAACTGCAGGGAAAATTTTATCATATTGTGGTCACTGCTCCCTAAGGGTTCCTTCACCTTAAGTTCCCTAATCAGGTCTGCATCATTACACATCACCAAATCCAGAATTGCCTGTTCCCTAGTAGGCTCTGTCACAAGCTGCTCCAAAAAACCATCTCTTAGACATTCCACAAATTCATTTTCTTGGGATCCGCTGCCAACCTGATTTTTCCAGTCCACCTTCATACTGAAGTCCCCCATGATTATTGAAATATTGCCTTTTTTACATGCCTTTTCTATCTCCTGATTTATTTTCTGCCCCACATCCTGACTAGTGCTAGGGGGCCTGTACATAACTCCCATCAGAGTTTTTTTACCTTTGCGATTCCTCAACTCTACCCACAGAGATTCTATGCCTTCTGATCCTATATCGCTCCTTGCTATTGATTTGACTTCATTCCTTACTAACAATGCAATCCCGCCCCCTTTGCCCATCTGCCTGTCCTTTTGATCGGACATATATCCTTGGATATTTAGATCCCAGCCCTGATCCCCTTGCAGCCACGTCTCTGCCCACAACATTGTACCGACCAATTTCAATGTGCGCAACAAGCTCATTTACCTTGTTCCGTATACGGCGCGCATTTAGGTACAACACCCTAAATCCTGCATTGATCACCTCCCTTTTCACATTCTCCTCAGTCACTGTACCCTGTACTGTGGCCCTTTTAAATTTTTGACTATGTCTTCTCTGCCTTACGCTTTCCCCCTTACTGCTTTTTGTTTCTGGCCCCGTTTTACTTCCCTCCGACTTCCTGCATCGGTTCCCAGCCCCCTGCCACATTAGTTTAAACCCTCCCCAACAGCACTAGCAAACACCCCCCTCCTCCTCCTCCCCCCCGGGACATCGGTACCAGTCCTGCCCAGGTGCAGTCAATCCGGTTTGTACTGGTCCCACCTCCCCCAGAACCAGTTCCAATGCCCCAGGAATTTGAATCCCTCTCTTTTGCACCATCTCTTGAGCCACGTTCATCTTATCTATCCTCACATTCCTACTCTGACTAGCTCGTGGCACTAGTAGCAATCCTGAGATTACTACGTTTGGGATCCTACCTTCTACTTTTTCTCCTAACTCCCTGAATTCAGCTTGTAGGACCTCATCCCGTTTTTTACATATATCGTTGGTGCCTATGTGCACCAGGACAGCTGGCTGTTCACCCTCTCCCCCAGACTGTCCTGCAGCTTCTCTGAGAAGAAACAATCTAACTCATTGGGCGGTGACTCCATCTTGTATGCTTTAGTCAGTGCTTAATTTGTGGAATACTCATTTGGCTCAAACTTAAACTCCAGAGTAAAACTCATTAGCTGCCCTGGACCTGAAAGTTTCACCTCTAAGTCTTGTAAATGCTTTAAGATGGACTAACCGTGCTCCTGTATCATGTCATTGAGCATATCCACATTCTTGAAGACGGTTAACCAGAAGTCTGGAACTCCTATTGGCTCCTCCATCTCTTCATCTGGTGTATCTTCCTCCGCCTTGACTTTTGCTTTTTTCTCATTGGATAGCTGCTTCACTTCATCTCATTGCCATTTGCAATCATCCTCTGATGTAGCGCTGTCTGGAATGTATAGATGCTCAACTAGATTCAGTGCCTCACACGCTTTTGCTCCTATGATGGACTCCGTTCCGTGTCCACAATGTAAAATGTTATGGTGTGACTTTTATTGTGTATCCATGCTTCGAGATCACACGCACCTAATGTGGCAATCGCCTTCCCATTGTAGTCTCTCAGCAGTCTTGTTTGATTGACGACTGTCGGGTTTACTGTTCAAATCTGACAAACCAATAAGGTTGGTCTCACCCCCGTGTCGAGCTTGCATTTAATTAAAGTGCCATTGATCATCAATGGAATCGTCCATCTGTCTTCCGTGGAGTCAACATTTTTTATTTTTATTTAGAGTACCCAATTATTTCTTTTCCAATTAAGGGGCAATTTAGCATAGACAATCCACCTAACCTGCACATCTTTGGGTTGTGGCGGTGAACCCCATGCAAACATGGTGAGAATGTGCAAACTCCACACGGACAGTGACCCAGGGCCCGGATTCGAACCCGGGTCCTCAGCGCCGCAATCCAGTGCTAACCACTGCGCCACATGCCGCCCCACCGCCGAGTCAACAACACCATGGCTATTGCTGCAACTGGTATGTAGGACTTCTTCACTTTGCACATTCCGAGTCATCATGCCCTCAGTCAAAATCAGATCAACAAAAAATAGGTCTTTAATGCACATCTGAACAACCACGTTAATCAATCCTGTTTGGTACCCAGTCGGACATGAAAAACATTGCCTCACAAAATGATTTGATCTGCCACACTTGGAACACACCTTCCCAAATGCTGGACATTGTCATTTAAAACGGCCACCCCCACTGGGAGCACATTTCTTATTGGAATACGTTACCAAGCTTATGGCGCTGGCATCTTCTTCCACAACAAAACGTTTCGGGTTCAGAGTACGAATCTGCTGTGCAGCTAGCTCGTTTGCATGACAAATCTTGATAGCATTTTGTAATTGAAGGTCTTCTTCCCTCAATAGACTATCGCAAACCTTATCATTCGATGTCCGAAACACTATCTGATCGCGGATCATTGACGACTTTAAAGTACTGAAATTGCACGATGAGCCTTCAACTGCAAATTGGTCAGAAGACTATCGAAAGATTCTCCTGCCCTTGAGTGCGCGTGTGAAAGATATAAAGCTTGTATGTTTCATTTTTCTTCGGGGAGCAATGGTGATCAAAGTATTTAATTACTTCAGCAAAGCTCTTGCTTTCTGCTTTGCTCTTGACCACAAAGGTATTATAAATTTTGATAGCTTGAAGATCTGCTTTCGTGAGCAGCAACACAATAAGCCTCTCATCAGGCTGTGTGTGCAGGTCAAGGGCTACAACAAAGAGGTCGAATTGCTGTTTAAAAACATGTAAATTTTTGTCTACGTTACTGGTGACTTGAAGCTTGGTGGGGTGCCTTCAAACCTTCCATCTCTAACTTCACAGTCTTTCTCTGTATTGTGTTCCAGCTGCCAGTAGCTTACCGGGTAGGTGGAAGAATTTTATTTTCCTTTCTCCGGGCTGTTCCATCCCGTCTTGTCCATAGATATCTTCAATTGTTCTACACGCTCGGTACCATGTTATGTTGTGTTGTGGCCGTGGTAATGATGCACACAGAACATCTAGTTCTTTGACGAGTAATATAGTTTATTGACAAAAAGATAATTAACAAACTATAATACAAATGGTAACAAATAATTGAACTCGACTGTCCTCTAGTACGACTTACTACCAATTGCCGAATCTCTGGCGCCACATGGCTCATCTCTATCGCTAACTGCTGGTCGGAGGTTGTATGGATGACTGCGTACATTAATGTGTAAATGCATATCACCACAATCTTCACCTTAGTCCAATGTATTCTATGTAATACTTTGAACTGAATCAAACTCAGTTTCGTGCAAGATGAAGTGGAATTCACCCATGTAGAATTATTCCCCCCAAGCCTCCTCAGTAAGTCCAGGGCCTAACTCCTCAACCCATTCCTCCTTTACTCCATCCAAAGGGGCAGTATCCAAAGAAAGAGAAGTCTATTCAAGTTTGAGATAAACCGTCTGTTTTGTTGTGCCAAGGACAGGATCTTATCCAACAAGGCAGAGGATTTGGTCAGGGGGAAGGAAAAAAAACACTTGGGTTAATAATCTCAAATTTGAAATAAACAAAAAAGGTTGGAGCCAGTAAACTAAATGTGTTCATGAGTCTCTCAAGGCTGGCAGTACTTTCTTTTAAAAGCAAGTCCCCGAAGTGCACAAGGCGTCCTGCCCCCAAGACCTGAACGGTGGGTCCAAGCCCAAAGGCACAAAAAGGTGATTGTCACAGATCGGCGAAAGCAAAGACAGCGAGAGAAGGTTGAAGTACTGCTGGAACTGTTTCCAAATCCTGTGGGAGGAGATCACCTCTGGATTTGAGGAAAGACCTGCAAGGGAGAAGGGGAGCGATGCAGTAATTATGGCACCTGGGGAAGAGGTTGTGATGCAAGACTGAGCCTGCATTTTACCCCAATTTGAGCCTGGATCATTCATCTTGATAGTTTGGATCCTGCTTGCAAGAGTCAAAGAAAGATTGGTCCAGCTCTGTAAGTCCACTTTAACATTACCGATGAGACTTGAACAGTTTGTGAAGAAAAGTCCATGAATGGACTACGCGGATCCCCAGGTATTGGAAATTAAAGGGCGAGAGATGAAATGGCAGTGAACTAAGTTGAGCCATTCTGACTAATGGATTCACCGGAAATCACTCATTTTTATCCACATTAATTTGTATCCTGAGAAGATGCCAAATGTTGTGAGTATCCTCATTAAGTTGTCCACCGAGGAGGCCAGGACTGTAATATATAAAAGTAGATCATCAGCGTAAAGTGCGATCTGGTGCTCCACTCCCTTCCAGTGTATATCCTTCCACCCATCTGATGCCCTTAACGCTATTGAAAGGAGCTCAATAGCTAGTTCAAAGAACAATGGGGAAGGTGGGCAACCTGGCCAATGCCCCTGCCTAACAGACAATACTTTGAAGAAACTGTACGGATGTTGGCTTTAGGGGTATCAGATGAATCCAGGAGGAAGATTTGGGCTGAAACCAAATCTCCCTAAAATCTCAAAGAGATAGATCCATTCCACCCTATCAAATGCTTTTTCAGCATCCAAGGATACTATGACTTGAGGTTCCCGAGCAGTAGGGGGGAAAAGGACAATGTTTAAGAGGCATTGGCCATTGGCCGACAATGTCTGCCTTTAATAAAGCCTGTCTGGTCTTCTGACACTAAACTTGGTGATAGGGCTCCATTTGGGATGCCAGGACTTCACCAGTAGTTTAGCGCCTGTGTTAAGAAGTGAAATGGGTTGGTATGACTGTTATGGACGAGGTGTTTTCAGAACTCCAAAATGTATCATGGAGTTCAACCAACCTACCCCTTTAATGGATTGTTGCTTTTCCAGCACACGGTTTGTTCCCCAGATGTGATATTACAATTATGGACACGTGGTTTTTTGTTTTTTTTAAATATATTTTATTCAAAATTTTGTGGCCAAACATAACAGTACATAGTTTTTCCTTTGAACAACAGCAAAGCAATATAAATAACCGCGGCCAATTTTAAACAAATAAATAAATAATATATAAACAAAAACAAAACCAAGTGGCAACTGCTGTTGTCTTCTTCTTTTCCATTCCCTCTATCTTTCTGTGAGGTAGTCGACGAACGGTTGCCACCGCCTGGTGAACCCTTGAGCCGAACCTCTTAATACGAACTTGATCCGTTCTAACTTTATAAACCCTGCCATGTCGTTTATCCAGGTCTCCACACCCGGGGGTTTGGCTTCCTTCCACATTAACAATATCCTGCGCCGGGCTACTAGGGACGCAAAGGCCAAAACATCAGCCTCTCTCGCCTCCTGCAGTCCCGGCTCTTCTGCAACCCCGAATATAGCCAACCCCCAGCTTGGTTCGACCCGGACCCCCACCACCTTCAAAAGCACCTTTGCCACCCCCACCCAGAACCCCTGTAGTGCCGAGCATGACCAGAACATGTGGGTGTGATTCGCTGGGCTTCTCGAGCATCTCCCACACCTATCCTCTACCCCCAAAAATTTACTGAGCCGTGCTCCAGTCATATGCGCCCTGTGTAGAACCTTGAATTGTATCAGGCTTAGCCTGGCACACGAGGACGATGAGTTTACCCTACGTAAGGCGTCAGCCCACAGCCCCTCCTCAATCTCCTCCCCCAGCTCTTCTTCCCATTTCCCTTTCAGCTCATCTACCATGATCTCCCCCTCGTCCCTCATTTCCCTATATATGTCCGACACCTTGCCATCCCCCACCCATGTCTCTGAGATCACTCTATCCTGCACCTCCTGCGTCGGGAGCTGCGGAAATTCCCTCACCTGTTGCCTCGCGAAAGCCCTCAGTTGCATATACCGAAATGCATTCCCTTGGGGCAACCCATATTTTTCCGTCAGCGCACCCAGACTCGCAAACGTCCCATCTACGAACAGATCTCTCAATTGTACTACCCCAGCTCTTTGCCATGCTCCAAATCCCCCATCCATTCTCCCCGGAACAAACCTATGGTTATTTCTTATCGGGGACCGCACCGAGGCTCCCGTCTTTCCCCTATGCCGTCTCCACTGCCCCCAAATTTTCAATGTAGCCACCACCACCGGGCTTGTGGTGTATTTCTTCGGTGAGAACGGCAACGGTGCCGTCACCATTGCTTGTAGGCTAGTCCCCCTGCAGGACGCCCTCTCCAATCTCTTCCACGCCGCTCCCTCCCCTTCTCCCATCCACTTACACACCATTGAAACATTGGCGGCCCAGTAATAGTCGTTTAGGCTCGGTAGTGCCAACCCCCCGCTGTCCCTACTACGCTGCAAAAATCCCCTCCTCACTCTCGGGGTCTTCCCGGCCCACACAAAACTCATAACACTCTTCTCGATTCTCTTGAAAAAAGCCTTCGTGACCACCACCGGGAGGCACTGAAACACGAAAAGGAATCTCGGGAGGACCACCATTTTAACCGCCTGCACCCTACCTGCCAGTGACAGGGACACCATGTCCCATCTCTTAATGTCCTCCTCCATCTGTTCCACCAACCGCGTTAAATTAAGCCTGTGTAATGTACCCCAATTCTTGGCTATCTGGATCCCCAAGTACCAGAAGTCCCTTGTTACCTTCCTCAACGGTAAATCCTCTATTTCCCTGCTCTGCTCCCCTGGATGCACCACGAACAACTCACTTTTCCCCATGTTCAATTTATACCCTGAAAAATCCCCAAACTCCCCAAGTATCCGCATTATCTCTGGCATCCCTCCGCCGGGTCCGCCACATACAACAACAAATCATCCGCATACAGAGATACCCGGTGTTCTTCTCCTCCCCTGAGTACTTCCCTCCACTTCCTGGAACCCCTCAATGCTATGGCCAGGGGCTCAATCGCCAGTGCAAACAATAATGGGGACAGAGGACATCCCTGCCTCGTCCCTCTATGGAGCCGAAAATAGTCAGACCCCCGTCCATTCGTGACCACGCTCGCCATCGGGGCCCTATACAGCAACTGTACCCACCTGATATACCCATCTCCAAAGCCAAATCTCCTCAGCACCTCCCACAAATAATCCCACTCCATTCTATCAAATGCTTTCTCGGCATCCATCGCCACCACTATCTCCGCTTCCCCCTCTGGTGGGGGCATCATCATTACCCCTAGCAGCCTCCGTATATTTGTGTTCAGCTGTCTCCCCTTCACAAACCCAGTTTGGTCCTCATGAACCACCCCCGGGACACAATCCTCTATCCTCGTTGCCATTACCTTGCCAGAATCTTAGCATCCACATTCAGGAGGGAAATGGGCCTATCTTCCTTCTTTAGGAGGAGCGATATCGTTGCCTCTGACATAGTCGGGGGCAGCTGCCCCCTTTCCCTAGCCTCATTAAAGGTTCTCATCAGTAGCGGGGCCAGCAAGTCCATATATTTCCTATAAAATTCCACTGGGAATCCGTCTGGTCCCGGGGCTTTCCCCTCCTGCATGCTTCCAATCCCTTTCACCAATTCCTCCGTCTCAATCTGTGCTCCCAGTCCCGCCCTCTCCTGCTCCTCCACCTTAGGAAATTCCAGCTGATCCAGAAAGCACATCATTCTCTCCTTCCCTTCCAGGGGCTGAGCTTCATATAATCTTTCATAAAATGCCTTGAACACTCCATTCACTCTCTCCGCTCCCCGCTCCATCTCTCCCTCCTCATCTCTCACCCCCCCTATCTCCCTCGCTGCTCCCCTTTTCCTCGGTTGGTGGGCCAGCAACCTGCTCGCCTTCTCCCCATATTCGTACTGTACACCCTGTGCCTTCCTCCATTGTGCCTCTGCATTACCCGTAGTCAACAAGTCAAATTCTACATGTAGCCTTTGCCTTTCCCTGTACAGTCCCTCCTCCGGTGCCTCCGCATATTGTCTGTCCACCCTCAAAAGTTCTTTCAACAACCGCTCCCTTTCCCTACCCTCCTGCTTTCCTTTATGTGCCCTGATAGATATCAGCTCCCCTCTAACCATAGCCTTCAACACCTCCCAGACCATTCCCACCTGAACCTCCCCATTGTCATTGAGTTCCAAGTACCTTTCAATACACCCCCTCACCCTTAAACACACCCCCTCATCTGCCAATAATCCCATGTCCATTCTCCAGGGTGGGTGCTGTTCTTTTTCCTCCCCTATCTCCAGGTCCACCCAATGTGGAGCGTGGTCCGAAATAGCTATAGCCGTGTACTCCGTCCCCGTCACCTTCGGGATCAGTGCCCTTCCCAAAACAAAAAAGTCTATCCGTGAATAGACTTCGTGGACATAGGGGAAAAACGAAAACTCCTTACTCCTAGGTCTACTAAATCTCCAGGGGTCTACTCCTCCCATCTGCTCCATAAAGTCCTTGAGCACCCTAGCTGCAGCCGGCCTCCTTCCGGTCCTGGACCTCGATCTGTCCAGCCCTGGGTCCAGCACCGTATTAAAATCTCCACCCATTACCAACTTTCCCGCCTCTAGGTCCGGGATGCGTCCCAACATACGCCTCATAAAATTTGCATCATCCCAGTTCGGGGCATATACGTTCACTAAAACCACCACCTCCCCTTGCAATCTGCCACTCACCATCACGTATCTGCCCCCACGATCCGCCACTATGGTCTTTGCCTCAAACATTACCCGCTTCCCCACTAATATAGCCACCCCCCTGTTTTTTGCGTCTAGCCCCGAATGAAACAGCTGCCCCACCCATCCTTTGCGAAGTCTGACCTGGTCTATCAGTTTCAGATGCGTCTCCTGCAGCATAACCACATCTGCCTTAAGTTTTTTTAGGTGTGCGAGTACCCGTGCCCTCTTAATCGGCCCGTTCAGCCCTCTCACATTCCACGTGATCAGCCGGGTTGGGGGGCTCTTTACCCCCCCCCCCTTGTCGACTAGCCATCTCCTTTTTCAATCCAGCTCCTCACCCGGTTCCCACGTAGCCGTATCTCCCCCCAACGGCGCTCTCCCGCCCCGACCACCCCACCCCATACCAGCTCCCCCTTCTCCCCAGCAGCAGCAACCCAGTTAACCCCCCCCCGCTAGATCCCTTTCTAGCGTAATTGCACCCCCCATGTTGCTCCCAGAAGTCAGCAAACTCTGGCCGACCTCGCCTTCCCCCCGTGACCCCGGCCCCCACTGTGCGAGGCCCCCTCCTTCCTGCTTCCCTGTTCCCGCCATGATTACCATAGCGCGGGAACAAAGCCTGCGCTTCCCATTTGGCCCCGCCCCCAATGGCCGGCGCCCCCAGCTCCTCATCCTCCCTCCCCCCCCTCCCCCACGACATGGGGAAGAGAGAAAAGTTACAGGGTCGCAGGATTAACAACTTGGGAAATCATCTCTTCCCCCATTTCCCCCCCCTTCACCCCACGTAGTCACCCCACCACTTTGTCCCAAACGTTCTTTTTCTAGCCCGCTTATTATAGTTTCTCCTCGACAATAAATGTCCACGCCTCTTCTGCCGTTTCAAAGTAGTGGTGTTTCCCTTGATGTGTGACCCACAGTCTTGCCGGCTGCAGCATTCCAAATTTAACCTTCCTTTTGTGCAGCACCGCCTTGGCCCGATTAAAGCTTGCCCTCCTTCTCGCCACCTCCGCACTCCAATCTTGATATACGCGGATCACCACGTTCTCCCACCTACTGCTCCGGGTTTTCTTTGCCCATCTGAGGACCATCTCTCTGTCCTTATATCGGAGAAATCTCACCACTATGGCTCGAGGAATTTCTCCAGCCCTCGGTCTTCGCGCCATAACTCGATAAGCTCCCTCCACCTCCAACGGGCCCGTCGGGGCCTCCGATCCCATTAACGGGTGAAGCATCGTGCTCACATATGCCCCGATGTCCGCCCCTTCTGCACCTTTGGGAAGACCAAGAATCCTTAAATTCTTCCTCCTCGCATTACTCTCCAGCACCTCCAGCCTTTCCACACACCTTTTGTGTTGTGCCTCGTGCATCTCTGTCTTCACCACCAGGCCCTGTATTTCATCCTCATTCTCAGCAGCCTTTGCCTTCACGACCCGAAGCTCCTGCTCCTGGGTCTTTTGCTCCTCCTTTAGCCCTTCAATCGCCTGTAATATCGGGGCCAACAACTCCTTCTTCATCTCCTTTTTAAGTTCTTCCACGCAGCGCCGCAGGAACTCTTGTTGGTCAGGGCCCCATATTAAACTGCCACCTTCCGACGCCATCTTGCTTTGTGCTTGCCTTCCTGGCCGCTGCTCTAGAGGATCCACCGCAATCCGGCCACATTCCTCTCCTTTTTCCATCCGTGTCCAGGGGGGATTCCCTTCTGGTTTACCGCACAGTGTTTTTAGCCGTTAAAATTGCCGTTGGGGCTCCTATTAAGAGCCCAAAAGTCCGTTCCACTGGGAGTTGCCGAAACGTGCGACCTAGCTGGTCATCGCCGCACCCGGAAGTCGACACGTGGATTTTTAACACATAACACTGTTTATTCCATGAACTCAAATTAACCTATTAAATAAACATTGGATCTCTTAATACCCCTTACTTCAAAGATAACCCCGAACATAATACAACACTAAATAATCCCTCAAAATGTTCCTTCAAACATCCAAAAGGCTTCAAACCTTCAAAACAGTAACACACCAGGTCACAGTTAATATATATTTTCTGTTTTATGGCAGAGATATATCAGCTTGGTTGACTTCAGCTCCAGCACCTTGCTTTTCTTCCTGCAGCTCTCTGGAAACACACGGACACACCCAAGCTGCTTTTTCAAACTGGCTTTCTCCCTTCAAGCAACTCACAGCAAACCAGAACTTCTCAAGCTGCTGTCTCAAACTGGATTTCTCCTTTTAAGCAGCTCACAGCAAAACAGCCAGGCACTTTTAAACTGCTCTCAGCAAAATCAGCCAGGCACTTTTCAGCTGCTGTCAGCAAAACCAGCCAGGTACTTTTCAGCTGCTCTCAGCAAAACTGAAACCAAAAGCAGAAGTGAGCTCAGCTCCCCCTCAACCTCTGACATCACTTCAGTAATATGATCAACTCCATTCCTTAAAGGTACATTGCTTAAACATCCATTTCTTAAAGGTACTCTCACATGACACCTCCCCCCAAGAAACCCCCCCCCATCAACTTCAAGATGGTTTCATTTTTCACTTTTGCACCATCGACTAAATGCACACAGTAAAATACTTTTACGTTTCACAAAAAAAAACAACACACGCAAACAGGCATAATAATATAGTCCATTTTTCTTTGCTCTTCTTCCTCCAACCGAAATCCTTTTTGATTGACAGTCTCTTTGAACAAAGTCTCTGCACGATCCATCCATTCCTCTACTTCTCAGCATTTCTCTTTACAATCAGATACTTTAGTTCAATCTGACCACAGAATCCCTTGCAATTCTCCAATACAGGAGCATGTGTTACCACAGCTTTCGGGCAGTCAATTGCCTGTTGAAAGTCCACTGTCCATTTACATTTTTGACGTTTCATTAGCAAGTCCATCAGTGGAGTAATCACGCTACGAAACCTTTGCACAAAGGTTCGATCAAATTCATTCATGCTAAGAGATCGCATTATTTCCCTTGAGGGTATCGAAACTCCGCAAGGAAAGTGATTCGAGCTTCTCCGAATTCACTTTTGGCTAGGTTCATCACCAAACTGAAGTGGATCGAAGAACTCCATACGATGTTTTGAATGTTCTTTCCATGTCTTGCAGTTGGAAATAAAAGCAGATTGTCCCACTTTCTCAATGCAATCCTTCAAACGCGGGATAGGATAAGAGTCCGTTCTTGTAACTGCATTCACCTTTCGATAGTCCACACACAACCGTTGGGTACCGTCTGGTTTAGGTACCATCACTATGGGTGAGCTCCATTGGCTGCAACCCACTTCAATTATGCCATTTTTAAGTATACTCTCAACCTCTTTGTTAACCTGTGCCAATTTTAAAGGATTAAGCCTATATGGATGTTGTTTGATAGGAACAGCATTTCCCACATCTACATCATGTACAACCATTTGAGTACTTCCCAATTTATCTCTACAAACCTGCCCATGTGATATCAATAACTCTTTCAGGTCAGTTCGTTCATCCCAATTTTTAAGAACATCCTCATTTTCCAATTTAATTTGAGGTATGTCAAATTCACAATCATCTGGATTCGGCTCGTCACTCTGAGTTAGAATCATTATAACCTCCTTTTTCTCTCCTTCCCTTTCAACGTACCTTTTAAGCATATTCACATGACACACTCGGTGAGTTTTCCTTCTATCTAGTGTTTTTACCACATAATTCACCTCACTTAATTCCCTTTCAATTTGATACGGTCCACAAAACCTAGCTTTTAAAGGCTCACATACCACGGGTAACAACACTAAAACTTTATCCCCACTGACAAAACTATGAACTTTGGATTTCCTGTCCGCTACCTGTTTCATCACATTTTGGGCAACTTTCAAATGTTGTCTAGCCAATTCACCTGCTCTATTTAATCATTCCCTAAAATTTGACACGTAATCCAACAGTGTAACTTCCGATTTCTCACCCAACAATTTTTCCTTAATCAATTTAAGTGGTCCTCTTACCTCATGACCAAAAATTAGTTCAAAAGGGCTAAATTTGGTAGACTCATTAGGTGCATCCCTAATTGCAAACAATACGAATGGGATTCCTTTATCCCAATCCTCTGGATAATCTTGACAATACGCCCTCAACATTGTTTTTAATGTCTGATGCCACCTTTCTAATGCTCCCTGCGATTCTGGATGGTACGCAGTTGATTTAAATTGTTTTATTCCTAAGCTATCCGTAACTTCCTTGAATAACTTTGAAGTAAAATTTGAACCTTGATCCGATTGAATTTCTGTGGGTAGTCCATATCTAGTAAAGAATTTAAGTAATTTCTCCACAATCCTTTTAGTTGTAATATTATGTACTGGAATGGCCTCTGGAAACCTAGTCGACACATCCATTATAGTCAAAAGATATTGATTCCCACTTTTTGTTTTAGGAAGCAGTCCTACACAATCGATTAGGACCCTTGTAAAAGGTTCCTCAAATGCTGGAATGGATATTAAGGGTGCTGATTTTATTACATGACCTGATTGACAAACTTTTACGACATCTCTACTTAGTCCAGGCCAATACATTTTTTTCTGGATTTTAGCTTGAGTTTTCCTTATTCCCAAATGACCTCCCACTGGTACCTCATGTGCAACTCGCAACACCTCCTTTCTATACCCTACCGGCAATACTACTTGATGAACTTCTGCCCACTTTTCATCCACCTGCATATGTACAGGTCTCCATTTTCTCATCAAGACGTCACTTTTACGGTAATAACACTCTGGTATACTCTCAGATTCCTCTTCCGTATATGCTTTCTGATATATCCATTTTATTTCTACATTTTTCTGTTGTAACTCCGCCAATTTTCCTGAACTAAGAATATCCGCCTCATCCTCCACCTGCTCTTGTTCTTTTTCAACCATCTGATCAAAAAACGTTTCTGATAATTTCACTTCAACTTCATATTCACTCTTTAATTTCTCCTCTTGTCTTAACCTGTGACTTTACGACCTTGTTAGTACACAGTCCGGAAAAATCCCAGGATATTCGTCCTTCAACCCTTCAGTTGTCTGATTTTCCACTGGCTTATCAACCACAGTAGGCATAACTCCCATCTGCGATCCAGCTATATCATTCCCCAAGATAAACTGTATTCCTGGACAAGATAGTTTATCAATTACTCCTACTACCACTTCACCACTCTTCACTGGACTTTCCAACCTTACCTTATGGAACACTACTCCTCTCACCCTGAATTCCACATATTACCACCTTTTCTGGCAACATTCTTCCCAAACTACATAATTCCTCATCTCTTACCATTAAAGATTGACTAGCCCCTGTATCTCTTAAAATTGTTACTTCTTTACCTGATCCTCCCGATACACATGAGTAAACTTTATCCACACAAGTAAATTCCATAAAGAGATCTGGCACCTTCTTAACAATTACTTCTTGAACAGGCTGTACAATCGTTTGCACCTCCTTCGCTTCCCTTGGGCTTTCCTTTACCACTCTAACAAATCCCACTGTCTTATCCTATTTTACCACATCGGCCTTCCCATTGCTTTCCTTCAACCACCAACACTGTGACTTTAGATGGCCTAGTTTATTGCAGTGAAAACATTTGAAACTTTTCATCTCTCTTCCACCCTCCTGGATTTCTTTTTTAATCTGAGGTACACTCTCTTTATTGTCTCCCATCAGATCACCTTTACCTTTACCACTTGAGTATTTCTCATGTCCCCAGTTTCTATCCCTCACCGGCTGAAACTGATGTCGGAAACCAATCTTTGATTTATAAACTTATTCACAATCATCTGCCATTTCTGCTGCTAATCTTGCAGTTTTAACCCTCTGTTCTTCCACATGAGTTCTCACTACATCAGGAATTGAATTTTTAAATAATTTCTCTGAGAGCTTCATACGTTTGGTCTATTTTCAAAGCCCTTGTCCACCTATCAAAATTACTCTGTTTGAGCCTTTCAAACTCCAAGTATGTTTGACCAAATTCTTTCCTTAAATTTCTAAACCTTTGTCTGTAAGCTTCAGGCAATAGCTCATATGCACTTAAGATGGATTTCTTCACCTCCTCATACGTTCCAGATACCTCCTCCGGTAGTGATGCAAACACTTCACTAGCTCTACCTACCAGCTTTGTTTGAATCAGTAATACCTACATGTCCTGTGGCCATTGCATTTGTTTAGCTACCTTCTCAAATGAAATGAAAAAGGCGTCTACCTCCTTCTCGTCAAACCTTGGCAATGCTTGGACATATTTAAATAGATCCCCACCACGTCTTCGACTACGGCGCTGTCTCATTATCCCCATCCATCTCCTCCAACTGTACGTGTCCCTTTGCGTCTGCCAATTTTAACTGATTTTCATGTTTCAGAGCCATTTTCCGAAGTTCAAACTCTCTCTCTTTGTCCCTTTCCTCTGTATCTCTTTCTTTGTTTCTTTCTTCTCTCTCCTTTCCTTTTTCCTCTCTATCTCTATCTCTTTCTTTTTATTTCATTGCATATTCAAGCCGCTTTAATTCTTTTTCATGTTCAAGTTGCTTTAATTCTTTTTCATGTTCAAATTGCTTAATCTGCAACTGGAGCTTTGCCATATCTAATGAGTCAGAATGTATCACAGGCAAACGTAAATGCCCAGATACCGCGTTAAGCACATCATCTTTTCATATTTTGCAGTGTTAACTCAGTGAGTGAGTGAGCTCAGCTCCCCCCCCCCCCCCCCCCCAACCTCTGACATCGCTTCAGTAATATTATCAACTCCATTCCTTAAAGGTACATTGCTTAAACATCCATTTCTTAAAGGTACTCTCATGTGACAATGACCTACATTCTACTGGGTCCTTACCCCCTTTATTTTATTTTATTTTTTAATTAAGGGAAATTTAACGTGGCCAATCCACCTACCCTGTACATCTTTGTGTTGTGGGGGTGAGAACCATGCCGACATAGGGAGAATGTGCAACCTCCACACGGACAGTGACCTGGGGCCGGGATCGAACTGGGTCCTCATCACAGTGAGGCATCAGTACTAACCACTGCGCCACCGTGCCGCCCCGATACCCCTTCAAGGAGCATGATATTGATGCCTGAGTGAGGGTCGGAGTAGTGACCCCCTAGACAGTGAATCATTAAACATGTCCATTAATAGAGGTGTGAGCTGCTCTGAGATCCTTTTATAAAATTCAGTTGGGAAGCTGTCAGGACTGGGGGCTTTACCAGATTGCAGCCGCCCAATACATTTCAATATTTCTTCTGGACTTAAGGAGGATTCCACTTCCTGTCTCCTGCCTCCCTCAATGGCCGGGATGTGTAGACCATCGAGAAAACTCTTCACACCTGAAGAGTTTGGAGGAAGCTCTGACTCCTATATCTCATGATAATACAAACTGAAAGCCGCATTAACCTGGCGAGGAGCTGACACTAAATTACCTTCCGTGTGGAGTTTGCACATTCTCCCCGTGGAGAGTTAGCGGGAATCAGGGGGAAAGCTCTCCACTGGCTGGAATCATACCTGGCACAAAGGAAGATGGTTGTGGTGGTTGGAGGTCAATCATCTCAGCTCCAGGACATCATTGCAGGATTTCCTCAGGATAGTGTCCTAGGCCCAACCAACTTCAGCTGCTTCATCAATGACCTCCCTTCCATCATAAGGTCAGAAGTGGGGGTGTTTGCGGATGACTCCACAATGTTCAGCACTATTCACGACTCCTCAGATAATGAAGCAGTCCATGTCCAAATGCAGCAAGACCTCGACAATATCCAGGCATGCGCTGACAAGTGCCAAGTTACATTCACGTCACAGCCAGGCGATGACCATCTCCTACAAGAGAGGATCTAACCACTGCCCCTTGACATTCATGGTATTACCATCACTTAATCCTCACAATCAACATCCTGGGAATTACCATTGATCAGACATTGAACTGGACGAACCACATTAATATTGTGGCTACCAGGGCAGGTCAAAAGCTAGGAATCCTACGCCGAGTAACTTATCTCCTGATTCCCCAAAGCCTGTCCACTATCTACAAGGCACAAGTCAGGAGTGTAATGGTATACTCTCCACTTGCCTGGATGAGCGGCACGGTAACACAGTGGTTAGCACTTTTGCTTCACAGCACCAGGGTCTCAGGTTCAATTCCCGGCTTGGGTCACTGTTTATGCGGAGTCTGCACATTCCCCCTGTGTCTGCGTGCGTTTCCTCTCGGTGCTCCATTTTTTCCCCACAAGTCCCGAATGACGTGCTATTAGGTAATTTGAACATTCTGAATTCTCCCTCGGTGTCCCCGAACAAGTGCCAGAATGTGGCGACTAGGGGATTTTCACAGTAACTTCATTACAGTGTTCACGTAAGCCTACTTGTACAATAAAGATTATTATTATTATAGAGTGCAACTGCAACAATACTCAAGAAGCTTGACGCCATCCAGGACAGAGCAGCCCACTTGATTGCTTTCCCCCTTCCACAAACATTCAAACCATCCATCACCGACGAACAGTGGCAGCCGTGCGTAACATCTGCAAGATGCACTGCAGTAACTCACCAAGGTTCCTTAGACAACACCTTCCAAACTCATGGCCACCACCATCCAGATGCACAAGAGCATCAGATATCTGGGAACCCCACCACGTGGAGCTTCCCCTCCAAGTCACTCACCACCCCGACATGGAAACATATCGGCACTCCTTCACTGTTGTTGAGGCAACATCCTGGAACTCCCTCCCTAACAGTAAATGGGTGTACCTACACCTCAAGCACTGCAACGGTTCAAGAAGTCAACTCACAACCACCTTCTGAATGGCAACGAGGGACGGGCAATAAATGCTGGCTTTACCAGCAACGTCCACATTAAAAAAGAAGCACAACCCCCGACCCACACACCGGTTACCGCTACCCCCCCACAACCCGGAGTACATCCGAAACCCTGTCCTACACGATATGCCGGCATCCATATCGACCACCATGGCTGGGTTCTCTGGCTACTGAAGGCATCAGCTACCCATCCCCCTGGGCTGCATGCGTTGGACTGTCTAACATTGTGCATTGGAAAAGGCTGCTCATTACCGCAGGAAGCGGGAGAAGCCTGGAGTGGGACCCCGGCAGAGCAGCGGGCCCTGGACGTAGTCGGTAGACCCGAGGAAAGGGCAGTCGCCAGGGTGGAGGTCGGCCTCGGGCGGGACCCCGCTGAGTTGCGGTTCCTCGTGATAAGTGTATCAACCGCCCCCAACACCACCCTCGCCTCCACACCACCACACCACCCTCAACCCCACAAAACCTTCACACCACCCTCACCCCCAGAGCACCCTCAACCCTACACCGCCCTCACACCAGTCCCACTATCCCCCCCCCCCCATCCAAGGCCCGTGCGCCGTCTAATCATGCGTTGTGTCTTGCAGGACCTAGGGCGGGACCTTCTGGTGCCCCCGCCATCAGCCACATCTAGAGCCATGAAGACACCGATTTCCCGTCACAGCTGTCTCCAACACCTTCCACCATCCCAGAGACACTCATCTCGGTTGGGCACTTAGTGATGAGGTTCCTGGAACACCATCTGGTGCACACCACACACATGCTCTGGTACAGCAGGTGGAGGTAGCAACTCCCGAGAGGACAGACAATCAGAGGGTGGGCCGGCCCCAGAGACTAGCTGCCATCCAGATGGGTTTTGGGCTTCTGGAACGGACAGTCCCATCAATCGTGGAGATGCAGTCATAGAGCCAGGAACAACATGAGAGGTTGTTGGCAAGCATCCAGCACCTGCAGGCGCAGGTGGAGAAGTCCAACCACATGCAGAAGCAGGAGGTGGTTGGCCATGCGTGCCACCCAGGCCAATACCGCACAGGTGGCGCCCGCGATGGAGGTCTTGGGGGTGAGGGTTTCGGCCATGGATCAGCATGTCCAAGGCCTGGAGCATTCTGTGCAGGTGGTGGATGAGTCCCAGGACAGGGCTGCCCTTTCCAGAGCCTCCTGGACATTGCAGCGGCATTCTTATGTGTGGCCCAGTCACAGCTGGCCATGGCTGAGAGCATCGGCGGCATTGCCCAGACTCTGGCCAACATGGTACAGACGCAGGGGTAGGTGGCCCAGTCCCAGAGAGAGATCGCGCAGTCACTGGCTGATGTGGCAAATACCCAGAAGGTTGTGGCACAGTCACAGCATGATGTGGCGCAGTCCTTGACGGAAGTGGTCAACTTCCTGTGCTCCATGGCCGTGGAAACGCAGACCTTGGGTGTGATGGCAACGGGACTCTGGGACTGGCAGCGCCAGGAGGTAGGGGAGCCTCCGGGTTAGCTCCACTCGCACCACCATCCGATGGAGTAGCCCGCGAGTCATCGGGCACCCCAAGGGAGGAGGATGTGATGGCGCCCGTGCCGGTGACTCCCGCAGGTGATGTGCCGGAACACCGCAGCACTTCAGACTCCCCCCTCCTGTCCCTGGCACATCTGGTGGGCAGCGGGAAGAACACCAGCAAGCCGCCTACATTCCGGATGCACAGTCTGGGGATCCACCTGGACGTAGCGTTAAGATCCATAAGGCCAGAAAAGTAGGCACTAGTTAAGTTGGCACTGTGCAGGGCACAGTTTAGCAATAGGGGCTAGCGCACGTATCTGTATATATGTTTTCACATTAAATACCTGCTCACAATGTTACAACGCCCCTCCCCCCTCCCGCTCCCCCGACGTCTCCAACTCCGGTACCCCAGGGATTCGTTAGGACCATGTGTTGGAATGACCAGCTCGCATGCAGGGATCACCCAGGTAGACGGTGTTGAATGATGCGGAGCACCAGAGTTCATCGCAGAGCGGGTTGTCATCATCCTCCATCCCATGGACCATACCCACTGTTGCTGCCAACCCAGGCCTGCACACTGTAGTGCGGCAGGTATGTATCATGAAGGGGGTTGCAGGCGGGTGTGTGGCTGGGAGGGGGGTGTGGACAGTGTCTGTGCCCCTGGCCAGTCCACCCACCAGTCGGTGAACCTGGACGTGATCAGAGCATCCCGTGTGCCTTGGCCCTGGCACACATGTTGTGTGGCCTCCTGTGCCTCCCCGGGCCCCATGTCCTGTCCATCATCGCCCTCCCCCCGTATCCTTCTCATCAGAGGAGGCCTAGTGTTCATCCTCCTCCTCCAGCACATTGCCCCTCTGCTGTGGAATGTTGTGGAGTACACAGCGGGCGGTCTTCCCAGTGCTATACTGGAGGGCCCCTCCAGAGTGGTCCAGGCACCTGAAACGCATGTTCAGGATGCCGAAGTACTGCTTGATCACGCCCCTGGTCACTGCATTGGTGTCGTTGCAGCGAGTCTCCGCTTCAGTCTGTGGCTTTTGGATAGGCATCATCAGCCATGACCGCAGCAGATAGCCCCTGTTGCGCAGGAGCCAACCCCACAGTTGGGGGTGCGCCTCAAAGAGCCTGGGAATCGTCAAGTGTGCCAGGATGAAGACATTGGGCATACAGCCCGGGTATCGGCTGCAGATGTGCATGTCACACATCAACTGCATGTTCATCGAGTGGAAACCCTTTTGGTTCGTGTAGAGCGGCCTGTCATCTAGGGCGTCTTGTATCCTGTCAATTAGTTAATTATCCCCTGGACCCGGGGCATATTGGCGATGGCAACGAACCCTGCTGTCTGGGTATCCTGGTAAGTTCGGTGCACATTGAAATGATGTATTGTGCTGACTGGGCATATAGGGCCACCATGAAGGCACGGATGCAGTTATGTTCCGAGCTCTGTGAGATCCCGGATAGGTCCCCACTCGACGCCTGGAAGGACCCCATGCCACAATGTTTAGGGCGACCATCACCTTGATGGCCACTGGGAGCCATACCCCTGTGGTGCCAGGTGTACCATGATCTGGCAGATATTTCGCACCGTCACCCTGCTCAGCCGGAGTCTTCGACAGCATGTCCGGTTTGGCAGGTTCTTGATTGGTAGGCGCAGCCGGTACACACGAGGCCTCATGCGGCGCCTACTTTTGCACCTCCTCCTCTTCGGCCTGTTGGGCGGCTGGCTCTCCATCCTCAGCAGCTGCCTCCTCTTCCTCTGGGACATGCTCCGCTCCAACACCCTCCGTTGCTGCAGTTCCCTCCTCCTCCTCGAGCAGCTCCAGCTCATACAGCCGCAGTGCATTCCTCAGGCCTGCAACGACTAGGGGGAATGCCACCATTGCTGGTTGAATTCCAATATCCATTATCTGGAGGAGGTGAAAGGACGACATGTTGGCATGGTGTGTATCCCCATGCCAAACAGGTCCATTGGGCTACACAGTGGCCCCGGTTGGCACAGTGGTCTCTGTCCCTGCATGTCTCGAACCCTCCCCTATCCCAGCATCATGGGGTCCTTTGGCCCTGGTAGCGCCAGCCAACGGTACCCCTGCTGCTAGGGGTACCGTTGGATGGCACTACCGATGCCAGTGGCACGCTCCATGCCCCACTGTCTGCCACCCCCCTGTAGGGGCTACTGTGGGCATTGCCCTTGGGCAGGCCGGGTGATGTCTGCTGACGGGTGAGTGGGTTACGGGAGAGGGTGGGATGCGGGGCAAGGGGCTGTGATGCGGGGAGGGTGAGTAGGGCTGGGGTCCGGAGCTGGTGGATGGGTGAATGGGAGCTGAGATTCGGGGGTGGTGGGGTGGGGGCTGGGATGTAGGGGTGGTGTGGGCTGGAGTGCGGGGGTGGTGGGGTGTGTAGCCATCTGGGATGGCCACTTCCCGATTACAAAATGGACACTTTGCAAAGATTGCATGGAAAATGGACAATGCTGAGAAAACAAGCAGGTTCAGAGCTTGTCTGTATATTGGAGTCGCAGCTCCCAGACAAGACCAAAACTGTAGGCCCATTAGCATACTAATGGCCCATCTCCAGGAACAAGAGTAACATTTGAGTAACTGATACTAATTATGCAGGCACCCCGGCGCCAGAGGAGACCAAAAAAAAGCAGGCCAACGGCCACCTAGGACACGCCCAGCCATCAGGACACCCACCCCTTTATTGGATGAAATGAATAGGAATGATCGAGAGACGACCCAATTGATTGGGGCCAAGTTCAAGGCCCGCCCAAAAGAGCGCAAAGTCCCTTTGGGTATAAGAAGGAGCCCCCAAGAGAGAATTGTTCTCTTGGACCCGGCTCTCACCAAGGAAAGACCTGTCCACCAGCTGCACCAGAAGCAAGTAAGTCCAAGGTCAACGCACACTACCAGACAGACGACTTTAGCTGTTCCCCTTTACCAGTTCGACCCCAGCAGCCTCAGAACCGAACAACAGCCATTGTTCCTCTGACTGAGTGGGCGCTCGAAGCTAAGTAAGGCTTTAGCAGTAGTGATAGTTTAGTCTGCAGAGTTTCATGCATGAGTATATTTATCTGTGTGTGTAAATAAATAAGCATTGACTTTGAACTAACTCACTGTTGTATCGAGTCTTTGATCAGTATTCGTGGTTTGAACCTTGTGGCGGTATCGAAAGATACCTGGCGACTCTAGAGCAAACGTAATTAGAATTAAAGAAAGCGACCATATTGACTGCCATATCCAGAGCCAACCAAAGAGAGCAACAGGTGGGTGACTGTGGGCTGGAATGCAGCGGTGGTGGGGTGGAGGTTGGGGGCTGGGGTGCAGGGGAATGGTGGGTTGGGAGAGTAGGGGCTGGGGTGCAGAGTGGGGGGCACCCATACGGCCGGTGGCACTCTGCTGAACAAGGAGCCAAGGTGGGTGGTCAGTGGGGTGCGCAGCAAGTTGGCTGCCTTGCAGGCCGTGGCAATTGGGGTCTGTGCCTGGACACTGCTCCAGTCCCGTGGGGGGGTCGCCTGGCCCCATGGCCCTTCCCCTGACACCCACCCGGCCAAGACAGGGGCCCCCCACCCAAGCCTACCTTGGCAGTGTCAGGACCGGCAGCCTACGGTCGCGCCTCTCTGTGTCTTACCTCCTCTCTCTGCCTCATCAGCCACCGTTCCTCTTTCTCGATTTTTAAAAGTATAGGTGAACCTCGCCGTCAGGAATTCACTTCTGTGGAGAATTGCGGAGGTCCTGGAGAATACCGGGTCAGACGGAGAATAATTGTATGCCAATGGTGTATACTGCACTTGCAGAGTGGAAAGCATTGACGGCGCTGTCGAGGCACCAGAGATTGGAATTTGGTGTGAAACTGGCTCCCGCCACGATTATGGTGTCGAAACCGTTTCTCCAGCCAATCGCGTTTTCCGTTTCCGGCATCAGCCGATGGAGAATCCCGGCCATAGACTCTGTTTTGTTAAGCTTAATAAAGTCTTCTATGGCAGCAGACAAATGCCTATATAATTTGTCATCAGACAGCAAAGTGGTGCCTAGTCTCCAAGGTGGGCATTTGAGAGGGTCAAAATCAAAACGAAAATCAACAAAATGAGGAGCATGGTCCGAGATGACAAGAGCTCAGTATTCAGTTGCCATCACTGAAGGGAGGAGGGACTTGTGAACAATAAAAAAAATCAATTCGGGAATAGGCATGGTGAACCTGTGAGAAAAAGGAAATTTCTTGACTGTTTGGATGCTGAAAACACCAAGGATGGGCTGCCCCAATTCATTCCATAAATGAGATCAGTGCCCTGGATATCCCAAATGGCATCAGAAATTTTGGCATGGTACAGTCCAATTTAGGGTCCAAGACACAATTTAGGTCACCTCCTAGAATCATCCAATGTGACTTAAGTCAGGGAGAAGGTTCATCAGGGAGTTTATATAATTTGTATCGTCCCATTTGGGGGCATAAATATTAACTAAAATAACCGGAATGTTTTCAGCGAACCACAGACAACAATATTTCGACCATTGTGGTCATCCATAATGCGAGAGGGAGTAAATTGGATTTTTTTAATAGATTAGTATTACCATGCCTCTGCTCTAGCCCTACCGTTGAAGCCTGAAAGAAAGAATTATTCCACCCAATCTTGCGAAGCCTTATCTGGTCTTCCACCACTGAAAAAAGGCCATTTTCTACTGAGGAAATCTGATTGCTGTGTTCAGAAAGGGCTACTTCCATATTTTTCACATTTGGCCCACATGCTTTCATAACTTTACTCATATTTTCTATTTTAATTGATACCTGGGCCAGGGCTTCATCTTCAGTTCCTTCCACCTCTTCTGCCAGGCTCTTTTGATTTTTAAAAATTCAGCCACCACGATGCAGCTGATATCGGCGGCATTGTCAACATGGTCACCTGGGAGGAGGGGGAGCCCGCCGCCGCCTTTTTGCCATCCTCCGATTCGATTCCTGCAAGGCCTGAGTCCGAGGAGTATGTGCGTCCCGTTTCATTTTTGCTCCTGTCCTTTCTGGGCATTTTTTGTAAATTAGGCAATTATTCGTCGATTTTGTGATTTAAAAAAAACTGTTACTGCAGTCGGAATGAATTCAGTGCGGAAAGCCTCCTGGTATTTCTTCCTCCACTACATAGATCACTGCTTTGTCATATTTATTATCTTTCAAGGCTGTTAGTACAATAGCACTATTTATTACATTTTAAGAACATAGGGTGCAATCTACCGACCACTTCACACCCCAATGGGAGGGCATCGGAGGCCCCTAGGTGGCCAGGGATAGTGCAGGGTGGCCCCCGGTCCTCCCCCTGAAACACTGGCACTGCCAAGGTGCCCAGATGGCACTGATAAGCTGGCAGGAGCACTGCCAGGGTGACAGTACAAGTGTGCCAGGGTGGCATTGCCAAGGGTCAGGGCCCAAGGGGGCCATATCCATCAGGAAGATGGAGGGGTTGAAGGGTGGGAAGTTGAAGGGCAGGTAAGAAGGGGCCTCTAGGAGGTTGAGGGGTGATGGATGGAGTCCTGGAAGGGGTGGGCCTGTATGGGGGTTTGGGGGGGGCATCTGGGAGGGGAGTCCCAGGGACCACATAGCGGGGTGTCCTCATTTGGGGGGGGGATGCTGTTGGGAAATGCCCATGAGTGTGGGGGGTGACATTGTCCATGGGTGGAGCTCAAGCTCACTTCGAGATCGGGGCACCCTTTCAAAATCGTGGCCCGATATTTGAGTTTTTAAAGTCACAATTTAATGGTCATGTTACGCTTAAGCGAGAGTGCGACGAGGCTTTTAAATCGCAGGCGAGGCCAAAATCGAGAACCGCGTCGGGCGCCGATCTGTTTGCAATCTAACCGGCCCGCCCCCATTGGCGAAGTCAGGATCCTGCCGTAACATGGCGAGAAATCAATAATCACCACTTAAGGCTGGCCTCCATACAATTAACAGGTGCGACCCCCTATCAAATGGCCCCATGATCTAATGACCTCCCCAGCAAGTGGTCCCGCAGGCACTGATTAATACTCCTTTTTAAAAACTTGAAGCTGACGGAAGGGTTACTGTGGGGACCCGAGGAGGTGAGTATCTATCTTCACTCACAGGCAAAGAGCCAGGGGCACTGGGGTTGCTGCCCCGCAGCTCTGAGTGAGGTGGGTGAGCCCCCAGGGGGGCCAGCCCCTTCGTTGGGGTGGGCCGCCAGCGGACCCCTGGACCGTGTGATCCTGCCCTGGAGGCAGCTCCAACACTAATCCATCTGCCCCACCGATCACCCATAACTCCCACTTACCATGGAGGCCTCTGGCCACGTGGCTTAAGGCTTTGCTAATTGGGAGTTGACAATCGTAGTTAAATGAGCACTTCACACATCCCAAGTGGATCCCCGTTGGTAGACGTACCATGTAGCATGTGGGTTTAGTGCCTAGCACCCCAATCAGACCGTGATACCTGGATACTTTGCCTGAACACTGCGTGAGGGAACACCCAGGACGCAGTGGCCAACATCCGAACACCCAGGGGCTGGTGTCAGCACCGGGACATTTTGCCGAAGAGAGGGTAAGTGCGTGCACGAGCCCCGCCCCCTGAGGACCCAGCCGCCCCCAAAAAACAGGAAGGGACCCAGAGGGGGTGGCCCGCGACGACCCAAGGTGTACAGATGTTGCTGATCTTTCGAACAAATGACAGACAGCGTGTGCCGCGGAGGCTCAGCCTCAACCAGAGGGCATTGCGGCACCTGTGCCACGTCCAGGTGGACGTGGTACCACGTGGAGGAGGATGATACCTGCTCCCGGTGACCGTCAAGGTCATCGCAGTCCTGGACTTCTATACCTCATGATCATTCTAGGGCTCGAGCGGGGACTTGTGAGGCACCTCACAAGCTACAGTCCACAAGTACATCCGTGAAGTCGTGGATGCCCTATTTGCCGTGGCAGCGGACCATATGAACTTTGATATGGACCAAACCCAACAAGATATCCGGGCAACAGGATTCTCTGCCATCAATGCGATATCCAAGGGCTAATAGATTGCACGTTGCCTTGTGCTCACCGGGCCATCTTGGAGTGTCCTACGTGAACAGGAAGGGCTTCCACTCCCTGAATATCCAGCTTGTGTGTGGCCACCACATGAAGATCATGCACGTAGTTGCACGCTTCTCAGGGAGTGTGCACAACAGCTATATCCTGAGGCAGTCAGACATCCCTGCTCTCTTCAAGGACCACCCCAGGATGGCTAGTTGGTTCTTGGGGGTAACGGGTGCCCGCGGAGGACCTGGCTAATAACGCCGGTACGGAGGCCAATTGACAACACGGAGACCCGTACAACGAGGCCCATGCGGCCACCAGGGCTGTTATTGAGCGGTGCATCAGACTCCTCAAGATGTGGTTCTGATGGCTCGACCACTCTGATGGTGCACCACAGTATACAGCTCTCCCCTCCCCCAGAGAGTGGCCCAGTTTGTGGTGGTTTGCTTTGTCCTCCTCTGTGGGGTGGCATGATAGGGGGAGGGGGCTGACCAAGAGGGGTTGGAGGATGAACCTGAGGAGGACCCACAAGACCAACCAGATAATGGAGGACAGGCAGCAGCATGAGAGTCCAGCAAGCCCAGAGGACCAAGGAGGCCCTCATCCTCGTCCGATTCATATAGGACGTGGCCTTGTCCGTCAGTGGGGGTGAGTCTTGGGGGAGCGGGTGGTTGTCATCACCACTCCATTAGGTGGCTCCCAGAGCCCATCCACTCCCGGTCGATGTCCATAGGGACCTGGGGCTCACCTCGGGATGGAGCAACAGCTGGATTGAGCCCCGGTTGACCCTGCGTCATCTGACTCTGAAAGCCCTGGCGGCTCCTCAAGGTCTGCAGCACAGTGCTGACGTCCTCAGCGATGCTCCTCAGTGACTAGCACATACTCTGGACTGCACTGGCAATGCCCACCTGCAATTGGGACATGCCCCCCAGCGACCGGAACATGCTCTGCAGCGCCTTGGCTATGCCCACCTGAGACTGGGACATGTCCTGTAACGCCTCGTATATGCCCACCTGGGACTGGGAGACCATCCCTAGTGACCGGGACGTGCTTTGGAGGGCCTCGGCAATGCCCACTTGAGAATCGGCATGCCCCACAGCACCTCATCAAAGTCTGCCTGTTACTAGGTCACGTCCCCCAGCGACTGAAATATTTTGTCAAGGCGCTCAGCCTTGGCTGTCACCGACTGAGCCACCTGAGCCTTGGACACCTCCATTCATGCTGCTGACGTTGTGCACCAGGCTTTCCACTGCGGTAGCCACTTTAGCATTGATGTTAATATCTCCTGTGCCCTTAACCTCTGGGACTCCACCAAGTGGCTATGGATCTGCTGAAGGGTCGGTGACATCCCACTCTGCCTCTCACGGCTGCATCATAGCATCTGCATCAGCTCCAGGTAAATCTGGTCCAGAGGCTCAGCAGCTGACTGGGACCCAGTTGAGTCCTGGGATCAGGCATACCTCCGACTGCTGTCTCACTTAACCACGATTGCCAATTCCCCATTAGGAATAGCGTCAGATGCATGGCTAGAGGCCTCGGCAATCGATGGGGGTTATGGATGGTCAGTGGGGCAGATGGGCAGGGACAGGAGTTGCCCCTGGAATGGGTACACACGTTCCAGGATTTGGTATGGTGGTGCCATGAGTGGTTGTGTGGTAAACACCACTGGTAATACACTACGCGTATTACGGTACTGCCACTGTATTACAGATACCACAGTAATCCCAGCCTGCTGGCTCCTCCCAGCAGACGCCGTATAAAAGTATATGCTCACCTGCGCTGTTGCCATTCTGGTTCCAGCTGCAGGAGGCTCAACATCTTGTGCAATAAAGCCTCAATTGTTTCACCAATCTCGTCTTGTGGTCATTGATGGTACATCAATTTATTGCACAAGATTTTACGAGATGAACGTCTTAATCAAGCCTGATCGCCTGGAGCTGAACCCTCAAGCAGCCGAAGCCACTGCCACCTTCGAGCACTGGCTAGCCTGCTTTGAAGGATACCTCGGAGCAGCCACTGAAGAACTCTCAGACCCGCAGAAGCTCCAGATCCTCTGCTCACGGGTGAGCCCACAAGTTTTTCCCCTCATCCGGGACGCGCCCACCTACTCAAAAGCAATGGCGCTACTAAAGGGACAGTACATCAAGTCACTGAATCAAGTGTACGCCAGGCACCTCCTGGCCACAAGACGGCAGCTCCCGGGGGAGTCTCAGGATGATTTCTTGCGGGCTCTATGGATACTCGGTAGGAACTGTAACTGCCAGGCAGTTTCGGCAGTCCAACACACCGAACTATTAATCAGAGACACTTATGTCACGGGCATTAAGTCCACTTACGTTCCCCAGCTGCTATTGGAAGGGGGTACGTTTGACCTTGCAGAGACTGTGCAGCTTGCTAACTCCCTAGAAGTGGCCTCCCATAATCTGGAGGCCTACACCTCCGACCGCGTGGAACCCTCGTGGGCATCGTGGGCCCCACCAGCGGCCGACTCGAGTACACCGCAAGCCTGCGCCGCGCGGCAGCTGACCAACTCCGGAGGGCCCAAAGGTTACTTTTGTGGCCAGAGCAAACATCCTAGGCAGTGCTGCCCGGCGCGGAGCGCGACCTGCAACGGGTGTGGGAAGAAGAGCCACTTTGTTTCCGTTTGCCAGGCCCGGTTGGTCGCCGCTGTTTAAGGCCCAGCATTGCTACACCCCCCATGAGTGATCCAGGGGCGCCGCCATCTTCTCCACCACAAGCCACGTGCGGCCCGTGGGTGCCGCCATCTTTGATGTCGCCCGCCATGGGCGCCGCCATCTTGGACCGCGCCTCAGGACCTCTGCTCGCCTGGCCGTTCGCGGCCCGCTGATACCTCCGCAACCGCTGATCAGCCCGGGACCTCCCAACATCTTCCGCAGCTCGCTTCCATCACCCTTGATCAGTCTCGGCCCCGCAACCACGCGACCGCTACGTCAACGGTAAAGATCAACCGGCACGAGGCGACCTGCCTCTTTGACTCCGGGAGCACAGAGAGTTTCATCCACCCTGCTACGGTAAGGCGCTGCTCCCTCCCGATACTCCCCGTCACCTAGAAAATCTCCCTGGCCTCCGGATCCCATTCCGTGCAAATCCGGGCGTACTGCGTCGCGACGCTCACCGTTCAGGGCGTAGAGTATAGCAAGTTCAAGCTTTACGTCCTTCCCCATCTCTGCGCTGCCCTGTTACTAGGTCTTGATTTTCAATATCACCTCCAAAGCCTTACTCTGAAATTCGGCGGACCCCTGCCCCCCCTCACCATTTGTGGCCTCACGACCCTTAAGGTCGAGCCACCTATACGGTTTGCAAACCTCAGCCCGGACTGTAAGCCCGTTGCCACGAGAAGCAGACGGTACAGTGCGCAGGACAGGACCTTCAACAAGTCAGAAGTCCAACGGCTTCTGTGGGAGGGGATCATTGAGGCCAGTAACAGCCCCTGGAGAGCTCAAGTGGTGATAGTCAAGACGGGAGAAACACAGGATGGTCATCGACTACAGTCAGACCATCAATTGGTACACACAGCTCGATGCGTACCCTCTCCCACGCATATCTGACATGGTCAATCAGATTGCGTAGTATCGAGTCTTCTCCACAGTTGACTTGAAGTCCGCCTACCACCAGCTCCCCATCCGCCCCAAGGACCGCCAATACACTGCATTCGAAGCAGATTGCCGTCTCTATCACTTCCTTAGAGTTCCTTTCGGCGTCACCAATGGGGTCTCGGTCTTACAGCGAGAGATCGACCGAATGGTTGACCAGTACGGGCTGCGGGCCACGTTCCCGTACCTAGATAATGTCACCATCTGCGGTCACGATGAGCAGGGCCATGGCACAAACCTCCAAAAATTCCTCTATACCGCCAAACTCCTTAACCTCATCTACAATAAGGAGAAATGCGTTTTCCGCACCAACCGCTTAGCCGTCCTTGGCTACTTTGTGGAAAATGGAGTCCTAGGGCCAGACCCCGACCGCATGCGTCCCCTCCTGAACTCCCCCTCCCCCACTGCCCCAAGGCCCTGAAACGATGCCTGGGGTTTTTCTCATATTATGCCCAGTGGGTCCCCAAATATGCGGACAAGGCCCGCCCACTCATCAAGTCCACAGTTTTTCCCCTGACGGCTGCGGCCCACCGGGCCTTCAACCACATGAAGGCGGATATCACCAAAGCCACGATGCACGCAGTTGACGAGTCCCTCCCCTTCCAGGTGGGGAGCGATACATCGGACGTGGCTCTGGCCGCCACCCTCAACCAGGCGGGCAGGCCCGTGGCTTTCTTTTCCCGCACCCTTCATGCTTCCGAAATTCGGCACTCTGTCGAAAAGGAGGCCCAAGCCATTGTGGAAGCTGTGCGACATTGGCGGCATTACTAGGCCGGCATGAGATTCACTCTCCTCACTGACCAATGGTCGGTTGCTTTCATGTTTAGCAATACACAGTGCGGCAAGATCAAGAATGACAAGATCTTGAGGCGGAGGATTGAGCTCTCCACTTACAACTATGAGATCTTGTATCGCCCGGGGAAGCTCAATGAGCCCCCAGATGCCCTATCCCGTGGTACATGGTGGAGGTCGGGAGATTCCTAGACCTGGGCCAGCGCACAAGTGGACCGACTCCGGGCTCTCCATAATGACCTCTGCCACCCGGGGGTCACCCGGTTCTTCCATTTTATCAATGCCCGCAACCTGCCCTACTCCATCGAGGAGGTCAGGACCGCGACCAGGGACTGCCCAGTCCGCGCGGAGTGCAAACTGCACTTCTATCGGCCAGATAGAGCGCACCTGGTGAAGGCCTCCCGTCCCTTTGAGCGCCTCAGCATGGACTTCAAAGGGCCCCTCCCCTCCACCGACCACAACGTGTACTTTCTCAATGTTATTGATGAGTACACCCGTTTCCCATTCGCCATCCCATGCCCCGACATGACGTCTGCCACGGTCATCAAGACCCTGCACAGCATCTTCACCCTGTTCGGTTTCCCCACCTACATCCACAGCGATCGGGGAACCTCCTTCATGAGTGATGAGCTGCGTCAGCAAGGGCATCCCCTCGAGCAGGACGTCATCCCCTCGAGCAGGACTACAACCCCCGGGGAAACGGGCAGGTGGAGAGGGAGAACGGGACGGTCTGGAAGGCCGTCCTGCTGGCCCTTCGGTCTCAGAATCTCCCGGTCTCCCGCTGGCAGGAGGTCCTCCCCGACGCGCTCCACTCCATACGGTCGCTCCTGTGCACCGCTACTAATGAGACCCCTCACGAACGTGTGTTTGCCTTCCCTGGGAAGTCCACCTCCGGGGTCTCGCTCCCAACATGGCTGACAGTTCCTGGGCCCGTCCTCCTCTGGAAGCATGTGAGGAGCCATAAATCGGATCCCTTGGTTGAGAAAGTCCACTTCCTCCCTGCGAACCCACAGTATGCCTACGTGGTGATGTGTTATCTGAGTTGGTTTAACATTGACTGCAACTGGATGCAGTGAGACTAGAAACAGGCTTCCGACACAGGAGATGGTCCAACATTGTTTTATTGTCCAACCTGCTGGTTGCTATACATAATCTGCTGTGGGTTGACACTCTATTAATCTAAACTGATAACCTCTGATTGTTTTGACCAGACTAGCTCTCTGTCACATGGAGACGGCGCTCACAGCCTTGTGGCCTCTAACTACCTCTGTAGCTGTATCCTGTGAGAAGAGAGAGAGAGTCTTAATGCCTTGTGTGTTTTATAGTGGTAGTGTCCTGTCTGGTGATTGGTTGTTCTGTGTCGTTTGTGTTCATTGGTTATCCTATGTGTCAATCACTGCCTGTCTGCATCTCATTATATACATGAGTGGTTATTATGACACGCGGCACACCCCGACGGGCGACAGGACACAGTCTCCCTCCGGGACCTGGCACCCGCTGGGTCCCCACCCACAACCCCCGACTTGGTACTGCTTCTCCCCCCTCTGGTTGCTTCCCTCACCCCTATGCTGCCCGCCCTCCCGCCAGCGAACCTCACCGCAGCCCCCACCCCAGCAGTATCCGTCCCCTCACTGGATCCACTACGGGGTGACGATGGAGAGGCCAACACGCTCCCGGAGTCGCTGGTGACCACATCGGCGGCCACACCACCACCAGGACTGAGGCGATCGCAGCGGAGAGTCAAAGTCCCCGACAGACTAAATCTGTAGTGCTGTTCTTCACCCCCGCCGGACTCTTTTTTAAACAGGGGCGAATGTGGTAAACACCACTGGTAACACACTATGCATATTATGGTACTGCCACTGTATTACAGGTACCACAGTAATCCCAGCCTGCTGGCTCCTCCCAGCAGGCGCCGTATAACAGTGTATGCTCTCCTGCGCTACCCCCATTCTGGTTCCAGCTGCAGGAGGTTCAACATCTTGTGCAATAAAGCCTCAATTGTTTCACCAATCTTATCTCGTGGTCATTGATGGTACATCAGGTTGCCCCCTGGTTTCTGCATGGATGCTGCTAGACAGGCTTAGTATTTCCATTTTCTGAACATGTAAATGTTAGGTCATGCCTGAAGAACCTAATTTGAATTTTTTGAAGAAGTAATTAAAGTAGTTATAGGGAATGCATAACTATGCATGTTATTTATATACTTCCAAAAAACATTTAATAAATACCTCATAAGAGACTCAGCTAAAATTGAAGCTTGTAGAATCAAAGGCAAGTCATTGACCAGGTTAGGAAATTAGCTGAGTGCTAGAAGGTGGAGAAAAATAATAATTCATGGGTATGCTTATAAACTTAATGCATTCTCAACTGAATGTATACCATTAGTATGGGAGCCAAGTTAATTTGTTATGCATTAGACGTTTGAGTCCTGCACTCAGCCATACTTTCCATGGTTTGAGCAGTACAGTTATAAGTTGCCCCATCAGTTTGCCAAGAATTGCTGTGCTGAACTTCTCTCACATGCTCAGAGGTTGCTTCCCAGTCGATTTTTTTCGAACTTGTTTTTCGAACTTCGTCGTTGTACGGTGAGCTCGAAAATGGTGCTGCTGAACTTGGTCTGGGAGACCAGCTTCCAACCTTCCCCTATCACCTGCAACGTTACTTACATTCTCCTCCACTATTTGACCTCCATGTTACCTTTGAACAATCGGTGGCACAGTGGTTAGCACTGTTGCCTCACAGCACCAGGGACCAAGCTTCAATTTCTGCCCTGGGTGACTGTTTGGAGCTTGCACATTCTCCCCGTGTCAGCGGGAGATTTCTTCGGGTGCTCCGGTTTCCTCTTACAGTCCAAAGATGTGCAGGTTAAGTGGATCGATCATGCTAAATTTCCTGTAATGCCCGAAAAGGTTAGGTGGGGTTACCGGGATAGAGTGGGGGAGTGGGCCATAAAGGTGGTGCTCGTTTAGAGAGTCAGTGTAGACTCGATGGGCTGAATGGCCTCCTTCAGCACTGTAGGGATTCTATGATTATTAATAAGGGAATTCCTGATCTCTCCTCTGAACCCTTTAATGTTGATATCCACATCCCGTTGTCGACCTGGCCCCTCCCCATTTCGGGACCACTGTCATGTGAGAGTACCTTTAAGAAATGGTTGTTTATAAATGGGTATGTATATAAATATCTGGAGTGAGAGTACCTTTAAAAAATGGGTGTTTACTACTGCAGTGATGTCAGAGAGTGGGTGGAGCTGATCTGCCTGTCAGCTTTTTACTTTTGTTTTAGGCTGTAAAAGGTTCCTCAAATGCTGGAATGGGTATGAAGGACGCTGGTTTTATCACTGCTTGAGGTTTCCCTATCACTTGACATGTGTGACATTATCGACAAAATTTAACTACACCTTTATGTAGTCCAGGCCAATAAAAATATATTTGTATTTTAGCTTGAGTTTTCCTTACTCCAAAATGACCTCCCACTGGTACCTCATGTGCAGCTCGCAACACCTCCTTTCTATGCACTATCGGCAATACTACTTGATGAACTTCTGCCCACATTTCATCCGTCTGGATATATAGAGGACTCCATTTTCTCATCAAGACATCATCTTTACGGTAATAATACTCCAGTATACACTCAGATTCCTCTGCCCTGTATGCTTTCTGATACATCCGTTTTATTTCTACATCTTCGCCAATTTTCCTGAACTGAAAATATCCGCCTCATCCTCCACCTGTTCTTGTTCTTTTTCAACCATCTGATCAAAAATCGTTTCTGATAATGGCACTTCACCTTTGTCGTCACTCTCTGATTTTTCCTCCTGTGACTTTGCGACCTTGTTACTACACAATCTGGAAAAATTCCAGGATACACGTCCTTCAACACTTCAGTTGTCTGATTTCCACTGGCTTATCAACCACAGTGGGCATCACTCCCACCTGCGATCCAGCTATATCATTACCCAAGATAAACTGTATTCCTGGACAAGATAGTTTCTCTATTACTCCTACTACCACTTCACCACTCTTCACTGACTTTCCAACCTTACCTTATATATAATGGAACACTACTCTTCTCTCCCTGAATTCCACATATTACCACCTTTTCTGGCAACATTCTTCCCAAACTACATAACTCCTCATCTCTTACCATTAAAGATTGACTAGCTCCCGCATCTCTTAAAATTGTCACTGCTTTACCTGCTCCTCCTGATACACATGAGTAAACGTTACCCACACAAGTAAATTCTTTAAAGAGATCTGGCACCGTCTTATCAATCACCTCTTGATCAGGTTGTACAATCTTTTGCACCTCCTTCGGTTCACTTGGGCTTGCCTTTGCCACTTTAACAAACCCCACTGTCTTCTCCTGTTTTACCATATCAGCCTTCCCAGTGCTTTTCTTCAACCACCAACACTTTGACTTTACATGGCCTAGTTTAGTTCAGTGAAAACATTTGAAACTTTTCATTTCATTTCCACCCTCCTGGATTTCTTTTTTAATCTGAGGTACACTCTCCTTATTATCTCCCATCAGATCACCTTTACCGTTACCATTTGAGTATTTCTCATGTCCCCAGTTTCTATCCCTCACAGGCTGGAGTGGTTGGTGCCGCACCAAGGGCCTCCGCCGGCCGGCACGAGTTGGCACATGTGCAGGAGCGCCAGCGTGTTCTGGCAGTGAACCGCTGGCGTGATTCCTGCGCATGTGCAGGGGGTTTCTTCTCCGCGCTGGCCATCGCGGAGCCTTACACAGGCCAGCGCGGAGGGAAAGAGTGCCCCCACGGCACAGGCCCACCCGCAGATCGGTGGGCCCCGATCTCGGGCCAGGCCACCGTGCCCCCCCCCCGGGCCGGATCCCCCCCCCCCCCCGAGGATTCACCTGCCTGGCCTACAAGCCAGGTCCCACCACCGAAAAAGGGCAGCCGCTCGGGCCATCAGGGACCGGTGAATCACTGGGGGGGGGGGCACTGCCAATGGCCCCCGACTGACGCGACGCGATCCCCGCCTCCGCCGAAAAACCAGCGCCGGAGAAATCGGCAGCCGGCGTCGGAGTGGCGGGGTGGGATTCACGCCGTCCGTCCCCCCGTTCGATTCTCCAACCTGGTGGGGGGTCGGAGAATCCCGCCCATAATTTCTCTGAGAGCTTCATACGTTTGGTCTATTTTCAAAGCCCTTAGCCACCTATCAAAATTACTCTGTTTGATCCTTTCAAATTCCATGTCTGTTTGACCAAATTCTTTCCTTATATTTCTAAACCTTTGTCTGTAGGCTTCAGGCACTAGTTCATATGCACCTAAGATGGACTTTTTCACCTCCTCATACGTCCCAGATCCCTCCTCCGATAGTGATGCAAACACTTCACTAGCCCTACCTTCCAGCTTTGTTTGAATCAGTAATACCCACATCTCCTGTGGCCATTTCATTTGTTTAGCTACCTTCTCAAATGAAATGAAAAAGGCTTATACCTCCTTTTCATCAAACCTTGGCATTGTGTGGACATATTTAAATAGATCCCCACCAAGCTTTCGCCTATGACGCTCTTTCTCACTATCCTCATCACTATCCTCCAACTGAACGTTTCCCTTTACGTCTGCCAATTTTAACTGACTGCCATGTTTCATGGCCATTTTCTGAAGTTCAAACTCTCTCTCTCTTTCTTATTCCTCGCTCTCTCTCTCTTTCTTTTTCCTCTCTATCTCTTTCTCGCTCTCTTTCTTTTTCCTTGAACTGTATCTCCCTTTCTCTTTCTTTTTGTTCTGCGAAGACTATTCTTTCTGTGTTCCTTTCTTCTCTCTCTTTTTCCTCTCGCTCTTTCTCTTTCGTATTCAAGCTGCTTTAATTCTTTCTCATGTTCCATTTGTTTAATCTTTAACTGAATTTTTGCCATTTCCAATGAGTCAAACTGTATCTCAGGCAATTTTAAATGCTTAGCCACCGCCATAATTACCTCATCTTTTGTTGTTTTGTCAGGTAATGTTAACTGCAATGTTTTTGCCAAATCTAACAGTCTGTTTTTAGTCTCTGTCCCTAAGGTACTGCATGTGACCATCTCCACCCACCAATACTTCAGAGCCTCTAAAAGAGCCATTGTCCACAACACACTCCCTACTTAAACTGAAATACCACACCTGAAAAGCATCCACAATATGCTCACTCCTCACTGTCTTTAAGTTCACAAAGCCAATCCAATAGATAGACTTTTATCCCCCTCGAGCCCCCAATTTATTATGGGCCAGGGTTTAGAGAACCCCAAAGTGTATCATGCAGTTCACCTGACCCACAACTTTTAATAGATTGTGGTATGGAGAGCACATGGCCCACTCTACAGGTATGGTGCAGCAGAAATTTGAAAGTAATTTTTAAAGCAAAACAATGTTTATTCTATGAACTCAGTTAACCTTTTTAAAACATACAGTGAACATCTTAGCAACCATCAATTCAAATACAACCCCCAAAGAATACAACATTCTAAGTAATACTTAAACTTTCCTTTTAACATCCATAAGACAACAAAAACCTTTTAACAGAAGCACATTGGGTTTAAATTCGCTACTGAGAACAGTTATCACTCTGAATTCACCTAATGATCACTAGATAGTCTTTAGATTGCAGAGAGATCGAAATTACACCTTCTGTGGCTGGCTTCAGCTCCAGCACTAAAACGAAACCAAAAAACACAGACACACCCAAGCTTTTCTCAAAGTGAAACTAAAAGCTGACAGACAGCCCAGCTCCACCCACACTCTGACATCACTGATAAACACCCATTTCTTAAAGGTACATCCACTATTCGATAAACACCCATTTCTTAAAGGTACTCTCACATGACACCACTATAATTTCCCTATCAGGCTGTACCTGCCCCCAATGATTCCCCGCGCCACTTCCAGGTCCTCAAGCTGGTTTCTGATGGTACAGTGTAGCCCTGCCTGTGACCTGCAGCACACACTGGACAGTCCTCCTGGACAGGGGAACACCCACCAGTAGTAGCCACATACCCGAGGAAGCCCCTGTGAGCAACCTCGCTAGGCACCACCACTAGTCCTGCCTTACACAGCAAGGTATCATTGGTATAATTGAGAACTTGGAGTAGTGCTGTTGAAGATAGCACTCACCTGAAAGTCACGAGTGAAGTGGAGTTGGACGGCTGTACGACACACATCCAATTGTGATTCAAGCTGGTCTAATTTCCTACTGGTGTGGCACGTAATTGGGAGAGAGCACATGATTCTGGCGACTTGTGTATTTAAGGAGTATTCATGTCATGTTAATGCATGCAAATAGAGTTCCCAACATGGATTAGCCGGAAAGCCAACCTGCCATCAGCCCACCATGAAGATGTTGAGGGGAAAATTCAGACTTGTTTTCCATCTGGCGGAATTCAAACTTTGAGCCTCATTCTGAATTTTCTGTACCTACCTGCTATGAAAAACACAGATAGCGGGACTGGGAAATTCCGCCCAAATATTTTTTAGTTTCTCTGCCATTTCTTTATTCCCCACTATAAGATGTTCTGTCACTGCGTACCACGATTGGCTGGAGAATTGGACGTCCAGCCAAAATCGAGGTCTGTGCCCGGAGCTGATTCGGGCGCCATGCTCCTCGCTGGTGCCGATAACAAGATTTGTGCCTTGCGCTGGTGGTGGCATGCAAAACAGGCATTCGTATGCATTTAAATGTGTTTAGCAGGTTGGCCACAGTATCCTCAGCCCTTTTGTGATGCGCCGCTCCTCTCAGGCGGAAGTTTTGTGGGCGTGAATTATGACATGTATTTACACCCGTGGTTTGGGGTGCCATGGCTGTGGAGGGGACAGGGAGGGTTAGGAAACACTGAAAAAAACGTTCAAAACTGTTGGGGTTGCTGGGGATGGTTGCCCGGGCCGGGGGCAGTAACATAATGACTTGGTGCCAGATCTATGGACTTAGGGTGTTCCCCTTGGGATCAGGGTCATCTGGCTCAGACCACCATTGCTGCAGTCTGTCTTTTAAATGCACCCCGTTGGTGCCACTTACAGGCTCCTGGCTGCTCACACTGTTGAGTGCTGTCTATGTCCTTTAAATGCTCAGAAATCTGGGAGCCCACTCAGGCCGCCCCTCTGGAAACCCTCATACCCCAGCCACATTATCAAGGGCCAAGCACCCACCAGGTGTTGGCACTCCTCACAAGCACTGCCCCATTGCAGAGGAAGCAGGGGATCAGCAAAGCTCACCAAGCCAGAGGGTACCTGTGCCATGGTGTACAGAACCCTTCCTATTGGTCTGTCCCTCTCAAGGCAGAGGACTCACCAGTGACCCCCACCCCTCGAGAGCACCAGCTGTTTCCTGCTGGTCACACTTGCAGCACTGACTGCCTCTGCCACCACCTGCCAGGCAGTGTTCAGGAGGACAGGCTGGGGAAGAGGTTGTCCCTCTGCTCCTCATTGGCATGAAGCCGTGGGCCCACCTCGGACTCCCGGCCTTGGTGGGGCAGGTCTTTTCTGAGCCATCCTCATGGCTGCAGTGAGTGTGTGGTAAGTGGAGTGTCTAAAAACAGGCTCTTTGGCGCTAACTCCGGCCCTAGAGTTAGAACGTCTGGATAGGCTGTGAATTGCTTGTAATTCATGCCAGCAGAGTGCTGGCCTATTAACATGTCCTGAATTGCTCCAGAAATAGCGTCTCCAACGGGAATGCGAACCACATGCAATTCAGTCCCGGCGGCAACACTTAGCAGTGCTACCAAACGACACTCAGGTAGATCGGGGGCCTTAGTGCGGAACGCATGGCGGAGGCCGCACATTGATTTGTTTTCTGCACTGAGGAGATTTGCTCGCCGGAACTCCTCAGTGTAACGAGACGATCTCTGGAGCTCCGGATGGAACCCCCCCCCCACCCAACCCTCCTCCCCCAAGCCCCAGCTCATTATGAGGGGTCCCTGATCCCACCCCCGCACTCTCTCCAAAATCCACTCAGGGCATCCTAAGCCTGGCACCTTGGCCTGATTGCTGCCGTGTGAAAAATGCCAGCTTGGCATCTTGGCAGTGCCAATGTGGTGCCCTGGTAGTGCCACCTGGGCACTAGCGATGCCAGGTTAGGCAGCCAGGCGGCAGTGCCAGGCTGGCAGTGCCAAGGGTGCCACCCTGCCCAAAGGGCATCACCTGGGGGCCTCTGATCTCCTGGGAGACCCCCAAGAGTGCTGTTCCATCTGATCCCCCCCTCCCACCATTTGTGGAGACTAGTACTGAATGGCGCTTGCCAACGTCTCTGAGGCAAAGGGGATGGATCCCAAAGTTTTGGGCACCTCCCAAAACTCCATATTAGAGTGAGACTAGCTGTCTTGCTCTATTATGCAGAATTGTCGAAAAGTGTGGATTTACATCTCAACGTCTCGTGAGATCAAACTAGATCTTGTGAGGCAGGGTAATTCCACATTGTGCTGCGACACGCTGCTTCTGGAGTGCAGCGTGGCCATTCGATCGCACCCACGGTCTCCCAAACATGGAATTTCACCCAATATTTTTAAGGTAGAGTTAGATAGATTATTGACTGATAAGGGAGTCAATGTGTATAGGGGTAGACAGGAAAGTAGACCACAATCATGATCTTATCAAATGGCCGAGTAGACTCGAGGGGCCGAATGGCTTGCTCCAATTCCTAATTTGTGTATATGTTTGCATGTATGCACTGACCATATTGGCTCATGCTCCATCAGTGCTTAAAATTTAAAAATATTATCCTTGTGTTCTAATCCCTCCATGGGCCTCCTTATTGATGTGTTAGGCAGGTTGGTTCGATGTGGACTGCACTCGATGCAGGGAAGTTAGAAACAGACGTCTAACACAGGATAAGATCCAACACTGTTTTATTCAACTAGATGAACTGCTGTACATATTCAGCTGTGGGTCGACACGATACTGATCTGACTAGTGACATTGTAGTAGCCTGACCAGACTTACTAGCTACCGCATGGGGTTTGTGCTTGCTAGCTCGTGGACTCTGACTGTCTCAGTAGCTGGGTCCCGAGAGAGCGGGAAACTTAGTGCCCTCTGGCTTTATAGTAGTAGTGTCCTGTCTGGTGATTGGCTGTGCTGTGCTGTATGCTTACTGGTCATCCTATGTGTCAATCACTGCCTGTCTGCATCTCATTATATACATGAGTGGATATTATGACACCTATATCTGTAATCGCCTTCATCTTCCAACTGCCTGGGACTTCTAGGTGTACGTCACTCTCTTCATTCCACCACTGACCGCCAGCTTTCTAGGCCTTAAGGTATGGATTTCTTTCGATAAACCTTTCTCTTGCTGTAAGACCTTCCTCAAAATCTTTTCTAAGCTTTTAGACATCATCCTTTGACTTATTGTCAATTTTTGTCTGATAATGTACCAGTGAAATATCTTGGAATGTTTTCCAATGTTAAGTGTGCCACGTAATCGCAAGGTGTCCTTGAACGATCTTGTGGATGTGCACTCAATGGCAGGGCACCACTGAGTGTACACTTATTGCATATCAGCAAAAACTGAAAATGTGAGCATACTGGGATAAATCTAGGTGGAGTATATTTCCGCTGTGCCCCAACAACTTTGTGCTGAGATAGAGGCCACAGAGGAAAATAATCCCTTTTACCCGTGGGAGCTACCGGAGTTACTCCTACAGTGTCTATGCATGCTTTCTACACACCGAATGTGCCACAAATTGTTAAGTTCTGGTGTAAATTATTACTTTGAATTCAATTACAAGTAATTTTACTATATTTTGGCAATAGTGTCTAATTTACTTTTCCTGAATAAAGAATTGATTTTAGTTTTAATATTTTTTAGGAAAGAGAAGAAAGCGAAATTCAAATTGCTGGTAGTATGTCAGAAGAAAAGGCCAAATTTGACCTTTACCTAACTGCACATATGATTGAAAGGGTACCTGCTGAATATCACAATCGTCAATTCCAAAGAGAAAAGGAAATAAACCTATTCATCCCCAGTACATCACCAGGTACCACAAAAAAACTGGAAATATTAAGAAGGACTGCCAGCATCTGTTGAGGGAAGAACAGAGTTAACATCAACTCTGTTTTTCTCTCTCCACAAATGCTATAAGATCTGCCTAATTGTTCCAATAGCATTTTGTTTTTGCAGCATTAAAAAATGAATTGTTTATGGTATTATCATCATAATCTACAATGGGTATTGTTTAATTGTAACATTTTTACATGCTATGAAAATCAATTATTACCACTGCTTCTTGAAATGGGTATACTTTGAGAGATGGCAAGGTGTGTCAAGCTTTCTTTGTATTTTTTAGTGGCCCTAAATAGTAAACTTCCAAGAAACATTGCACCTCGCGTCTTGGAGGAAGAAGGCTTCCACATCATTCGTAAACCGGATGTGTTGGAAAAAAATATCAACAAAATGGAGAATCGCTTTCTTGTGCAAGAAGAGGTAGTTTCATGGAGAAAATGTCAATATCTATTTCTGGAAATTGATTGCAGGGAAAGGCCAAGAGAAACTGCCAGGTTGAGTTGTAATGGTTCTTCTTCAGAAGAAGGAAAAAAATATTGCACAAATTGCCATTGTCAATCTTGTACAACAACTTATGACTAATTAGGAGATAAAACTGGCAAAGTGTCAGAGTAACAGGATTAAGCCATTCACCCTTTGAGCTTGTTTCACTGTTCAGTTAGATCATGGTTGATTAGTATTGTAACTCTATTTACCCACTTATGTTCCATATCCCTTACATAATAAAAACACATCGTTCTCTTTCTAAAAATAAAAATAAAACATTTTTTCCAATTGAGGGGCAATTTTAGCATGGTCAATCCACCTACCCTACACACCTTTTTAAAATTTGTTCATGGGATGTGGGTGCCGCTGGCTGTGCCAGCATTTATTGTCCATCCCTAATTACCCTTGAGGGGGCAGTTAAGAGTCAACCACATTGCTGTAGGTCTGGAGTCACATGTAGGCCAGACCGGGTAAGGCCAGCAGATGGGTTTTTATAACAACCGACAAGGGTTTCATGGTCATCATTAGATTTTTAATTCCAGATTTGTTTATTGAATTCAAATTTCACCATCTGCAGTGGCGGGATTTGAACCTGGGTTCCCAGAGCATTACTCTGCGTCTCTGGTTAACTAGTCCAGTGACAATACCCCTATGCCACCGCCTCCTCACGAGTTTCATGATGGGAGAGATCTTAGTCTTATAGGCTCTGGTACAGAAGTTCCAGTGGAAAGGAGTGTAGGTGGGGAGCCAGTTATTCAAAAACCTTGGTAGAACCCTTTTCCTGTTTCTACGTGCTAGATAGATAATGGCAGTCTGCTTCTTTCAGCTCCATAAGGCAATGTTGCAGAATCTAGCAGCTTGAAGGGGGGTGCTAGGGGGATGCTTGGGTGGGGGGGAGAGTCATGTGACATGACTCCTACTTCTTCAAGAAATTTTCTTTTGTTAATGTTTTGATTTAATATTTAACATCTCAAAGTGTTACTGGTATTTGGGGTTCCTGACTTCAATCCACGTATTTCACCTGGTAAAAAACAAATTGAAAACAGTTGTGATCACTTGTCAAGTGTCCCATTTTGGGGATTTGGCTTGAATGGCACTTAACACCTGCTGAATCATAACACAAGTCCAATATAACCTGCTTTCTGGCTCATTCCAGAATGTGCTGCTGTAAGAAATTATCTCAAAAGCATTGGTTACAATGGCCAATCTGATTTTCCAGCTTTGTATGTGGATTAAAATTACCCATGATTTTCAATATCACAAGCATCCAATATATCTTTTTGTATATTTTTGTCCTAGATTGTGTCACTTTGAGAGGCCCTGTAGACCACTCCCACTAGTGACATATTTCCCACATACATCCCCATCTCCACCCAAACCAGTTCTACATCCTGATGTTCTGAACCAAGGTCATCTCTAAATATTGCACCAATGCCATCCTTGTTTGACAGTGCTAACCCTCCACCTTTACCTAGCTTCCTATTCTTCTTGAATGTATATACCTCTCAATATTGAGGACCCAGTCCTTGTCATCCTGCAGCCTCTGTAAGGGCTATCAGATCATATTTACTTCACTATCAGTTTATTTACTTTGTTATTTTTATTACATTTCTTGTGGCAATTGAGTCTCATAAATCTTTATAATAGGCATTTTAAATTTTCACTGAATTTGCAAGTGAGCTATTGGATTCTACCAAATTGTCAAAGTTCTTAAGATTTTTCATTGATTTAAAAAAGAATCAACAACTGAAATTACAGATGTTTAAAATATGTTATTTGGCATTGTTAGAGCAAACTGTTGTGGATGTATAAAATTACACTAAAATGTTTTGTCTTACAACTGTAATGCTGTGACAGAGAAAATACTGGTTTGGCGAAGATGGAAATATGATTTCATTACCAGACCCAGTGAAGTTATCCTGGAAGTGTAGATTACCATCACCAGATACTGTCATGGAGGATCCGAAGCCAGGTCTAGAAACTGTATACAGGAAGGTATGTGACCATATCCTTCTTTAATACTGTCATTTTACAGAGTAAAACGAAACTGAATAATTCTTTGAAAGTTAATTTTAAAATTAGTACTTGAAAACCTTTCAAACGGTTACTTGAAAGTATTTTTGGATTTTGAAGAAATATGGTCAAATAAAACGAATATTTGGTAGTATTTTACATTTTTTTATTGTACATTCAAGAAATGCATTTCTGGAGCTATTATGTTAAGGTATAAATCCACATACTTTCTATGGAGGTATTATATACACAGTATACATTCACATGTATCTTCTGAAGCCACTGTATGAGTAAAGATAGATTCACTTATATATTGAGATTTTTATTTATTCTAGGATAAAATCACACATATAGAAATGGACATTCCTCATGGATCTTGTAGGATAAACCTAATCATAAGACATAGGAGCAGTAGTAGGCTGCTCAATGAGATCATGACTGATCTGGTGATAATCCTCAACTCAACTTTCTTGCCTTATCTGCGTACCCTTGATTCCCTTCCTGATTTAAAAATTTGTCTATCTCAGCCTTGAACATACTTAATAATAACAATAATCTTTATTATTGTCACAAGTAGGCTTAAATTAACACTGCAATGAAGTTACTGTGAAACCTCCCTAGTCGCCACACTCTGGCGCCTGCTCGGGTACACAGAGGGAGAATTCAGAATGTCCAATTCACCTCCCAACCACGTCTTTCAGGACTTGTTGGAGGAAACCGGAGCACCCGGAGGAAACCCATGCAGACAGGGGGAGAACGTGCAGACTCCACACAGACATTGACCCAAGCGGGAATCGAACCTGGGACTCTGGTGCTGTGGAGCAACAGTGCTAACCATTGTGCTACTGTGCTGCCCTATATGTGACTCAACCTCGACAGCTCTTGCGATAAAAAATTTCAGAGATTCACTATCCTCTGAGAGAAGAAATTTACCCTCATCTCTGTCTTACATGGGCAACCCCTGAATGAAATTATTCCTTCAACGTTATCGCTGAGATGATAATGGGATCATCACAGCAGGCTGTCTGCAATGGGATCATTGCCAGTTATGTGTTGAGGCAGTTTACTTGTCACTGGGTTTTCGCAGATCGTTAAGCTTACATGCTGACAGTATTTTGACTTGGGCTGGTGCTCCTCATTGTTAGTGGATGAGTTGGGCTGAGTAATTAGTTTGTGTTCAGTTGGAAATGTGGAATGTTTCAGGAAGAAGGAGTCTATGCTTGAGTATGCCTTGGGTTCTATGGAGTGTAGGTACTACCAAAATTCAGCAAACCCAAACAAATACAATGCTCTTCAATTGCTCTGTATCTTATGCTGAGAATTAGTCCCATTGAGGGGAGAAATACATGATTTAGGTTCCTATCCTCAAAAATGCTTGAGGCATGTTAATTGTGGAAATTTGGATTAGTTCCCATTCAGGAGTTATGCGCTAAGCGTAAAAAAGAACAAAGAACAAAAAAATATACAGCACAGGAACAGGCCCTTCGACCCTCCAAGCCTGCGCCGATCATGCTGCCCGTCGAACCTAAAACCTTCTACACTTCCGGGGTCCGTATCCCTCCATTCCTATCCTATTCATATATTTGCCAAGACGCCCCTTAAACATCACTATCGTCCCTGCTTCCACCACCCACTACCCTCTGTGTAAAAAAACTTCCCTCACATCTTCTCTAAACTTTGCCCCTCACACCTTAAACCTATATCCCCGAGTAATTAACTCTTCCACCCTGGGAAAAAGCTTTTTACTATCCACTTTGTCCATGCCCCTCATCATTTTGTAGACTTCTATCAAGTCCATAAGACCATAAGACATAGGAACGGAAGTAAGGCCATTCGGCCCATCGAGTCCACTCCATCATTCAATCATGGCTGATTTCAACTCCATTTACCCGCTCTCTCTCCATAGCCCTTAATTCCTCGAGAAATCAAGAATTTATCAACTTCTGTCATAAAGACACTCAATGTCCCGGCCTCCACCGCCCTCTGTGGCAATGAATTCCACAGACTTATCATTCTCTAGCTGAAGAAATTTCTCCTCATCTCTGTTCTAAAGTGACTCCCTTTTATTCTAAGGCTGTGCCCCCGGGTCCTAGTTCTCCCCTGCTAATGGAAACAACTTCCCTACGTCCACCCTATCTAAGCCATTCATTATCTTGTAAGTTTCTATTAGACCTCCCCTCAACCTCCTAAACTCCAATGAATATAATCCCAGGATCCTCAGACCTTCATCGTATGTTAGGCCTACCATTCCTGGGATCATCCGTGTGAATCTCCGCTGGACCCGCTCCAGTGCCAGTATGTCCTTCCTGAGATGTGGGGCCCAAAATTGCTCACAGTATTCTAAATGGGGCCTAACTAGTTCTTTATAAAGCTTCAGGAGTACATCCCTGCTTTTATATTCCAAGCCTCTTGAGATAAATGACAACATTGCATTTGCTTTCTTAATTACGGACTCAACCTGCAAGTTTACCTTTAGAGAATCCTGGACTAGGACTCCCAAGTCCCTTTGCACTTCAGCATTATGGATTTTGTCACCGTTTAGAAAATAGTCCATGCCTCTATTCTTTTTTCCAAAGTGCAAGACCTCGCACTTGCCCACGTTGAATTTCATCAGCCATTTCTTGGACCACTCTCCTAAACTGTCTATATCTTTCTGCAGTCTCCCCACCTCCTCAATACTACCTGCCCCTCCACCTATCTTTGTATCATCGGCAAACCTAGCCAGAATTCCCCCAGTCCCGTCATCTAGATCGTTAATATATAAAGAGAACAGCTGTGGCCCCAACACTGAACCCTGCGGGACACCACTCGTTACCTGTTGCCATTCCGAAAAAGAACCTTTTATCCCAACTCTCTGCCTTCTGCCTGACAGCCAATCGTCAATCCATGTTAGTACCTTGCCTCGAATACCATGGGCCCTTATTTTACTCAGCAGTTTCCCGTGAGGCACCTTATCAAAGGCCTTTTGGAAGTCAAGATAGATAACGTCCATTGGCTCTCCTTGGTCTAACCTATTTGTTATCTCTTCAAAGAACTCTAACAGTTTGTCAAGCATGACCTCCCCTTACTAAATCCATGCTGATTTGTCCTAATCCGACCCTGCACTTCCAAGAATTTAGAAATTTCATCCTTAACGATGGATTCTAGAATCTTGCCAACAACCGAGGTTAGGCTAATTGGCCTATAATTTTCCATCTTTTTTCTTGTTCCCTTCTTGAACAGAGGGGTTACAACAGCGATTTTTCAATCCTCTGGGACTTTCCCTGACTCCAGTGACTTTTGAAAGATCATAACTAACGCCTCCACTATTTCTTCAGCTATCTCCTTTAGAACTCTAGGATGTAGCCCATCTGGGCCCGGAGATTTATCAATTTTTAGACTTCTTAATTTCTCTAGCACTCCTTTGTGATGGCTACCATATTCAACTCTGCCCCCTGACTCTCCTGAATTGTTGGGATATTACTCGTGTCTTCTACTGTGAAGACTGACGCAAAGTACTTATTTAGTTCCTCAGCTATTTCCTTGTCTCCCATCACTAGATTACCAGCATCATTTTGGAGCGGCCCAATGTCTACTTTTGCCTCCCGTTTGTTTTTAATGTATTTAAAGACACTTTTACTGTCATTATAATGTTACTGGCTAGCCTACCTTCATATTTGATCCTCTCTTTCCTTATTTCTCTCTTTGTTATCCCCTGTTTGTTTTTGTAGCCTTCTCAATCTTCTGACTACCCACTACTCTTTGCCACATTATAGACTTTCTCTTTTGCTTTGATGCATTCCCTGACTTCCTGTGTCAGCCATGGCTGCCTAATCCCCCGTCTGATAACCTTTCTTTTCTTTGGGATGAACTCTGTACTGTGTCCTCAATTACTCCCAGAAACTCCTGCCATTGCTGTTCTACTGTCTTTCCCACTAGGCTCTGCTCCCAGTCGATTTACGTCAGTTCCTCCCTCATGCCTCTGTAGTTACCTTTATTTAACCGTAGCACCTTTACATCTGATTCTACCTTCTTTCTTTCAAATTGCAGACTGAATTCTACCATATTATGATCACTGCCTCCTAAGTTTTCCCTTACTTGAAGATCTTTTATCAAGTCTGGCTCATTACATAACACTAAGTCCAGAATGGCCTGTTCCCTCGTGGGCTCCATCACAAGCTGTTCCAAAAAGCCCTCCTGTCAACATTCAATGAATTCCCTTTCTTTGGGTCCACTGGCAACATTATTTACCCAGTCCACCTGCATATTGAAGTTCCCCATGATCACTGTGACCTTGCCTTTCTGACATGCCCTTTCTATTTCGTGGTGCATTTTGTGCCTCTGGTCCTGACCACTGTTAGGAGGCCTGTACATAACACCCATTATGGTTTTTTTGCCTTTGTGGTTCCTCAACTCTACCCACACAGACTCTACATCATCTGACACTATGTCGTTTAGTGTTATTGATTTAATTTCATTCCTAATTAACAAGGGAACCCCGCCCCCTCTGCCCACCTCTCTGTCTTTTCGATAGGTTGTGAATCCCTGGATGTTTAAATGCCAGTCCTGAACCCCCTGCAACCACGTCTCTGTGATGCCTACCACATCATACCTGCCAGTCACAATCTGGGCCATAAGCTCATCTACCTTGTTCCGTACACTGCGCGCATTTAAATATAGCACCTTTAATTCTCTATTGACCGTCCCTTTTTGTTTTCTTAGTGTAGTGGACCTTGGTTTACTGAGCCTTTCCATACACTGTGTCATATTTTGTGAGATGGGGACTATCGTAACCTCTCCTGAGTTCTGTCTTTTCGTGCTTTTTTGTATTCCTAAGCAGCTACGCTTCCCACTGATTACTTCACCTCTTGGTTCCCTGACTTTCCCTTCCCCCCCCAATCTCTAGTTTAAAGACCTATCGACCACCCTATTTACTCTTTTCGCCAGAACACTGGTCCCAGCTCGGTTCAGGTGGAGACCATCCCAAAGGTATAGGTCCCCCCTGTCCCAAAACTGATGCCAGTGTCCCATGAAAAGGAACCCCTCTTTCCCACACCACTCTTTCAGCCATGTGTTAACTTCCCTTATTCTTGCCTCCCTATGCCAATTTGCACGTGGCTCGGGCAGTAATCCGGAGATTATGACCCTTGAGGACCTGTTTTTTAATTTGAATCCTAGCTCTTTATAATCTCTAAACAGGTCCTCTTTCCTAGACTTGCCTATGTTGTTGGTACCGACATGGACCACAACAACTGGATCCTCCCCCTCCCTCTCCAGTATCCTTTCAAGGCGGTCAGAGATGTCCCGCACCCTAGCACCGGGCAGGCAACATACCATGCGGGACTCTTTATCCTGCTCACAAAGGATACTACCTATCCCCCTGATAATAGAATCCCCTACAACTGCAACTTGCCTATTTACTCCCTCCCCTTGAATGGCCTGCTGAACCATGGTGCCTTGGTCAGCTGACTCATCCTTCCTGCAGCCCTGTTCGCCATCCACACAGGGAGCAAGTGCCTCGTACCTGTTGGACAGGGTCAAGGGCTGAGGCTCCTGAGTTCCTGACTGCTGGTTCCCTTTACCTGCCTGACTTGTAGTCACACCCTGCTGTCCCTGGCCACTGGCAGGATTTAAACTACTTACTCTGACAGGTGTGGCTGCCTCCTGAAACACAGTGTCCAGGTAAGTCTCCCCCTCCCAGATGTGCCTCAGTGTTTGAAGCTCATACTCCAGCCCAACAACTCTGAGCCGGAGCTCTTTGAGCAGCCAACACTTACTCGCAATGGGATCTGCCCGCTCCCACATCAAGCAGCTCAAGCACATCACCTGACTAGCCATCTCTAATTAATTAATTAGTTTAATTTAAGTTTACGAGTTTAGCTGTGGTTTTAAAAAAAATTTGGGGCAGATTTGCTATCAATCAATCGGATCACAGCTTCCCTCTGACGTCACTTTTGAAAAAAAAAGTGGAAAACAGGAAGTTACCGTTAGGTTTTTATACTCACACAGAGACTGCTCCTCCTCCTCCAAACGGCTCCCGAAACTAGGCCCGAAGAAAGAGAGAGAACAAAACAATAGGGAAAAAGCACCTGCTCCCAGTCTGCACCGAATTACCTCACTGCACCAAATTACCAAGTTTCAAATTCCCACTCTGGATGTGTCTCACTCATTCAGGCTGTGTCTCTTTGACCTGCGCAATGCTTACTGAGTGCGCTTTCTGTCTTTTATACAGGCCTCAGGATGACTCACACTAAAACTTCAAAGAGAAGAATACAATGTGTACCTTTGTGCCCCTAAACAGGCCTCAGGTGACTGCCAGATAACTGCCTCTCAGCAATTAGGGTGGGGGCAGCTTCAGCCAATCAGACACTAATCTACACTGCACTTTTAACTGAAAAACAGCAGAATTAGATTAACCACTTACCTTTCCTGGTTACCTCACTGCACCAAATTACCAAGTTTCAAATTCCCACTCTGGATGTGTCTTCCTGTGTCTCTTTCACCTGCGCAACGCTTCCTAAACCTCCGTCGTTGCAGTGAGAACAAACTGAGTTCATCCAACCTCTCCTCATAGCTAATTCCCTCCATACAAGGCAACATCCTGGTAAACCTCTTCTGTATTCTCTCCAAAGCCTTCACATCCTTCTGGTGGTGTGGCAACCATAATTGAACACTATATCCAAGTGGCCTAACTAAGGTTCTATACAGCTGCAGCATGACTTGGCAATTTTTATACTCAATGCCTGACCGATGAAGGCAAGTATGCCGTATGCTTTTTTGACTACCTTCTCCACCTGCTTTGCCACTTTCAGTGACCTGTGGACCTATACATCCAGATCCCTCTGCCTGTCAATACTCTTAAGGGTGACTTCCGGTTGCGGCGATGCACTGCTAAGCCGCACGGTTCGGCAGCTCCCGTTCTAACGGACTTTTGGGCTCTTTTCGGGAGCCCCAACGGAAATTTTTTCACCAAACCCAGTGTGGAGTGACGAAGCAAGGTGCCCCCCCCAAGTGTGAATGGAAAAGACCAGTGGCAGTGGCCAGATTGCGAAGGATCCTTTGGAGCAGCGGCAGAGAAGAGAAGGAAGAAGCAAGATGGCGGCGGATGGAGCCCAGACGACATGGGGCCCGGACCAGCAGGAATTCCTCCGACGGTGTGTGGAGGAACTAAAGAAGGAGGTGCTGGCGCCGATGTTATTGGCAATCGATGGGCTGAAGGAAACACAAAAGGTCCAGGCGATAGAGCTCCGTGTAGTGAAGGCAAAGGCAGCCGAAAACGAGGATGAGATACAGGGCCTGGTGGTAAAAACGGAGACACATGAGGCACTACATAAGAGATGTATCGAAAGGCTGGAAGCCCTGGAGAACAGCTCGAGGAGGAAGAACCTCCGGATTCTAGGTCTCCCCGAAGGAACGGAGGGAGCTGACGTTGAGGCTTATGTGAGCACGATGCTCCATACGCTAATGGGAGCTGAGGCCCCACTGGGCTCCCTGGAGGTGGAAGGGGCTCACCGGGTCCTTGTGAGAAGACCAAAGGCGGGAGAACTAACAAGGGCAATAGTGGTGAGATTTCACCGCTTCACGGACAGAGAGGCTGTTTTGAGCTAGGCCAAGAAAGTACGGAGTAGCAGGTGGGAGAATGCGGTGATATGAGTGTATCAGGACTGGAGCGCGGAGGTGGCGAGAAGGAGGGCGAGCTTCAATCGGGCCAAGGCGGTGCTTCACAGGAAGAAAATAAAATTTGGGATGCTGCAGCCGGCGCGATTGTGGGTCATGCATCAGGGCAAGCACTACTACTTTGAAACGGCGGATGAGGCATCGACCTTCATCCAAGAAGAGAAACTGGACTAGAACTGAGAGACTGATGTTGGGGGGGAAACAACGAGGTTGTGGTACAGAAGTGTAAATTGGGGAATGGGGGGAGGTTTATAGTATTGTAACGATAGATGGGGAATTTCTCTCCTCTAGATGGGGGGACACGGAGAAATGTGGGCGCCGGTGGAAAAAGGGACTGAGAGGGGGGATGGGGAATGAGGGAGCTGTGCCATAGGGGGCGGGGCCGATAGGAAAGCACGGGGTTTTTCCCGCGCTATGGAGATGATGGCGGGAAGATAGGCGCAGGAAGGAAGAGAGTTCCACACGCAGGGGGGGGGGTCAAAGAGAGAACGGGGGAAGCCGGGGTCAGTTAGAGTTAGCTGACTTTCGGAAGCATCATGGGGGGAGTAACCATGCTAGATGGGGATCTAGCGGGGGGGGGGGCAAGGGGGAGCTGGCAAGAGAAGAGGTGGTCGGGACGGGAAGGCGCCGCCTGGGGGTTGGGTGGGTGTGCGGGACCCGGACGGGGGGGGCTGGCCTAGAATAGGGGATGGCTAGTCGGGCGGGGGGGCGGGAGGGGGCGGGTGGTTCCCCAATCCGGCTGATCACGTGGAATGTGAGAGGCCTGAATGGGCCGATTAAGAGGGCCCGGGTGTTCGCGCATTTAAAAAGATTGAAGGCGGACGGATCAGGTTAGGTTAAGGAAAGGATGGGTGGGACAGGTGTTCCACTCAGGACTGGACGCCAACAATAGGGGGGTGGCGATACTGGTGGGGAAACGGGTGTCGTTCGAGGCTAGGAATATAGTGGTGGATAACGGGGGTAGATGCGTGATGGTGAGTGGTAGATTGCAGGGAAAGGAGGTCGTGCTGGTAAATGTATATGCCCCGAACTGGGATGATGCGGGATTTATGAAGCGGATGCTGGGACGTATCCCGGACCTGGAGGTGGGAAGCCTGGTAATAGGGGGGACTTCAATACTGCGCTGGATCCAGGGCTAGACCGGTCTAGATCCAGGACTGGAAGAAGGCCGGCAGCGGCCAAGGTGCTTAGGGGGTTCATGGAACAAATGGGGGGAGTGGATCCGTGGAGATTTGCGAGGCCGTTGGCCAAAGAGTTCTCCTTTTTCTCCCATGTCCACAAGGTATACTCCCGGATAGATTTCTTTGTTCTGAGTAGGGCACTGATCTCGAACGTGGCAGGAACGGAGTACTTGGCCATAGCTGTTTCAGACCATGCCCCGCACTGGGTGGATCTGGAATTAGGAGAGGAGAGGGAGCAGCGCCCACTCTGGCAACTGGATGTGGGACTATTGGCGGATGGGGGGTCTGTGGAAGGGTGCGGGGATGCATTGAGAGATACCTGGAGGTCAATGACGATGGAGAGGTCCAGGTGGGGATAGTATCGGAAGCGCTGAAGGCGGTGGTTAGGGGAGAGTTGATCTCCATTAGAGCTCACAAGGAGAAACAAGAGGGCAAAGAAAGGGAGAGATTAGTGGGGGAGATTTTGAGGGTGGATAAAAGATATGCGGAGGACCCGGACGAAGGACTATATAGAGAGAGGCGAAGACTTCAGACGGAGTTTGACCTGCTGACCACAGGAAAGGCAGAGGCACAGTGGAGGAAGGCACAGGGGATGAGATATGAGTATGGGGAAAAGGCGAGCCGGCTGCTGGCCCACCAACTTCGCAAGAGGATAGCGGCGAGGGAGATTGGGGGAGTTAGGGATGAAACGGGAACTACGGAGCGGAGAGCAGGGATGGTAAATGAGGTGCTAAGACCTTTTATGAGAGGCTATATAAGTCCCAACCCCCGGAGGGAAAAGAGGGAATGCATCAGTTCCTGGACCAACTAAGGTTGCCGAGGGTGGAGGAGCAAGAGGTGGCAGGTCTGGGGGGCGCCAATTGAGGTGACTAAAGGACTGGGGAACATGCAAGCAGGGAAGGCCCCGGGACCAGATGGGTTCCCGGTGGAATTCTACAGGAAATATGTGGACCCTGTTGGCCCCGCTGCTGGCGAGAACCTTTAACAAGGCCAGAGAAGGGGGGATACTACCCCCGACAAGGTCGGAGGCGACGATATCACTAATCATGAAGCGGGATAAAGATCCGCTGCAATGCGGGTCATATAGGTCTATCTCACTCCTAAATGTAGACGCCAAGCTGCTGGCAAAAGTGCTAGCGACGAGGATAGAGGATTGTGTCCCGGGGGTGGTGCATGAAGACCAGACAGAGTTTGTAAAGGGGAGACAACTGACTGTCAACGTGCGGCGGCTGTTGGGGGTGATAATGATGACCCCAGCGGAGGGGGAGGCAGAGATAGTGGTGGCGATGGATAGGGTAGAGTGGGAGTATTTATGGGAGGTGTTGAGGAGGTTTGGGTTCGGGGAGCGGTTTGTCAGATGGGTCAGACTCCTATATGGGGGCCCAGTGGCAAGTGTAGTCACAAACCGGCAAAGATCGGAGTATTTTCGGCTACACCGGGGAACAAGGCAGGGGTGTCCCCTGTCCCCATTACTGTTCGCGTTGGCAATTGAACCACTGGCCATATCATTGAGAGACTCTAAGAAATGGAGGGGGGGTGGTTAGAGGAGGAGAGGAACATCGAGTGTCACTCTACGCAGATGACCTACTGCTATATGTTTCGGACCCTGTAGAGGGGATGACAGAGGTTACGCAGATATTGAGGGTGTTTGGAGATTTTTCGGGATACAGGCTAAATATGGGGAAGAGCGAGCTTTTTGTAATACACCCCGGGGACCAGGGAAGAGGAATAGATGCCCTGCCGTTAAGGAGTGTGGAAAGGAGCTTCCGATGTTTGGGGATACAGGTAGCTAGGAGCTGGGGAACTCTACACAGACTTAATCTGACGCGGCTGGTGGAGCCGATGGAGGAGGATTTCAAGAGGTGGGATATGCTGCCGCTCTCATTGACGGACAGAGTGCAGGCGGTAAAAATGATGGTTCTCCCGAGGTTTCTTTTCATGTTTCAATGTCTCCCCATTCTGATCACGAAGGCCTTCTTCAAGAAAATAGACAGGAGCATTATGAGTTTTGTGTGGGCAGGGAAGACCCCAAGGGTAAGGAGGGGGTTCCTGCAGCGCAGCAGGGACAGAGGGGGACTGGCGTTGCGAGCCTGGACGACTACTACTGGGCCGCCAATGTGGCGATGGTTTGTAAGTGGATGAGGGAGGGAGAGGGGGCGGCGTGGAAGAGGCTGGAGATGGCGTCCTGTAAAGGAACGAGCCTAAAGGCGCTGGTGACGGCGCCGCTGCCGCTCTCCCCGAGAAGGTATACCACAAACCCAGTGGTGGTGGCAACCTTAAGGATCTGGGGGCAGTGGAGGCGACACAGGGGGTGACGGGTGCCTCGGTGTGGTCCCCGATCAGGAATAACCACAGGTTTGTCCCAGGAAAGATGGACGGAGGGTTCCAGAGCTGGCAACGAGCAGGAATTAGGAAACTGAGAGATTTGTTTATAGACGGGACGTTTGCGAGCCTGGGAGCGCTGCAGGAAAAGTATGAGTTGCCCCCGGGGAACAATTTCAGATACATGCAAGTGAGGGCGTTTACGAGGCAACAGGTGAGGGAATTTCCGCTGCTCCCGACACAGGGGATCCAGGATAGAGTGATTTCCGGGGTATGGGTCGGGGAGGGCAAAGTGTCCGAAATATATCAGGAGATGAGATCAGGAGATCAGGAGATGGTAGAGGAGCTGAAGGGAAAATGGGAAGAAGAGCTGGGAGAGAAGATTGAGGAGGGTAAACTCCTCGTCTTCGTGTGCCAGGCTTAGCCTGATTCAATTTAAGGTTCTACACAGAGCACATATGACGGGAGCAAGACTGAGCAGGTTCTTCGGAATGGAGTGCGGGAGGTGCTTGGGAAGCCCGGCGAACTACACACACATGTTCTGGTCGTGTCCAGCACTGGATGAGTACTGGAGGGGAGTGGCAAAGGTGATCTCAAAGGTGGTGAAGGTCCGGGTCAAGCCAGGCTGGGGGTTAGCGATATTTGGGGTAGCGGAAGAGCCGGGAGTGCAGGAGGCGAAAGAGGCCAATATTTTGGCCTTTGCATCCCTGATAGCCTGGCGAAGGATCTTACTCATGTGGAAGGAAGCAAAACCCCCCAGCGTGGAGGCCTGGATAAATGACATGGCAGGGTTCATAAAACTAGAACGAATGAAATTTGCGCTGAGAGGATCGGCTCAGGGGTTCTCAAGGCGGTGGCAACCGTTCCTTGACTATCTCGCGGAACGTTAAGGGAAAATAGATCGTCAGCAGCAGCAGCCCGGCCGGGGGCGGGGGGGGGGAGGGGGGGGGAGCACTATTTTTTGTTACTTTGTTCGTTCACTATATTATTTAAATAATGTTATTTATCAGTTACTGTACTATTTTTATGTTGATTTATAAAATGGAAAAATTCTGTTTGAAAACTTTAATATAATATATTTTTTAAAAAAAAATACTCTTAAGGGTTCTGCCATTTATTGTTTATTTCCCACCTGTACTAAACCTGCCAAAATGCATTACCACACATTTGTCTGGATTAAACTCCATCTGCCATTTTTCCGCCCAGGCCTCCAACCGATCTATCTCCTGCTATATCCTCTGACAATCCTCATCACTATCCGCAACTCCACCAACCTTTGTGTCATCCGCAAACTTACTAATCAGACCAGTTACATTTTCCTTCAAATCATTTTTCTGTACAACAAAGAGCAAAGGTCCCAGCACTGATCCCTGCGGAACACCACTAGTCACAGCCCTCTATTCAGAAAAGCACCCTTCTACTGCTACCCTCTGTCATCAATGACTGAGCCAGTTCTGTATCCATCTTTCCAGCTCACCTCAGTGTGTCTTCACCTTCTGTACAAGTCTGCCATGAGGGACCTTGTCAAAGACTTACTGAAGTCCATGTAGACAACATCCACTGCCCTACTTTCATCAATCATCTTTGTCACTTCCTTTAAAAACTCAATCAAGTTAGTGAGTCACAACCTCCCCTTCACAAAACCATGCTGCCTCTCACTAATACATCCAAATGGGAGTAAATACTGTCTCGAAGAATCCTCTCCAATAATTTCCCTACCACTGACGTAAGGCTCACTGGCCTGTAATTTCCTGGATTATCCTTGCTACTCTTCTTAAACAATGGAACAACATTAGCTATTCTCCAGTCCTCTGGGAGCTCACCTGTAGCCAGTGAAGATACAGAGATTTCTGTCAAGGCCCTAGCAATTTCCTCCCTTACCTCCTTCAGTAATCTAAGGTAGACCCCATCAGGCCCTGGGGCCTTATGTACCTTGATGTTTTTCAAGACACCCAACACCTTGTCCATTTTGATCTCAATGTGACTCAAACTATCTACACCCCCTTCCTCAGACTCATCATCCACCAAGTCCTTCTCTTTGGTCAATACTGATGTAAAGTACTCATTCATTACCTCGCCCATTTCTTCTGGTTCCACATATGGTTTCCCTCCCCTGTCTTTGAGTTGGCCAACCATTTCCCTGGCTACCCTCTTTCTCTTTATATATGTGTAAAAAGCCTTGAGATTTTCCTTAATCCTGTTTGCCAATGACTTTTCGTGACCACTTTTAGCCCTCCTGGCTCCTTGCTTAAGTTCCTTCCTACTTTCCTTATATTCCTCACTGACTTTGTCTGTTTCCATTCTTCTAGCCCTTACAAATGCTTCCTTTCTCTTTAGGACTATGCTCACAATATCCCTCGCTATCCAAGGTTCCTGAAACTTGCCATACTTATCCTTCTTCCTCACAGGAACATGCTGGTCCTGAATTCCTATCAACTGACATTTGAAAGCCTCCCACATGCCAGATGTTGATTTCCCCTCAAATCTGCCCCAATATATATTCTTCAGTTCCTGCCGAATATTGTTATAATTAGCCCCAATTCAGCACCTTCACCCGAGGACTACTCTTACCTTTATCTAACAGTAGCTTAAAAGTTACTGAATTATAGTTACTGTTCCCAAAATGACCCCCTACTGAAACTTCGACCACCTGACCGGGCTCATTCCCCAATACCAGATCCAGCACGTCCCCTTCTCTAGTTGGACTATCTACATATTGTTTCAAGAAGCCCTCTTGAATGCTCCTTACAAACTCTGCCCCATCCAAGCCCCTAGCACTAAGTGAGTCCCAATCTATATAGGGGAACTTAAAATCACCCACCATAACAATCTTGTTGCTTTTATACCTTTCCAAAATCTTCCTACATATCTGCTCCTCTATCTCCCGCTGGCTGTTGGGAGGCCTGTAGTAAACTCCCAACATTGTGACTGCACCCTTTCTATTCCTGAGTTCTACCCATATTGCCGCGCTGCATAAGCCCTCTGAGGTGTCCTCCCGCAGTACAGCTGTGGTATTCTCCTTAACCAATAGTGCAACTCCCCAATCTCTTTTACACCCCCCTCTATCCTGCCTGTAACGTCTAAATCCTGGAACGTTTAGCTGCCAATCCTGTCCCTTGCTCAACCAAGACTTGGTAATAGCAACAACATCATAGTTCCAAGTGCTAATTCAAGCTCTACGTTCATCTGCCTTACCTGTTATACGTCTCACATTGAAACAAATGCACTTCAGACCACCAGCCATCAGTCCTGCTGTGTTTTGCAACATCTCCCTGCCTGCTCAACCTCGGAGTCTTACTGGCCCTTGTCTCTAGTCCCTCCTCAGTCATTTCAGCTTCTGACCTATTACTCTGGTTCCCACCTCCCTGCCGTACTAGTTGAAACCCTTCCATGTGGCACTAGCAAACCTTGCGGCCAGGAAATTTATTCCTCTCCAGTTTAGATGAAACCTTTCCTTCTTGTACAGGTCCCACCTGCCAGAGAAGAGATCCCAATGATCCAGATATCTGAAACCCTCCCTCCTGCACCAGCTGTTTAGCTATGTGTTTAGCTGTACTATCTTTGTATTTCTAGCCTCATTGGCACATGGCACAAGGAGTAATCCCGAGATTACAACCTTAGAGGTCCTGTTTTTAAACTTTTTTTAATCAACATTTTATTGAGACAAAATAAACAATATACATGAAACCATAAACATAGTGCAAAAGCCATTTACCTCTCGTACAGGTTCCACCCTTATTGACCCCCTACTCTAATCTAAACTACTCCCCGCCCATCCCCCCCCCCCCCCCCCCCCCCCACCCCCCCCACCCCCCGGTCTGCTGACGATTACTTTCCCGCAAAGAAGTTGACGAACGGTTGCCACCTCCGGGTGAACCCTACCAGTGACCCTCTCAAGGCGAACTTGATTTTCTCCAAACAGAGAAAGCTAGCCATGTCCGATAGCCAGATCTCCGACTTCGGGGGCTTTGAGTCGCTCCATGCTAATAATATTAATAGTATCCGTCTCCGGGCTACCAGGGAAGCAAAGGCCAGAACGTCTGCCTCTTTCTCTTCCTGGATTCCCGGGTCTTCTGACACCCCAAACATCGCCACCTTTGGACTCAGCGCCACCCTTGTTTTTAACACCGTGGACATGACGTCCGCAAACCCCTGCCAAAATCCCCTAAGCTTTGGACATGTCTAAAACATGTGGACATGTTGGCACCTGTCCTCCACCCCAAAGAATCTGCTCATCTGGGCCACTGTCATGTGAGCCCGGTGAACAACCTTAAATTGTATCAGGCTGAGCCTGGCATATGTTGTGGATGTGTTGACTCTACTCAATGCGTTTGCCCATAGACCATCCTCTATCTCACCTCCCAGCTCCTTCTCCCACTTGCGCTTCAGCTCCTAGGTCTGCGCCTCCTCCGACCCTATAAGCTCCTTTTAAATGTCCGAGACGCTCCCTTCTCCTACCCACCCTCTGGAAACTACCCTGTCCTGATTCCCTCTTAGCGGTAGGAGCGGGAAGGTTGACACCTGTTTACGAAGGAAGTCCCGCACCTGCAGGTACCTGAATTTGTTTCCCCTCGCCAACCCAAACTTTTCCTCCAACGCCTTCATTTTCGGAAAGCTCCCCTCTATGAACATATCCCCCATCCTCTCAATCCCCGCTCTCCGCAATAACCGGAACTCACTGTCCATGCTCTCCGGGGCAAACCGGTGATTATCACAGATTGGGGCTCACACCGATGCTCCCACTGTTCCCACATGTCGCCTCCACTGGCGCCAAACTCTCAGGGCCGCCACCACGACTGGTGGAGTACCGTGCCGGCGGGAATGGCAGAAGCGCAGTTACCAACACCCCTAAACTGGTGCCCTTGCATGAAGCCGTCTCCATACGCACCCATGCCGACCCCTCCCCCACCACCCACTTCCTGATCATGGCTATATTAGCCGTCCAATAATAGTTGCTAAAATTTGGCAGCGCCAGCCCGCCCGCTACTCGACTCCGCTCAAGCATTACCTTCCTTACTCGCGGGGTCTTGCCCGCCCAGACGAAGCCCATGATCACTCTGTTGACCCGTTTAAAAAGGACCGCGGAATAAAGATAGGGAGACACTGAAATACAAATAGGAATCTCGGGAGGACCGTCACCTTCACCGTTTGCACCCTCCCAGCCAGAGAAAACAGAAGCATGTCCCAGCTCCGAAAATCGTCCTTCATTTGGTCCACCAGCCGGGCCAGATTCAATTCATGCAGCCGGTCCCATTCCCGCGCCACTTGGATGCCTAGGTACCTAAAGTTTCCCTCTATTAACCTAAACGGCAGGTTTCCCAGTCGCTTCTCCTGTCCCCTTGCCTGGACCACAAACATCTCACTCTTTCCCATATAAAGCTTATACCTCAAAAACTGGCCAAATTCCCCTAGAGTCCTCATGACTTCTTCCATCCCCTCCATTGGGTCCGAAATGTACAGAAGCAGGTCATCCGCATAGAGCAAAACCCTGTGCTCCACCGCGCCCCCAGCTCCCCAACCCGGACCAGTCCTCTGCAGCCCCTCGAGGCTCTCAGAGCAATTGCCAACGGCTCTACAGCCAGCACAAACAACAGTGGGGATAGGGGGCATCCGTGTCTCGTCCCCCGGTACAGTCTAAAATAGTCCGATGTTGTCCCATTCGTCCGTACACTTGCACAGGAGCCTGATACAGTAACCTGACCCAGTCAATAAAGCCCCGCCCGAAATCGAACTGTCCCAGTATCTCCCACAGATAGTCCCATTCTACCCGATCAAAAGCCTTTTCTGCATCGATTGCGATCACTACCTCCACCTCCCTCCCTTCCGGGGGCAGCATGATCACATTTAACAGCCTTCTTACACTGGCCACCAACTGCCTGCCCTTAACAAACCCCGTCTGATCCTCCCCAATAACATACGGAAAACAATCCTCGATCCTGGAGGACAAGATTTTGGCTAGCAACTTGGCATCTATATTCAACAGGGAGATCGGCCTGCAGGACCCACACAGCTCCGGGTTCTTTTCCCGCTTAAGAATCAGCGAAATCGTTGCCTGTGACATCGTCGGGGGCAACACTCCTCTTTCCCTTGCCTCATTGAACACCCTCAACAACACCGGCCCCAATATCCCTGAGCGTACCCGTCCGGACCCGGGGCCTTACCCGCCTGCATGGCCTTCAAGCCCTCCACTATCTCTTCCAGCCTGATTGGGGCCCCCAGCCCTTCTACCCGCTCCCCGTCCACCTTTGGGAAATTCAGCCCCTCTAAGAAGTTTGGTGATGTGCATCAATGTAAATGCATGTAGGCTAGCTAGACACTAGAGGGAGCACTAAAGACATCACACACACACACTCAACCAATAGATCAAGTAGATAGGACATGACCAATAGACATTCACGATACACAAGGAGGTGACATGACCACAGGGGGGCATTACACCAACCCATATATAAAGGACACCACTCACATGATCTGCCTCTTTCCAGTGGAGACAGTCAGTGAGTAGAGACACAGGGTTGATTCAATATTACACCCACCACGTGGATTGCAGCAGCTGCTTAGTCAGCCTGGGTAGCTATAGTAGGATTAGCAGTAGTGTCGAACCCGAGTAATAGAAGTGTAAATAGTTTAATAAACGTGTTGAAGTTATCTCCACGTCTGAACCTTCCTTTGTCAAGTGCACCACAAGGAAGCCGCTTATGTTACATCTACAACATAACAAATCATGGGACCAGAAGTGAACTGTTTCAATCCACATAGCCATACCTCAGCGTACAATGACAACCAACAACCTCACCCAGGCAAGATGTTCGAGATCCGGTTTCCGCAGCAGCACCAGTGCCACGGCGATCTCCGCGAAAACTGGCGGGCGTTCCGGCAAATGTTTGAAATCTTCCTGGTGGCAGCCGAACTAGAAGAAGTGGCCGATCCTGATAAGATAGAGCTTCTCCTCACCATCGCCGGTGCCAGAGCAGAAGAAATCTTTTAAAAATTGAAGTTCTCCAAGGGGCAAAACAGTAGCGACTTCCAGGCAGTCCTGGACAAATTCGGCAAATACTGTGAGGAAAACACGCTCCAACCAGCAAGAAAAGGTAAGAGAAGCGCCAGTACTCACCTCGAGGCCGAAATCCCGGAGCAGAGAACGATTTTGATCGGTGGCCATCTTGCTAAAGGGATTTCACTTGCGCAGTTGCGCGAGCAGCGCACAGAAAGGGAAGGTCCGTTTGAGCATGCGCGAGAAGCCGCGCATGCGCAATCACAAAAACGCCCCCAAGTAAAGGAACCGCGAAATGTGCATGCGCAACCGCTTCCTACGCGCTATGTCACATGCGTCATGACTTCAGAGGCCCCGGACCACGCCCATTTAAAGGGGAAACATCCCAAATCAACGAAAAAATCTTTTAAAGCCGTAAAACAGCCTTCCTTCACCTGGAATGACAGCACAATGCCTCAAATTAAACCAGGAAATGAAATTAACTTCCGAAGAACTCTGCAACAAGCAGTTACCTACTCCCAAACTGATGATTCCGACCTTGAATACTTCGATACCGACCATTACATTTTCTCTGGACCTCGCGAGCCCAATGCCAGCTCCGACGCAAACAGTGATGATATGGTCATAGAAGACTATGACTCGGACAAACCTTTTACCTTGGGAGGCTACCCCAGTACCAAATCCGAACCGCAACTAGACGTGTTGCACATTGGCGACCCCCGTACTGAATCTGACGCAGATGCGGATTCGTTCTTCGGATTTGAGGATCTTCAGCCCAGCAGATATGACATCCCGACTCGTGAGTGCAGGATGATGCTGCAGCCTGAAATAAAAAGACAGAGAGCGGTACAAGCCCACAGAGAGCGGCCAGCTGCCACACAGAGCGTGGTCCACGCACCGCTCAGGGTTCCCGACTCTACGAAAGAGGACACGCAAGACTCCACACCGCAGTCCTTGCACGAACAAGAAGTGACTCCAGTGTCACAAGCCTCCACAACGAGCTCGTGGACAGACTCCATGATAGAAGCAACGCAAGACTCCGACGCGGAGCCCTTGCAGGAACAAGACCATGAGGGTCTAGCAATCTCCTCTGAAGAACTAGCAGCAGACGATGCCATGCTCAAGCAAACAGCAAGAAGACTATGAAAGTCTACCATGCTCCAGTGCACAGCAGGACGACCATGACAGTCTATCATGCTACAGTGAAGAACAAAGTGACGATGACAGTCCAAGCCTAACTGAAGGACAACAGCAAGACAATGACAGTCCACCCACATTGTTTGCACCACCAGATGAAGACTCTGACAATTTACCCAACCCAAGTGAACAACAAGCAGCTACTGAGGATCTACCCACGGTATGTGAGATGAGTGACGACAGCATCCCACTTCCCATGCAAGATGTGCAAAGTGACAGACCTCAGCTAGTGTGTACAGAGGCACTCGATGATCACTGTGAGACCACTGGTAACTCCGGTGACACGATGATACTTCCACCCTCATTCGCTTGAACCTCTCCACAAGTCAATGCATTCTGCATGTTCTGACTTCAGGCGTGCAGGTTCAAGAAATCTCAGCTGACTCCAGTGAACCTGCTAAGACTCTGGACGGGGAGCATCAACAAACCAACACTGACTCAGTTAAAACAGACCAGACTCCAGATGGGGAGCAACCAAACGCCGACTCTGATTCACGTAAGCCGGACTTTATTCCAGACAGGGAGTGCCGCAACCTCAGTGATGGCATGCTCAGGGTGACAGCAGATGCCGCAACGACAGGAGATGGATCACTTAACAATTACGCTGGATCAGTAACAACAAGCAGTGGCTACAGTCCAAGAGGAATACACCAATTCACCACAGCTATATCCACACATTTTTTCCACACCAGCAGTGCAGCCAAAGACAGCTCAGTATTCAGGCAGGCAGCAGCCAGCAGTCTATGCAGCATATTCTCAAACAGGCCAGCACTATAGATTGCCCACTAATGGAATCAAGACCGAAGGAGGACTACCGCAAGCGCAATCTGCACGACAGACTGGATGCCTTAGTTACAGCCCAGGATTTGCTGCACCCCAGCCTGGCCAGACGGCATATTCCTATCAGATGCAAGGTTCTAGTTTCACACCATCACCAGGTATTTATGCCAGCAGCAATTCTGTTTCCAATTCGACAAGCTTCAACGGTTCTCAGCAGGATCACCCTTCCAGCACAGCACGTGGCCAGAACCAGTATGTACAGTCTTATCCAACTTCAACATATGGCACATCCATGACCTCGAATGATACTGTTGATGGTACCTCTTCAACGTCAACACCTTATCAGCTACAAGATGCCATTCGACAGCACCATCACAAACACCGGGAAAAAAAAGGGACTCCAAATCAGACAGCGAAGTGATTTGACCACTTCTTGGTTCCTGTGGCACAGGGACGTTGATGGCGTTCATAACCAAGAGAGACATTTGACAATGATGATTGATGGTTTTTGAACTCACACGAATGATTTGGACTTATTGTTTAATCACTGTTCCCATGACTTGTATATGCTTTACCTTATCAACCAGTTCTTTGTTCAATTTTCTTAAAGTGTACAGAAAATATGAACATATAAAAAAGGGGGATGTGGTGATGTGCATCAATGTAAATGCATGTGGGCTAGCTAGACACTAGAGGGAGCACTAAAGACATCACACACACACACTCAACCAATAGATCAAGTAGATAGGACATCACCAATAGACATTCACGATACACAAGGAGGTGACACGACCACAGGGGGGCATTACACCAACTCATATATAAAGGAGACCACACACATGATCTGTCTCTTTCCAGTGGAGACAGTCAGCGAGGATAGACACAGGGTTGATTCAATATTACACCCACCACGTGGATTGCAGCAGCTGGTTAGTCAGTCTGGGTAGCTATAGTAGGATTAGCAGTAGTGTCGAACCCGAGTAATAGAAGTGTAAATAGTTTAATAAACGTGTTGAAGTTATCTCCACGTCTGAACCTTCCTTTGTCAAGTGCACCGCAAGAAAGCCGCTTATGTTACACCTACAACATAACAAATCAAGAAGTGCCTCATCCTCTCCGGCCCCATAGGGGGTTCCGACCTGAACAACCTGCTGTAGAAATCCCTAAACGCCTTATTCACCCCGACTGAATCACCAACCAGTTTCTCATCTCCGTCCTTTACTTTCCCTATCTCCCTAGCTGCCTCCCTCTTCCTTGGCTGCTGTGCAAGCATTCTGCTGGCCTTCTCTCCATGTTCATAGATTGCCCCCCCTCGCCTTTCTCAGCTGCTCCACCACCCTCCCGGTGGTCAGCAAGCTAGACTCTGCCTGTAACCTCCGCCGTTCCCTTAAAAACCCTGCCTCTGGGGTCTCCGCATACCTCCTATCAATCTGTAGTATCTCCTTTACCAGTCGGTCCGTCTCTGCCCTGTCCACCTTCTCCCTATGGGCCCGGATCGAGATCAGCTCCCCACTGACCACCGCCTTCAGTGCTTCCCACACCACCGCTGCTGAAATTTCCCCCATGTCATTGACCTGCAGGTAGCTCTGAATACATCTCCTCAGCCGCTCGCACACCCCTTCATCCGCCAAAAGTCCCACATCCAACCTCTAGTGCGGGCGCTGGTTACTGTCTTTACTAACCTGCAGGTCAACCCAGTGCGGAGCATGGTCTGAGATTGTAATCGCCGAGTACCCCGTGTTCACCACCCCAGCCAGCAAGGCCCTGCTCAAAATAAAGAAATCAATCCGGGAATACACTTTATGCACCTGTGAGTAGAAAGACAACTCCTTCATCCTCGGCTGCCCAAATCTCCGCGGATCCCCCCCCCATTCATCTCCATGAACCCTCTTAGTTCCTTTGCTATTGCTGGTACCCTGCCCGTTTTCGAGCTTGACCGGTCCAAGCCAGGGTCCATCACTGTGTTGAAGTCCCCTCCCATGACTAACCTGTGCGAGTCCAGGTCCGGTATCTTCCCCAGCATCCTCTTTATAAACTCCACATCATCCCAATTTAGTGCATACACATTTACGAATACCACCTGCACCCCCTCTAGCTTCCCACTGACCATAATGTACTGACATCCCACATCCGAGGCTATTCTACCCGCCTCAAACACCACCCGCTTATTGATCAGGATAGCGACCCCTCTAGTCTTTGAATCTAGTCCCGAGTGAAAGACCTGACTGACCCAGCCTTTCCTCAGTCTAACCTGGTCCGTTACTCTAAGGTGCGTCTCCTGCAACATTACCACATCCGCCTTCAATCCTCTAAGATGCGCGAACACATGTGCCCTTTTGACCGTCCCGTTTAACCCTCGAACATTCCAGGTGATCAGCCTAGTTGGGGGGCTCATTGCCCCCCCCCCCGCCGATCAGCCATCCCATTTTTTAGGCCCGTCTCCAGCCTGTGCTCCGCGCCTCCACCGGTCCATCCCCAGGCAGCCCCCGCCCCCAACCTCCTCTCTGTCCCTCAGCCCAAGTCCCTCCCTCATCAGCAGAACATTACCGCCACTCCCCCCCCTAGTAACAACACCCTGTAACCCAACCCCTTTACTAAACCGAACATATGCACACCCCCCACTGCGCTGCTGAGTGCTAGCTCGCCCAGCTAGCTTGGTGGCCCCCATCCCCAGCGCTAGATAGTCTCCCACCTATTGTTCCCTTCCCCCCCTCCCCCCCGCTCATACAAACAAACTCCAAACTCAAACAATCCCCACACAATTGCCCAACAGCAAAACACCAAGATCAAAACAAGCACACCTCCATCCCCAACAGTGCAAATAAAAACCTTAACTCATTCAGCTCTACCGCTGGTTCCAAATCAATGCAAACGGCATCACAAACATCTTCCCTGAAATGCGAAACGAGAAACATTTTACAAAAACAGAGAAACAAAAAGAAAAAACAAAACCATGAACGTTGCAGCCAAGTTCAAAAGTTCTCAATCCATCACCAGCCCTTTTTCGCAAAGTCCAACGCGTCCTCAGGTGACTCGAAGTAGAAGTGCTGATCCTCATGCGTGACTCAGAGACGGGCTGGGTATAACAGTCCAAACTTCACCTTTTTCTTAAAAAGGATCGACCTGATCTGGTTGAAGCCTGCTCTTCTCCTGGCCACCTCTTCACTGAGGTCCTGGTAAAACCTCAGCATGCTGTCGTCCCATTTACAGCTCTGTGTCTGCTTGGCCCACTATAGAATGCGCTCCTTATCCGAGAACCTGTGGAATCTCATCACCATTGCCCTCGGGGGGTCTCCCATTCGCAGCTTCCTCGCGAGTGCTCTGTGAGCCCTATCCACCTCCAAGGGCTGGGAGAATACCCCACCCCCCAGCAGCTTCACAAACATGTCTGTGATGTATGCCCCAGCGTCCGTTCCTTCGGATCCCTTTGGGAGCCTGACGATTCTTAGGTTCTGCCGGTGGGACCTATTTTCTAGGTCCTCCACCTTCTGCAGGAGCGTCTTCTGCTGGTCCTTCAGCATCCACCACCTCCAGCTGCACTGCAGTCTGATGTTCCTCCTGCTCAGCCAGCGCCTTCGCCACCTTCTGGATCGCCCGATCCTGGGCGTCCAATCTATGCTCCAACCGCTCAATCGACTCTTTTATTGGGTCCAAACAGTCCTGTTTCTGCATAGCAAAGCCTTCCTGAATGACTTGCATCCTCTGCTCCATAGACTGCTGGGTCGACAAGCCAGAAATCCGAACCTCCGCCATGCTGCATTCTGTTGCAGCCACAGCCCCAGCCTTCTCTATCTTTTTGTTTCTGCCCTTACAAACACTTCCAGTCCTTCTCTCCATGCACCGAAGTGTGAATTCAGTCAACACTTGCCCCTAACATCCGTTTTACAATTCAAGTTCGGTAGAAAAACGGGGGAAAGGTCCAAAAGTCCGACCAGAGCCACCAAATGTGCGACTTACTCCTTCATAGCTGCCACCGGAAGTCCTGTTTTTTAACTTTCTACCTAACTCCCTGAACTCCTGCTGCAGGACCTCGTCACTCTTCCTGCCTATGTTGTTCATATCAATATGTATCGCGACCTCTGGCTGTTCACCTTCCCCCTTCAGAATGCTTCCTGTCCGTTCAGAGACATCCTTGACTCAGGCACCAGGGAGGCAACATACCATCATGGAGTCTGTTTTGGGCCAGGGTTTAGAGAACCCCAAAGTGTATCATGGAATTCACCACCCCCACAACTTTTAATAGATTGTGGTATGAGGAGCACATGGCCCACTCTTCAGGTGTGGTACAGCAGAAATGGAAAAGTATTTTTTAAAGCAAAACAATGTTTATTCTATGAACTCAAGTTAACCTTTTAAAACAAACAGTGAACATCTTAGCAACCATTAATTCAAATACAACCCCCAAAGAATACAACACTAAGTATCCATAAGCTGTCCTTTTAACATCGAAAAGACTTAAAAAATAACCTTTAAACAGAAGCACATCAGGTTAAAGTCACTACTGCGAGCAGTTATTAGTTTTAAATCACCAAAGGATCGATTTACAGTCTTTTGATTACAGAGGGAGACTCTAATACACTTTCTGGCTGTGACTGCAGCTATCCAGCTCTGAAAACGAAACTAAAACACACCCTGCAGCAAACAGCCTAAAATGAAAGTAAAAGGTTGACAGACAGCCCAGCTCCACCCACTCTCTGACATCACTGCAGTAATAAACACCCATTTCTTAAAGGTACTCTCACTACAGCTATTTATATACCCACCCATTTATAAACACCCATTTCTTAAAGGTACTCTTTTTTTTAATAATAATTTTTATTAAAGGTTTTCATAAAATATCAATAACAAAATGAGAAAGAAAAAAGAACCCAACAGGGTTAAGTACAAAACACAATCTAAAAAAGCAACCCCCCCAACCCCTCCCCCGCTGTACAGAAATAATAAATTAACATTAACACCCCGACTTAACACAACAGGTATATACACCCCCTCAGACCCTCCAGTGTAAATAACATAAACAAAAATAAAGTAACCCCCCCCCCCCCGAGCTGCTGCTGCCATTGACCAATGTCTATCGTTCTGCCAGAAAGTCTAAGAACGGTTGCCACCGCCTAAAGAACCCTTGTACCGACCCTCTCAAGGCGAATTTCACCCTCTCCAATTTAATGAACCCTGCCATATCGCTGATCCAGGATTCCACGCTTGGGGGCCTCGCATCTTTCCACTGAAGGAGAATCCTTCGCCGGGCTACCAGGGACGCAAAGGCCAGAATTCCGGCCTCTTTCGCCTCCTGCACTCCCGGCTCCTCTGCCACCCCAAATATTGCGAGCCCCCAGCCCGGTCTGACCCTGGATCCTACCACCCTCGACACCGTCCTCGCTACGCCCTTCCAAAATTTCTCCAGCGCTGGGCATGCCCAGAACATATGGGTGCGATTTGCTGGGCTCCCTGAGCACCTGACACACCTGTCCTCGCCCCCAAAGAACCGGCTCACCCTTGTTCCGGTCATGTGTGCCCTGTGCAGCACCTTAAACTGTATGAGGCTGAGCCTCGCGCACGAAGATAAAGAATTCACCCTCCCTAGAGCATCTGCCCACGTCCCCTCTTCGATCTCCTCTCCCAACTCCTCCTCCCACTTACCTTTCAACTCCACCACCGAGGTCTCCTCCTCCTCCTGCATCACCTGGTAAGTTTCCGATATCTTCCCCACTCCCCCCCACCCCCCCGAGAGCACCCTGTCCTGTACTGTGTGGCAGTAGCAACGGGAATTCCACCACCTGCCGTCTGCCAAACCCCCTTACCTGTAAGTACCTGAAGGTGTTCCCCAGGGGGAGCCCGTACTTCTCCTCCAGCTCACCCAAGCTCGCGAACTTCCCGTCCACAAACAGGTCCCCCAACTTTCGTATCCCTGCCCTGTGCCACCCCGAAAACCCTCCACCTGTTCTCCCTGGGGTGAACCGGTGGTTCCCCCATAATGGGGTCCACGCCGAGGCCCCAACTTCACTGCCCCCAAATTTTGAGGGCCGCCACCACCACCGGGCTCGTGGTATACCTCCTTGGAGGGAGCGGCAGCGGCGCCGTTGCCAGTGCCCCCAGACTTGTACCCACACAGGACGCCGTCTCCAGCCTCTTCCTGCAGCCCCCTCCTCCTCCATCACCCACTTGCGCACCATCGTCGCATTGGCGGCCCAGTAATACCCACAGAGGTTGGGCAGCGCCAGCCCCCCCATATCTCTACTCCGCTCCAGGAACACCCTTCTCACCCTCGGAATCCCTCGCGCCCACACAAACCCCATTATACTCCTGTTAACCCGCCTGAAAAAAGCCTTCGGGATAAACACGGGGAGGCACTGGAACAGGAACAAAAACCTTGGGAGCACCGTCATTTTGATTGACTGCACCCTACCCGCCAAGGACAGCGGAAACGCGTCCCACCTCTTGAACTCCTCCTCCATTTGCTCCACCAGCCTTGTAAAGTTAAGCCTATGCAGGGCCCCCCAGCTCCTGGTCACCTGGACCCCCAAATATCTGAAGCTCCTCTCCGCCCTTTTTAGTGGGAGCTCGCCAATCCCCCTCTCCTTGTCCCCTGGCTGAACTACGAACAGCTCGCTCTTCCCCATATTGAGCTTGTACCCCAAAAAGTCCCCGAATTCCCTAAGGATCCTCATTACCTCTGGCATTCCTCCCACCGGGTCCGCCACATACAGCAGCAGGTCGTCCGCATAAAGCGACACCCTATGCTCCTCCCCATCCCGCACCAACCCCCTCCAGTTCCTCGACTCTCTCAGTGCCATAGCCAGGGGTTCAATCACCAGTGCGAAGAGCAGGGGGGACAGGGGACACCTCTGTCTCGTCCCTCGGTGCATCCGAAAGTACTCGGACCTCCTCCTATTTGTGGCCACACTCGCCATCGGGACCTCATACAACAGCCTAACCCACCTGACAAACCCCTCCCCAAACCCGAACCTCTTCAGCACCTCCCACAGGTACCCCCACTCTACCCTATCGAAGGCTTTCTCACCGTCCATCGCCACCAATATCTCCGCCTCCCCCTCCCTCGCCGGCATCATGATAATGTTCAAAAGCCTCCGCACATTCGCGTTCAACTGTCTCCCCTTCACAAACCCCGTCTGGTCTTCATGGATGATCTGCGGCACACAATCCTCAATCCTCGTGGCTAAGACCTTCGCCAGCACCTTGGCATCTACATTTAGCAAGGAAATCGGTCTGTAAGACCCACATTGCAGGGGATCCTTGTCCCGCTTCAGGACCAAGGAGATCAGTGCCAGGGACATCGTCGGGGGTAAAGCCGAACATTGCCTCATTAAAGGTCCTAATTAACAGTGGGCCCAACAGGTCCATATATTTTTTATAGAATTCGACCGGGAAACCGTCCGGCCCCGGTGCCTTCCCCGCCTGCATGCTTCCTATCCCTTTGATCAGCTCCTCCAGTCCGATCGGGGCCCCCAGTCCCGCCACCAGTCCCTCTTCCACCTTTGGAAACCTCAATTGGTCCAGGAAACGGCCCATCCCTCCCTCCTCCCGTGGGGGCTCGGATCGGTACAATTCCTCGTGGAAGTCCCTGAAGACCCCATTGATGCCAACCCCACTCCGCACCACGCTCCCTCCCCTGTCCTTAACTCCCCCGATCTCCCTAGCTGCGTCCCGCCTCCGAAGCTGATGCGCCAGCATCCGGCTTGCCTTTTCCCCATACTCGTAGACCGCCCCCTGGGCCTTCCTCCACTGCACCTCCGCCTTCCTGGTGGTCACCAGGTCGAATTCGGCCTGGAGGCTGCGCCTCTTCCTCAACAATCCTTCCTCAGGCTCTTCCGCATACCTCCTGTCTACCCTCACCATCTCCCCCACCAGCCTCTCCCTCTCCCCCCGCTCCCTCCGCTCATTGTGGGCCCTAATGGAGATCAGCTCTCCCCTCACCACCGCCTTCAGTGCCTCCCATACCATCCCGACTCGGACCTCCCCGTTGTCGTTGGTCTCCAAGTACCTCTCTATACTTCCTCGGACCCGCTCGCTCACCTCCTCGTCCGCCAACAGCCCCACCTCCAAGCGCCACAGCGGGCGCTGGTCCTTCTCCTCCCCCATCTCCAAGTCCACCCAATGCGGGGCGTGGTCCGAAATGGCTACTGCCGAATACTCGGTATCCTCTACTCTCGCTATCAGCGCCCTACTCAAAATGAAAAAGTCGATTCGAGAATAAGCCTTATGGACATGTGAGAAGAATGAAAATTCCCCAGCCCCCGGCCTTGCAAATCTCCAAGGGTCCACCCCTCCCAGTTGGTCCATAGATCCCTTCAACACTCTAGCCGCCACCGGCTTCCTACCCATCCTAGACCTGGAGCGATCCAGTGCCGGATCCAACACCGTGTTAAAGTCTCCCCCCATTATCAGACCCCCCACTTCCAAGTCTGGGATCCGACCCAACATACGCTGCATAAAACCCGCATCGTCCCAGTTCGGAGCATACACATTGACCAGTACCACCGTCTCTCCCTGCAACTTACCACTTGCCATTATGTACCTACCGCCATTATCTGCCACAATGCTCGACGCCTCGAATGACACCTTCTTTCCCACCAAGATCGCCACCCCTCGATTTTTGGCATCTAGCCCCGAGTGAAACACCTGACCTACCCACCCTTTCCTCAGTCTTACCTGGTCTGCCACCTTTAGGTGTGTCTCCTGGAGCATAACCACATCCGCCTTAAGCCCCTTCAGGTGCGCGAACACGCGGGCCCACTTAACCAGCCCATTCAGTCCCCTTACATTCCAGGTTATCAGCCGGATCAGGGGGCTACCCGCCCCCCTCCCCCGCCAACTAGCCATGACCCCTCCTCGGCCAGCCACGCGCCCGCACCCCACACCCGGCCCATTCCCCACAGCGGCATACCCCCGTCTCGACCCCCCCCCACTCGCTCCAGCTCCTCCTTGACCTTAGCAGCAGCAACTCGATTCCTCCCCCCCCCCCACCCCCCACCCCCCCTCCCCCGGCTAGGACCCATCCTAGCTGGTTTACTCCCCCCCTTGCACTTCCTCAAGTCAGCTGACTCCTGCTGACCCCGGCCACTCCCGCCTCCCCTTCGACTCCTCCCATTGTCTGGCACGCCCTCCTCTCCCGCTCCCCATCGACAGGCTCTCACCCTCCCCCCTCCGTTCTAAGCGCGGGAAACAATCCTCGCTTCCCTGCCCCGGCCCCGCCCCCCCAGTCTTCGGCGCAGGAAAAAAGCCCGAGCTCTCCACCTACCAGGCCCCGCCACCAACCAAAACAGTGCCCAACCCGCCCCATCCACCCTCCCCAACCCGAAAGAGAAAAACACAGAGAAAAAGAAACCCAAAACAATGCAAAGGCCCCCCCCCCCCCCCCGCGAACCAAAAATAGGCATAACATATCCACCGCAGTCCCCAATCGCCCATCCTGACCCTCAGTCTGTGTCCAGCTTCTCGGCCTGAACAAAGGCCCACGCCTCCTCCGGAGACTCAAAATAATGGTGCCACAGTCACGCCGGCTGCAACATGCCAAACTTCACCCCCTTCCTGTGCAGCACCGCCTTCGCTCGATTGTACCCGGCCCTCCTCTTCACCACCTCCGCACTCCAGTCCTGAAATATCCGAACCTCCGCGTTCTCCCACCTGCTGCTCCTCTCCTTCTTGGCCCACCTGAGCACCCCCCCCCGATCGACGAATCGATGGAACCATACCAGCACCGCCCGCGGAGGCTCGTTAGCCTAGGGCCTTTTCGCCAACACTCTATGGGCCCCTTCCAGCTCCAGGGGCCCCTGGAAGGACCCCGCTCCCATCAGCGAGTTCAACATGGTGACCACATAGGCCCCCACGTCTGGCCCCTCCAGCCCCTCCGGGAGGCCCAGAATCCGCAGGTTCTTCCGCCTCGACCGATTCTCCATCTCCTCGAACCGCTCCTGCCATTTCTTGTGGAGCGCCTCGTGCGCCTCCACCTTTACCACCAGGCCTAAGATCTTGTCCTCATTGTCAGAGATCTTTTGTCGAGCCTCTCGGATCGCCACCCCCTGGGCCGTCTGTGTCTCCAGCAGCTTATCAATAGAAGCCTTCATCGGCTCTAGCAGGTCCGTTTTAATCTCTCTGAGGCAGCGCTGGAGACCCTCCTGTTGCTCCTCCGCCCACTGCCTCCACGCTGCCTGGTCTCCGCCCGCCACCATTTTGTCCTTCTTCCCTCCCTTCTTCTGTTCCACCACCACCTTTTTTGTCGCCCCGCTCCTACTTAAAGCCATATACTGACGGGGAGCTTTTATTAACTCCTTCCCACACCGGGAAACGTCGAAAAAGTGCCCTTGGGGGCCCTGAAAAGAGCCCAAAAGTCCGTTTTTGCGGGAGCCGCCGAATGTGCGACTTAGCTCCGCATAGTCGCAACCGGAAGTCTCGAGAGAGAGAATCCTTTTGGCAGTGTTCGCTTTACCAATCTGCCCCAAAAAGTCTGTGAAAACTCCTGAAAAAGGTCTGAGAATAAGTTCCAGACGGGAGCTGCCGAATGCGCGACCTACTCCTCCATGGCCGCTACCGGAAGCCTCGTCCCCGCTTCTTCAATGGCCTTGGTAGATCTCTTCACAGTTGTTCCCTCTGCTGCTAGAATTCACCTTTATTAGAGGCCCTCAAGTCAGGTTGCAGCTTTAAGCTTTCCCTTCCCTGCCTGCATGCTGGAAGAGGCTCCTCTCGTCCCTGCAGTTACAGACAAATCTTTTACTGTTTCTGCCGGGTCTGGTAACCAAAAGACATAACATTCCTGGGGGACACCGTCAGGGGAATGTTACAATCTTCTTCCCACACCGGGAAATGTCAAACAAATGCCCTGTAAAAGAGCCCAAAAGTCCATTCCAAGCGGGAGCTACCGAATATGTGACCTAGCTCTGCATAGCTGCACCCGGAAGTCTCTTAAAGGTACTCTCACATGACATCTCCCTCCAAGAAACAAAAAAAACCCCATCAACTTCAAGAAATGCATACAGTAAATATACTTTATCGTTTAAAAAAACAACACACGCATAGAGGTATGATAGTATAGTCCATTTTTTTTCATTCTTCTTCCTCCAACTGAAATACTTCTCGATTGACAGTCTCTTTGAACAAGAAGGTCTCTGCACGATCCGTCCATTTCTCTACGCCTCGGCATTTCTCTTAAAAGTCAGATACTTTAGTTCAATCTGATCCCAGCACATGTGCATTGGTTATCACAGCTTTCAGGCCGTCAAATGCCTGTTGAAATTTTTGACGTTTCTTCAGCAAGTCCATCAGTGGAGCAACCACGCTACAAAATTTGTTCACCAATGTTCGATCAAATCCACTCATGCCAAGAAATCGCATCATTTCCCATTGTGTCTAGTGTATCGGAAACTCCTCAATAACTTTTGGTTTCACATCCTGTGTGACCATTCGACCCTGTCCAATTGTATGGCCAAGGAAAGTGACTTCGGCTTTTCCAAATTCACTTTTGCCTAGGTTTATCATCAAACTCGCCTCCTGAAGTCGATCGAATAACTCCATCAGATGTTTTAAATGTTCTTTCCATGTCTGGCTGAAAATTACCAGATCGTCAACGTATACCGCACAATTGGGTAATCCTGAAACGACTTTGTTAGTTTACTGTTGAAATGTGGCTGGGGCGTTTTTCATGCCAAATGGCATACCTTTAAATTGGTATATATCATCTGGAGTCACAAAAGCTGAAATCTCCTTCGCCCTTTCAGATAAAGGTACCTGCCAGTAACCTTTAAGTAAATCCAGTTTGGAAATAAAAGCTGATTGTCCCACTTTCTCAATGCAATCCTGCAAACGCAGGATAGGATAAAAGTCCGTTCTTCTAACTGCATTAACCTTTCTATAGTCCACACACAACCGTTGGGTACCGTTTGGTTATGGTACCATCACTATAGGTGAGCTCCATTGGCTGCAACCCACTTCAATTATGCCATTTTTAAGCATACTCTCAATCTCTTTGTTAACCTATGCCAATTTGAAAGGGGTAAGTCTGTATGGATGTTGTTTGATTGGAACAGCATTTCACACATCTATATCATGTATAGCCATTTTAGTACTTCACAATTTATCTCCACAAATATGCCCAAGTGATATCAATAACTCTTTCAGGTCAGTCAGTTTTTCCTCTGGAAGGTAACTCAACAATTTATCCCAATTTTTAAGATCATCCTCGTTTTCCAATTTAATTTGAGGTATGTCAAATTCACAGCCATCTGGATTTGGTTCGTCACTTTGAGTTTGAATCATGAAAACCTCCTGCTTTTTCTCTCCTTCCCTTTCAAAGTACCTTTTAAGCATATTCACATGACACACTCGGTGAGTTTTCCTTCTATCTGGTGTTTTTACCACATAATTCACCTCACTTAATTTCCTTTCAACCTGATAAGGTCCACAGAACCTAGCTTTTAAAGGCCCACCTACCACTGGTAACAACACTAAAACTTTATCTCAACTGGCAAAACTACGAACTTTGGATTTCTTGTCTGCTACCCGTTTCATCACATTTTGTGCAACTTTTAAATGTTGTTTAGCCAATTCACCTGCTCTATTTAATCGTTCCCTAAAATTTGACACGTAATCCAATAATGTAATTTCCGATTTCTCATTCACCAATTTTTCTTTAATCAATTTAAGTGGTCCTCTTACCTCATGACCAAAAAATAGTTCAAAAGGACGAAATTTGGTTGATTCATTAGGTGCATCCCTAATTGCAAACAGTACGAATGGAATTCCTTTATCTCAATCCTCTGGATAATCGTGACAATAAGCCCTCAACATTGTCTTTAATATCTGATGCCACCTTTCTAATGTTCCCTGCGATTCTGGATGGTACACAGTTGATTTAAATTGTTTTATTCCTAAGCTATCCATAACTTCTTTGAATAACCTTGAGGTAAAATTCAATCCTTGATACCATTGTATTTCTGTGGGTAGTCCATATCTAGTAAAGAATTTAAGTAACTCCTCCACAAACCTTTTTGCTGTAATATTACGTACTGGAATGGCCTCTGGAAACCTAGTAGACACATCCATTATAGTCAAAAGATATTGATTCCCACTTTTTGTTTTAGGAAGCGGTCCTATGCAATCAATTAGGACCCTTGTAAAAGGTTCCTCAAATGCTGAAATGGTATTAAGGGTGCTGGTTTTATCACTGCTTGAGGTTTCCCTATCACTTGACATGTGTGATCGATTGACAACATTTAACTACATCTTTATGTAGTCCAGGCCAATAAAAATGTGTTTGGATTTTAGCTTGAGTTTACCTTATTCCCAAATGACCTCCCACTGGTACCTCATGTGCAACTCCAACACCTCCTTTCTATACCCTACCGGCAATATTACTTGATGAACTTCTCCCCACTTTTCATCCTCCTGCATATGTAAAGGTCTCCATTTTCTCATCAAGACATCACTTTTACGGTAATAACACTCTGGTATACACGCAGATTCCTCTTCCGTGTATGCTTTCTGATACATCCGTTTTATTTCTACATCTTTTTGTTGTAACTCCGCCAATTTTCCTGAACTAAAAATATCCGCCTCATTCTACATCTGTTCTTGTTCTTTTTCAACCATCTGATCAAAAATCGTTTCTGATAATTGCACTTCAACTTCATCTTCACTCTTTAATTTCTCCTCTTGTCTTAGCCTGTGACTTTGTGACCTTGTTATTACAGAATCCGGAAAAGTCCCAGGATACTCGTCCTTCTTTACTTCAGTTGTCTGATTTTCCACTGGCTTATCAACTACAGTAGGCATCACTCCCACCTGTGATCCAGCTATATCATTACCCAAGATAAACTGTATTCCTGGACAAGATAGTTTCTCTATTACTCCTACTACCACTTCACCACTCTTCACTGGACTTTCCAACCTTACCTTATATAATTGAACACTACTCCTCTCACCCTGAATTCCACATATTACCACCTTTTCTGACAACATTCTTCCCAAACTACATAACTCCTCATCTCTTACCATTAAAGATTGACTAGCTCCCGTATCTCTTAAAATTGTGACTTCTTTACCTGCTCCTCCTGATATACATGAGTACACTTTACCCACACAAGTAAATTCTTTAAAGAGATCTGGCACCTTCTTATCAATCACCTCTTGATCAGACTGTACACTCTTTTGCACCTCCTTCGCTTCACTTGGACTGTCCTTTACCACTTTAACAAACCCCACTGTCTTGTCCTGTTTTACCACATCAGCCTTCCTAGTGCTTTTCTTCAACCACCAAAACTTTGACTTTACATGGCCTAGTTTATTTCAGTGAAAACATTTGAAACTTTTCATTTCTTTTCCACCCTCCTGTATTTCTTTTTAAATCTGAGGTACACTCTCCTTATTATCTCCCATTAAATCACCTTTACCTTTACCACTTGAGTATTTCTCATTTCCCCAGTTTCTATCCCTTACAGACTGAAACTGAAGTCGGAAACCAAGCTTTGATTTATGAACTAATTCATAACCATCTGTCATTTCTGCTGCTAACATCGTAATTTTAACCCTCTTCTCTTCCACATGAGTTCTCACTACATCAGGAATTGAATTTTTTAATTCCTCCAAAAGTATAATTTCTCTGAGAGTTCATACGTTTGATCTCTTTTCAAAGCCCTTATGCACCTATCAAAATTACTCGGTTTGATCCTTTCAAACTCCATGTATGTTTGACCAAATTATTTCCTTAAATTTCTAAACCATTGTCTGTAGGCTTCGGGCACTAGTTCATATGCACCTCAGATGGATTTTTTTCACCTCCTCATACGTCCCAGATACCTCCTCTGGTAGTGATGCAAACACTTCACTAGCCCTATCTACCACCTTTGTTTTAATCAGTAATACCCACATGTCCTGTGGCCATTTCATTTGTTTAGCCACCTTCTCAAATGAACTGAAAAAGGCTTCTATCTCCTTCTCGTCAAACCTTGGGAATGCTGGGACATATTTAAATAGATACCCACCAAGCCTTCAACTATGACGCTCTTTCTCACCATCCTCATCACTATCATCCAGTTGTACGTTTCCCTTTACGCCTGCCAATTTTTACTGACTCTTGTTTCATGGCCATTTTCTGAAGTTCAAACTCTCTTTCTTTATCTTTTTCCCTGATCTGTATCTCCCTTTCTCTTTCTTTTTGTTCTGCTAGTGCTATTCTTTCTGTTTTCCTTTCGTCTCTCTCTTTTTCCTCTCTCTCCTTTCTCTTTCTTTTTTCTCTCTCTCTCTTTTGTATTCAAGCTGCTTTAATGCTTTCTCATGTTCCATTTGTTTAATTTGTAACTGAAGTTTTGCCATTTCCAATGAGTCAAACTGTATCTCAGGCAACTTTAAATGCTTAGCCACCGCCATAATTACCTCATCTTTTCGCATTTTGTCAGGTAATGTTAACTGCAATGTTTTTGCCAGATCTAACAGTCTGCTTTTAGTCTCTGTACGTAAAGTACTGCATGTCACCGTTTCTACCCCAAAAAACTTCAGAGCCTCTGAAAGAGCCATTGTCCACAACACACTCCCTACTTAAACTGAAATACCACACCTGAAAAACAACCACAATATGCTCACCCCTCACTGTCTTTAAGTTCACTTAGCCAATCCAAGAGATAGACTTTTATCCCGGACGAGCCCCCAATTTGTTATGGGCCAGGGTTTAGAGAACCCCAAAGTGTATTATGGAGTTCACCTGACCCACAACTTTTAATAGGTTGTGGTATGGGAAGCACATGGCCCACTCTCCAGGTGTGGTACAGCAGAAATGGAAAAGTATTTTTTAACGAAAAACAATATTTACTCTATGAACTCAAGTTAACCTTTTTAGAACGAACAGTGAACATCTTAGCAACCATTAATTCAAATACAACCCCCAAAGAATACAACACTAAGTAATCCGTAAGCTGTCTATTTAACATCCAGAAGACTTAAAAAATAACCTTTACACAGAAGCACATCAGGTTAAAGTTACTACTGTGAGCAGTTATTAGTTTTAAATCACCAAAGGATCGATTTACAGTCTTTAGATTACAGAGGGAGACTCTAATACACCTTCTGGCTGTGGCTGCAGCTATCCAGCTCTGAAAACGAAACTGAAACGCACCCTGCAGCAAACAGCCTAAAACGAAAGTAAAAAGCTGCCAGACAGCCCAGCTCCACCCACTCTCTGACATCACTGCAGTAATAAACATTCATTTCTTAAAGGTACTCTCACTACAGATATTTATATACACACCCATTTATAAACACCCATTTCTTAAAGGCACTCTCACATGACAAGTCCCTTTCACGTCCACAGAAGTGTCTATCTGTGCCTCTGACCATAGAGTCCCCTATTACTATTTCACTTTAGCGCTTTGTACTTTCCTGCTTAACAACAGAGCCTGCCATGGTGCCACTGCTCTGGCTGCTGCTGCTGTTTTCCCCTGATAGGCCATCCCCCCCAACTGTATCCAAAAGGGTATAACTTGTTCGAGAGGGTGACAGCCGCAGGGGATTCCTACGCTGACTGCCTGCACCTTCTAGTGGTTACCCATCGATCTTCCTGCACCTTGGGTGTAACCATGTCCTAAAACACTTATCTATGGAGCTTTCCGCCACGTGCATGCTCCTAAGTGTATCCAACTGCTGCTCCAACTGATCTATGCGGTCTCGGAGGAGCTGCAGTTGGGTGCACTTCCATTCTGATACAGTTGTCAAAAATGCTGGAAGCTTCATGGACCTCCCACATCTCTAGAACTAATTAATAAATTAATTTGAAAATAAATACTTACTAAAGTAAAATATGATGTGGAGATGCCGGCGTTGGACTGGGGTGAGCACAGTACGAAGTCTTACAACACCAGGTTAAAGTCCAACAGGTTTGTTTCGATGTCACTAGCTTTCGGAGCGCCGCTCCTTCCTCAGGTGAATGAAGAGGTCTGTTCCAGAAACACATATATAGACAAATTCAAAGATGCCAAACAATGCTTGGAATGCGAGCATTAGCAGGTGATTAAATCTTTACAGATCCAGAGATGGGGTAACCCCAGGTTAAAGAGGTGTGAATTGTACCAAGCCAGGACAGTTGGTAGGATTTCGCAGGCCAGATGGTGGGGGATGAATGTAATGCGACATGAATCCCAGGTCCCGGTTGAGGCCGCACTCATGTGTGCGGAACTTGGCTATAAGTTTCTGCTCGGTGATTCTGCGTTGTCGCGGGTCCTGAAGGCCGCCTTGGAGAACGCTTACCCGGAGATCAGAGGCTGAATGCCCTTGACTGCTGAAGTGTTCCCCGACTGGAAGGGAACATTCCTGCCTGGTGATTGTTGCGCGATGTCCGTTCATTCGTTGTCGCAGCGTCTTTACAGATTCCTGGCGAGACCATGCAGACGCTGCGACAACAAATGAACGGACATCGCGCAACAATCACCAGGCAGGAATGTTCCCTTCCAGTCGGGGAACACTTCAGCAGTCAAGGGCATTCAGCCTCTGATCTCCGGGTAAGCGTTCTCCAAGGCGGCCTTCAGGACCCGCGACAACGCAGAATCGCCGAGCAGAAACTTATAGCCAAGTTCCGCACACATGAGTGCGGCCTCAACCGGGACCTGGGATTCATGTCGCATTACATTCATCCCCCACCATCTGGCCTGTGAAATCCTACCAACTTTCCTGGCTTGGTACAATTCACACCTCTTTAACCTGGGGTTACCCCATCTCTGGATCTGTAAAGATTTAATCACCTGCTAATGCTCGCATTCCAAGCATTGTTTGGCATCTTTGAATTTGTCTATATATGTGTTTCTGGAACAGACCTCTTCATTCACCTGAGGAAGGAGCAGCGCTCCGAAAGCTAGTGACATCGAAACAAACCTGTTGGACTTTAACCTGGTGTTGTAAGACTTCGTAAAGTAAAATAGGTTACAGTTAACCATATGCATCCTAGCATTAGATTTCTACTATAAATGTAAAATGCTAAATATAAAATTTAAAATGTTTTATTCAAATTTACAGATTCCTTATTAGCCAATCAAATCAAAGCTTTCCTGTGATGTCACTTTTCAGTCCCCCCCCCCCCCCCCCCAGTTTGAATACTCAGTCAGTGAATCAGTCAAACCACTGACCTTCCCAGGCCCCTGTTCCAAAATCCCCTGCTCAGCTCTGCTCCCAATGTTTCGGTTTCACCTCCTCCCAGTTTACCTCACTCCCTATTTTTCACCCAACTCCAAAGCACTCTCGTCCAGCCAAGTAGCACTCACAGTCTGATCACACAGGAATCGTAAAGGAGCCAAGCAGTGCAACAAAAGGGCCATACAAAGTGAAGGGAAGCTTGATGGAGCATTGACCGTAGAGTGTAAGACCCACCGTATCCCTGTAACCCCACCCAACCCAATTTTCTTTTTTTGGACACTAAGGGAAATTTAGCATTGCCAATCCACCTAACCTGCCTGTCTTTGGCTGTGGGAGGAGCACCCGGAGGAAACCCACGCAGACACGGGGAGAAAGTGCAAACTCCGTACAGACAGTGACCCAAGCCGGGGATTGAACCTGGGACCCTGGAGCTGTGAAGCAACTGTGCTAATCACTGTGCTACCATGCCCCTCCCCCTAACATCAGCCCATCCAATTGCTCCTACGTCTGCGATATTCTGAAACCTGGGTTGTTTTTTTCGTGGTAATGACACATTCATCTATTCTAACTTTAAGTAAGTCAGAATTGTTATTCCTCCTGCAGTGCTGGTTAGTACAGAGTAAGAGGGTGGAGGATATTTCATTTGATTCATTTCTTTGGGTATGTTTTGCTCATTTCTCTCAAGGCCATAACTATGCCTGAAGTGTCCAAACATGGTGGGGTGGGATGTCTTCTGTTAGAATTTTCAAATCTGACATGGTAGCATTCTGTACTCAATGAAAATGATAAGTTTGTGCTTGAGCAGCATGCCCACTCTGATGCATGATCAATTGCACAAAGACTAAAGTTGGGTACAACTGTGGCTTTATTACAGTCAGATGCGTGGCCTCCTGCTGCAGCTGGCGAAATGGCAGGGCACTGGAGGTCCTACCTTACATCTCCTATTACAGTGGATCACCACATTCAACCCCTGTTAAAAATGAGTCTGGCGGGGGTGACGTGAAAACTATATACAATTAGTGGAATTATATACAGTGGTAGGGGACAAAAAGTCCATGTTGACGGTCCGGAGTCCGTCAAAGGTTCAGCCGGTCCGGTGCTTTGGTGCTTCGTTGGGATCGGTGTAACGGTGGCGGCGAAGTCTGTGCTGGCGGTGGTGGAGGTGGCACAGATGGCGGTGGTGGCGGTGCTGATGCTGGCCAGTCATCGGGGAACTCCGGGAGCGTGCCGAAGTCCTCTTTGACCTCTTGTGCGAAAAAGGGGAGGGGGGTGTGTGGTCTGGTGGGGTCAATATTGGCGGCGCGGTGGGAGGTGGGGGGGCGCATTGGTGGGGGTGTGTGTTGGGGTGGAACCTGACGGTGCCAGGTCCCTGAGTGAGACAGTATTTTGGCGGCCGTCGGGGAACTCACCGTAGGCATATAGAGGGTTGGCGTGGAGCAGGTGAACCCTGTCCAGCAAGGGGTCCGCCTTGTGGAGTCGGACGTGCCTACGGAGAAGGACCGGTCCTGGAGCAGCGAGCCAAGTCGGGAGCGACACACCGGATGTGGACTTCCTGGGGAAGGTAAAAACACATACATGGGGTGTGTTATTAGTGGCGGTGCACAATAGTGACCGGATGGAGTGCAGACCGTCAGGGAGGACCTCCTGCCAGCGAGAGGCTTGGAGGTTCCTGGACCGTAGGGCCAGCTGGACGGCCCTCCAAACCGACCCATTCTCCCGTTCTACTTGCCCGTTTCCTCGGGGGTTGTAGCTGGTCGTCCTGCTGGAGGCTATACCCCTGCTGAGCAGGAACTGATGCAGCTCATCGCTCATGAATGTGGATCCCCTGTCTCTGTGGATGTAGGCGGGGAAACCAAACAGAGCGAAGATGGTGCTGAGGGCCTTGATGACAGTGGCAGACATCATATCGGGACATGGGATGGCGAAGGGAATCTGGAGTACTCATCGACCATACTGAGAATATACGTGTTACGGTCGGTGGACGGGAGGGGCCCTTTGAAATCCACGCTGAGGCGTTCAGAGGTGTCGGACGCCTTCACCAGGTGCGCACGGTCCGGCCGGTAGAAGTGCGGCTTGCACTCCGTACAGACCTGACAGTCCCTGGTGACTGTCCTTACTTCCTCGACGGAGTAGAGGATTGACCAAATGGTACAATCGAGTGATCCCCGGGTGACAAAGGCTGTCGTGTAGGGCCCTGAGTTGGTCCACTTGTGCGCTGGCACATGTACCTCGGGAGAGGGCGTCTGGGGGCTCGTTGAGTTTGCCGGGGCGATACAAGATCTCGTAATTATAGGTGGAGAGCTCGATTCTCCACTGCAAGATTTTATCATTTTTGATCTTGCCCCGCTGTGTGTTATTGAACATGAAGGCTACCGACCGTTGGTCCGTAAGGAGAGTGAATCTCTTACGGGCCAGGTAATGCCTCCAATGCCGCACAGCTTCAACGATAGCTTGGGCCTCCTTCTCGACGGATGAGTGTCGAATTTCAGAGGCATGAAGGGTGCGGGAAAAGAATGCCACGGGTCTGCCTGCCTGGTTTAGAGTGGCGGCAAGGGCGACGTCTGAAGCATCGCTTTCTACTTGGAAAGACAGTTGTCATGATATCCACATTAACATATCATGGTGCAATCACACACACACACTGATGGACAGGTAGATGGACCAACCAACACACACACAACATCACAGCCAATCACCAGTGAGAGCATACGCACTATAAAATAGGGATCACCTCAGTTCCCGCTCATTCTACCAGGAGATAGCTCAGAGCACAGAGCTCACAGCGTGACACTCAGACATACACCATGTGCTGAGTGCCTCACTAAGATAGTGCTAGGGCTGGGTCCACAGACTAGCTGGTAAAGTACGAACCACAGCCAGAAGTTAATAGTTATTATTGTACAGAATAATAAAACAGAGTTGTACCATCTACAACCGTGTTGGTTCGTTTGTGTATCGGAACACCCAACATGACAGCAGTGACTCGTCCACTGCGCGCATCCCGGCCATGGCGATGTCTGCTCTGATGCGGGCGAAAGCATGTTTTGCCTCGGCCGCAAGGTGGAATTTGGTGGACTGAATGAGTGGGCGGGCCTTGTCCGCATAGTTTGGGACCCACTGAGCGTAGTAGGAAAAGAACCCCAAGCAGCGTTTGAGGGCCTTGGGGCAGTGGGGGAGGGGAAGTTCGATGAGGGGGGGCATGCAGTCGGGGCCGGGCCTGAGAAGTCTGTTTTGGACTATATAGCCGTGAATGGCTAACTGGGTCGTGCTGAACACACACTTCTCTTTGTTGTAGGTCAGGTTGAGAAGAGTGGCAGTGCGGAGGAATTTATCGAGGTTGGCATCGTGACCCTGCTGGTCATGGCCACAGATGGTGACATTATCTAAGTACGGAAAGGTGGCCGCAAACCGTACTGGTCGACCATTCGGTCAATCTCTCTTTGGAAGACCGAGACCCCATTTTTGACACCGAAAGGGACCCTAAGGAAGTGGGAGAGGCGACTATCCGCCACGAAGGCAGTGTATGGCCGGTCCGACTTCCGGATGGGGAGCTGGTGGTAGGCGGATTTCAGGTCAATTGTTGAGAAGACCCGATACTGCGCAATCTGATTGACCATATCAGATATGCGTGGGAGGGGGTACACGTCGAGCTGCGTGTACCGCGGTATTGATGGTCTGGCTGTAATCCACGACCATCCTGTGTTTCTCCCCAGTTTTAACCACTGCCACTTGGGCTCTCCAGGGGCTGTTGCTGGCCTCGATAATACCCTCTGTCATGATATTCAAACACACACATCATGATGGACACACTAACAGGCAAATCAGAGTACACAACACCACAACCAATCACAGACAAGAACACCAACCACATAAAAAGCACGAGCACGACACCTGGAGGTCAGTAGGTCTGGGGAGAAGGAAGCATGAAAGAGCTGTTGAAACACCACAAGCAGGGAGCCCCCCACGTGCAGAGTGCAAAGACCAAGTTGTAAATAGTGAGTTTAAATAAACAAGTGTTGTACCATATGCAACTGTGTTGGCTCTTCTGTGTGTTAGAACACCCAACACCACATGGTACAGGAGTGGATCGATACCTGCCTACCAACCTGCCATTCTGGACATGGACCACACCGGCAAACCGCAGCCGATGCAAGTCACGGGGAACCTAGGCACCAACTGGAAGCTCTACAGGCAGCGATTTGACCTGTACATCCGTGCCACCGAAAAACAGAATGTCTCGGATGATTCGAAGATTGCAATGCTCCTCTTCTACGCAGGCCCCCACCCAAATGATGTCTTTAATTCACTGGTGTTCGAGGAAGGCGAAAACCAGGCCAAATATGACACGGTCATCCTCAAAATGGACCAGCACTTTCAAACTGAAGTAAACGAAACTTTCGAAAGATACATCTTTCAGCAACGCCTGCAAGGTAAGGAGGAGCTTTTTCAACCCTTTTTGACGCACCTCCGGATTCTAGCGCAGTCCTGCGGTTACGGCACCACCACAGAGTCCATGATCAGGGACCAGATTGTTTTTGGCGTTGCCTCCAGTGGCCTACGCCAGCAGCTTCTTAAAATAAAGAGCCTCACCTTAGCGTCTGCTGTGGAAGCCTGTGTCCTCCATGAAAATGCGACCTGCCGTTTTGCCCGATTCCAGGCGTCCGAGTTGGCACGGAGGGGGTCCCCAGCCGTCGAATCGGCAAGCCAGGCCGCCCACGACGTTGAACGCATCCAGGCCGTCGATTTCTTCCCGCCCCACGGCCCGGACGACAGCGGCCGCTTCCCGCGCTTTTCGCGGTCTCCCGCGCAGGTGCGCGCCAAGAATAACGGCCACAACGAGGGACGCACTGCGCAGGCGCGCCCACCGCAAGATCGCACTGCGCATGCGCAGTGGCGCAACGAACGCCGTGACGTCATGACGTGCAGCAAGTGTGGAGGTCTACACTTAAAAGGGCAATGTCCTGCAAAATACCAACAGTGCAACAGATGTGCCATGATAGGCCACTACGCAGCCCGCTGTCGTGCGGCTCAACCCATGGATCCGGCGCATCCTCGACAACCTCGCACACGAGTCAGGACCGTCCAGCCCACGCATCAAGACTTCCAGTTAAGTGATGCAGATGACCAGGATGACTTCAGAGTTGCCGTCATTGATGTCAACAAGGTCAATGCCATCAATCCAGACGATGAGTGGTGTGCCACCCTGACGGTCAACCGATCGCGCGTCGCCTTCCGTCTGGACACCGGCGCATCCGCCAACCTGATTGCTTACTCTGCAGTCCAGGCCATGAAGGTCAAACCACTCATCACACCATCCCGGCTTAAGATGGTTGACTATAACGGGAACGTTATCCCGTCCGTAGGATCTTGCCAGCTACAGGTGACTCACAAGGGGTACACGGCCACACTCCCCTTCGAAGTTGTGGGCTCATCAAAGGACTCGTTACTGGGCGCACAAGCGTGTAAGGTCCTTCACCTGGTACAGCGCATCATGTCTCTCTCTCCAGATGAGATATCCGACTTCCCGGATGCTGAGTTCCACGCGAATCTCCATTCCCTCCTCGCTCACAACCAGGAGGTTTTTGAAGGCATGGGGACATTGCCACACACGTACAAGATTCGACTCAGACCGGACGCCATCCCTGTCGTTCACGCACCTCGCAGGGTTCCTGCGCCTCTCAAAGACCGCCTCAAGGCACAACTGCAGATTCTTCAGGACCAAGGGGTCCTATCCAAGGTCACGGAGCCCACGCCATGGGTCAGCTCCATGGTCTGTGTAAAGAAGCCCTCTGGCGAGCTCCGTATATGTATAGATCCAAAAGATCTGAACAACAACATCATGCGGGAACACTATCCCATCCCAAAACGAGAAGACCTCACCAGCGAGATGGCGCGAGCCAACATATTCACTAAATTGGATGCGTCCAAAGGATTCTGGCAGATCCAACTGGACCCGGCCAGCCGAAGACTATGCACATTCAACACCCCTTTTGGCAGATTCTGCTACAACCGGATGCCATTCGGCATCATTTCGGCATCTGAAGTATTCCACCGCATTATGGAGCAGATGATGGAAGGCATCGAAGGGGTACGTGTATATGTGGACGATATCATCATTTGGTCCACCACTCCGCAGGAACACATGCATCGTCTTCGACGTGTCTTCACCCGCATACGGCAAAATGGCCTGCGTCTCAACCGTGCGAAGTGTGCTTTCGGCCAGACGGAGCTGAAATTCCTCGGGGACCACATCTCAAGGTCCGGGGTCCGTCCCGATGCAGACAAGGTTAGCGCCATCACAGCCATGCCACGACCGGCTGACAAGAAGGCTGTCTTAAGATTCCTGGGCATGGTCAACTTCCTTGGGAAGTTCATTCCCAACCTGGCTTCTCATACAACAAACATGCGCCATCTCGTAAAAAAATCGACGGAATTCAACTGGCACCAGTCGCATCAGCAGGAATGGGAGGAGCTCAAGCACAAACTGGTCACGGCACCAGTGCTGGCCTTCTTTGACGCGACTCGCCCTACAAAGATCTCAACAGACGCCAGCCAATCTGGTATTGGAGCGGTACTCCTGCAAAAAGACAGCACGTCATCATGGGCCCCGGTTGCGTATGCCTCACGAGCCATGACCCCTACCGAACAGCGCTACGCGCAAATCGAAAAAGAATGCCTGGGCTTGTTAACTGGACTGGACAAGTTCCACGACTATGTGTATGGCCTGCCACGATTCACGGTCGAAACTGACCACCGCCCCCTGGTCAACATCATTAACAAAGACCTGAACGACATGACTCCTCGCCTCCAGCGCATCTTACTCAAACTCAGGAGGTACGATTTTGAACTGATCTACACTCCGGGGAAGGAACTCATAGTGGCGGACACTCTTTCCCGAGCAGTGAGCACACCACCAGATGCGGAGGGGTTCGTGCGTCAAATTGAGGCACACGTGACTCTGACAGCAGCAAATATGCCAGCTGATGATCCTTGTCTGGCCCACATACGCGCAGAGACGGCGACTGACCCTCTGCTGCAGCGAGTGATGCGCCACATGACGGAAGGGTGGCTAAAAGGGCAGTGCCCCCAGTTTTACAATGTGCGAGATGATCTCACCAATATAGACGGGGTCCTTATGAAATCGCATAGGATCGTCATTCCACACAGTGTGCGCCAGATGATTCTTCGTCAACTACACGAAGGCCACTTGGGTGTCGAAAAATGCAGACGAAGGGCCCGGGCGGCGGTATATTGGCCGGGTATTAATGAAGACATAGCCAACATGGTGCTCAACTGCACAACCTGTCAGAGGTTTCAGCCGGCGCAACCTCCGGAAACACTTCTACCACACGAGATGGTGACGTCCCCCTGGGCGAAGGTGGGTGTTGACCTATTTCACGCGCTCGGCAGAGATTACATTGTTATTATAGACTACTTCTCAAACTACCCGGAAGTCATGCCTCTCCATGATCTGACGTCGTCCGCAGTCATTGGGGCCTGCAAGGAAACGTTTGCTCGCCATGGCATTCCAAGGACTGTCATGTCAGACAATGGACCTTGTTTTGCCAGCCGTGAATGGTCGTCCTTTGCCGCAGCATATGGTTTCACTCATGTGACATCCAGCCCTCTGCATCCACAATCGAACGGGAAGGCTGAAAAGGGTGTCCACATCGCAAAGCGGCTCCTGTGCAAGGCGGCTGATGCCGGATCGGACTTTAACCTTGCCTTGCTGGCCTATCGATCGGCCCCGTTATCCACGGGCCTCTCGCCAGCGCAGCTACTAATGGGTCGCTCCCTCAGGACGACGGTACCTTCCGTCCTGGCACCGACAACAGACCATGAGGCGGTTCTTCGGGACATGCAACTGCAGCGTGATCGCCAGAAAGGTCGGTACGACACACGAGCGACGGACCTGCCCCCCCTGTCCTCCGGAGACAAAGTACGCGTCCATCAACCGTATGGTGGCTGGTCAGCACCGGCCGAAGTCCTCCGACAAGTGGCTCCCCGCTCGTTCCTGGTTCGCATGCCGGATGGTTCCGTGCGTCGCCGCAATCGGCGCGCCCTTCGCCGACTTCCACGTTCACAGCCACACAACACGCCAGATCCTCAACAGGCTTCCGAGGATGACTTTGTGGAGCTGCCGCACATCACGCCCTTTCCATCGCCACCCATGGCCATGCCTGCACAGCAGCCGGTGGTTCTTGATCCACCCTTAAGGCGGTCAACCCGAATTCGTCGCAAACCCATTAGAATGGACTTATAATACAGTTCATATGTTTAATAAGTTGGACAATTTTACATGATAACCTGTTGTTGTTTATCGTTCCAGATGTCGTCTGACTGGACAACTGTTCAAAATTTTTTTTCTTCTTCTCTCGTTCGCATTTCTGTTATGTTATGGTACAACTGGATTCATGTGACGCACTCGACATCGCCCCATGTACATAGTTCCGTCATAGACACATGCTGCACACGACACACACACACTCTTAGATGCACTCACGTCACGATCATATTTATTACCACGTAGGCACATATCTTTGTAAAAAGGGGGGATGTCATGATATTCAAACACACACATCATGATGGACACACTAACAGGCAAATCAGAGTACACAACACCACAACCAATCACAGACAAGAACACCAACCACATAAAAAGCACGAGCACGACACCTGGAGGTCAGTAGGTCTGGGGAGAAGGAAGCATGAAAGAGCTGTTGAAACACCACAAGCAGGGAGCCCCCCACGTGCAGAGTGCAAAGACCAAGTTGTAAATAGTGAGTTTAAATAAACAAGTGTTGTACCATATGCAACTGTGTTGGCTCTTCTGTGTGTTAGAACACCCAACACCACACCCTCCTTAAGCAGCCGCTGGACTTCGGACCTGATGAAGGTCTTGTCCTGAGTGCTGTACCGTCTGCTCCTAGTAGCAACGGGCTTGCAATCTGCAGTTAGATTTGCAAAAAGGGAGGGGGGATCGACCTAGAGGGTCACGAGGCCGCAAACGGTAAGGGGGGTAAAGGCCCGCCGAATTTGAGGGTGAGGCTCTGGAGGTTACACTGGAAGTCCAGGTCCAACAGTAATGCAGCGCAGAGATTAGGAAGGACATAGAGGCGGAAGTTACTAAATTCTACGCCCTGGACCGTGAGGGTGACTGTACAAAAGCCTCGGATCGGGACGGAATGGGATCCGGAGGCTAGGGAGATCCTTTGATTGGCAGGGTGGACCGCGAGGGAGCAGCGCCTTACCGTATCTGGGTGAACGAAGCTTTCGGTGCTCCCGGAGTCCAGCAGGCACGAGGTTGCGTGGCCGTTGATTTTAACCGTCATCGACGCGGTGGCCAGGTTGTGCGGGCGAGATTGGTCCAGCGTCATCGAAGCGAGCTGTGGGTAGCCATCGGATGCTTCGGATGGCAAGCGGGTGCGGTTCCGATGTCGGGATGTCCGGGGACCCTGTGGGGAACAAGATGGCGGCGCCCATGGTGCGCATATTGCGGGGCCGGGACAAGATGACGGTGCCCATTGGCTGCACATGGACCCGGGAGGAGAAGATGGCAGCTCCCATTGTGCGTCTGGCATGGGGGAGTGGGCGATAGTGGGCGCGATCGCAGCGACTGCACGGGCCTGGCACACAGCTGCGAAGTGGCTGTTTTTACTGCAGGCTTTACAAACTGCAGTGCGGGCCGGGCAGTGTTGGCGGAGGTGCTTCTGCGGACCGCAGAAGTAGCAGCGGGGACCCCCGGGGTGCGCGGATCGGCGTGCGGCACATGCGTATTGCGAAGGCAGGGCCCCAGCTGAGGAGGTCGTCGGCGGGGTCCAGGAGGGTAGGAAGTGGTAGAAGGATGGGCAGCGCGGCGGGAGAGGTACGATTGTACGTTACGGGATGCGACCATCATGGAGAGCGCCAAGGTTTTCGTCTCCGCCAGTTCGAGCGTGGCCCCTTCCAGCAATCGTTCTCGGATGCAGTCCGACGCAATCCCCGTCACGAACGCATTGCGCATGAGGAGATTTGCGTGTTCGGCGGCCGTGACGGCCTGACAGTCACAGTCCCGGACGAGTGGAATTAGGGCCTGACAGAAGTCTTCGATGGATTCACCAAGTAGTTGCGAGCGGGTGGCAAGAGCGTGTTTGCCTTCTGTGTGTAGTGTTCTTTGAGGAATTCCATCACTTTTGTGTAAGTCGTGGCGTCTTGGATCAATGGGAACACGCTGGAGCTCAGTCTGGAGTACAGGACGTTTATCTTCTGAGCCTCCGTTGGCGCGGGGTCCGCTGCGTTGATGTCAGCCTCAAAACATGCTAGCCAGTGAGTAAAGTCTTTCCTGGCGTCGGGTGAGTGAGGATCCAGCTGCAGGCGATCGGGCTTAATTCGGATATCCATTCTGTGGAAAATCTGACTGTAATAAATTGATGCACGATCAATTGCACAAAGACTAAAGTTGGGTACAACTGTGGCTTTATTACAGTCAGATACGTGGCCTCCTGCTGCAGCTGGCGAAATGGCAGGGCACTGGAGGTCATGCATATTTATATGGTTCTCCCAGGGCGGAGCCAGCCGGCAGGAGCTACCGGCAAACCTGTAGTGCAGGTCCTACCTTACATCTCCTATTACAGTGGATCACCACACACTCTGTCATTTGTCAGAGAAAGTGACAAGGCACCACTAACACCCTGGTTTTAGGATAGGACTTCTGAGTTGTCAATCAAAATTACCACTTTGGCTAAGTGCTCACACCAGCCCCTTACCCACTTTGTAATAAGGCCAGAACCAAAGACCTAATAAGTAAAATTATCCCCCAACTATGACAACAGGTCTACCTATTTAGCCAAGCTAACATTTCACAGATCTCAGGGAACTTCTGAATACTTACAATCTATCGACATTTTAATTACTTTATGCCCTATATGATTACCTGTTAATATGATAACTGATTACATTCAGATTATTGTTTTGTGTCTCATGTTTTTATAGGCAATAGTGATTGAACCAGCAAAAGCCATTGACAGTTATTTTGGGGAGATTTCCCAAATCTATCAACTGGATATAAATATTGCAAATATGCATTTTGTTCACCATCCTTTATTTAGCAGAGAACATGTTCTGGCAGCGAAGCTTATGCAGCTTTATGACAATTACCAAGCGAGGCAAAAGAAAAATGTTAGCCAACTCCTGATAGAAAAGGTAAGTAATCATATTGTGCATCTAATAAAGAGCTATTTAATATTTCTTGCTGCAGAGCATTGAAAGTACTCTGGGAATGACTGTAACCTAATACATTATATAATTAATGAAATAACTTTGGGAAAATCCAGAAGATCCTGGTCGTAGTATGCATTGTATTTAGAACTTGGTAATTCTAAAAGACTTAATTTGCTATGAACACATTGTGTATTATGTGAAAGCTACATTTTCCTTTCATTATTCGTACTATCACAGCAACTCTCGTTAACTCAACCGAGTTCTTAGAAGATGCATATTTTCCAATGTATGAGTACACCACCAATTGGGATATACCTGCAGTAATAGCGATTTTCTACAAATCACTCTAATAGGCCTATAAGCACTAGAAGAACAAAAAATTAATTCAGCTATGATGTGCGCCAATTGTAGCATTGATTGAAGGATCAACGCATAAAGGCACACTCAATGGAGGTAGTCTTTTGATGGTAGATAGAATAAGTGAAATTTCTTGTGTAGTTCTGAAAAGCAGACAACATATAAACAACAGGATCAATATTAACAACGAGGTGATATCTGTGTTGGGGGCGGGGGTGAAAACAATAGCAGGAATGAAACACAAAAGGTCATGGAACATATGGGAATGCAAGATTTCAACAAAAGTCTCATCATTTTAGTTAAAGATTTCCTGTCTCCATTATACAAGAGTGGTCATGATATTTGCCTATATAGCATATCGACTATTTTTCTTTTTTAAATTTAGAGTACCCAATTCATTTTTCCAATTAAGGGGCAATTTAGTGAGGCCAATCCATCTATCCTGCACATCTTTGGGTTGTGGGGGCGAAACCCACGCAAACACGGGGAGAATGTGAAAACTCCACACGGACAGTGACCCAGAGCCAGGATCGAACCTGGGACCTCAGCGCTGTGAGACATCAGGGCTAACCCACTGCATCACCATGCTGCCCCGACTGTTTAATGGGACAACACACAGATGGAATTTGGAGGATTTGTGTATTGCAGGAGTCACAAATATTTAGAGATAGCCAGGAAGGGCAAAGATGCATCTCAGTTTGGAGAAACTTCTTTTGAGGCATCATGACACTCATGGTTGAATGTGATTCCCTCAGTCTCTTTCCAATAGTGCCTCTGGTAATGCTGGCACAGCATGCTATTCCAGAATAGTCCTACCCGTTGGGGTAGCACGGTGGTGCAGTTTTTTTAGCACTGCTGCCTCACAGCTCTGGGGACCCAGGTTAAATTCCAACCTTGTGTGACTGTCTGTGTGGAGTTTGCACTTTCTCCCCGTGTCTGCATGGGTTTCCTCTGGGTGCTCAGGTTTCCTCCCACATTACAGAGATGTGTAGTTTAGGTGGATGGACTATGCTAAATTGCTCCTTAGTGTCCAAAAGATAAGGTCGGGTTACTGGGTTAACGGGGTTGGGGTGGAGGCGTGGGCTTAAGTGCGGTGTATGATGATATGCCTGTAGATAATATTGTATATAATTGGTGGTGCGACCTCCAACAGATCTACGGTCCAGAGACATCAGTCAGGTGACATCTGGCCACCAGTAGAAGGTTGTAAGGCGTACATGAGGTCAGTCGCACATAAGGGTAGTTCCAGGAGAGTCTACTGTAACTCTTTGATAACTTGGTCTGTATTGAATCTGCCCGTTACCTTACCACGCGTACATCAATAAAACATCGCTCTGGTGAAATCACCAGCAGTTCTGTAGATTCATTGCAAGATGAAATCACAGAACACAACATGGTAACAGAAGTGCTGAAGATTTGAGGGTAACGTCAGAGCAGGCAAAGTTAAGTCGGCTGAAGCATCGAGCTGGTGAACTGCGACCATTGGCAACTTAACATTGAGGTTCGAGATGGTTTGAACACACCCCACCAGCTTCAAGTATCGGGTAACGTAGACAAAAACTGGCGTGTTTTCAAACATCAGTTTCAACTCTATGTCTCAGCCCTTGGCCTGCAGGCCCAGCCTGACGAGAGGCGGATTTTGTTGCTGCTCATAGTGGCGGGATCACAAGCAATTGAAATATATAATACTTTTGCTTTTGATAGTGAAGAGGAGAGTAAGAGATATGGTGAAATGATCAAGCACTTTGATCAACATTGTTCTGCAAATCACTCTTACGAGGCCCATTTGAAAATGAAAACTTTGAGAGATACATTTTTCGTACGCGTATCCAGAAACCGGGCAAATCCTTCGACAGTTTTGTGACAGATTTGAGGCTGAAGGCCCAGTGCTGCAACTTCAGCGATCTTAAATCATCAATGATACGTGACCAAATTGTATTTGGCATATCAAATGATAAGCTCCGTGAAAGGTTGTTACGAGAGGAAGACCTGAAGTTGGAAAACGCGATAAAGATTTGTCATGCGATTGATTTGGCTGCATAGCAAACAGTGCACTCACTCTGAAGCATCTTAGCACCAATATAGAAGAGAACGGCAGCAGCATCAGCATTGTTGCGCAGGTCAATAGGTAACATGACGCTGGATTCTCCGCTGTTGGGATGCTCCGTTTTGCCGGCAGCCTGGGGGTTTGCAGACGGCGTGAGGCTGCGCCACAGTGGGAAACTCCATTGACCAGCCGGCGAAAGGGAGCATCCCGCCGGCGTGCTGAACCAGAAATCTGGCGCAGTGGGACGGAGAATCCAGCCCATGGTCCGCACCTTATGCCAAAAATATGGCAATCGACATGACCCACGGCAATGTCCGGCCTTTGGAAAAGTCTGTTCCAGGTGTGGCCGTGTTTGTCATTTCGCAAAACAGTGTTTTTCGCATCCCACAAGGGACCAAATCAGATCAGTCAATGTGGTTGATGAGATGCGTTCAGGCGAACAGTTGTTCTTCGATCTCATTGTAACCAAGGACCAGAAGAGTCTGACCCAAGAAAATGAAAATATAATCTCAAAAAATAACAACGGTAGTAAGAACAAAGCGGATGACATCAAAACCAGATGGGAAACAATAGTGTTCTTGAACAACACATTATTATGCTGCGACCTTGATATTTGAACAAGGGCCAACCTCATCAGTCGGTCTGCTTTGCACAAGCTGAACACGTAGCCAAAAGCCGTTGAGTGACCGGGACTGCTGATACGCTATGGTACGAAAAAGATGGCGACGTTCGTTGAATGTGAGCTTGAGCTTAGCGTGCATGACACAACGTACATATCCACAATATAAAATGGTGACATGAAATTTGAATCCATCATAGGAGAGGATGCATGCGAGTCCCGAAACCTAGTTGAGTGGCTGCACATTCCAGAAGACGGGTGGAAAACTGAATTCTACAAATCCCAAAGAGATATGATAGTGCAGTCATTCAATGAGGATTCAGCAGAAGCCCTGGCGGAGGATGACAAATCAGATGAAGAGATGGAAGAGACAAGGAACATACCACACTTCTGGTTAACAATCTTCAAGAAGGAGTGTATACTCAGTGGCATGATACAGGAGCATGATCAACCCAGATTAAAACATCTACAAGATGTGAATGTTAAATGTTCAGAGCATGAACAGCCGAGGAGCTTCACTCTAGAGTTTAAATTCAAGCCTAATGAGTACTTTACAAATGAGGTGCTTACGAAAGGATACCAGCTGCAATCGTGGCCTGACAAGCTTGAATCTTCATTCTTTGACAAGCTAGAAATCACGGGATGCACAGGCTGCTAGATCGACTGGAAGAAAGGAAAAAAATATCACGCTGAAAACAATTAAAACCAAGCCGAAGCACTCGCAAAACAGTTATGGAAACAGTACCAAATGACTTATTCTACAATTTCTTCTGCCCTCCTGAAGTTCCACAGCATGGAATGTTAAGTAAAAGTTCTGCAGCAAAACTCAATGCTGATTTTCAAATTGGTTCCTCCTGCACGAACACATAATTCCGTGTGCAATGTTGTATTTTACAGGAGACGTTTTTGCAGAAGACGCTGACTTCAATGAAGGATGCTACGAAGATACATATGTCGACTGCGGAGGGGATGCAGAAAGTACAAACTTGGAAGGTGAACCAGATGAAAACAAATATGAAATGTTCGTGAATATCTTTCACGGGAGTAATGGAGAGTTCGATGAAGGGGCCTGGGAAGTGCCCGGTGATTTGGTGGGAATGACAAGGGGGGTCACAAGAGACGCCAGACAGCGCAGGACACCGAGAAGTTTGAGAGTCTGAGATGGCGCACTCCGAAATGCAAAGGGAGATCGCAGTGGCCGATACCTTGGGAAGATCAGCCCTTGAATAAGCTTGTAACAGAAGACATCGTTCCAATCCTAGAAAAGCTAGCTCCATAGGCACATGGTCAGTTATCTCAGGCCTCTGAAATGGTTCCGGTAGTCGACTCCATCCAGTTTGAAGCTACTTTGCTGGGAGATGACTCAGATGGGCTGATGATCATATCACTATGTAGTTCGATGGATCACACATCCATACTAGTGCAAGACCAGGTTGACCCATCGCCTCAATTGTCAGGGCCAGAGAGCGTGTGTATCATAATCTCCAGTGATGATGAGCCATCAATAGATGTTCCAACAAGCGAAGAAGGGACAGCACCTGATTTTCCACCCAGGCACCAGAGAGTGAGGCTCTGCAACCTCCAATTGAGGACACAGAACTGGGTGTGGCTACACAACCCCTTGGAAGCACCGAGCCAGAGGTCCCAACTGAGGATCCGCACACTTCTAGGCACAGGGTGCAGACCAGCACTAAGACAGGGGTTGCCAAACCCAAACTCAAAAGGAAAAGTACTCGCTAAATGATCATTAACATAAAAAAGAGGAAAAGGAGGAGACTGGGAAAGGTAGTGCATCACACTGATGAAAATAAAAGAGAAGAAAACGAAAAGGAAGAGGTCAATGCTGTGACTGATTAGTCTGAAACAGAGAACATACAATGAAGCAGCAAACAGCATCGTGGAAAGAGATGAAAGCAGAAAAAGCTGGTGATACAGGTGTGGCCAACAAGGACACAAGTCTTTAAAAAACATTGTGTCAAATGGATATGAAGCAAAAGACCCGCATGAACAACAGTCTTTGAAAAGGCTGGTAACAGCCCAAGTCAGAGGGGCGATCCTGTGAGGGAGGCACAATGAGATGTGCGCAAGGGACATACACGGAATCATGTTTATGGGCACAATAGTTAAACTTGCTTATATGGTTTATACTTAACCAAAATATGTAATGTAAAGATATTGATCATGTTTGTACAAAAACATCAAAATCTCCTAAGGAAGAGGGATGTGGTGATATGCCTGTAGACTATATTGTATATAATTGGTGATGCGACAACCGACCAGCAGGTGATGGTACAGATCTACCATGCGGTCCAGAGACATTAGTCAGGTGACATCCGGCCACCAGCAGAAGGTTGTAAGGCGTACACGAGGACAGTCACACATATGGGTAGTTCCAGGAGAGTTTAATGTAACTCTATGATAGCTTGGTCTGTATTGATTCTGATCATTACCTTAATATGGGTACATCAATAAAACATCGCTCTGGCTAAATCACCAGCAGTTCTGTAGATTCATTGCAAGACAAGATCACAGAACACACCAGGGTGCTTGTTCCAAGGACCGGTGCAGACTCGATGGGCCGAATAGCCTCCTTCTACACTGTAATTCTATGAGTCTATGATGTGCAGCTGGGTGCAGTGATGGCTAGGAAGGATCATAGAAAATCTATGACACAGAAAGAGACCACTGAGCCATTGTATATGTGGCAGCCATTGTGCACAAGCGACCCAGCCTGATCCCACTTAAAAGCATTTGTTCCATAGCCTTGCAGATTAAGGCACTTGAGGTGCATATCTAGACACCTTATTAAATGATTTGAGAATTACATAAGAACTAGGAGTAGGAGTAGGCCATCCGGCCCCTCGAGTCTGTTCCACCATTCAATGAGATCATGGCTGATCTTTTGTGGATTCAGCTCCATTTTCCTAACCGAACACCATAACCCTTTATTCCTTTATTCTTCAAAAAACTATCCACCGCCTCTACAAGGCTTAACATCTCAGAGGCCAAAGCGCTTTTGACCACTCTCCTTATTTTCTTTGCGTCCCACACAAGAGGGCAACATTTACCTTTGTTCCCAAAAGAGAAATTATAAAACCTCGTGTGCTTGAAACCCCATCACATACATTTTCACAGGACGCATCACTATAACTATGAGTTTCAAGTGCCTAAGATCACCAAAAACCAGGAACCTCAAAACACACTCCTGCATTTTTAGTTTGATCAACGCTTTATTTGTTCTCATTAGGTCTTCCACTTTAGGATCATTCATTTTTGTACTCAACACTAAGACATCCAAAACTAATGTCCGATCTAGTCTGTCTACCTAACCAATTTAGTTGCCCAATTAAACTACGCAGTTGCTCTTTTTCCATCTTTGAAACCGCTGCGTCTTTTTGTGAAACCCGACCATGACTAATTGTTATTGGGCTGATGCTCTACAAATAAGATTGCTGATGTAAAGTTGCACCTAACTTAGCCTGTCCGATTTCCAGTCCAATATATTTAAATTCACCCGAAGCCTGACTTCCAACCCTGAATTCTTTCCTCAAACCAGAGATTACAATAGCTTCAAAATCACTGGTCCCAACCCACACAAAATCATCGACATGCATCATGAAAATGCCAGATAGATTTCCTTTATAGTGCCAGTAAAACATTGCCGGATCCGCTTTCAACTGGCAACAGCCTAACTTTAACAAAACTGAGCTTACTGAAAAATACCAGACTCTAGACACATCATTTAATCCATATACACATTTGTTCAACTTCCAGAGTCCCCCTTCTGTGTTGGCTGCCTCTTTAGGAGGTCAGAGAAAAATGTCTCTCTGAAGTTAATGCCCCTGCAAAAAGACAGCTTTTACATCTATAGATTTGCATTCCCATGCCTTTGTGGCTAATAGAGCCAAGAAGATCTTTAAAATAACCTTCCCTGCCGTGGGTGAATCTACCCTTAAATCCTGATCTTCTAAGTTTTCTTCAAATTACCTTGCCATGAGCCTGGCCTTTGCCTTATAAGTTCCATCCGGAAGAACCTCTTCTGTGCAAATCCATCTGTGGGATAGAGCTCTTTGTCCCCTATCCGGTACTTCCTTGTATACCCCAAATTCATTCCAACTATGCGTTCTTGCTGTTTGGCATCTTTGATAACTTTTTCATCTAATTTATTGGAAGCGACCAAAATCTCACATTATTGTGCGCATCTACTCCTAGTCGTATTCGTAGTCTTACCCATGTTCCGAGACCTTGACAAACTACGTCCCCAATCCCGCCTGGTATCTCGTTCTGTACTGCTACTGCTTGATCTTTCTCTTCTGCTGTGGGATGTCCTTTCAATAGTTCTCGAATTTTCCCTGCGAACCTGTTCACTATCCAATGTACTATCTGAACTGGCACTGCGTTTCTGTGCCCTCCATTTTTGAACTTTGTGTTCCCAATCCATTGTCTTGACACTCTTCCTTGAATGCTGCACGTTCAACCAGTGTTTATACTTTACAGTGGCCTTCCCTGCTCTACTAATAACAGTTGCATCCGTCAATTGACTAGACCCTTCAGGCAAATATGTCACTTTTGTACCAACTTTTGGCAGTTGTCCTTTCGGACAAATGGCCTGTTCTAATTCATCAGAAATATTGTTTTCCTCTACAGAAACCTTGCCTATATCACTTAACTGATCCTCATAGTTCTGTAACACGTGCATACCAGATGACCCTGGTTCCTCATCATGTCTGTCTGCTCTGTCTAAATGTGAAAATTTGTAATCTGTACCCATTATCCTTGATGAATGTACCCTAATAGTCTGATTGCCATGTTGCAAAACAATTGTTTTGCCATCTATGCCGATGAAGATTCTGCATTAACCAAGGAGTGAGTGAGAAGGAAAGGCAGAGAATGAGGATAAGGGGGTCTATTTCACGATGGCAGCCGGTTACTAGTGGTGTGCCTCAGGGGTCTGGAATGGGACCACAACTTTTCACAATATACATTAATGATCTGGAAGAAGGAAGTGAAGGCACTGTTGCTAAGTTTGCAGATGATACAAAGATCTGTAGAGGGACAACTGGTATTGAGGAAGCAGGCCGGCTGCAGAAGGACTTAGACAGGTCAGGAGAGTGGGCAAAGAAGTGGCAGATGGAATACAGTATGGAAAAGTGTGATGTTATGCACTTTACAAGGAGGAATGGAGGCATAGACTATTTTATAGATGGGGAAATCTTCAGGAATTCAGAAGCACAGACGGACTTGGGAGTCATTGTTCACAATTCTCTTAAGGTTAACGTGCAGGTTCAGCCGGCAGATAGGTAGGTTAATGCAATGGATTGGATTGGATTTGTTTCTTGTCACGTGTACCGAGGTACAGTGAAAAGTATTTTTCTGCAAGCAGATCAACAGATCATTAAGTACATGGGAAGAAAAGGGAAGAAAAGAAAATACATAAGAGGTATACACAAGGTATACAATGTAACTACATAAGCACCGGCATCGGATGAAGCATAAGTTAATGAGGTCAGTCCATAAGTGGGCCATTTAGGTGTCTGGTAACAACAGGGAAGAAGCTGTTTTTGAGTCTGTTTGTGCGTGTTCTCAGACTTCTGTATCTCCTGCCCGATGGAAGAAGTTGGAAGAGTGAATACGCCGGGTGGGAGGGGTCTTTGATTATGCTGCCCGCTTTCACCAGGCAGCGGGAGGTGTAGATCATAGAATTTACAGTGCAGAAGGAGGCCATTCGGCCCATCGAGTCTGCACCGGCTCTTGGAAAGAGCACCCTACCCAAGGTCAACACCTCCACCCTATCCCCATAACCCAGTAACCCCACCCAACACTAAGGGCAATTTTGGACACTAAGGGCAATTTATCATGGCCAATCCACCTAACCTGCACATCTTTGGACTGTGGGAGGAAACCGGAGCACCCGGAGGAAACCCACGCACACACGGGGAGGATGTGCAGACTCCGCACAGACAGTGACCCAAGCAGGAATCGAACCTGGGACCCTGGAGCTGTGAAGCAATTGCGCTATCCACAATGCTACCATGCTGCCCCTAGATGGAGTCAAGCAATTGCGCTATCCACAATGTTACCATGCTGCCCCTAGATGGAGTCAATGGATGAGAGGCATGTTTGTGTGATGGATTGGGCGGTGTTCACGACTCTCTGAAGTTTCTTGCGGACCTGGGCCGAGCAGTTGCCATACCAGGCTGTGATGCAGCCAGATAGGATACTTTCTATGGTGCATCTGTAAAGGTTGGTAAGGGTTAATGTAGGCATGCCGAATTTCCTTAGTTTCCTGAGGAAGAATAGACGCTGTTGTGCTTTCTTGGTGGTAGCGTCGACATGGGTGGACCAGGACAGATTTTTGGAGATGTGCATCCCTTGGAATTTGAAACTGCTAACCATCTCCACCTCGGCCCCGTTGATGCTGACAGGGGTGTTTACAGTACTTTGCTTCCTGAAGTCAATGACTAGCTCTTTAGCTTTGCTGGCATTGATGGAGAGATTGTTGTCGCTGCACCACTTCACTAGGTTCTCTTACCTCCCTCCTGTATTCTGACTCGTCGTTATTCGAGATCCGGCCCACTATGTTCGTTTCGTCAGCAAACTTGTAGATGGAGTTGGAACCAAATCTTGCCACGTAGTCGTGTGTGTACAGGGAGTAGAATAGGGGGCTAAGTACGCAGCCTTGCGAGGCCCCGGTATTGAGGACTATTGTGGAGGCGGTGTTGTTGTTCATTCTTACTGATTGTGGTCTGTTGGTCAGAAAATCGAGGATCCAGTTGCAGAGTGGGGAGCCAAGTCCTATGCTTTGGAGCTTTGATATGAGCTTGGCTGGCGTTATGGTGTTGAAGGCGGAGCTGTAGTCAATAAATAGGAGTCTGATGTTGGAGTCCTTGTTGTTGAGATGCTCTAGGGATGAGTGTAGGGCCAGGGAAATGGCGTCTGCTGTGGACCGGTTGCGACGGTATGCGAATTGCAGTGGATCAGGCATTCTGGGAGTATGGAGGTGATGCGCTTCATGATCAACCTCTCGAAGCACTTCATTCCAACTGAAGTCAGGGTCACCGGACGGTAGTCATTGAGGCACGTTGCCTGGTTCTTCTTTGGCACCGGTATGATGGTGGTCTTCTTGAAGCAGGTGGGGACCTCAGAATGGAGTAGGGACAGGTTAAAGATGTCTGCGAACACCTCTGCCAGCTGGTCCGCGCAGACTCTGAGTGCACGACCAGGGATCCCGTCCGGGCCCATCGCCTTCCGAGGGTTCACTTTCAGGAAGGCTGATCTGACTTTGGAAGCTGTGATGGTGGGTATGGGTGAGCTATGGGCTGCTGGGGCACTCAACAGCGGATTGTTGGTTACCTGCTCGAATCGAGCATAGAATGCATTGAGTTCATCGGGAAGGGTTGCGCTGCTGCCGGAGATACTGCTCAGCTTCGTTTTGTAGCCCGTTATGTTGTTTAGTCCTTGCCACAATCGCCGAGAGTCTGTCTGTGACTCTAGCTTGGTTTGATATTCTTTCTTGGCATCTCGGATGGTTTGGGGGAGGTCGTACCTGGATTTCTTGTCTATGAATTCTATTGGAGGATTTCATGAATGCTAGCATTCATGTCAAGAGGGCTAGCATACAAGACCAGGGATGTACTTCTGAGGCTGTATAAGGCTCTCTTCAGACCTCATTTGGAGTATTATGAGCAGCTTTGAGCCTGTATCTAAGGAAGAATGTGCTGTCCTTTGAAAGGGTCCAGAGGAGGTTCACAAGAATGATCCCTGGAATGAAGAGCTTGTCGCATGAGGAACGGTTGAGGACTCTGGGTCTGTACTCATTGGAGTTTAAAAGGAGAGGGGGGAACTTATTGAAATTTACAGGATACTGCGAGGCCTGGATAGAGTGGACGTGGAGAGGATGTTTTCACTTGTAGGAAAAACTAGAACCAGAGGACACAATCTCAGACTAAAGCGAAGATCCTTTAAAACAGAGATGAGGAGCAATTTCTTTAACCAGAGGGTGGTGAATCTGTGGAACTCTTTGCCGCAGAAGGCTGTGGAGGCCAAATCACTGAGTGTCTTTAAGGCAGAGATAGATAGGTTCTTGATTAATAAGGGGTTCAGGGGTTATGGTCTTGCGTCTCAGATATAATTTCAGAGGATCAAACAGGCTTTGTGAAGGGCTGACAATTGTCGGCCAATATACTTTTAATACAATACAATATAAACTTTTAAGGTTATTCCTTTCCCCTCCCCAACACCCGAGTCTGAGGTTATACTATATCTGGCCATTGAAAAAGTAATTGATAGGGTGGAGTGGGAATATCTATTCGAGATTGTCAGGAGATTCAGATTTAGCCATAAATTTGCTTATTGGATTTGTTTGTTGTATATTGCCCTGACTGTCAGCATTCGCATGAAATGAATGAAAATCACTTATTGTCACAAGTAGGCTTCAATTAAGTTACTGTGAAAAGCCCGTAGTCGCCACATTCCGGCGCCTGTTCGGGGAGGCTGGTACGGGAATTGAACAATGCTGCTGGTCTGCCTTGGTCTGCTTTCAAAGCCAGCGATTTAGCTGTGTGCTAAACACTCTGCACTCAGATTACTGTCCCTTAAACAGGTGCATTAGACAGGCTGCCCTCTTTCCACACTTTTGTTTGCCTCTAGTCAATGACAGAGTATTTGTTGTGATGGGGTGGAGCATTGGATATTGCTTCATGCAGATGATCTATTTCTATACATTCCGGACCTAACTCTCTCCATAGACGGCATAATGAAGACACTTAATACCTTTGGTTCCTTCTCTGATTATAAACTGAATCTAGACAAGAGTGAACGTTTTCCAGTGAACCCCCCCCCCCCCCCCCCCCCCCCCCCCCCCGCTAGAAGATCTTAGTTAGGCTCATTACCTTTTTCGCCTTTCTAATATCAGTTTCCGTTATTTCGGGGTCCAGTAGGTCCATAATTGGGCCTCACTTCATAAGTTGAACTACTCAAGCCTGGGTTATATCCCTTTATCTCTGACGGGTAGGATCCAATCAAAATACTTCCTAGGTTTTTCATTTTCTTTCAATTTATCCCCATCTTTTTGCCCAAATCCTTTTTTTACTTAAGGTTAACAAATTGATTTCTGCTTTTATTTGGACAGGTAAGAATACCAGAATCCGCAGTGTTCTGCTCCAAAGAAATAGGTGGGCAGGAGGCTTGGCTTTCCCGAATTTATTGTTTTATTATTGGGCTTCTAACATCCAAAATATGTTGCTGTGGATTCTGTGACCCCCAATTTTATTTGGGGCCCAAAGGAGGCTCGCTCGTGTTACACTTAATGCCATAATTATTATACCACTGCCCTTCTCTCCTGCTAGATTTTCATCAAACCTAGTGGTGGTCACCTCCCTTAGGAGTTGGAAACAGTTTCGGCAACACTTTAAGCTCCCTTCCCTGTCTTCTTCAGCCCCTATTTGTAACAATGACCTCACTTTTTTTTAAGAAACACTTTATTCAGTTATCAAATATAAACAGGAATATGTATGTAGTCATCTCTGGAAGAACCTCCCCATTCAGCCTCTGATGGTATACTTGACTTTCACCAGATGCAAGACAGATATCAAGTCTTCCATCCAGGCCCTCTGAAGAGCACCCTACATAGGCCCACTTCCTGCCCTATCCCCACAGCCCCACCTAACCTGCACTACTTTGGACACTAAGGGGCAATTTAGTATGGCTAATCAATCTAACCCGCACATATTTGGACTGTGGGAGGAAACTGGAGCACCCAGAGAAAATCCACAAAGACACAGGGAGAACGTGCAAACTCCACACAGTCACCCAAGGCCGGAATTGAACCCGGGTCCCTGGCACTGTGAGGCAACAGTGCTAACCAAGGTTTCATCCTTGGCTCAACCTGGCGAGGGGTTGATTTCAGACCAAATGGCTATATTCTCTTGTCGGATCGCGTCCCACTGGGTGGGGTGAGGGCAAGATGGGAGAGTGGGTTGGTTCCTGTGCTTACTGATGAGGCTTGGTGGGAGGCCCTATACAGGATCAACTTCATGTCCTCTTATGCCTGGTTGAGTTTGATTCAGTTTGAGGCATTACAGAGGGTGCACTTGACCAAGACAAGGATGAGTGCATTTTTCCCAAATGTGGCGGACAGATGTGATCATTGTTCACTTGCTCTGACTAACGAAGTGCATATGTTTTGGTCCTGCCCCAAACTTGTCAGCTTCTGTGTTTCCTTTTTCAACACTGTATCAGAGATTCTCTGGGTGGTTCTAATTCCATTGGTAGTCATATTTGGGGTCTCAGATTCATCGTCGTTTCACACTGGAGTAGTGAAGGATTTTAAACCATTCGGTTACCAGCAGCACTTTGCGATTACTGGAACTCAGTAGAAATTTAAGTTAAAACTTCTCAGGTGCAAATAAGAATTGTTTTATTTGTCTTCTATTGATTACAATTTAAAGTCATTTAAAAGGCAATTCATAGACAATTTGAAGCTTTCAAAGAACCACAGAAATGTTCTTCTTGCTTAGGCAAACAGCTCGACAATAACTTTAAAAGTCAAAGTCTGAAAATGAAATATGAATACAGAGAGACAGTGAATTGAAAAAGAGAGAGAGAACTAATCTTCAGCTTCAAACCAACAAAACAAAAACTAACAAACTACCAACAAAACCTACCCTACCAATCTACCCACAAAACCTACCTAAAAAATGGCGGAACGAAACTCTTCAGTTATACTGTTTGATATCTGTCTTAAGCCATCTAATCACACCCTAATATAATCCTAATTAGTTTGGGTTAGACTCAAACACATTTGATTTGACGGCAAGCCGTCCATCTTCAATATGTCACATTACTTCTAATTGTTACGTATCTGCATACTTGTGTATGTTAAAGAATGCAAAAAACTGGTTTTATGCTGGCTTGGCTATTGTAACAATGGAGACTTGCAAAATGTAAATCAAAGTCTGTTTTAATCTAGTAAAGTGAATTATGCTGCTAAAATGTTTCAGCCTGTTTAAGTTATGGAATGTGGTTCAGGCTGTTATCACGAGTGGCCTGAAATCAGAACAATAAAGCCTTTACTCCTGCCACCTTGTTGCCATAGAATTCAGCCCTTGTCCTTGGAGAATTGTATCAGGCTTCTTGGTTTCTTTCAAACTATGTATTTAGAAAATGATTAAATGAATTTGCAGAATATGTGTTTTTAATCCTTAATTTAAAACTGGGGCTTAATATCCATGCTTAAACAGCTATCTTTTACCTATATTAGGTGTATTAGAAATACCTGGTTTCTACAAGTAGCCACGGATGTTGTCGCTTTTGCTTCATTGATAGCCCAGAGGCAAATATTACTTAGCTGGAGGTCTCCTATCCCGTCCAGTACGTCTACCTGGTTCGACGATTTAATGTCATTACTGCACTTAGAGAAATTTTAATATGCCATCAGGGGGCCAGTGGGTAGACCTATTGAGATGGCAACCTTTTGAGCATGATTTAATGGCTGCATTGTGCTTAAGCGAGCGCGGGCAATGCCGAAAATGAGAACTGTGTCGGGCGCCAAATGGTTTGTGATCTAAGCGGCCCACTCCTGTTGGCGAAATCAGGAACCCGCTGTACCGTAGTGAGAAACCAATAGTCACCACTTAAGACCAATCTCCATACAATTAATGGGAGCGACCCCTTATCTAACGGCCTCCTGTCACCTAAGCGCCTCCCCAGCAAGTGGTCTCGCGGACGCCGATTAGTACACCTTTTTAAAAAAGTGAAGCTGGTGGAAGAGCTGCTGTGGGGATCTGAGAAGGGGATTAGCCATCTTGTCTCCCTGGCAATGAGCCTGGGAGCACTTGGGCTGCTGCACCGGTGCTTGGAGGGAGGAGGGGTTCTTGGTCAGGGTGTCCCACCATCGGTGTCTCAGCACCTGTGGTTTCACAATGCCACCCCATGGATCATGCGTTCCAGTTCTGGGGGTAACCTCAGCCCTGCCTCTCTGCCCTCTGACCACCCATAACTCCCATTGACTGCGGAGGCCTCTGGTCGTGCAGCTGAAGGCTATTGCTAATTGGGAAGGGGCTGTTTAGCACAGGGCTCAATCGCTGGCTTTGAAAGCAGACCAAGGCAGGCCAGCAGCATGGTTCAATTCCCGTAACAGCCTCCCCGAACAGGCGCCGGAATGTGGCGACTAGGGGCTTTTCACAGTAACTTCATTGAAGCCTACTTGTGCCAATAAGCGATTTTCATTTCATTTCATTTTCAATAATAGTTAACTGAGCACTTTACAGCTCCCAAGTGGATTCCCATGGGTAGGCGTGCGATGTAGCATGTGGGATTCATTGCCTAGCGTCCCAAGCAGACTGTGATGCTGGGACATTGTGCCTGAGCACTGCAGGAAGCAACGCCACGTTGCAGCAGCCAACATCCAAACACCCAGGGGCAGTGCAGGTACAGGTTACTGTTCAGGTGGCTGGGGTACAGGATATGGTTCCAGATGAGAGGGGGAGGGGGGAAATAGAGGGTCCTGGAGTGGAAGACACCACTGATTGTCAGGCCACAACCTCTCCAATTCCTTACAGATATTACACATAATAGATGATATTTTGGATCCGCGGAAGCTGCCCTCGTGATGCTGCTGGTAGGCCAAGTGGCCAGACAATGGAGAAGGTGGCGACAGCAGCGTCGGTCGTCAGAGGCTCGAGGTGGCAGCCCATGTGCAGGGCCCCGTCCCACACCCTGAGGGCCTGGGTGCCCATCAGGCCAGGGAGGGACCCCGAGGGGGAGCCCGGCGGCGACCTAAGATGTACAGGCACTCTGGTATTTTGAACAGATGACAGACAATGTGTGCCGCAGGAGGCTCTATCTCAACATGGTGACTGTGCGCCACCTGTGCCATGTCCTTGCAGACTTGGCACCATGTGGAGGAGGAGGTTACCTGCTCCCTGAGGCTGTCAATGTCACCTCAGCCTCGAACTTCTACGCTTCAGGATCATTCCAGGGCTCGAGCGGGTACTTGTGTGGCATCTCTCAAGCTACAGTCCACAAATGCGTTTGTGAGGTCACGGATGCCCTGTTTGCTTGCGAAGCAAACTATATAAAGTTTGACATGGACCAGGCCCAATAGAATACGTGGATAGCAGGATTCTCCGCCATTGACGGGTTGCCCAGCTCCAGGGTGTAATAGATGGTGCCTTGTGCACATTCGGGCAGCAGGGAGTGCCCTACAGCAACAGTCTGCTGCCTAATGCGTCCTGTGACCTTTGATGCCCCTGGTGGATATCCTCTGGGGTCGTGGAGGCGGAGGGCCCGGGCCCACTTGCCGGCGGCACATGCCCCACTCTGCCACCCTGTTCCTGGTGTTGACTCCGAGACGTGCTGTTGTCAGGGAGGCCTCAGAGGTTCTGGTGGCTGACGTCGCCATTCCGTATGGTGACTCTGGATTGGACGGTGCCAAAGGGCCCTGGGTTCACCTCGGGATGGAAGTGCAGCTGGATCGAGCCCCAGATGCACCTGCGTCACCTGGCTCTGCCAGCCCTAGCCGCTCCCCAATGTCTGCAGCAAAGTGTTGATGCCCTTGGCGATGCTTCTCAGTGACTAGGAAATGCTCTGGAGCGCCCTGGCTATGCCCACCTGAGACTGGAACACACCCTCCAGCGATTGGGACATGCTGCCGAGGTACTTAACCATGGCCGTCACTGACTGAACCATGCCTTGGATGCTGCCGACATCATGCACCAGACTCTCTACTGAGGTCGCCACCCTAGTAGTGTTGGCCTCTGTGCCACGCATTACCGGTGCCATCTCCTGCACCGGAACCTCTGGGACTCCCCAATATCAGCTGTAGTCCTGCTGGAGTGTCACTGACATCCCCCTCTTGATATCCCAGTCGCACCCTAGTGTCTGCATCAGCCCCCGGTAAACCTGGTCCAGAGGCTCAACATCTGACTGGGACCCAGCTGGCTCCAACTGCTGTCTCGCCTGGGTGTTCCTGCCTCCACTTGATGTGCATTGGCAGCTGTGTGGTGCTCACCAAGGTGTGTGTATCTGCGCTGGTGGAGGGTGAGGGTGACAGATAGGCTACTCCAGCGACCTCCAGTGCCCATTCCTCGTAGGGAGTGAGGTCTGTGCTATCTGGCACTGCCGCCTGACTGGGCCCCCTCCCATCTGTTGTGTGCCAACTTCTCCTGCAGGGACGTAGAGGATGCATGGGGAGTATGGGAGGGGGGTGGATGATGGGGAGTTTGGGGTGGGGTGGCAGTCTATAGACTCCTCCTTAACTTACAGGGAGGCAACAGAGAAGGTTGGTGACAATAATGCCGTGATGTGTGTTGTACATAGACTTCCAGGAGGCATTTGATAAAGTACAGCACAACAGATTTGTGGGCAAAGCTATAGATCATGGAATAAAAGGGACAGTAGCAACATGGAAAATAAATTAGCTGAGTGACAGGAAGCATTAGCTGTTAAAGGACGTTTTTCAGACTGGACAAAGGTTTGTAGTGAAAGGGTTAGTGTTGAGCCCTTTGCTCTTCATGATATATATTAGTGACCTTGATGTACATGAAGGATATTGTAGAACTAAAAAGACAGAGGTTTGTGGAATACAAAGAACAAAGAACAATACAGCACAGGAAGAGGCCCATCGGCCCTCTAAGCCTGTACCGGTCATGATACCACCCTTGGTCAAAACCCTCAGCACTTCCTAGTGCCGTATCCCTCTGTCCCCATTCTAACCATGTATTTGTCGAGATGCCTTTTGAATGCTGTCAATGTATCTGCTTCCACAACCTCCCCTGGCAACGCGTACTAGACACTCAAAACCCTCTGTATAAAAAACCTGCCTCGCTCATCTCCTCTAAACTTTGCCCCAAGGGCCTTAAACCTATGCATAGTGGCTGACCCCTCCACCCTGGGAAAGAGTGTGTGAATACATGGCAGATATAATTTAATGCATGGAAATATGATATTTTGATAGAATGTGGAGAGACAGAGAAGCATGCGGAGAGACAGAGACAATATCAAATAAAGGGTACAATTCTAAAGAGGGTGCAGGAACAGGGAGACCTGTGTGCATAAATCATTAAAAGTGGCAGGGCAGGTTGAGAGAGTGGTTAATAAATCAAAACGTATCTAAATCCTTATGAAATAGGGGCATAGAGTGTAAAAGCAAGGAAGTTATGTTCAAGCTACGTACAACACTGGATTTATCTCAACTGGAATATAGCATCCAGTTCTGGACACCACACTTTCAGAAAGGTGTAAAGTCATTAGTGTAAAAAGTGTTCATGACAATGGTGCCAGACCTGAGGAACTTCAGTTATGTAGCTAGATTGGAGAATTTGCTACAATTTTCCTTGGAGAAGAAGGGGAGGTTGAGAGGAGATTTGATGGAGGTGTTCAAAATCATGGGGGTCTGGACAAAGTAGATGGGGAAAAAATGCTCCCATTGATAGAGTTTCCAAAACAAGAGTACACAGATTTAAGGTATTGGCAAAAGCAGCAATGGTGACATGAGGGAAATCACTTTTTTATGCACTGAGATTAGAAAGTGGTATGTGCTGCCAGATGGTGTGGTGGAGGCAGGTTTAACTGAGGCAGTCAAGAGGGAATTGGATTGTTATCTGATAAAGAAGAATGCGCAGGGTCATGGGTAGATGTGTGGCACCAGCTAAGTTGTTCCTCTGGAAAGTTGGCATAGACACAATGGGCAGAATGGCTCCTGTTCTGTTACTATTTTACAAAAGTAAATTCATTACTAACCTCAAATATATGAACCAAAGGTGAGGACATTTGCTTCCATATCTGCTGTTACAGGTTCAAAGCCTATAAGATGATTAAGGCAAGCACAGCAGAAAAAAAATATTATTTAATTAATTTAAAGATGCTTGTGTTTTACATAATTGTTCTTCTCCATAGCTTCAAACATTAAATAATACAATAAAAAACTTAGAAAGAGATCTGGAAGTAAATTCTACAAATCTCAGTAGAATTGAAGACTTAAAGAAGCAAATAAGGTCTGTATCCATTTTTTTCATTGACGCTTTAGTAAGACTTTCTTTCAGCGGTTGACTTTTTCTCCTGTTACTCCCTTCATCGCCTACAAGTATATTCGTAATATTTCTGAACATTGTTGTGACCACAGCAGATGTTAATTGCTGAGCAAGTCAAATCCCAGAGGGAAAATTGACTTAAGGACCATAACCCTTTTTTTCATATTTGGCAAACAAGAAAAAAACCTACTGATCTCAGCAGCATAAGATTCCAGTGTCACTTTTGAGATTTAAAAAATTAAAATATTCATCAAGAAGCACACAACATAGTTACACAGTTCAAATAATCTTACAAAACAATCCCCCCCAAAATCTACTTGGCCAGATCCACAATCCTCCCAAAATATCTACTTGGTCAGATCCACAGTAATAATAATAATCTTTATTAGTGTCACAAGAAGGCTGACATTAACACTGCAATGAAACACTGTGAAAATGCCCTACTCGCCACACTCTGGCACCTGTTTGGGTACACTGAGGGAGAATTCAGAATGTCCAATTCACCTGACAATCACGTCTTTCGGGACTTTGTGGGAGGAAACCGGATCACCAGAGGAAAGCCACGCTTTCGGGAGACACGGAGAGATCGTGCAGACTCTGCACAGATAGTGACCCAAGCTAGGAATCGAACCCGGGTCTCTGGCGCTGTGAAACAATAGTGCTAACCACTGTACTCCTGTGCCGCCCAGCAAAAACCTTCCAGGCAACAGTCCCTTATAGATGTTTAACTGTAAAAGTCCTGCAATATCACCCAAGGTTGTTTATGTAGTAAAGGTTTACCATACAACCTCTCATCCACTCTGTTGTGGAAATTTAAGAAACTTCAGAAACAAGACTTCTAAAACCCAATACCTTTCTGGAAGGCTACATTAGACATTGTACCTTTTCTCAGTGCAAAACTATTTCCAGGATTTCTTCCGCACATACAATCAACCCCAATTCAGCTCAAAATCTCTCCCATAAATATCCGTTTCCCCATTCATATTCGATTCAGTTGTTCTCAGCATATCTTTGAATTTAGCTTTTCCAAATTATAATTTTCCTATGTCCTCCTACTTCCAAGTTAAATAAAATATAACAACCTTTCCTTATTGACTTCTGAAATTGTTGAAGTTGTAAAAGTTACATACAAAAATATATACAAAGATACATATATATATATATCTCTTTATGCAAATGTCTAAACGTTACTGGAATCTCAACTCCCCAGGCGAGCTGTCTCCATTAATCCTTCCCCAGTTTAATTAAATCATTTCACATACACGCACACAACCTTTTTACAGAATAACACAACATTTTGCCAAAAATATAATAATAATCCATCCACAAAACATGATCAGTATTGCTGAACATGATCATAATGTCCTTGAAATTATCCAGATAATGATCATATGACCATGTAGTATTCAATTTATATCAAGTTCTCTTATGCATTTGAAACCGGGTAAATTCAGATTACTTTGAATTCCTTGAGGCTTTCTACTTCCTCCTGCGGTTCAGTTACCTATTGTCTGGCATATTCCTGGCTCCTGTTCCTTTCTCAGTTTTGATTCTTATTGTTTAACTGCTTATCTTGGATCGCTATGCCTTCTTTTTGTTTCATACCTTACTGAAGCTGTTCTCAGAAAGTTGTGATCAACATGTGGCAGAGATCATTCATGGAAAAAGTGACAGCTAAAATTATAGAATTATGGAGCACAAAAGAAGGCCATTTAGTCTCTTACATCAATACCAGGTTTTATTGTCGTTTTTTACCGTTAAATTTTTCTCTTTCTTAAAATGTATTTATCTGCATTGCTTTAAAAATATGTTTTATGGATGCTTCCTCCATCAATTGTGTTCTAAGTATATTGTGCATAAGAAAATCTCCTAATCTCTTCTACTTTGGCATCCTTACATTTATGCCTGGTGGATATTGACTGACTTATTGAATCTTTCAATATTTAATTCCATAAGCTTGTTATTGTCCCACTATGTTTAGGGGCTGTTTAGCACAGGGCTAAATCGCTGGCTTTGAAAGCAGACCAAGGCAGGCCAGCAGCACGGTTCAATTCCCGTACCAGCCTCCCTGAACAGGTGCTGGAATGTGGTGACTAGGGGCTTTTCACAGTAACTTCCTTTGAAGCCTACTTGTGACAATAAGCGATTTTCATTTCATTTCATTTCATGATTCTCCAGCCCCTGAACGTACCTCTGGCTTTGACATTGGAAAAAAATTGTTATGGCCTTTGCAGATGAACTGCATCAGAGAGCCTGATGTATACTCAATTTGACTGATGACAGTTCAAAACAAACTTGGTTGAGTTGTTGGGCCTCACCATTCCATCTTGATGATGCTGCCCCCAAAATCATGCCCAAGTTAGGATGCTTAGAAATTTAGGCCCTTGTTCAGTTCCTTTGTTTCAATTTATCGATTTCAATGAGAAAATAATCTAGGAAAAACAGAGCAAAACCATGTAAATGTTAGCAATGCAACCGGGATTGCATTAAGTAATAAGTGGGGTTGGGGGAGTTCCCAATCCTCCAGGAGTTTGCAAATTGCAGATCGGGAACTGATGTCCAACTACATTTGAATACTCAAACCTTATTTTATGTGCTCAGGGAAACAAAAAGACTTCTGAATGTTGAAAAGGAAAAAGATCATATTGTGTTAACAAGCATTTTGAAGGTCTGGAAACAGATAAAATCTTTACGGAAATTTAAAATGTACATCTGTACATCAATAAAGCTCCAAGTGAAAGAGTAAGTTCATTTCATTATGCCAATCATCATTACTTTCTTTCTGTAGAAAAATTAACTTGTTCAAGTTTATTAAAAGGCCTAGTTTGAGGAAGTAGCTTGTCGGAATTAATATTTGACTAGCAGTTTTTATTTTATTAGCCAAAATGTTAAATTAATATGAAAGCCATATTTTTTTCTGTGTAGGATTTAAACTTTTTTGCTTCCTTGCCATGTTAAAATGTAATCATAAAATGTAATCCTCCTGCACGAAAATTGCTTGTGAAGACTTGTTAAAGGGCAATTATGATAGAATTGTGAATCTTATACAGAAAGATATAAACAAAAATGGAGTTCTTAACTCACGATAAAATTTGTGATTTGGTTGTTTAAGGAAGTTTATAGTAGTTAAAGAAGAACAAAGTTTTCATTCTAACAACACAGATGAAGCAGCCATTTCTTGTTACATCAGTGTATCAGGGACATAAACAGGGATCTACAAAAGGGAACAACATTATTGTTGTTGACCCTCTTATGACACTCTTATGGACTGACCTCATTAACACTACACCCTGTATGCTTCATCCGATGTCAGTGCTTATGTAGTTACATTGTATATGTTGTGTTGCCCTATTATGTATTTTCTTTTATTCCCTTTTCTTCTCCTGTACTTAATGATCTGTTGAGCTGCTCACAGAAAAATACTTTTCACTGTACCTCGGTACACGTGACAATAAACAAATCCAATCCATTGGTCACTTTGTTTGGCAATTAGGCAACTAGGCTACCAAATTTGGACATGTTGGGCGCGATTTTACAGCCGTATCGCTATTGAGCAAGAGTGTGACATGGAGGTTAGATTGAGAGGCCAAAATCGAGAACCGCATCGGTTTGCAATCTAATTGATCACTCCCATTGGCAAAATCAGGATCCCGCCCTTTGTGTGGCATGAAACCAATAATCACCACTTGACCAATCTCCAAACACGTAAACGGGAACGACCCGCTATCTACGCCGGTCGTGATCCAACCGCCTCCCCAGCAAGTGTCACTCGGGCGCCGATTAGTGCACCTTTTTAAAAACGTGAAGCTGAAACTGGCGGAACTCTGTGGGGATCCGAAGTTCCATTTGAAGTTCAAGGTATTGGTCACTCTTAAATTTAAACACCTGAAAACAAACTGAGGAGTAGGGAGGATGTCCTATATGCATCATCAATTGCTTTAAGGTTAATTGCTGATTGAGTTTTGTTGACTGCTGTTGAGTTAATAGAACATTTTGTTGGCTTGCATGTTAAGTAATGGGTTAAGAGTTAAGTGATGCATTAAGAGACATTGCAATTAGTTGTCTCATTTATGTTAAGTAACCAATGATTGACACTGATATGTAAAGGGGCTTCAGGTGGCCCTTGTGTGAGGTGATGGGTTGTTAGAGTTTTGTGCAGAGGCTGTGGAAGTGAAATAAATGGTGTTTGGTGAAAAGGAACAGGAGTTTTGACTCTTCATACAACGGTAACTAAAACATATAACAACGGTAGCAGAGGATGGTTGCTGTGCAAATGTGAAGGTTTGAAAGATACAACTTTTCCTGATCAAACCAAGGAGTGAGTGAGAAGGAAAACAAAAAAGGTACATGGCTGAACCCAGGATAAAGATGGCTGGATATGACTATCCCCCCTTATTTTCTGAAAGGGAATCGTATGACCAATGGAGAAGTGCAGTAGTTATGTGGACTAAGGTAACTGCCTTGGGAAAGAGAAAACAAGGTATGGCATTGGCTCTTTCTCTACCTTATGACAGTAAAATCCGAAACAAAGTGCTTTCTGAGCTGGAATTGGAAGAGTTAGACTCAGAAGAAGGTCTGGAGACTCTATTACAATATATGGATAAGATTTACAAGAAAGATGATTTGTTAAGTGCGTATGAAGCATGGTCGGAATTTGATAAGTTCTGGAAAACAGAGGAATTCTCCATAGAAGACTATATAATGTAACAGCCTCCCCGAACAGGCGCCGGAATGTGGCGACTAGGGGCTTTTCACAGTAACTTCATTTGAAGCCTACTTGTGACAATAAGCAATTTTCATTTTCATTTCATAATGGAATTTGGCAGACTATATAAAAGGCTGCAGAAACACAACCCGGAATTTCCACAGTCTGTATTGGCCTTTAAATTACTTGACTATGCTAGAGTGAGCAACATGGATAGGCTCCTGGTTTTGACAGGAGTTCAGTTTACGGATGAGGATACCTTATTCGATCAGATGACAAAAGCTTTAAAGAAGTTTCTGGGGAAACATTCGATTCCGATGGCTCTGATGACTCAAATAGGTCAGCCTGCTATAAAGCAGAATATGGAAGATACACTACTAACAGGATGGCGAAATTGTATGGCTACGAACAGGGCCCAAGACTATAGAAGGAGATTGAGACAAGGAAATTATGAAGACAGAAACCCAGTTAGAACTTACAATAGGAAGATGAACCCCAGAAATGCACGGGGCATGATAAATCGATGTTTTCGATGTGACTCTTAACACCATTATGTCATCAACTGTCCAAAACGTTATGATATAGAGTGTTTGAAGCGACACATGACACGGAAGAGTCAGAAGAGGAAAAAGATAGTGTTCAGAGAGAAGACATTGTCCTATGAACAAGCAGTCTTATGCCGGTAATGAGGGTGTTGGTTGCAGAATCCTTCAATTGTGCTGTATTGGACAGTGGCTGCACATCTACTGTGTGTGGAATTGACTGGTTAAAATGTTACCTGGACTCCTTGAATGCTGAAAGTCGTAACAAGGTTAAGGAATTTGAAAGTTCCACAAGTTTCAGGTTTGGGGATGATAATACTCTGAAGTCGCTGAAAAGAGTGGTGATCCCTTGCAATATTGCCAGAGTGAATCATTTCATTAGCACGGATGTTGTATCAAGTGAGATACCTTTGCTTCTGAGCAGACCGTCGATGAAGAAAGCACACATGAATCTGGATATGGAACAGGATAAGACAACAGTTTTTGGAAAGACGGTGGACATACAATTTACACAGTCGGGACACTATTGTATTCCATTACTGGCAAATAATATTTCAAGTAGAGTGGTTAAGGATGTGTTAATGGCAGTTGAAAATGGGAGTTTCGCTGATAAAAAACTTGTTGTATTAAAACTGCACAGGCAATTTGCACATTCGTCTCCTCGGAGGCTGAAAATTTTATTAAAGGATGCAGGGGTAAGGGATGAAGACTCTACTAAACTGATAGAACAGGTTAGTGATTGTTGTGAAGTTTGTAGGAAGTACAGAAGGACACCAGCACGACCCATAGTAACCCTACCTTTGGCCAGGGATTTTAACAACATTGTGGCTGTGGACCTTAAGATCTGGAATAAGGCCAATTACCAAAAGTTGGTGCAAAGGTGACATACTTGCCTGAAGGGTCTAGTCACTGGAAGGATGCAACTGTTATTAGTAGAGTATGAAGTCTTACAACACCAGGTTAAAGTCCAACAGGTTTGTTTCGATGTCACTAGCTTTCGGAGCGCTGCTCCTTCCTCAGGTGAAGCAGCGCTCCGAAAGCTAGTGACATCGAAACAAACCTGTTGGACTTTAACCTGGTGTTGTAAGACTTCGTACTGTGCTCACCCCAGTCCAACGCCGGCATTTCCACATCATGTTATTAGTAGAGCAGGGAAGGCCACTGGAAAGTATAAACATTGGTTGAATGTACAGTATTCAGGGGAGGGAGTTAAGACAATGGATTGGGAACACGAAGTTCAAAAATGGAGGTCACAGAAACGCAGTGCCAGTTCAGAAAGTACATCGGTTAGTGAACAGGTCCGCAGGAAAAGGTCGAGAATTTTGAAAGGACATCCCACAGCAGATAGGAAAGATCAAGCAGTAGCAGTATAGAACAAGTTACCAGGCGGGAGACGGGACGCAGTTTACCAAGGTCTCGGAACATGAGTAAGACTACGAATACTAATAGAAGTAGAAGCCCACATGCACGTGAGATTTTGGTGGCTTCCAATAAATTCTATGAAAAGTTATCAAAGATGCTCAACAGCAAGAACTGCATAGTTGGAGTGAATTTGGGGTATACATGGAAGTACCGGATAGGGGACAAAGAGCTCTGTCCCACAGATGGATTTGCACGGAAAACATTCTTCCGGATGGAACTTATAAGGCAAAGGCCAGGCTTGTGGCAAGGGGATTTGAAGAAAGCTTAGAAGATCAGGATTTAAGGGTAGATTCACCTAAAGCTAAAAAGGTTAATTTTAAAGATCTTTTAGCCACAAAGGCATGGGAATGCAAATCTATAGATATGAAAGCTGCCTTCTTGCATGGGCATCAGCTCCAGAGAGACATTTTTCTCTGTCCTCCTAAAGAAGCAGCTAACACAGAAGAGGTATTCTGGAAGTTGAACAAATATGTATGTGGTTTAAATGTTGCATCTAGAGTCTGGTATTTTTCGGCAAGGTCAGTTTTGTTAAAGTTCGGCTGTTACCAGTTGAAAGTAGATCCGGTAATGTTTTACTGGCACTATAAAGGGAACCTTTCTGGCACCTTTATGATGCATGACAAATAATTTTTGTGGGGTGGGACTAGTGATTTTGAAGCTTTTGTAATCTGTGGTTTGAGGAAAGAATTCAGGGTCGGACGTCAGGCTTCCGGTGCATTTAAATATATTGGACTGGAAATCGGACAGACTAAGTTAGGGGCAACTTTACGTCAGCAATCTTATTTGGAAAGCATCAGCCCAATAGCAATTAGTCGTGGCCGGGTTTTCACAAAAAGATGCAAGGTTTCAAAGATGGAAAAAGAACAACTGCGTAGTTTAATTGGGCAACTGAATTGGTTAGTTAGACAGACTAGACCGGATGTGAGTTTTGATGTCTTAGAGTAGAGTACATAAATGGATGATCCCAAAGTGGAAGGCATAATAAGAGCAAATAAAGCGTTTGACCAAACTAAAAATGCAGGAGTATGTTTTGAGTTTCCTGGTTTTAGGTGACCGTAGGCATTTGAAATTCATAGTTCATAGTGATGCGTCCTATGCAAATCAAGCACAGGAGGTTTTATAATTTTCCTCTTGGGGAACAATGGTAAATGTTGTCCTCTTGTGTGGCAAACAAAGAAAATAAGGAAAGTGGTCGAAAGCACTTTGGCTGCTGAGACGTTAAGCTTTGTAGAGGCGGTGGATATGGCCTTTTATATATCTCAGCTATTGACAGAAATTTAACTTTTGGATATTGTTAATGAAGGGCGCCTGTTTCTGTGATTTTTATTTTCTTCCTAAAAAAAAAAATTTGAAGAAAAAGGGGGGGAAATCATGTGTGTGTTTTTGAGTTTCTTGAAATTTGGTTTTCACCTAATTATTGTTTTCTCCAAGGAAGGGGAGACTGTTAAGTAATGGGTTAAGAGTTAAGAAATGCATTAAGAGACATTGCAATTAGTTGTCTCATTTATGTTTATTAGCTCTGTTAATTAAGGATGACATCCGGGCAATAGTAAGGGATGACATCGGTGCTATGGAGGATAGGGTTGAATTCATTTGGGTGGAAATCAGGAATAGTAAGGCGAAAAAGTCACTGATAGGAGTAGTCTATAGGCCACCAAATAGTAACATTATGGTGGGGCAGGCAATAAACAAAGAAATAACTGATGCATGTAAAAATAGTACAGCAGTTATCATGGGGGATTTTAATCTACATGTCGATTGGTTTAACCAGGTCGGTCAAGGCAGCCTTGAGGAGGAGTTTAAAGAATGTATCCGCGATAGTTTCCTAGAACAGTATGTAATGGAACCTACGAGGGAACAAGCGGTCCTAGATCTGGTCCTGTGTAATGAGACAGGATTGATTCAGGATTTCATAGTTAGGGATCCTCTCAGAAGGAGCGATCACAATATGATGGAATTTAAAATACAGATGGAGGGTGAGAAGGTAAAATCAAGCACTAGTGTTTTGTGCTTAAACAAAGGAGATTAAAATGGGATGAGAGAAGAACTAGCTAAGGTAGACTGGGAGCAAAGACTTTATGGTGAGACAGTTGAGGAACAGTGGAGAACCTTCCAAGCGATTTTTCACAGTGCTCAGCAAAGGTTTATACCAACAAAAAGGAAGGACGGTAGAAGGAGGGAAAATCGACCGTGGATTCTCAGGAAATAAGGGAGAGTATCAAATTGAAGGAAAAAGCATACAAAGTAGCAAAGATTAGTGGGAGACTAGAGGACTGGGAAATCTTTAGGGGGCAACAGAAAGCTACTAAAAAAGCTATAAAGGAGAGTAAGATAGATTATGAGAGTAAACTTGTTCAGAATATAAAAACAGATAGTAAAAGTTTCTATAAATATATAAAACAAAAAAAGAGTGGCTAAGGTAAATATTGGTCCTTCAGAGGATGAGAAGGGAGATTTAATAATGGGGGATGAGGAAATGGCTGAGGAACTGAACAGGTTTTTTGGGTCGGTCTTCACAGTGGAAGACACAAATAACATACCAGTGACTGATGGAAATGAGGCTATGACAGGTGAGGACCTTGAGAGGATTGTGCACTTATGATAATTTACCAAAATTCACTAGACTCTGGGGTGGTCCCGGCGGATTGGAAATTAGCAAACATGACACCACTGTTTAAAAAAGGAGGTAGGCAGAAAGCGGGTAATTATAGGCCAGTTAGCTTAACTTCGGTAGTAGGGAAGATGCTGGAATCTATCATCAAGGAAGAAATAGCGAGGCATCTGGATGGAAATTGTCCCATTGGGCAGACGCAGCATGGGTTCATAAAGGGCAGGTTGTGCCTAACTAATTTAGTGGAATTTTTTGAGGACATTACCAGTGCGGTAGATAACGGGGAGCCAATGGATGTGGTATATCTGGATTTCCAGAAAGCCTTTGACAAGGTGCCACACAAAATGTTGCTGCATAAGATAAAGATGCATGGCATTAAGGGGAAAGTAGTAGCATGAATAGAGGATTGGTTAATTAATAGACAGCAAAGAGTGGGGTTAATAGTTGTTTCTCTGGCTGGCAATCGGTAGCTAGTGGTGTCCCTCAGGGATCAGTGTTGGGCTCACAATTGTTCATAATTTACATAGATGATTTGGAGTTGGGGACCAAGGGCAATGTGTCCAAGTTTGCAGACGACACTAAGATGAGTGGTAAAGCAAAAAGTTCAGAGGATACGGGAAATCTGCAGAGGGATTTGGATAGGATAAGTGAATGGGCTAGGGTCTGGCAGATGGAATACAATGTTGACAAATGTGAGGTTATCCATTTTGGTAGGAATAACAGGAAAAGGGATTATTATTTCAATGATAACATATTAAAACATGCTGCTGTGCAGAGAGACCTGGGTGTGCTAGTGCATGAGTCGCAAAAAGTTGGTTTACATGTGCAACAGGTGATTAAGAAGGCAAATCGAATTTTGTCCTTCATTGCTCGAGGGATGGAGTTTAAGACTAGTGAGGTTATGCTGCAATTGTATAAGGTGTTAGTGAGGCCACACCTGGAGTATTGTGTTCAGTTTTGGTCTCCTTACTTGAGAAAGGACGTACTGGCACTGGAGGGTGTGCAGAGGAGATTCACTAGGTTAATCCCAGAGCTGAAGGGGTTGGATTATGAGGAGAGGTTGAGTAGACTGGGACTGCACTCATTGGAATTTAGAAGGATGAGGGGGGATCTTATAGAAACATATAAAATTTTGAAGGGAATAGATAGGATAGATGGGGGCAGGTTGTTTCCACTGGCGGGTGAAAGCAAAACTAGGGGGCATAGCCTCAAAATAAGGGGAAGTAGATTTAGGACTGAGTTTAGGAGGAACTTCTTCACCCAAAGGGTTGTGAATCTATGGAATTCCTTGCCCAGTGAAGCAGTAGAGGTTCCTTCATTAAATGTTTTTAAGATAAAGATAGATAGTTTTTTGACGAACAAAGGGATTAGGGGTTATGTTGTTCGGGCCGGAAAGTGAAGCTGAGTCCACAAAAGATCAGCCATGATCTCATTGAATGGTGGAGCAGGCTCCAGGGGCCAGATGGCCTACTCCTGCTCCTAGTTCTTATGTTCTTATGTTTTTATGTTAAGTATCCAATGATTGACAGTGCTATATAAAGGGGCTTCGGGTGGCCCTTGTGTGAGGTGATGGGTTGTTAGAGCTTTGTGCAAAGGCTGTGGAAGTGAAATAAATGGTGTTTGGTGAAAAGGAATAGGAGTTTTGACTCTTCATACAACGGTAACTAAAACGTATAACATTGTATTGCGAGTGGTGTGGTGTGTGGTGGTGGCCTTGCCCCTGACCTCAAGTATTCTGCACTGACTTCTTGCTCTTGATCATGGGTAAAGTGGTCTGCATTCCTTTGGCTTACAGTATGACCGGGACAAATAACAGAATAAGATGGGAGAAGAATGCTGTTGAATTAATAGAACAGTTTATTGGCTTGTGTTGTGAGTGGCGTGGTATGAGGTGATGGCCTTGCCCCTTGAATTATTGGCTTGTACTATGAGTGGTGTGGTATGAGGTGATGGCCTTGCCCCTGACTTCAAGGATTCTACACTGACTACTTGCTCCTGATCATGGGTAAAATAGTCTGCATTCCTTTGGCTTACAGTATGACCGGGACAATGAGCAGAGAGGACGAATACCAGGATAAGCTGATGGAAGATGGAGGAGGAGGGGGTCTCGGTAAGCCATATCCAATGGCTGTTAAGGTGACCCTGGCCATGAACTTTTAATTGCCAGCTTTTCCAGGATGGAACAGGTGATAATTTGCAATGGCTGTTGCCTGGAAGAGGAAATTAAATTTCTGTCTTCCGAGTGAATGGAATACATTCGGCAATGGCTGTTGCCTGGAAGAGGTAATTGAATTTCAGTCTTCCGAATGAACGGAATGCATAATTTTTTCTAGAGAAGCAGGATGAGCAGATATGGAACTCTATAGGTATTGCAAGCCTTTCCCTAGTGTGGAGATGCTATGGGCTGTATCATCATTTGCAGGCACCAGATTTCAGTGATGAACAACAACTGTGAAGAATTCCAGTCCCTTACAGCATACAGCTGGTACACAGCACATCATGCAGGTAAATGCTCAGAATTCTGGCAACCATGATGCCTTCATTCTGCAGCAGTCCACTATACCATCTGCATTTGTGCCACCATAACAAACTAGAGGTACCTGCTGGTGACAGAATCATTAGAGGTGGCAAATGGAGTTTAATGCAGAAAGGTGTGAGGTGATTCATTTTGGAAGGAATAACAGGAAGACAGAGTACTGGGCTAATGGTAAGATTCTTGGCAGTGTGGATGAGCAGAGAGATCTCAGTGTCCATGTACATAGATCCCTGAAAGTTGCCACCCAGGTTGAGAGGGTTGTTAAGAAGGCGTACGGTGTGTTAGCTTTTATTGGTAGAGGGATTGAATTTCAGAGCCATGAGGTCATGTTGCAGCTGTACAAAACTCTGGTGCGGCCGCATTTGGAGTATTGCGTGCAATTCTGGTCGCCGCATTATAGGAAGGATGTGGAAGCATTGGAAAGGGTGCAGAGGAGGTTTACCAGAATGTTGCCTGGTATGGAGGGAAGATCTTATGAGGAAAGGCTGAGGGACTTGAGGCCGTTTTCGTTAGAGAGAAGAAGGTTAAGAGGTGACTTAATTGAGGCATACAAGATGATCAGAGGATTGGATAGGGTGGACAGTGAGAGCCTTTTTCCTCGGATGGTGATGTCTAGCACGAGGGTGTGGTAGTATGTATTGGGGGTCATGTGGGACTGGAAGCCCTAATGTCATTGGCTGACAGATCCCGGGTCCTGGTTGGCCGTTGACCTCATACTCCGCCCTGAAGGCGAAGTATAAGAAGTCGGTGCCTTCCCCCGCAGGCCAGTTTACTATCGGGCTGCTGGGGAACAGACACGCTTAATAAAGCCTCATCGACTTCACTCTATTTGTCTCACGGAGTCTTTGTGCGCCACAATTTATTAAGCGTGCCTAAAAAGGACTATGGAGCTCAGGATCATTCCAGAATGCCTGAGGATCAGCCCCCACGCAGTGAATGCGGCAGCAGCCTTCAAACAACAGAGGGGACATAGCTTTAAATTGAGGGGAGATAGATATAGGACAGATGTCAGAGGTAGGTTCTTTAGTCAGAGAGTAGTAAGGGCGTGGAATGCCCTGCCTGCAACAGTAGTGGACTCGCCAACACTAAGGGCATTCAAATGGTCATTGGATAGACATATGGACGATAAGGGAATAGTGTAGATGGGCTTTAGAGTGTTTTCACAGGTCAGCGCAACATCGAGGGCCGAAGGGCCTGTATTGCGCTGTAATGTTCTATGTTCTATGTTTAGCTGTTTGCTGACCACATTGCTCATGACTCTGGTGCACAACCTATGTGCGTAACCTGAATGTAATAAAAGCCACACTGTCAAACAAAATATAAATGGAAAGACCACTGGAGTACTTTTGCAATGCTTCTGTTGCCTCAACCACTTAGACTAGACTATTCTGAGGGAGCTTGACAGTAGACATGGAGAAGTTGTCCTCTTAGCTAGTGAAATCTCGAACATGGGGCACAGCATCAGGATGAGGAGTGTATCATATAGAACTGAGAAATGGAGAAATTTCTTCACTCAAGGATTGTGAACCTTTGGAATTCTCTCACCCAGAGAGCTGCATATACACAGTCATTGAGTATATTTAAGACAGAAATCAAGATTTTTGAATGCTTGGAATATGGGGATAGTGGAAGAACACGAGGTTGAGGTCAAAGTTCAGTCATGAACTTGTAGAAAGGTGGAGCAGGCTCAAAGAACCAAATAGCCTACTCTTCCTATTTCTTACGTTCATATGAGTATGAAAGAAGTGATGGCATTTCTACGCCACTGTGTTCTTTTTCTTCCACCACTGCCTGGCCAGTTTGCAGTTCTTGGGTATGTGAGAAGGGAAAGGCACAAGGATAAAGTTGTGATGAGGAGAGGGGAAAAATAGCAGATGCAAGCTAACACCATCTGCAACTTGTAAAAGGAAGAAATTGTGTGATGAAGGAGAAATGGAATGTGAGAAGAAAGATTATGTTTGAGCACCCAACCATCTTAGATGGTTTCTGTCTACTGCCATGTTCTCTATCATGGTCGCAACCCCATTTCTTCTACAAAGTTCAGGACTTGCAGCTGTAACTGATCCCTGCCATTTATGTGCTACTGCTTCTGCTGACCTGCCACCTTTTCCTGCAGGAGAGGGAAATGTGACAAAATCTGTGTGTTGGGTGATGTGGTTGGCAGTGTGACAAAGCTGTGAAATATTGCTATGGGGCTTACAGCAATATGGAAGCACGAGGCGAAAGTATGAATGTTAGCTCTGTCTCACGATTAATAGCGATTATTGGTAGGTAAGTGATGGGGGTCTAGTGCATTAAGCAGTGTGCAAAAAAGAGTGCAATTGGTGGGATATGGTCTTTCAGGCTGCATTCACTAACCTGGACCACTCATGTGACCTCATTGACATTTTTGCAGCACTGGATCCAGGTCTTCAGGGCTAGCCTCTTGGCGTTGATCACCATAGTCATTTGTTTCACAGGGCACTGAGAGTTTGGAGGGCATGTTGATCCCTTGTAGATTGTTATCAGACTGCTTTTGTCACATCCAGTATTGATTTTAAAAAATATTTTATCAAGGCATTTTCATATAAACAAAAAAAAGCAGAACAACCAAACAACTTTCTAAACAACCAGCAGCCACTTCCCCTCTGCTCCCCTAATACAGCCTCCTTCTCACATCCCACCATCCCCATTTTAACCCCCTTAACTGCACCCCCCCACCCCCACTAACCTCTCAAACCCCCTTAAAGAAATCAATATATGGCTCCCACCTCTGGGTGAACCCATCCACCGACCCCCTCAAGCCGAACTTGACCTTCTCCAGCCTCAGGAATTCCACTAGGTCACACCCCACCCCCCCCGCTTTCGGCGACTCCGAATCCTGCCACCCGAGCAACATCCGCCTTCGGGCTATCAGGGAGGCAAAGGCCAAGACATTGGCCTCCCTCACCCCCTGGTCTCCCAAGCCTTCCGACACCCCGAATATCGCCACCTCTGGACTCGGGACCACCTCCAGACCAATATCGGCACCTCTGGACTGGGGACCATCTCAACACCCAGCACCTTGGACATCACGTCCGCGAACCCCTGCCAGAACCCCTTCAACCTTGGACATGCCCAAAACATGTGGACATGATTTCCCGCACACCATCCACACCTATCCTCTACCCCCTCAAACAACCTACTCAACCTTGCTACTGTCATATGCACCCTATGTATCACTTTAAACTGGATGAGGCTTAGCCTCGCGCACAACGAGGATGCATTCACCCTCCGCAAGGCCTATGCCCACATTTTGACCCCACCTCCCCTCTCTGATACTCCTCCCACTTAACGCTTTATGTCCCCCACCACAACCCCCTCCCAATCCAGCCTCCCTGAACAGGCGCCGGAATGTGGCGATGAGGGGCTTTTCACAGTAACTTCATTTGAAGCCTACTTGTGACAATAAGCGATTTTCATTTTCATTTTTCAAACAATCTATCAACTTACAGATGCCGGATACTTTCCCCTCCCCTATCTCGTCCCTCGACAGCACCTTGTCTTGCAAATGTTTGCACCGAGTGCTGAATTTGAGTGCTATAGTGAGAGTTTGGTGACTGAGGGAGTATAAGGCCTCATTTTTATCTAAAGTCTCGTCTTTCTTTTATTTAGTTAATTAACTTAAAAGTTGCTGTTTGGTTTAGAAGAAGGTGAATTTTCAATCAGCTTTAAACAAAGCTTCTACTTGTCGGCACTTGCAGCTGGAGCTTGTTAATTAACTAATTGGATTAGGCCAGTTTTCAGAGGCTAGATTCACAGTATAAAAGTGATCCCCTACAGTGCAGACTTTGTTTGCACTGAGTGCTGAATTTGGTACATTTGAGTGCTATAGTGAGAGTTTTGTGACTGAGGGAGTTAGGTGAGGAGGGAGTAAGGTGCTCCTTTCATTTTGTTTCCTACATTTCTGCAAAGAGTGAGAAGAGAGCCAAGAGTTTAGAGAGTGCAGCTGACTGAGAGCAGAGTCGGAAGGCGGAGATCCAGTTGGTCCACAGGGCAGCTATATTCTGTAAGGTAAGAGGGGATGGAGGCTAGGCCAGTTGCATGCTCCTCCTGTAGGATGTGGGTGGTGAGGGATACCACCGGTGTCCCCGCTGACTATACCTGTGGGATCTGCACCCAACTCCAGCTCCTCAAAGACTGTGTTAGGGAACTGGAGTTGAAGCTGGATGAACTTCAGATCATCCGGGAGGCAGAGGGGGTGATAGAGGGAGGTAACCACACCCAAGGTACAGGACAAGAATAGCTGGGTTACAGTCAGGGGAAAAAAACCAAACAGGCAGACAGTGTAGGGATCCCTCGTGGCCGTTCCCCTTCAAAACAAGTATACCATTTTGGATGCTGTTGGGGGGGATGACCTACTGGGGGAAGGCCCTAGCGGCCAGGTCTCTGGCACAGAGTCTGGCTCTGGGGCTCAGAAGGGAAGGGGGGAGAATAGAAAAGCAATAGTTGTAGGAGATTCAATGGTTAGGGGAATAGATAGGAGATTCTGTGGTCGCGAGCGAGACTCCCGGAAGGTATGTTGCCTCCCGGGTGCCAGGGCCAGGGATGTCGCGGATCGTGTCTTCAGGATACTTAAGGGGGAGGGGGAGCAGCCAGAAGTCGTGGTGCACATTGGTACCAACGACGTAGGTAGGAAAAGGGGTGTGGAGGTAATAAACGAGTTTAGGGAGTTAGGCTGGAAGTTAAAAGCCAGGACAGACAGAGTTGTCATCTCTGGTTTGTTGCCGGTGCCACGTGATAGCGAGGCTAGGAATAGGGAGAGAGTGCAGCTGAACACGTGGCTGCAGGAATGGTGTAGGAGAGAGGGCTTCAGGTATTTGGATAATTGGAGCGCATTCTGGGGAAGGTGGGACCTGTACAAGCAGGACGGGTTGCATCTGAACCAGAGGGGCACCAATATCCTGGGAGGGAGGTTTTCTAGTACTCTTCGGGAGGGTTTAAACTAATTTGGCAGGGGAATGGGAACCGGATTTGTAGTCCAGCAACTAAGGTAGCCGATATTCAGGACGCCAAAGCGTGTAATGAGGCAGTGGGGAAGGGAACACTGACAAAGGAGAGTACTTGCAGGCACAGAGATGTGTTGAAGTGTGTATACTTCAACGCAAGAAGCATCAGGAATAAGGTGGGTGAACTTAAGGCATGGATCGGTACTTGGGACTACGATGTGATGGCCATCATGGAAACTTGGATAGAAGAGGGGCAGAAATGGTTGTTGGAGGTCCCTGGTTATAAATGTTTCAATAAGATTAGGGAGGGTGGTAAAAGAGGTGGGGGGCGTGGCATTGTTAATTAGAGATAGTATAACAGCTGCAGAAAGGCAGTTCGAGGAGTATCTGCAAACTGAGGCAGTATGGGTTGAAGTCAGAAATAGGAAAGGAGCAGTCACCTTGTTAGGAGTTTTCTATAGGCCCCCCAATAGTAGCAGAGATGTGGAGGAACAGATTGGGAAACAGATTTTGGAAAGGTGCAGAAGTCACAGGGTAGTAGTCATGGGTGACTTTAACTTCCCAAACATTGAGTGGAAACTCTTTAGATCAAATAGTTTGGATGGGGTGGTGTTTGTGCAGTGTGTCCAGGAAGCTTTTCTAACACAGTATGTAGATTGTCCGACCAGAGGAGGGGCAATATTGGATTTAGTACTTGGTAATGAACCAGGGCAAGTGATAGATTTGTTAGTGGGGGAGCATTTTGGAGATAGTGACCACAATTCTGTGACTTTCACTTTAGTAATGGAGAGGGATAGGTGCGTGCAACAGGGCAAGGTTTACAATTGGGGGAAGGGTAAATACGATGTTGTCAGACAAGAATTGAAGTGCATAAGTTGGGAACATAGGCTGTCAGGGAAGGACACAAGTGAAATGTGGAACTTGTTCAAGGAACAGGTACTACGTGTCCTTGATATGTATGTCCCTGTCAGGCAGGGAAGAGATGGTCGAGTGAGGGAACCATGGTTGACAAGAGAGGTTGAATTTCTTGTTAAGAGGAAAAAGGAGACTTATGTAAGGCTGAGGAAACAAGGTTCAGACAGGGCGTTGGAGGGATACAAGATAGCCAGGAGGGAACTGAAGAAAGGGATTAGGAGAGCTAAGAGAGAGCATGAACAATCTTTGGTGGGTAGGATCAAGGAAAACCCCAAGGGCTTTTACACATATGTGAAAAATATGAGAATGACTAGAGCGAGGGTAGGTCCGATCAAGGACAGTAGCGGGAGATTGTGTATGGAGTCTGAAGAGATAGGAGAGGTCTTGAACGAGTACTTTTCTTCTGTATTTACAAATGAGAGGGGCAATATTGTTGGAGAGGACAGTGTGAAACAGACTGGTAAGCTCGAGGAAATACTTGTTAGGAAGGAAGATGTGTTGGGCATTTTGAAAAACTTGAGGATAGACAAGTCCCTCGGGCCTGACGGGATATATCCAAGGATTCTATGGGAAGCAAGAGATGAAATTGCAGCGCCGTTGGCAATGATCTTTTCGTCCTCACTGTCAACAGGGGTGGTACCAGGGGATTGGAGAGTGGCGAATGTCGTGCCCCTGTTCAAAAAAGGGACTAGGGATAACCCTGGGAATTACAGGCCAGTTAGTCTTACTTCGGTGGTAGGCAAAGTCATGGAAAGGGTACTGAAGGATAGGATTTCTGAGCATCTGGAAAGACACTGCTTGATTAGGGATAGTCAGCACGGATTTGTGAGGGGTAGGTCTTGCCTTACAGGTCTTATTGAATTCTTTGAGGAGGTGACCAAGCATGTGGATGAAGATAAAGCAGTGGATGTAGTGTACATGGATTTTAGGAAGGCATTTGATAAGGTTCCCCATGGTAGACTTCTGCAGAAAGTAAGGAGGCATGGGATAGTGGGAAATTTGGCCAGTTGGATAACAAACTGGCTAACCGATAGAAGTCAGAGAGTGGTGGTAGATGGCAAATATTCAGCTTGGATCCCAGTTACCAGTGGCGTACCGCAGGGATCAGTTCTGGGTCCTCTGCTGTTTGTGATTTTCATAAATGACTTGGATGAGGGAGTTGAAGGGTGGGTCAGTAAATTTGCAGATGATACGAAGATTGGTGGAGTTGTGGATAGTGAGGAGGGCTGTTGTCGGCTGCAAAGAGACATAGATAGGATGCAGAGCTGGGCTGAGAAGTGGCAGATGGAGTTTAACCCTGAAAAGTGTGAGGTTGTCCATTTTGGAAGGACAAATATGAATGCGGAATACAGGGTTAACGGTAGAGTTCTTGGCAATGTGGAGGAGCAGAGAGATCTTGGGGTCTATGTTCATACATCTTTGAAAGTTGCCACTCAAGTGGATAGAGCTGTAAAGAAGGCCTATGGTGTGCTAGCGTTCATTAACAGAGGGATTGAATTTAAGAGCCGTGAGGTGATGATGCAGCTGTACAAAACTTTGGTAAGGCCACATTTGGAGTACTGTGTACAGTTCTGGTTGCCTCATTTTAGGAAGGATGTGGAAGCTTTGGAAAAGGTGCAAAGGAGATTTACCAGGATGTTGCCTGGAATGGAGAGTAGGTCTTATGAGGAAAGGTTGAGGGTGCTAGGCCTTTTCTCATTAGAACGGAGAAGGATGAGGGGCGACTTGATAGAGGTTTATAAGATGATCAGGGGAATAGATAGAGTAGACAGTCAGAGACTTTTTCCCCGGGTGGAACAAACCATTACAAGGGGACATAAATTTAAGGTGAATGGTGGAAGATATAGGGGGGATGTCAGAGGTAGGTTCTTTACCCAGAGAGTAGTGGGGGCATGGAATGCACTGCCTGTGGAAGTAGTTGAGTCGGAAACATTAGGGACCTTCAAGCAGCTATTGGATGGGTACATGGATTACGGTAAAATGATACAGTGTAGATTTATTTGTTCTTAAGGGCAGCACGGTAGCATTGTGGATAGCACAATTGCTTCACAGCTCCAGGGTCCCAGGTTCAATTCCGGCTTGGGTCACTGTCTGTGTGGAGTCTGCACATCCTCCCCGTGTCTGCATGGGTTTCCTCCGGGTGCTCCGGTTTCCTCCCACAGTCCAAAGATGTGCAGGTTAGGTGGATTGGCCATGATAAATTGCCCTTAGTGTCCAAAATTGCCCTTAGTGTTGGGTGGAGGTGTTGACTATGGGTAGGGTGCTCTTTCCAAGAGCCGGTGCAGACTCAATGGGCCGAATGGCCTCCTTCTGCACTGTAAATTCAATGATAATCTATGATTAATCTAGGACAAAGGTTCGGCACAACATCGTGGGCCGTAGGGCCTGTTCTGTGCTGTATTTTTCTATGTTCTATGTTCTAACCCCAGAGGCGGCAGCCCAGGAAAGGATGTCATCTCTCTCCTTACAAAGTCTCGGACCTGCAGGTATCTGTAATGATATGTATGTAGGTACGCCAGTGAAGGGTTAATTATTACATCTCAGTGTAATTCAAATACTAGAGTTAGCAAAGGAGAAGTATAGATCACAGCACAAGGTGTAGTTTAGATTAGAGAGAGAGTTAACACAAGCTCATCATTAGTTAATACTCGATTATAGATTACTGTTTAACAGATTCAACCTTACTTTATTAGTAGTTATGACAGAACCACAGAAGTATCATCACCTTTCAGATAGTCCACTCCATCAACACTGATACGGAATGGAACACAGTATTACAAGTCAATGACTATCCAATCAACTTTAAGCTGGATACTGGCACTTCTGCCAATTTTCTTAATAAGCTTGATTTCACAAAGCTAAAGCAAACTCCAAAAATCAATCAATCAGCTTGTCAACTGCGCGACTACAATGGCAATGTCATCACATTAATGAGACCTTGCTACTTGTTAGTTACCAATAACGACATAGCGATTTCTCGAAGATTTGAGATTGTTGGTTCAAACAAGTTTTCACTCTTCGGTGCGTAAGCCTGCAAGGATTTACACCTAATTCAGAGGGTTTATACTGCGAATTAATCTCAGCAATGATTCAAGACAACATTCAAGGGATTCTGGATCGTTTTCTAGACATCTTCGAAGGCATGGATGCTCTTCCCTACAGTTACAAAATTGAGTTACGACCGGATGCCAAACCTGTGGTACACCCACCACGAAGAGTTCCTGCACCACTTCGAGAGAGATTGAAACTTGAACTGGCAAGATTACAACATCAAGACATTATATCAAGAATCACAGAACCGACTGACTGGGTCAGCTCCATGGTTTGTGTGAAGAAACCTTCTGGTGATCTGAGGATATGCATAGACCCTAAAGATCTTAAAAAGAACATTAAGAGGGAGAACGATCCCATTCCCAAGAGAGAGGAAATCACTAGCGAAATGGCTAACACAAGAATCTTTTCCAAATTAATGATAATAATAATAATAATCGCTTATTGTCAGTAGACTTCAATGAAGTTACTGTGAAAAGCCCCTAGTCACCACATTCCGGCACCTGTTCGGGGCGGCTGGTATGGGAATTGAACCTGTGGCACTGGCATTGTTCTTCATTACAAGCCAGCTGTTTAGCCCACTGTGCTAAACCATCCCCAAATTGGATGCCTCCAGAGGATCCTGGCAGATGCAACTTGATGAATCTAGCAGAAAGTTATGTACTTTCAACACACCTTTTGGCAGGTTCAGTTTTAACAGGATGCCATTTGGAATCATCTTAGATTCTGAGATTTTTCATCGTGTGATGGAACAGATGACTGAGGGTATTGAAGGTGTTTGCAATATGTTGATGATACAATCATTTGGTCATCTACAAGCGAAGAATACATCTCAAGGTTATTACAGGTATTTCAAAGAGTGCATAAGTTTGGTTTGAAACTGAATAGAACCAAACGTAGTTCTGGTATTTCGACTCTGAAGTTCCTTGGAGACCAGATTTCTGAACATGGTGTGCGACCTGACAACGACAAGATTGCTGCCATACAACGAATGAAAGTTCCAGAGGACAAGAAGGCCGTTTTACGATTAGGTGTTGAGAATTTTCTAGACAAATTCATTCCCAACCTCTCGTCCAAGTCCAAAACTACTGCTCTCAGAAATCTCATTAAGAAATCGACCACGTTTGATTGGACCGACAATCATCAAAAGGAATGGCTCGATTTAAAGGCTCAACTGACGACTGCACCTCTTCTTTCATTCTTCGATCCGAACAGAGAGACAAAAATTGCGACTGATGTGAGTCAGGACGGATTAGGAGCAGTTCTGTTGCAAAAGGACGACAACTTGTCATGGTTACCTGTTGCATACTCTTCCAGAACAATGATGCCGACTGAACAATGGTATGCACAAATTGAGAAATAATGCCTCGGTTTACTTACAGGTGTTTTAAAGTTTCCTGATTATGTTTATGGACTTCCGACCTTTACTGTTGAAATTGACCACAGACCACTTGTACAAATCATACAAAAGGATCTAAATAATATGACTCTGAGATTACAGAGGATCTTGATGAAGCTTAGGAAATATGACTTCAACCTCATCTGTACACCAGGCAAGGGCTTGATAATTGCAGACGCTTTGTCACGTTCAATCGTTTCAGAAGGAGAACCTCATGAATTTACAACAGCATGTAGAAGCTCAAGTACAGCTGTGTGCTGAAACCCTTCCTGCTTCAGATGTGAAACTGAACCTCATCCGTGAAGTAACCAAGAAGGATTCGATGCTTCAAAGAATCATAGACCATCTCAACAATGGTTGGCCAAAAGGGCATTGTTCCAAGTTCAGGAATATTCAAGCAGACTTAACAGTTGTGGATGGACTGTTACTTTGACTTGATTGGATAGTTATACCAGTGTCTCTCCGACCCATGATTCTTAACCAGATATGTGAAGGTCACCTTGGCATTGAAAAATGCAAGAGAAGAGCAAGACAAGCTGTGTATTGGCCGGGTATCAGTCGAAACATCACTGATATAATACTTCGATGCGAAACATGTCAGAAATTTCAACATGCACAATGCAAGGAAAAACTAGAACAACATGCATTGGAGACATCTCCATGGGCAAAAGTTGGGATTGATTTGTTTCACTTGTTATGGGCCAGGGTTTAGAGAACCCCAAAGTGTATCATGGAGTTCACCTGACTCACAACTTTTAATAGATTGTGGTATGGGGAGCACACGCCCCACTCTACAGGTGTGGTACAGCAGAAATGGAAAAATATTTTTTTAAGCAAAACAATGTTTATTCTATGAATTCAAGTTAACCTTTTTAAAACAAACAATGAACATCTTAGCAACCATTAATTCGAATACATCCTCCAAAGAATACAACACTACGTAATCCGTAAGCTGTCCTTTTAACATTCAGAAGACTTTTTTAAAAAAAACTTTAAACAGAAGCACATTAGGTTTACATTCACTACTGAGAACACTTATAATTCTGAATTCACCAAATGATCAAGAGATAGTCTTTTCATGGCAGAGAGATCAACAGTACACCTGCTCTGTCTGGCTTCAGCTCCAACACTGAAAACGGAACTAACACACACCCTGCAGCAAACAACCCAAAATGAAAGTAAAAAGCCGACAGACAGCCCAGCTCCACCCACACTCTGACATCACTGATAAAACACCCATTTCTTAAAGGTACATTTCTTAAACACCCATTTCTTAAAGGTACTCTCACATGACACACTGCAATGATCGTGCTCATGTCCTTATAATCGACGACTATTTGAATTATCCGGAAGTCGTCAAGTTATCAGGTCTCACATCCAGACCTGCTATTAAAGCAATTAAGGAAACTTTTGCCAGACATGGTATTCCAACCACTGTCATATCTGAAAATGGGCCGTGCTTCGATAGTTAAGAATGGGCTGAATTCTCTCGAGAATACAACTTCGCTCACATCAATTCGAGTCCGCACTACCCTCAATCAAATGGTAAAGTGGAGAAAGGAGTTCAAATCATCAAACAACTTCTTAACAAAGCTTTGGATTCTCGTTCAGATATGAATCTAGCGTTATTCTCATATAGAGCAACTCCGCCTTCCACGGGCCTATCACCTGCACAGATGTTGATGAACAGGGATTTGAGAACTACTCTACCATCTATGTCTCTACCTAATCCAGATCATCTGCCCGTGATACAAAAGATGAAACATCAGCGAGAACAACAGAGAATGTATTGTGATCAACATGCAAATACTCTGGACTCACTGCTTCCAGATGATACCGTCAGGATCAAAGTTCCTGATGGATGTTGGTCAGCTCCTGCAAAATTTATCAGACAAGCAGCATCACGTTCTTATATCGTTCAGACAGCTGAAGGACCAATAGTTCGACACAATCGCCGAGCACTACCTAAACTCAAACAACACAATAACATCTTTCCAGATCTACAATTCCATCAAAGTATTTTCAATGACACTATGACAAATTCTCAAGTTCGTGAAGATTCACAGAGGACTGTAAAATTGCTTCTGCATCTCCTCTTCATGGTTTAAGAAGGTCAACCAGGAAAAGAAGGAAGCCGAACAGACTCGATTTGTGAATTGTTCCTAGAGAACTTTTCCCTTGTTGATTTTTCACTACATTTCAAAGTTATATACATATCATGTATTGTAATAATATTGTACATTTTTTCTTTTGTTGTACAGAGAAAAGAAATGTAAAAAAAAGGGGGATGCATTGATATGTATTTAGGTACGCCAGTGAAGGTTAATTATTATATCTCATGGTAATTCAAATACTAGAGTTAACAAAGGAGAAGGATTGATCACAGCACAAGGCGTAGTTTAGATTAAAGAGGGAGTTAACAAAGGTCACCATTAGTTAATTCTAGATTATAGATTATTGTTTAACAGATTCAACCTTACTTTATTAGTAGTTATAGCTCAGTAGTTTGTGCAAACTTTATTTAATTAATTGTTATACAATAAATTAGTTTTTCTTCAATCTAAAGATTGGTGGTTTCTTTTTCATCAACTCATTGGACCATTCTAGATCACAAGGCAAAGAATAACAACGTATTACCACAAAGAGTAATATAACAGTACCTAAAACTGTTCCCCCTGGGCAACTCGTACTCTTCCTCCAGGTCCTCCTACCTCACAAACTTGCCCAAACAGATCACCAAATCGCTCAATCCCTGCCTCAATCCAACCCCCCCCGGCACAAATCTAAGGTTGTTGCAGATTGGTGCCCACACCGAGGCACCCGCCAGCCCCAAATTCTGCCTTCACTGCCCCCACACCCTTTTCTTCAAAAATATTTTTATTCTCCTAATTTTTCACATTTTCATCAAATATACACTCAACAAAAGATAACCAATAACAAATACAATAGCAATCCCCCAACCAACAACCCCTTCATCATACAAACCCAAACCTCCCCTCTACACCCCTAATACAACACAAGACAGAAAAAGAGAATCCACGGTCATCCCATACATGGTAAAACAATAATCCGTACACCCGCCCCCTCCCCTGCCCGAACACCCCATCATGTTCGATGGCATCCAATTCTTGAAAGTGCATGATAAATAATGCCCATGAATTGTAGCACTCTTCCACCCCTCAGCTTGAACTTCACCTTCTCGAGTGTTAGAAATTTCAGCAGGTCCCCCCCCCCCTGCCACGCCGAGGCACAGGGCGGAGAAGCTGACCTCCACCCCAACAGGACCCGTCTTCAGGCAATCAGTGACGTGAAGGCTAAGGCAAATGCCCTCGCACTTGCATCCAGCCTGAGCTGGTCCGACACCCTAAATATGGCTTCTTGGGGCCCTGGCTCAAAACTCACATGTACCACTCCCGTGATGACCTTAAAGACCTCCCTCCAGTACTCCTCTAGTTTTGGACAGGACCAAAACATGTGAACATGGTTTGCGGGGCTCCTCCCACCCCACAGCGCTCACACACATCCTCCACCCCCTCAACGAGTAGGCTCATCCTCGCCCTCGTAAGGTGCACACTAGAAACCACCTTCCACTGTATCCGCCCAACCTTGTGCGCGAGGTTGAGGCATTCACCCTCCGGAGCACCTCACACCATATCCCTTCCTCCATACCCTCCCCCAACTCTTCCTCCCATTTCGCTTCAATCCCCTCCAATGAAACCTTGTCCTCCCCCCCTCCATTCCCCCCGCCGTCAATACCTCCTCCAGCAATGTGGAAACCGGCACTATTGCGAAGCTCTGGCCCTCCTTCCTGGCGAAATCTTGGACCTGCAGATATCTAAATACTTCCCCCTGCCACAACCCATATTTCTCCCCCAACTCCTCAAGGCTCACAAAATGGCCCCCCAGAAACAAATCCCTTAATACCCTAACTCCCCTCTCCTCCCATCTCCAAAAACTCGCATCCCACTTCCCTGGCTCAAACCTATGGGCCTGGATTCTCCAAGTCCGCGCCGGGTCGGAGAATCGCCAGTGACGTGGGAAATTCCCGCAACGCCGCTCCGACGCTGGGGCGCAATTCTCTGCGACCGGAGAATCGGCACCAATTGTGCCCGTGCGGTTGACGCGGATCCCGAGGGTGATATAGAGACGCCGCCACCGGAATTCTGCCATCAAAAACGTTACAGAACACACAAAACTCCTCCAAAGGTCAATGTCCTCACATTCTTTCCAGTCCATTGCCCCTCACAAACTCCATCACCTCCTCTGGCATGCTGAAATAAAACTCTTGCTTCTGGAAAGCCACCCACAGGCAGGCCAATACTCCAAACTTCATCCCCTTTTTAAAGAGGGCAGCCTTAACCTGGTTAAACCGGGCCCTCCTCTTTGCCAACTCTGCTCCGGGGTCCTGGTACACCCGCAGCTCATTTCCTTCCCAGGTACATTCCCTCATCTGCCTCGTGCATCGAAGGATCCTCTCCTTGTCCAGAAAGCTGTGCAACAACCACCATCGCCTTCGGTGGCTCGCCTGCCTGCGGCCTCCTCATCAGCACCCTGTTTGCTTGATCGACCTCCAGGGGCCGGTGAAAGGACCCCTCCCCGATCACATTTTCCAGCAGCTTTGCCACATACCCTCCGGCCGCTACACCTTAAATGCCTTTAGGCATCCCGACAATCCTGAGGTTTTGCCTTGTGGAGCGATTCTCCAGATCCTCTGCCTTCTCCCAGCCCCTTCTAGCTCTCCCGCATCACTCCCATCTCAGCCACCAACGAGGCTAACTACTCCTTGTGTTCCCCCACCTCCACCTCCACTTTCTGGATAGCCGGGTCCTGGGACTCCAGCCTCTGCTCCACTCGCTCAATCTCTGACTTAAGTGGTTACACCACCTTGGCTAGGTCTTCCAGGGCTACTTTCTTCTGTTACCGAAATTTACCATTGAGGAACTCTATGAGCTGCTCTGTTGACAACTGGGCAGGCAGAGCAGGCCCCTTGCCCTCTACCATATTTTCCTGCGGTGCATCACGAAGACTCTCTCGTTCCAGGAGCTCTTTCCTTCTTGCACCACTCCTAGTCTGTAGATCCATCCACCAGTGACACCAGAGGGGTAAAACCTTCCCCAGGCACTCCTGCACCTCTTGCTCTCAGATACTTTGCCCTTCGGGCAAGGAAAAGACTAAAAATGTCCACATCATGCGGGAGCCACCAAATGTGCGACCGCTCAGTCCATGGTCGCCACTGGAAGTTCAACATCCAATATTGATGAGCAGAAGTAACCTCCAGATAAATATAGTGAAGACTGAAGCTGTTTCCTTTAGACTCTGCTACAAAATCTATTCTCCTAGCTACCAACTCCATCTCTTTTCCTGGCTACTTAGAGATTGAACCTTTTGTTTACAACTTTGGTTGTAATATTCAACACCTTCCAACTTCACAGAATATGTTTCATCTATCGCATACTGTTGCTCTTAAACCCCAAAACATGATAATCCCCTCCTGACATCACACTTTCAGATATGGATCAAATTATCTAATCTTCTTAGTAGCATTGGGTTCGGACAATATTTTCAGAATTATCAATGGTTAAGTAATTAATCTCCGGGTAGTTTTTCAAAATAAAAACATAGATCCAAAGATGCCTTTTGAAGTTACAGGTTACAAAAAGCAGATGCTTCCCAATAACAAAATAAAATTTAAGAATCCCTTAGGCACAGGAGAATTGCGAATGTTACACCCTTGTTCCAAAAGGGGTGCAATAATAATGTCAGCAACTATAGACAAGTCAGCTTGTGTTATGTATTTAAGTAGTACACCCCGGCTGGTGGAATGTCACATGATTTGTAGTGACATCTGCAGTGTGTTTGCGTGGGCTTTAGTTCTCCGCTTAAGCTAAGGTTTTGAAGGGATGTGAGGAAAATCTTTTTCACCCAGAGGGTGGTGAAGGCAGAGAGCCTCATAACATTTAAGTAGTATTTAGATGTGCACTTGCGATGCCAAGATATACAAGGCTATTGGCCAAGTGCTGGAAAATGGGTTTAGAATATTTAGGTGATGGCTTTTGACTGGCACAGATGCCATGGGCCGAAGGGCCTTTTCTGTAGAAGTCTATGACTTGGATGATCAACATGTCCTGAATAAATCTTGCATCATGTTTTGACAAAATCAAATGTGTGGCACCTCCATACTTTTTCTCTTTGCAGTGGTTTACGAATATAACAAGAGAAAACTGGCGATGAGGATCGAGGCAAGAAAAAAACTGATGAAACATTAAAACTGTCGACAAGAAAAGTGAAAACGGGCGAAGAGTGTGAGTGAGAAGATTCTTGGGACCGGATTCAAACGTCGATCGAGGGAAATGTGCCTATGCAGAAAGGTGGAGAAAACAAAATGAGGTACAACTTTGTGAGGAACAATGGTTTTAAAAACCTGCTTACCGTTCAAAAGGGAATTCAAAAGTTTGTCCGTTTCTGTGCAAGGTACTACTCACATACAACAAATGATAGTCCAGGCAAAAAAGAAGTGCACTGTGGATTAGGAGACTCCTTGATTCATACATATAAAAAAAGTGCAAGGGAGGAAGTAAGTTTAGACCAGGAAGCTGGTATCCAAAATGGTGGGCAATGTGATGCCACAGATGCATTTGATGAAGACGGAGAGACTTGGAACCCCTATGAAGAGATTTCAACATCTCAGCTAATCAAATACACGAGAGCCTAAAGGTTACAACATTTCAGTTTGATAAGGCATAAAACTTTTATGCTACTGCAAAACTTAGTCTGTCCAGAAAAGCTAGGAGATAACACCTCCAATGAATTGATGAAGATTCTAGAAGGGCATTTCTCACCAAGACCACTTATAATTACAGAAATCTTTCTGTTCCACTGCCATAGTCAGGAAGGAAGCGAATGCAGCTTACAATTCATGGCAACCTTAAGATTAGCAAAATACTGCTAGTTTGGTGCAACACTAGACAACACCCTTCATGAGCAACTGGTATGTGAACACCACCACAACGCTATTCAGATAAAGCTGCTTACTGAAAGCTGCTTACTGAATTGCCATGTCAATGGAGCTAGCAGCAAATGAGGCTTCACAGATAGGAGCTGGAGCGAAGATCCACAAGATGGAGACTGCCAAATCCAAGTCTGCAAGAGTATAACCATGTGATCAGTGTGCTCAGGTTGGTCACTCAGCGGGAGAATGCTAGAGTAGAGAAAATAAGTGTAACAACTGTGTGTGTGTGTATGTGTGTGTGTGTGTGTTGGGGTGGGGGGTGGGGGACCATATTGCCAAAGCATGCTGGACACAGCAAACTTTAACACTTAAGATGTGTAAGAAAAAGAAAACATCTGAGCCTACTAGCTGAGTTTACAAGATGATAGATAAAGTTCAAGAGATAATGTACTCAAACAACTCCCAAGAGCTAAAACGAGGCATCTTGTCTATACAATCAACAACTTTTCTGGATATTCTCAAAACTTCATGGTAACAAAGTCAAAATGGAAGCGGATACGGGAGCCGCTGTATCATTGATACTGGAAGCAGTTTATAGCCAGCAGTTAAAGCATTTGCCATTGACACCATCAAATGTTATCCTACGTATGTACACAGAAGAGGTTGTATCACTAAAAAATATATTACAGTAAAAGTGGAAGCAAGTGGACAAAGCAGAGTTGCCTCTCCACGTTGTCTGGAGGATCTTTCCTGCTTTATTTGGTACAGCATGGTTGGGAAAAATGAAATACAACTGAGAGCGGTGAATCAACTTCTGGAAAGAAGTTTTAAAAAGGTTTGAAAACTTGCTGGACTCAATGACAGGTGTTGAAGTCCAACTCAAAATTAAGCCAACCAGTACGCCGAAATGTCTCAAAGCCAGAACCATACCATATGCCACAACACTAAAAGTTGAAGAAGAACTAGAAAGACTAGTCCAAATAAGGGTCATTCAACCGCTTACTACAAGTGATTGGGCTACCCCAATAGTTTCTGTACTAAATCAAGATGGTTCAGTAAAGATATGTGGAGATTTTAAGACAACAATAAACCTGGTATCTCCAAATTTGCAGATGACACAAAAGTGGATGGGATGGTGAGCTGTGAGGAAAATGCAGAGATGCTTTAGTGGAATTCGGACAGGCAGTGTGAGTGGCATTTGCAGTATAATGTGGATAAATGTGAGGTTACCACTTTGACAGCAAAAATAGGAAGGCAGATTATTATTTGAATGGGTGTGAATTGGGAGAGGTGGATAATTGTGCATCAGTTGCTGAAAGGATACATGCAGGTACAGAATGCAGTAAAGAAGGCACATGGTACGTTGGCCTTCATAGTGAGAGGATTCTAGTATAGGAATAATGGTATTTTACTGCAATTGTGTAGGGCATTGGTGAGGCCACACTTGGAGTATTGTGTGCAGTTTTGGTGTCTTTATCTGAGGAAGGATATTCTGCTGTGGGGGGGAGCGCAGCGAATGTTTAGCAGGCTGATTCCTGGGATGGCAGGGCTGTCATATGAGGAGAGACTAAATTGGTTAAGATTATAGTCATTGAAGTTTAGAAGAGTGAGAGGGTGTGGTATTCACCACTGTTGTATATATCACATACGAGATATAATACAGTAAGGCACCTGTACTACAGGTACGGGGGTAGATCCCTGCCTGCTGGCTCCGCCCAGTAGGCGGAGTATAAATGGGTGTGCACACCGAGCTGCAGCCATTTCGGCAGCAGCTGAGGAGGCTACACATCTCTGCTTAATAAAGCCTCAATTACACCCTACTCTCGTCTCGTCGTAATTGACAGTGCATCAATTTATTAAGCCGAGATTTTACAACGATAGACCTCCGCATCAAGCCGGATCGCCTGCAGCTGCACCCTCAAGCAGACAACGCCAAGTCAGCCTTCGTACATTGGCTAGCTTGCTTTGAAGCCTACATCGGATCTGCGACAGAACCACCCTCAGAGGCACAGAAGCTCCAGATCCTGTATACGCGGCTGAGCTCCGATATCCTTCCCCTCATCCGGGACGCGCCTACCTACGGCGAGGCCTTGGCGCTACTGAAAGAGAACTACACTCAGCAGACCAACAAGCTCTACGCCAGGCACCTCCTGTCCATGCGGCATCAACTCCCCGGTGAGTCTGTGGAAGATTTCTGGCGTGCCCTGCACGCCCTGGCGAGGGACTGCGATTGCCAGGCCGTTTCGGCCGTTGAACATTCCAAACTCCTAATTAGGGATGCTTTCGTTACGGGCATAGGGTCGGCGTACATCCGCCAGCACCTCTTAGAAGGGGCTACCCTCGACCTCGCGGTGACTAAGAAACACGCGATCTCACTAACGGTCGCCTCCCGTAATGTACAAGCGTACGCCCCTGACCGCACGGCGCCCCCCCTCCTGGACATCGTGGACCCCACCAGCGAACACTCCATCGTGGACCCCACCAGCGACCACCCCCAGCCAACCCCAAGCCTGTGCCGCGCGGCAGCCAGTCAACCCCGGGGGACCCAAGTGCTACTTCTGCGGACAAACAAAGTACCCCCGGCAGCGCTGCCCAGCGCGGAGTGCACTCTGCAAGGCCTGCGGGAAGAATGGACATTTCGCTGCTGTGTGCCAGGCCCGCTCGATCGCCGCTGTAACCAGGCCCATTGTTCCTGCACTCCCCCCCGTGCGACCTGTGGACGCCGCCATTTTCGCCCCCGCAACCCACATGTGGCCTGTGGGCACCACCACCTTGCTTGACACAGGACACGTGCAGCCCGTGAGCGCTGCCATCTTCCCCCATCAGGCCTCTTGCAGCCCGTGGGCACCGCCATCTTTAACGCCGCCCGCCACGTGCGCCCCATGGGCGCCGCCATCTTCCCCGCCTCAGGACCCCTGCTCGTCGGGCGCCTCATCGGGTGCTCATCGCCTGTCGACCAGCCAGGGGCCTTCCAACACCAGCTACAGCTCGCCTCCATCACGATCGACCAGTCCTGGTCGCACAGCCTCGCAACCGTGTCGACGACGGTAAAGGTCGGTGGGTACAAGACATCATGCCTTCTTGACTCTGGGAGCACAGAGAGCTTCATCCATCCCGATACGGTAAGGTGTTGCTCTCTCGCGGTACACCCCATTAACCAGAGAATCTCCCTGGCCTCCGGATCCCAATCCGTGGAGATCCAGCGGTACTGCACCGCCACCCTCACCATCCAGGGCGTAGAGTTCAACGACTTCCGGCTCTACGTCCTCCCCAACCTCTGTGCTGCCTTGCTACACGGCCTGGATTTCCAGTGCAACCTCCAACGTCTAACCCTCTCACGACCTTTAAAGCCGACCCGCCTTCTCTGTTTGCAAACCTCACCCTGGATTGCAAACCTGTCACCACCAGGAGCAGACGGTACAGTGCCCAGGACAGGACCTTCATCAGGTCCGAGATCCAGCGGCTGCTGCGGGCAGGCATTATCGAGGCCAGCAACAATCCCTGGAGTGCCCAAGTGGTAGTTGTGAAAACTGGGGAGAAAAACAGGATGGTCGTTGACTACAGTCAGACCATCAATCGGTACATGCAGCTCGACACGTACCCTCTCCCAAGCATATCTGATATGGTCAATCAGATTGCACAGTACCGGGTCTTCTCGACAGTGGACCTGAAATCTGCCTACCACCAGCTCCCCTTTCACAAGGCGGACCGCCCGTACACCACATTTGAAGCGGACAGCCACCTTTACCACTTCCTTAGATTTCCCTTCGGCGTCACTAATCAGGTCTCGGTCTTCCAACGGGAGATAGACCGAATGGTTGACCAGTACGGACTGTGGGCCACCTTCCCGTACCAGGATAACATCACCATCTGCGGCCACGACCAGCAGGATCACGACGCTAACCTTTCCAAATTCCTCCACACCGCCAAACTCCTCAACCTAACGTACAACAAGGAGAAGTGCGTGTTCAGCACAAACCGCTTAGCCATCCTTGGCTATGTGGTGCAAAATGGAGTTCTAGGGCTCGATCTCAATTGCATGCGCCCCCTCATGGAACGCCCCCTCCCCCACTGCCCCAAGGCCCTCAAACGATGCCTCGGGTTCTTCTCATACTACACCCATTGGGTTCCTAACTATGCGGACAAGGCCCGCCCACTCATTCACTCCACCGTTTTCCCCATGATGGCCGTGGCTCACCAGGCCTTCAACCGTATCAAGGCCGACATCGCCAAGGCCGCGATGCACGCGGTCGACGAGACGTTCCCCTTCCAAGTCGCGAGCAATGCATTAGACATCGCTCTGGCCGCCACCCTCAACCAGGCAGGCAGGCCCGTGGCATTCCTTTCACGCACCCTCCATGCCTCCGAAATTCGGCACTCCTCGTTCGAGAAGGAGGCCCAAGCTATCGTAGAAGCTGTGCGGCATTGGAGGCATTACCTGGCCGGCAGGAGATTCACTCTCCTCACTGACCAATGGTCGGTTGCCTTCATGTTTAATAATACACAGCGAGGCAAGATCAAAAATGGTAAAATCTTGAGGTGGAGGATTGAGCTCTCCACCTACAATTACGAGATTTTGTATCGCCCTGGTAAGCTCAACGAGCCCCCCGATGCCCTATCCCGAGGTACATGTGCCAGTGCACAAGTGGACCGACTCCGGACCTTACACGACGCTCTCTGTCACCCAGGGGTCACCCGGTTCCTTCACTTCATAAAGGCCCGCAATCTGCCCTACACCATTGAGGAGGTCAGGGCTATCACCAGAGACTGCCAGGTCTGTGCGGAGTGCAAACCGCACTTCTACTGGCCAGACCGCACGCATCTAGTGAAGGCCTCCCACCCCTTTGAACGCCTCAGCGTGGATTTCAAAGGGCCCCTCCCCTCCACCGACCGAAACACGTACTTCCTTAACGTGGTCGACGAATACTCAAGATTCCCCTTCGCCGTCCCATGCCCCGGTCTGCCACTGACATCAAAGCACTCAACACCATCTTTGCCCTGTTCGGTTTCCCCGCCTGCATCCACAGCGACCGGGGATCTTCCTTTATGAGTGATGAGCTGCGTCAGTACCTGCTCAGCAAGGGCATTGCCTCGAGCAGGACGACCAGCTACAACCCCCGGGGAAACGGGCAGACGGAGCGGGAAAATGGGACGGTCTGCAAGGCCGTCCAGCTGGCCCTACGGTCCAAAAATGTCCCGGTCTCCCGCTGGCAGGAGGTCCTCCTTGACGCCCTTCACTCCATCCGATCGCTACTTTGCATGGCGACTAATGCAACCCCCCATGAACGTCTCCTTGCCTTCCCCAGGAAGTCCACCTCTGGGGTTTTGCTGGCAACGTGGCTGGCAGCTCCAGGACCCATTCTCCTCCGCAAGCACGTACGGCTCCATAAGGCGGATCCGTTGGTCGAGAGGGTACAGCTACTCCATGCAAACCCGCAGTACGCCTACGTGGCATACCCCGATGGCCGCCAAGACACAGTCTCCCTCAGGGCCCTGGCATCAGCTGGGTCCCCACCCCCACTCCCTCTGCCCCGGCGCCACCCTCCCTTCCCCCACCACAGCCCCCGCTCCTGGACGATCCATCCTCCCCTTGGTCCCACCCGGGGATGAAGATGAGGTCTACATGCTCCCAGAGTTACCGGCGAACGAGCCGACACCTGCATCGCCACCGGGACTGCGGCCCTCACAACGGAGGATCAAGGCACCCGATCGGCTGAATTCGTGAACTTTCCCCAAAATGTTAACCTTGAAATGCATGTAAATAGTCCCCACCCCCCCCCACCGCTGGACTCTTTTTTAACAGGGGGTGAATGTGGTAGTCACCACTGTTGTATATATCACATACGGTAAGGCTCCTGTACTACAGGTACGGGGGTAGATCCCTGCCTGCTGGCTCCACCCAGTAGGCGGAGTATAAATGTGTGTGCTCACCGAGCTGCAGCCATTTCGGCAGCAGCTGCAGGAGGCTACACATCTCTGCTTAATAAAGCCTCGATTACACCCTACTCTCGTCTCGTCGTAATTGATAGTGCATCAGAGGGGATCTCATAGAAACTGTTAAAATTCTAACAGGATTAGAGAGGGTAGATTCATAAATGATGTTCCTGATGGTTGTGGTGTCCAGAACAAGGGGGTCATAGTTTAAGGATAAGCCTTTTAGGGCTGAGGTGGGAAGAGATTTCTTCACCCAGAGAATGGTGAATCTGTGGAATTCACTACCACAGAAAATAATTGAGGCCAAAACATATAATTTCAAGAGGGAATTAGATATAGTTCTTGGATAAAAGGGATCGGGGAGGGGTCGGGGGGGTTGTGTGGTGGGATCGGAGTACTGAACTTGATGATCAGCCATGATCCTAATGAATGGCAGAGCAGGCACAAAGGGTCAAATAGCCTCCTCTTGCTTATATTTTCTGTGTAGGTTTCTGTGTATTGTGTGCAGATCACTGTCCACTTCGACTCATTGAAGACTTATTTGCTGGACTTTTTGGAAGCCAGAAATACTGTAAGATAGATTTATCATAGGTATATTTGCAAATGAATGTGGTTGCAAAATCACAACCGTTACTGTTATAACCTGCCTGCTTACCATTGGCTGGGGACTAATGACAATCCCACAATCCTGTGGGAGTATGAGCTTCCCCAATGAGGGGGGCGGAGAAATCATTAGCAGACTCCCTGTATAAATAAAGCTGGCCAGTTTGGAACCAGCAGGAAGGAGTAAGCAGCAAGTGAGGTTGCTGCTGTTGTGTATATATGTTATTGTAAATAAATGTTATTTGTTGTAGCCTTGAAACCCGTGCTGGATTCTTCGTGGCCCTCACAAAACTGGCGACGAGGGTTAAAGTGAATAGCTGTCTACACTGCTGAAGCCACCTCCCTGGATTTTTGTTGGATACAGGTTGGAAGTTGTTTTCTATTACACTATGCCTCTGTACGGACGTTTGGATGTTTTTGATGCTGCGCTGGAAAGCTGGAACCCGTATGCACAACGGATGCGTTACTAATTCCGGGCAAACAATATCACCGAAAATGAGCGCCAGGTGGTCATATTACTCACCGCCTGCGTCCCGCATACGTTTGGGGTGATTAGGAGCCTTACGTACCCAGCTGCGCCGGACACCAAAACGTTTGATGAACTTGTGAATTTAGTGGGGCAGCATTTTAACCCAACCCCATCCACGATAGTCCAGCGTTACCGGTTTAATACCGCTGAGAGGACCCCAGGAGAATCCCTTGCCGACTTTCTATCCAGGCTATGCAGGATTGCGGCGTACTGTGACTATGGTGAGACCTTGTCAGAAATGTTATGCAACCATTTGGTTTGCGGTATTAACAATGCGGCCACCCAGAGAAAGTTGTTAGCTCAGCCAACATTGACTTTTCAACAGGCCATTCAAATAGTATTGTCCCGAGAGAGCGCAGAACGAGGAGTGCAGGAGATACAGGGAATGGAAGTGCATGCCTTGGGGTGCAACCCCTTCCGTCTGAAAACGTTCCCCCGCACTCCAGCGGTACCTTGGGCGAGACGACGTCCGGATCGACGCCAGTGGCCGTCGGACATTCCTCCTTGAAGGGAACCTTCTCCAGAACCAATGGATGAGGAGCCATGTTCGTGTCAGACTTGTAGGCACCGACCCCGTCGCGGACGCCCGTCCTGGGGGCGCCAGAGGCGCCGTTGTTCCGACTGAAACTGGGACCAGCACAGGGTCCGTACCTTCCATGTGGATGAACCTGCGGCGACTACTCCTGAGGACGTGGAGACAGAGGACGACTGCCTGCAACTGCATTGTGTGGCAGCTCCCCGTGTGGCCCGTGTGGCCCCCATTAAGGTGACAGTACAGGTCAATGGTCACCCGCTTGAGATGGAGTTGGACACTGGCGCAGCGGTCTCTGTGATCGCCCAGAGGACATTCGACCGCATCAAGCAGGGTATACGGACCCTTACATTAACCGACACACAGGCCAGGTTGGCCATCTACACGGGGGAATCATTGGACATTGCAGGAACTACGATGACCCCTGTTGTTTATGGACGCCAGGAGGGGCGTTTCCCACTTATCGTGGGGCGCTGCCATGGGCCCAGCCTGTTGGGTCGGGACTGGTTGTGCCATTTGCGCTTGCAGTGGCAGCACATCCTCCAAACAGTTTCTGGAGGGTTGACTGAGGTGCTAAGACGATACCCAGATGTATTCCAGCCCGGTTTGGGTAAAATAAAAGGGGCCGTAGCCCGTATCCAAGTCGAACCAGGATCCACGCCATTCTATTTCCGGGCATGCCCGCTGCCTTACGCCTTGCTCGAGAAGGTAGAAGGGGAGATCACTCATTTGGAAACTTTGGGTATTATCAGGCCCGTCCGTTTCGCTGACTGGGCAGCACCAATTGTACCCGTAATGAAGCCAGATGCCACAGTTTGCTTGTGCGGCGACTATAAACTTACAGTGAATACGGCTTCCCGACTCGACCGTTATCCAATTCCTCGCATAGAGGATCTCTACGCAAAGCTTGCAGGTGGACTCTCGTTCACAAAATTTGAGATGAGTCACGCCTACCTACAGTTGGAGCTGGACCCTGCCTCCCGACCATATGTAATGATTAATTCACACCGGGGCCTGTATGAATATACACGTTTGCCCTTTGGAGTATCCTCTGCCTGCGCTATTTTTCAACGCGTTATGGAGGGCATTTTGAGAGGTTTACCGCGTGTCGCTGTCTACTTAGATGACGTTTTGATCACAGGGACGTCGAAGCTGGAACATTTGGAAAATCTGGAGGCTGTCCTTAGACACTTTTCGGAGGCTGGCGCCTGTTTACGTCGCACAAAGTGCGTATTTCAGGCGAAGGAAGTAGTCTACCTGGGTTATCGGGTGGACCGCGAAGGTTTGCACCCCGTCGCAGAGAAGGTGCGCGCGATTCAACATGCCCCCGCCCCGACTGACACTTCGCATCTTCGTTCTTTTCTCGGCCTCGTAAACTATTACGGGAAGTTCCTCCCCAATCTGGCAACTTCGCTGGCCCCGTTGCATCTTCTGCTAAAGAAAAATCACACCTGGGTTTGGGGTCAGCCGCAAGAAACTGCTTTCCGGCGGGTAAAACAACAATTGTCGTCGTCTGGGTTACTAACCCACTATGATCCTCAAAAGCCTTTGCTCGTCACATGTGATGCATCCCTGTATGGTATTGGGGTCAACCTGTCCCACAAGATGGAGAACGGGGCCGAGTGGCAGATAGCTTTTGCCTCCCGCACACTGACTGCAGCGGAAAAAAAGTACGCGCAGATCGAGAAGGAGGGCCTGGCAGTGGCCTTTGCGGTGAAACGTTTCCACCAGCACATGTATGGCCGCCACTTCACTATCATGACTGATCATAAGCCTCTGCTGGGACTTTTCAGAGAGGATAAGCCAATACCGCCATTGCTTCCGCACGGATCCAGCGTTGGGCTTTTTTGCTCGCTGCATACGAGTATTCTCTGGAGCACAAACCAGGAACGCAGATAGCGAATGCCGATGCACTGAGCCGATTGCCTTTATCGACCGGCCCCATGTCGACCCCCACGACCGGTGAGGTGGTTGCAACCCTACATTTTATGGACACCTTGCCTGCCACGGCATCACAGATCCGTGAGTGGACCCAGACGGAGCCAGTCCTGTCAAAGGTTCGACACATAGTCCTGTATGGTGGGCAGCATAGATAGCTCCCAGGCAAGTTGCGGGCATTTTCCTCCAAGCTGTCAGAATTCAGCGTGGAAGAAGGCATCCTCTTGTGGGCGACGCGTGTGATTGTCCCGGAAAAAGGACAGGAGCTGATACTAAGAGACTTGCACAATGGGCATCCAGGTGTGACCAAAATGAAAATGTAGGCCCGGAGTTATGTTTAGTTACCAGGCCTCGACGCCGACATTGAGAAGGTGGCCCAAAACGGCTCCATTTGTCAGGAGCATCAGAAGCTTCCGCCGGCCACGCCCCTACATCTCTGGGAATGGCCAGGGTGGCCTTGGGCGTGCTTGCATGAGGATTTCGCTGGCCCTTTTCAAGGATCCATGTTCCTTTTATTAATCTAGTCTAAATGGCTAGAGGTGCATAAGATGCTAGGCACAACGTCTTGTGCAACAATTGAGAAGATGTGTTTGTCTTTTAGTACACATGGCCTCCCCGAGGTGCTGGCCATGGATAACCGCACTCCATTCACCAGTGAGGAGTTTGCGAGGTTCAAGAAGATGAACGGCATACGCCATATCCGCACTGCCCCTTACCACCCGGCTTCAAATGAGTTGGCATAGCGCGCAGTGCAGACATTCAAATGAGGCCTAAAGAAGCAGTCTTCCGGGTCAATGGACACGAGACTGGCTCAAACAAAGAACAAAGAAATGTACATCACAGGAACAGGCCCTTCGGCCCTCCAAGCCCGTGCCGACCATGCTGCCCGACTAACTACAATCTTCTACACTTCCTGGGTCCGTATCCCTCTATTCCCATCCTATTCATGTATTTGTCAAGATGCCCCTTAAATGTCACTATCGTCCCTGCTTCCACCACCTCCTCCGGTAGCGAGTTCCAGACACCCACTACCCTCTGTGTAAAAAAACTTGCCTCGTACATCTACTCTAAGTCTTGCCCCTTTCACCTTAAACCTATGCCCCCTAATAATTGACCCCTCTACCCTGGGGAAAAGCCTCTGACTATCCACTCTGTCTATGCCCCCCATAATTTTGTAGACCTCTATCAGGTCGCCCCTCAACCTCCGTCGTTCCAGTGAGAACAAACCGAGTTTATTCAACCGCTCCTCACAGCTAATGCCCTCCATACCAGGCAACATTCTGGTAAATCTCTTCTGCACCCTCTCTAAAGCCTCCACATCCTTCTGATAGTGTGGCGACCAGAATTGAACACTATACTCCAAGTGTGGCCTAACTAAGGTTCTATACAGCTGCAACATGACTTGCCAATTCTTATACTCAATGCCCCGGCCAATGAAGGCAAGTATGCCGTATGCCTTCTTGACTACCTTCTCCACCTGTGTTGCCCCATTCAGTGACCTGTGGACCTGTAGTCCTAGATCTCTCTGACTTTCAATACTCTTGAGGGTTCTACCATTCACTGTATATTCCCTACCTGCATTAGACCTTCCATAATGCATTACCTCACATTTGTCCAGATTAAACTCCATCTGCCATCTCTCCGCCCAAGTCTCCAAACAATCTAAATCCTGCTGTATCCTCTGACAGTCCTCATCGCTTTCCGCAATTCCACTAACCTTTGTGTCGTCTGCAAACTTACTAATCTGACCAGTTACATTTTCCTCCAAATCATTTATATATACTACAAACAGCAAAGGTCCCGGCACTGATCCCTGCGGAACACCACTGGTCACAGCCCTCCAATTAGAAAAGCATCCTTCCATTGCTACTCTCTGCCTTCTATGACCTAGCCAGTTCTGTATCCATCTTGCCAGCTCACCCCTGATCCCGTGTGACTTCACCTTTTTGTACTAGTCTACCATGAGGGACCTTGTCAAAGGCCTTACTGAAGTCCATATAGACAACATCCACTGCCCTACCTGCAACAATCATCTTTGTGACCTCCTCGAAAAACTCTATCAAGTTAGTGAGACACGACCTCCCCTTCACAAAACCATGCTGCCTCTCACTAATACGTCCATTTGCTTCCAAATGGGAGTAGATCCTGTCTCGAAAAATTCTCTCCAGTAATTTCCCTACCACTGAAGTAAGGCTCACCGGCCTGTAGTTCCCTGGATTTTCCTTTCTACCCTTCTTAAACAGAGGAACAACATTGGCTATTCTCCAGTCCTCCGGGGCATCACCTGAAGACAGTGAGGATCCAAAGATTTCTGTCAAGGCCTCAGCAATTTCCTCTCCAGCCTCCTTCAGTACTCTGGGGTAGATCCCATCAGGCCCTGGGGACTTAATATTTTTTAAGACGCCCAACACCTTGTCTTTTTGGATCTCAATGTGACCCAGGCTATCTACACACCCTTCTCCAGACTCAAATCTACCAATTCCTCCTCTTTGTTGAATACTGATGCAAAGTATTCATTTAGTACCTCGCCCATTTCCTCTGGCTCCACACATAGATTCCCTTGCCTATCCTTCAGTGGGCCAACCCTTTCCCTGGCTACCCTCTTGCTTTTTATATACGTGTAAAAAGCCTTGGGATTTTCCTTAACCCAATTTGCCAATGACTTTTCGTGACCCCTTCTAGCCCTCCTGGCTCCTTGCTTAAGTTCCTTCCTACTTTCCTTATATTCCTCACAGGCTTAGTCTGTTCTCAGCCTTTTAGCCCTGACAAATGCTTCCTTTTTCTTTTTGACGAGGCCGACAATATCTCTCGTTATCCAAGGTTCCCGAAAATTGCCGTATTTATCCTTCTTCCTCGCAGGAACATGCCAGTCCTGAATTCCTTTCAACTGACACTTGAAAGCCTCCCACATGTCAGATGTTGATTTGCCCTCAAACATCCAACCCCAATCTAGGTTCTTCAGTTCCCGCCTAATATTGTTACAATTAGCCTTCCCCCAATTTAGCACATTTACCCTAGGACCACTCTTATCCTTGTCCACCAGCACTTTAAAACTTACTGAATTGTGGTCACTGTTCCCGAAATGCTCCCCTACTGAAACTTCTACCACCTGGCCGGGCTCATTCCCCAATACCAGGTCCAGTACCGCCCCTTCCCTAGTTGGACTGTCTACATATTGTTTTAAGAAGCCCTCCTGGATGCTCCTTACAAACTCTGCCCCGTCTAAGCCCCTGGCACTAAGTGAGTCCCAGTCAATATTGGGGAAGTTGAAGTCTCCCATCACCACAACCCTGTTGTTTTTACTCTTTTCCCAAATCTGCCTACCTATCTGCTCCTCTATCTCCCGCTGGCTGTTGGGAGGCCTGTAGTAAACCCCCAACATTGTGACTGCACCCTTCTTATTCTTGATCTCTACCCATATAGCATCACTGCATCTGAGGTGTCCTCCCGTAGTACAGCTGTGATATCCTCCCTAACCAGTAGCACAACTCCGCCGCCCCTTTTACATCCCCCTCTATCCCGCCTGAAACATTTAAATCCTGGAACGTTTAGCTGCCAATCCTGCCCTTCCCTCAACCAGGTCTCTGTAATGGCAACAACATCATAGTTCCAAGTACTCATCCAAGCTCTAAGTTCATCTGCCTTACCCGTAATACTTCTTGCATTAAAACATATGCACTTCAGGCCACCAGCCCTGCTGTGTTCAGCAACTTCTCCCTGTCTGCTCTGCCTCAGAGCCACACTGTCCCTATTCCCTAGTTCTCCCTCAATGCTCTCACCTTCTGACCTATTGCTCCCGTGCCCACCCCCCTGCCATACTAGTTTAAACCCTCCCGTGTGACACTAGCAAACCTCGCGGCCAGGATATTTATGCCTCTCCAGTTTAGATGCAACCCGTCCTTCTTATATAGGTCACACCTGCCTCGGAAGAGCTCCCAGTGGTCCAGATAACGGAAACACTCCCTCCTACACCAGCTGTTTAGCCACGTGTTTAGCTGCTCTATCTTCCTATTTCTAGCCTCACTGGCACATGGCACAGGGAGTAATCCTGAGATTACAACCCTAGAGGTCCTGTCTTTTAACTTTCTGCCTAGCTCCCTGAACTCCTGCCGCAGGACCTCATGCCCCTTCCTGCCTATGTCGTTAGTACCAATATGTACAACGACCTCTGCCTGTTTGCCCTCCCCCTTCAGGATGCCCTCTACCCGTTCGGAGGCATCCTGGACCCTGGCACCAGGGAGGCAACATACCATCCTGGAGTCTCTTTCACGTCCACAGAAGTGCCTATCTGTGCCCCTGACTATAGAGTCCCCTATTACTATTGCTCTTCTATTGACACTCCCTTCTGAACATCAGAGCCAGCCGTGGTGCCACTGCTCTGGCTGCTGCTGTTTTCCCCTGATAGGCTATCCCCCCCGACAGTATCCAAAGGGGTATACCTTTCGAGAGGGGGACAACCACAGGGGATTCCTGCACTGACTGCCTGCCCTTTCTGGTGGTCACCCATTTCTCTGCCTGCACCTTGGGTGTGACCACATTTATATAACTGCTATCTATGATGCTTTCCGCCACCTGCATGCTCCTAAGTGCATCCAATTGCTGCTCCAACCGAACCATGCGGTCTGTGAGGAGCTCCAGTTTGGTGCACTTTCTGCAGATGAAGCCATCCGGGACGCTGGAAGCCTCCCTGACCTGCCACATCTCACAGTCAGAGCACTGCACCCCTCTAACTGACATTGCGTCAATTAATTAATAAATTAAAGTTAAAAGTAAAAAAAAAAAATTTTAAGTTACTGTTAACTATCTGTTTCCTAGCACTAGATTTCTACTATAAATGTGAAAGCTAAATATAGTACTCTCCGATCTCTGGCTTAGATACCCCTCTAAATTATAATTAAGTAATTATGTTTAATTAGTTACCAATGCTTAATTTTAAAAATTTAGTGTAGATTCCCAACCAGCCACTCAGGTCACAGCTTTTCTGTGATGTCACTTCAGTTTCCCCCCCCCCCCCCACACACACAATTTGAAAAGGTAATAAAAGTAAAAATGAGTAAAAATCACTTACTTACCTTCTGAGGGTCTCAGATGTTCTCAGGTTCTCTCCCTGACAGAGACTGCTCCTCCTCCTCCGAACGGCTCCAGAAGCTAGGCCGCGATCTTTTTAAATCTCCGCTCCGACTCGCAGCTCCGGCACTTTTTAAATCTCCGCTCCGACTCGCAGCTCCGGCGCTTTTTAAATCTCCGCTCCAACTCGCAGCTCTGGCGCTTTTTAAATCTCTGCTCCGACTCGCAGCTCCCGCGCTTTTTAAATCTCCGCTCCGACTCGCAGCTCCGGCGCTTTTTAAATCTCCGCTCCGACTCGCAGCTCTGGCGCTTTTTAAATCTCTGCTCCGACTCGCAGCTCCCGCGCTTTTTAAATCTCTGCTCCGACTCGCAGCTCCCGCGCTTTTTAAAGCTCGCTTTTTGTTTTCGTATAGGACCACCCCCCATGTGGTGACTGGGGTAGCTCCCACAGAACTCCTAATGGGCCGGAGACTTCGCACCCGCCTTAGTATGGTTTTCCCGGACATTGGCGCAAAAGTACGCTGCACACAAGAATGGCAGAGACAGGGTTTTTCTCGGCATCGGCCAATTCGGCAGTTTGCGCCCGGTGACCCAGTGTTCGTTCGGAATTTTGCTGGTGGTGCCCAGTGGGTTCCTGGCGTAATCTTTCACCAAACGGGCCCTATATCTTACCAGGTGCAAACCCAGGTTCGTCTCCAGCGCAAACATGTGGACCACGTTCGGTCCAGAAGACTATCCCTTCCAAAGATTCCCCGCCCCCGGAGCTCATTTCTACAGCTGCAGAGACCAGAGACAATGGAAAGTAGTCCTCACAATCTTCCTCGGGTGCCTCACTCAAAGCCTGCGCAGGTCGTTACAGAACCGCGTGGAGATAGAGACGCCGAGATGACAGAGGCAGCAGACTCTGACTCCGAGATGGAGACACAGGACGCATCAGAGGGGGAATCCTCTGGCCCACGGGCCGTGGATGTACAACCTTCAAGCCGTTCATCACGGAAGCGCCGGTCTCCGTCTCGTTACACGCCGCCTGATCCAGCACCTCGTGCAAATGGTGCCTGCGGCAAAACGAGTCCGACGCCCTATTTCGCCAGGGTCTTCGGTGGATTCCTTGGACTTTGGGGGGGGAGAGATGTTATAACCTGCCTGTTAACCATTGGCTGGGGACTAACGACAATCCCACAATCCTGTGGGAGTATGAGCTTCCCCAATGAGGGGGGGCGGAGAAATCATTAGCAGACTCCCTGTATAAATAAAGCTGGCCAGTTTGGAACCAGCAGGAAGGAGTAAGCAGCAAGTGAGGTTGCTGCTGTTGTGTATATATGTTATTGTAAATAAATGTTATTTCTTTGTATGCTTGAAACTCGTGTGGATTCTTCGTGGCCCTCACAAAAGTGACACACAAAGGTTTGTCCCACTACAGGAGACTTCCATTTGGGATAACATCTGCACTTGCTCTATTTCAGAGGTTGATGGACTGTTAAGCTCCAACGGTAACTGTATAATAAGAACCAGAAAGCAGGTCCTGACTTCTTCAACTCCAAGTTTATTGGGTGGGATTCTCTCATCCTGAGGCTAAGTGTTGACGCCGTTGTAAACGCTGTTGCGTTTCTCGACGACGTCAACAGGCCCTCAGGAGCAGCGATTCCGAGGCCCTCAGTAGGCCAGCACGCCACGCCGCTCCAGCTGCTATTGCTGGCGTCAAATGGACGCCATGGGTCTGCGCATGTGCAGTGCAACCGGTGCGAATGCACGCATGCGCAGTGGTTCCCTTCTCCGCAATGGCCCCAGCGCAACATGGCATAGGGCTACAGGTGCCGGCACGGAGCAAAAGAGGCCCCCAGCCCAAGAAGCTGACTGGCGATCGGTAGGCCCTGATCGTGGGCCAGGCCACAGCGGAGGGCCCCCTCCCGGGGTCTGAACCCCCTGCACCAGGCCGCTCCCGGATGGATGCACGCCGAGGTCCCGCCGGGTAAGACCACACGTGCACGGCGCCAGCGGGACTCAGATTTTTTTTGCGGCCGCTTGGCACATCCTGGGCAGAGAATCGACAGAGGGGCTGTGTAGAGCGGCCCCCGACCGGCGTCCCGCCAACCGCGCCGGCGCCGATTTTCCGATTGGCAGACCGGCGCCGTGGCGGCGGCGCGCGATTCGCGCCCGTTCCGGCGATTCCCTGTTCCGGCGTGGTCTGAGAGAATCCCACCCATTGTGTCAACAGTCACTTCTCCAATAACACCACAGTGCCATCTGTATCCCCGTTATATTTAATGCAGTCTATTAAACAATAATTGCAATATTTTGAACAGTAAGTGCGATCTAGTAAACAATAAAAACCCCAATTCCAACATAAGTACAAGGGGACATTAACTCTTTCCCGACATGGACCAAATTATGAGTGAATAAATGGTGTGCAATGTTATCTGGATGACATCCTCATCACTGGCTCAAATGAACACGAGCACTTGAAGAACTTGGAAGCAACACTGGAACATCTACAAAGTCAGAATCTCCGAGTTAAAAAGGAAAAGTGTGACTTTTTCAAAACACCCATAAACTACTTGGGTCACATCATTGATAAAGATGACTTGCATAAGAAAATGAAAAATTTGTTAGAAATCTTAGAAGCACCACATCATCCTCAAAATGAGATGCAACTGAGGTTATTTCTGGGGATTAATACACTGTTACGGTAGCAATGCTGTTGAAGCCATTGCACACTTTGTTATGTGATAAACAAGTATGGCGCTGGACAAAAGAATGCAGAAATGCTTATAAAGAGGTAAAAGAAGCCTTAAAGAAGTCAGAGTTATAGTTCACTACAATTCCAAGCTCAGGTTACAGCTTACATGCGATGCATCAACCTATGGAGTTGGTGCAGTTGCCTCGCACATAATGCCCTCAGAAGAGGAACGACCAATAGCATTTGCTTCACGAACCCGCGCAGAAACTAATTATGCTCACCTGGAAAAAGAGGCATTGGGTATTATATTCGGAGTAAGGTTTCATCACTACCTTTTATAGACATCATTTTACATGCTTGATAGATCATCGACCCTTGATGACAATCATATAAAGGTATCCTTTCTTTAGCAACTAATAGGTTAAAGAGATTGTCTTTGATATTATCAGCAGACACTTACAATATTCAATATTGTAAATTGAATCAGCATGTGAATGCTGATGCTTTTGTCAAGATTGCTGTTACAAATCAAGCAAGAACCGGAAGACAATTTTGTCACATCCTATATTTCTCAGATCTGAATAATGTACCTGTGATTTCATCTCAAGTACAGAGATACACAAAAAACGATCAAGTGATGGGGAAGGATATGGAAATGGTTCTAAAAAGAACGATGACACTTATATCGTAAAAATCCAGGTCTCAAGCCCTCCTCTGTGCTTGCATAATAAAATCCATGACAAACTAAGTGAGGGTAATTCTGCCGTGGTGAGGATGAAAGAACTAGCATGCAGTTATTTTGGGTGGCTGTGATTAACTGTTGAAATTGAAGAGAAAGTAAGGCATTGTCAGTCCTATCCGTGGGAATGGCCATCACGGAGAGTAGACATGGGGCTAGATTTTCCGCCCTCCGACTCCAAAATCATGTTCGGCGACAGGGCGGAGAATCTGTTTTGGCACCGAAATCGGGACCAGTGCCGTTTTAAAAATTCTCCGCCCCCCGAAAATTGGAGTGCTTGTGGTGTATGCCGCGTCGAGTATCCACCGCCTCAGGTGTAAAAGACCACAGTTTTCACGACGACGTGGGGACATAATTCCAAAAACGGAGAATCCAGCCCATGAACTAAGCTGGTCCAATTGAAGGACACATGTTCCTGGCAATTGTACAGTAAGAAGTCTGACAACACCAGATTAAAGTCCAACAGGTTTGTTTGGAATCATTAGCTTTCGGAGCACACTTCCTTCATCAGGATGACTCATCAGCAAGACTGCTTTTCAAAAGAATGCTAAGAACATAGTTCAACTTTTTGATACCACCTGATACTTCAGTGATAGTCAAACCACAACAAGCGCAGATTGCTAAGAGGGAACAAAACTCTAAAAAGAGAGTATTTACCCAAGGAGAGCGAGAAGTAGCAAAAGCTACACTTCAAATGTGAAATGGGTACCTGCAGTTATCATAGGTCAAATATCATACATGATACAAACAGACGATGAGAGACTTTAGCCCTCCTCTTATACTTGTATGAGCAACATCTCCTGAATAAACCTTGCATCGTGTTCTGAAGAAATCCAAGTTTGCAGCACCTTCATACTTTTTCTCTTTGTGACAATTTAAGAATATAACCGTTTGAAACTTATGGAAACTATGGTTTGGGACAAAATTAATAGTCACTTAGACAGGTGCAGGATAATTAAGAAAAAACAGCTCCTTCTCCGCCTGGGACGTAATGCCGCCAGAAGGGGCCAATGTACCAGAGCTGAAGAGTGCAGGTACCATGGCTGAAGGGTGCAGCCACTGGGGCTGAAGGGTGCAGGCACCAGGGTTGAAGGGAGCAGGCACTGGGGCTGAAGGGGAAGAGTTGGAGCCAGAAGGGAGGGAGACTCAGCAAAAGAAGAAGAAAACAGCCAAGTCTTAAAAATAACCTTTCCTGAGGCTGCCCTTTTCTGCTGTTAGGCCACTGTATTTTTTGGAGGCCCCAGACACTGGGAAGGGAACCTTGGCTAATTCAGTGGGTGGGTGGGTGACCGGTTTGTGTGCAAGGCATTGGAGTGAAGATTGGGACAATGCCTGCGCCTTAGATGAGAGCTCAAGATGCGGTAGAGTGGCAAAAGCTGTGGCCACTTGGTCAAGCTGCTTGGGACAAGGATGTTATGGGGTCTTGTCTATTTAGGGAGTCAATGAAGATCTGGTCATCAAGGTGGTGGCCAGCACAAGAGTCACTGGCCGTCGAGATGTAGCTATCTAGGATGAATGGGCAAAGGGTGAACCCTTGGAGAGAAAAGCTAACCATCAGTTTTCTCTTTTGTGCAGTAATTAGTCCAAGGGAGAGGTGGAACCTGCGGAACTGGTTATCATTCTTCTTGCGCACAGAGAAGAGAGAGGACATTAGTGGAGAGTCCTGGCTCTCCAGAGACGCAAGGATAACCCTGAACAGGAAGGGGTGGTAGGGCTTACGCTTCACTGTAACATGAGGGACCCGAGACAGCAGTTGTTCAGGGGTATCTTCCACAACCCAGGATGTACAGATGCCACCTGACGTTCCTACAGGTGAGTGAGAACAGTGTCGGCGAAGACTTTGGCTGTCAAAGAAAATGGTGGCTCACTTATGCACCCTTCTGCAGGATTTGGTGCCATGGGGACTTGGAGTTGAATGTTGAACTTGATGTTGAAAGTCGCATCCATCCTTAACCTTTACATGGCTGGCTCTTTCCAAGACACCACACATGCCCTTTGTAGCATCTTACAAGCCTTCGCATATAAATTAATCAAGGAGGTGACAGACGCACTCTTTGCTAGGCACACAACTACATCCATTTCCACTAAGTTCAGGCAAGCCAGCATGTAAGAGCCATGGGATTCACACAGATGACTGGATTTCCACAGGTGCAGGGTGTCATCGACTGCACCCATGTGACTCATGATGCCCAAGGCATCAAGATGTGCATTTTGAACCACAAGGGCTTCCATTCCCTAAATGATCAGCTGGTTTGTGACCACAGGAAGCACATCCTCCGAGTGTGTGCTCGGTTCTTGGGGAGTGTGCACTCATGTACCCTGGGCCGCTGTCAGATTCCTGCCATGTTTGAGGGTCCACAGTGCCTCCAGGGTTGGCTCCTCAGGGCAGAGGATACCCACTGAGGACATGGCTGATGACACCTGTGCAGAGGCCACAGAGTGAAGCTGAGACAAGATACAATGAGGCTCATGCTGCTGCTCACACTTTAGTGGAGCAGGCCATTAGTATGCTGAAAATGAGGCTCCAGTGCCTGGACCAATCTGATGGAGTTCTGCACTATAGTACACATTGTGGTCGTCTCCTACAGCCTTCAAAACCTGGGGCTTCAGTGGGGGACAGAACTGCCTCTGGAGGAGATGGAGGAGTGGTACATTTCCCTGGATGAGGAGGACATCAAGATGGATGATGAAGAGAAGTCCTGGAAGGGAAGGATCTTAGCCATGAAGCAGTGGCGATGGGCAGATGGGGCAGACGAGCTTGGGACCTGTTCAGAGCCGCCCGATTCATTACTTGCCCCTCTGGCTGCTGACAGTGCACACTTTCGTTGATCAGGCTCATGTCATGGGAAGGGAGCGGTTGCCCCTATTCCCTACCTTACAGGATGATGATGACGACTTACAATGAGGACAGTGCACGGATCCTCAAAGAGCTACTGTGAATGTCTGACTCCTGTCTGTCTGAAGTTTACTCTCAATGATCTGAGTCATATCATGGCGATGCCACCCGGAGAGTTTCCCTTCAAGTGATCTAAGGCCCTCTTTAGTGATCTGTGCCCTTGGGGTTCAGTGGCACTGGAGGCTGAGGCTAACATAATATGTGGGCAAGCGGCAGGGCAACATGTGCAGAGAGCACATGTTTGGGATGAGTGACAGTAGCCGGAACATTGTGGAGGCATACTCATTCACCATGAGAAACTGGCATGATTGATGTGTCATGTCACTGTGAAGGGACGTCAGCAGCTTTGCAGCAAGCACGTGGAGGAAGCTGTGGACTGAGTACTCATCCTTTCTGTGGAACAGTGAATCAAGTTTTTGGGCAAGTACTGCAGGAAGACATCTCATTGGAACAAGGAGCCATAGAAAGAGTGCAATAAGTGGGAGTTTATTACAGAGGTGGACACTACCTACAAGTACCAAAGACCCATGCCCTTGCTATGCATCTAAACCTTGTTAACCTTACTAACCTTGCTGCTATGTCTTGGTGCATCTCCAGCAACCACAGAGGAGGTGGAGACAGCCTGCTATCTGCCATGCCTTGTTTGTGATGACCTTGACAATCATTCTCTGGAGGGCTGAGACCTGGAGGGCCCTGGTCTGCTTTTGGGCTCCTGCTGTGTGACAGCCACTGGAGCTGAGGTGGTTAGTGGAAGAGGGGATTTGGATGAGCCAGAGTCACCTGGGTGGATAGCCCCAGGCTGTGGACTAGCTATTTCTCCTCCCAAGTGCCTGAGGGCCTTGACCTCCTCCTTGGGATAGAGGGACAGCTGGAGTGAGCTTGAGAAGCCCTGCCGTCTTCTGGCATTTGTGGATGCCCTCAATGCCTGCTCAATGAAGTGCATATCCTGCAGCAGAGCAGAACAGTCTTGCACCAAGGTCTCCACAGTGGTGTTGAGTTGGTGGCTTTGGATTATGGCACTTTATCATTGGATGGAAGGCGGTAGGACTCCTCCATTCTTGCCTTTCAGGAGGAGTGTAGCTGACATCCCTTCCTGATGTTTGCCTTTGAAGCTCCAGCAACTGAGGCATGACTGAGTCCAGAGTCACATCACCTGACTTGGCCTCAGTAGATTCCTGACCTCCAGCAATCCTCCGAGCGATGGCTACCTGGGAAATCCCTGGCTTGGCCAGAGAGAGCTCAGCAGTTTGTGACCCCGAAGCCTCTCAGAAACTAAGTTCCACCAAGGTGTGTGTTTCTGCGCTCATGGAGGGTATAGGTGAAAGCTGAGATGGTTCTTCAATTTCCACATCAGATGAATCATCCACGCTAATGTCTCCTCGACCTGACTGGTGGAGTGCCTGGGCTGCTTCCCTGATGTGCCTATGAGAGAAGTGAAATTGCATTATTGCATGGCAGAGGCCTCAGATACTGGAGACATGACTCGTGCCGGTTTTGTGTGATGGATGATGATATTCTGCATCCTCACTTGGTTTATTGCCATCAACCCCAACATCAGCAAAGGAGCAGTTGACTTCCTCCTGGCTGGCTGGAGGGCTATCTCCTTAAAGTTGGAAAGGACTTTTCCAACTCAGGCATTCCTCCACCTCTCTTTGATCTCTCCTTCTTATTATGTGCCAGCTTGTCTTCCATGGAAACACAGATGGAGAGAGTGTAAGTCGGATATGTGCCAGGGCAGATGATAAGGATGCAAGGCATGTGTGGATGGTGAGTGCTGGTAGTGAGATGATGAGGACACAACCCAGAGGGGAGATGAAGGTGTGTTGGGAGGGCGATTGCTGATGTTCCTTGAGCTGGCAGTATGTGAGCTCCCTGTGGATTTGGGATGGGTGTGTGAGAGTAGAGAATGATGGGAAGAGATTTACCTGTCATAACAGAGGAGATTATTCATCCTTTTGCAGCACTGGATGTCTGTCCTCTTCTGCTGTGTTGGTGTCCTTGTTAGCTGGTCTCCTCCCTGTGCAAGAGTAAAGGACATCACAATGCACCTCCACTGAATTGAGCAGTCTCCTAAGGGATGCATCAGAGAATCTGGGGGCAAGGGAGGCATCAGAGAATCTGGAGGCAGACTTTCTTACAGCTATGAGTAGCAGTGAACCATGAAGAAGTGGCTGATGAGCACTGTGGTGGCCTTTAAATGGAGCTCCCACATGATTAATGGGTTGAACTAATGGTGACAGAACTGGCGTAAATCCCATGGAGAATTTTTTTTTTCTTCAATGTGCCTAATAATACATTGCAAAAACTCATCATCACCACTGATGGGCTAAATGCCGCGTTTCCTGCCCGCCAACTGACTAAAGTGTTCATAAGGATACAATATTTTAATTACCCCTACTCAAAAATAAATGTTATATTTAGAAAAGTAAGGTAAGTAATAAAGGTGAAATAGTGTTAGATTAGCCTAAGCCTATTGTTTTTATGACGAGGTGAACGGAAAGTAGGTTACAACCGCATAGCCTGGGTTAATACTATATTGCAAGTATTTATGAAAAAGTAATAAAAGGGTGAATTTGTGCTAAATTACAGGTGTTTATTATGAAAAGTGTTCAAATAATGGTAAAATTGTGAAACATTACCTTAGCCTATAAGTTTTGGTGGCCTTTTTTGTCTCTAAAGAGCTTAAGTGTAACTAGATGGTCTGCACACTATGAAGCAGTCCGGGCGATTAAAAATGGATATATAGGTATTTTACAAACTCTCAAACATATTTTGGAAGACTCAGAAGAGAAGCATGAATGTAAACGAGATGCAAAGAATTCATACCACAAGTTGGTAAAGCTGGAATATGCTATTTTAACAGTTGTTTGGGAAGAAGTGCTGGAGCGTTTCAACAAACCAAGTAAGAAATTCCAAACCCCTGGTTTTGATGTATTTGAAGGTTATCCTCTGCTATCATCTTTACTTTCGTTTGTTAAAGAACTCAGAGAAAATTCAGCCGATAGGATTGCACACTATGAATCAGAAGCAAAAGGTTTGTGTGAAGATATCACCTCAAGTTATTTTGATGCTTCCAAACGCATTGTTGCAACAAAATTTTCAGATGGAACAAGTGGTATTGCTTCTTTGAGAGGAGCTGACAAATTTAGGATAGAAGTTCTATATCAACTCTATGACTGCTTGATAATCCAGTTACGCAAGAGGATTGACCAATATGAGCAGATTGCGAAAAGGTTCAAGTTCCTCTCAGAATTGGTGAACAATTCTGGAATTGATGAGGACTTATAATATCGTATTACAAAGATGATATGACCACAAATTAGTAAACGAGTGTTATCAGTTCAAAGAATATTTGCACCTTAGAAAATCCCAGAACACAGAAGAAAACATGCCATCTAAAATGCAATGCGCAGAAGTTCTTCAGCTTATTTGTGAGCAACACCTAATTGAAGTGTTCCCCAATATTACTACTGCGCTTAAGCTGTACTTGACAATGCCTATCATGAGCTGTGAAGCAGAAAATAATTTTTCAAAGCTATCCTTTATAAAGAACAAATGTTGGTCTACCATGACTGAAGAGCGCTTAAATTCTTTATGCATATTGTCTCTAGAAAATGACATTGCAAGGAAGTTCTCATATGACAAAACTGTACGTGAATATGTTGCGAGAAAAAACAGAAAAAAGAGTATTTTGTAAAATGTGCTTCATGTAGTATGTGTTCTCGTAGGTGTCTAAAATAAAAGGTTATATTGACTGTGGTCTTTTCTGTTTTATTTCATCATTCTATGATGCATCATGCATGTATATAACATTTCCCTAATTTTCATCCCCCCATAACTTGAAAACTATAAGGCATAGGAAATTTTTATTCACACCAGTGAGTTTGACATGTGAGATAATCCAGTACAGCAATATTAATCAAAATCTGAGATGTAGTGCTTAAATTTTTAAAACATTTGTGGTGATCTGTCATGGAACAACCCAATTGAAGAAGATAACAGTGGTTACCCAGACCTCGTTGCTGGTTGCAAAAGGGTCCCCATAACAGTTCAAGCTTCAGGGTCCCAAAAATGTAGGTCCGCCACTGACTGTAGCTATGAGAATAGATTGGAGGGGTTTGGACGGTTTTTCTTGGAGAAAAAAAGACCGAGAGGATATTTGATAAAAGATATTTATGACCCTGAGGGGTATGGAGAGAGTAAATAGTGAGAAACTGTTTCTCCTGGAGAGCATCAAGAACTAGGCAGCGATTCAAAATAATTGGAAGAAAAATGTTTTCACCCAGTGGGTGATTGGAGTCTGGAATGGACTTCCTGAGAGGGTGGTGGAGGCTGATTTGATTGAGATATTTAAAAGGCAAGTGGAATGCTATCTGAAAAGAAAGAATGTGCAAGGTTACGGTGATAAGGCAGGGGAGTGGGATGAGGTAGAATGCTCTTTGAGAGCCAGCGCAGACTCGAAGGGATGAATGGCCTCCTTCTGCGTTGTCAAGATTCTGTGATTCTGAGTTGGTTTGAAGATATTTTTTCTTAAATAGAAATAGACTGTAACTGCTCCAGTCTAGAAATGAAGTCATTTCTGGATTTCAGAATCTTCTGGATTATGAAATGACTTTCAAATAATTTACCACAAGTGTGTGAACCAGAATAGATATAAATACTTACATGGAAAAACATTGAGAACCATTTAGAAAAATTGAGTTATTTGTCTTTATACTGTGTCTTCCAAAGTACTCAAGTAAAATTATACCGTGAGTTGCTTTTGTCTGCTCAAACTATTTCTGGATAATTGGTGTTTCTGAACAGTAGATTTTCAAACTTGGGGAGGCTATAGTGTATTACTGGAGTATTTAAAATGCTATAATTCTTTTCAGTGTACAGTAATGGACATTTGTTGCAAACAGGTTGGAAGTGGATTATGAAGCCCTTGGAAAGCAATGTGAAGTGGAATACATTGCAGAAGTAATTGATCAAGAACAAGAACTTCAAGAACAATTTAGGAAAGAAATGGGAATGTACAATGAAAAATTGAAAACATTGCAAAACAAAGAGGTATGCAATTACATCTTTAAAAATTTGAATAAATGTCCACAATGAAAATGTATGTACATGGTGAAACAAACATGAAAGACCAAATCTTCTAGGGAGTGGCAATCATTGTTGGATTGTCACTCTGTTCCTATTTTCTTTCCTTACACTGCTGCTCCACATTTCTCACCAGACTTCTGAAGCAGTCCTCCTGAGAAATGTGAGCATACCTGTTCATGGAATCCTTCCATTGTCAGGTAGGAGGTTTAGAGGAAGCCAAATTACATCCCCTTTAAATAGCACTAGCTTCCATGTTCGGGTAAGCTTACATGTTCCTTTGTTGAAATGCCACTTTGACAAGCTATGAAGAGAATGTAGATGTGTAAGGTAAATGGATGAGAGAGAGGCTGAGAGGGGGTGGGGAGGATCATGGTTGAGGGTATAGTCAGGGGGTCCAGGGTTTGGTCAGGAGGATAGTCGAGGGCCAGGGACTTTGGCAGGGAGAAAGCAGGGATTGGGAGGATAGTCAGGGGTGAAGGTTTGGTCTGGTGATCGGAGTGGGGGGTGGTCGGGTAAATAGTCAGGGAGGGGGTTGTTGGTTTGGGAGTGTAGTTGGGTGTCAGTGGTCAAGCGAGTACCCGAGGCGTGGAGGTTATTTGGGAAGTCAGGGAAGGGTATTCCGTGGGCCCAGTGAGGAGTTTGGGGTGTCAGTAGTATATTACCCAGGAGTTAGAACTGATTTTAATCCTTCTTACTTTTCCTGCTATGTGAGTTGTGACTATCCAAAAGTCTCCAACTTTAAATTAGAGTTTTGATGGATTCCAGACACAGGCTAATTTCCTACTGGAAGTTGAATTTGATTTTGTGAAAAATGTAATCCTTGTGTGGAGACTTTCTAGGAGTCTGCCAGCATATCTTCTGATGAACTGTGTGATTTTCCAGTTATTTATTTGAAATTTTTTGCACTAGATATTCCAATCTGTTTTGGAATATGCATGTGGGCGAGGGGATTTGAATTTGTGGGAGATCCTTTTCTGCCATCTTTTTGCGTTTTCTGGTCTCTTTTGAAACATTGCATCATGCCTTCATATTGGCACAGGATTTCTGTGATTCTGGAATTGACGGAAATCCTTAAATGTTTTAAAAAGTATTTTCTATTCCCAACTTTCAACATTTTACATTTTATAATAATAACAAAAAACTTACTCAACATCTTTAACCCCTAGCACAAGAAGAACCTCTTCCCCCCCCCATCCCCCCCCCCCCCCCCCCCACCTCCCTTAATAGTCAACAGTGACTAACTCTTGTGGAACCCATCATACATCCCTCTTAGGGCAAATTTCACCTCTTCCAGTGATAAAAACTCCATTAGGGCCTCCAGCCATGATGAGGCACAGGATGGAGAAACTGACCTCCATGCAACAGAACCCATCTGCAGGCAGTCAGCAAGTCGAAGGCTAAAATATCTGTAAACGCAACCGTCTGCAAATCCGGCCGGTCCGACACCCCGAATATGGCCTCCAGGTGACCGAGATCCAAATTTACATGTAAGATTCCTGACATGATGCCACAAAATAACCTCCTAAACCTTTCCAGCTTCAGGCAAGACCAGAACATGGTTAACAGGACCATTCCACACCGCTCACAAACATCCTCCACCCCTTCAAACAGCTGCCTCATCCTTGACTTCGCCAGATGCGTCCTGTGCACCATTTTCAGCTGCATCAGCCCCAGCCTCGCACACGAGGTTGAGGCATTCACCCTCCGCTGCACCTTGCACCACAATCCCTCCTATAATTCTGTCCCCAATTCCTCTTCCCACTTGGCTTTAATCCCCTCCCTGGACACCTTGGGCGGGATTCTCCGACCCTCTGCCGGGTCGGAGAATCGCCGGGGTGTGGTGTGAATCCTGTCCCGCCGGCTGCCGAATTCTCCGGCGCCGGGGATTTGGCGTGGGCGGGAATGGTGGCTGCTAGCAGCGGCCCGCCTGGCGATTCTCCAGCCTGCGATGGGCCGAGTGGCCGCCCGTTTTCTGCCGGTCCTGCCGGCGTAAATTAGAGTAGGTCCTTACCGGCGGGACCTGGTGACGCGAGTGGCCTCTAGGGTCCTCCAGGGGGGGGGGAGGAGGGGGGGGGGGGGCGTGTGGGGATCTGTCCCCGGGAGGTGCCCCCACAGTGGCCAGGCCCACCGATCCGCAGGCGGGCCTGTGCCGTGGGGACACTCTATTGTTCCGTGTCGGCCGCTATGGTCCTCCGCGATGGCCGATGTGGAGACGATCCCCCCTGCGCATGCGCTGGGATGACGGCAGCACATGCTGGCGCTCCCGCGCATGCGCCAACTCGCGCCGGCCGGCGGAGGCCCTTCGGCGCCAGTTGGCATGGCGCCAAGCCCCTTACCTGCCGGCTGGCACGATGCAAACCACTCTGGGGCCGGCCTAACCCCTGAAGGTGCGGAGGATTCCGCACCTTTGGGGCGGCCCGATGTCGGAGTGGTTCACACCACTCTTCGGCGCCGGGACCACTCGCCCCGCCGGGTAGGGGAGAATCCTGCCCCTGATCCTCCTCCAGAATCCTCCAATAATTCGCCAAGACGACCTCCCCTTCCAGCTCCCCCCCATTGATAGCAAGGAAAAGTCGGAAACACCCCCTTCGCAAAGCCCCGCACCTGCATGAACTGAAAGCTCTCCTCCCGTGCCAGTCCAAACTTCTCCTTCAACTACTTTTAGTTCGCAAACTGCCATCCCAGAAACAGATCCTTCATTTCCCTGACCTCTCTCTCCTCCTACCCCCGAAACCTCGCATCGAACCTCCCCGGCCTGAACCCACGATTTCCCCTAATCGGCATCAACCTCGACCCCACTCCTAATCTAAACTGCTGCCGGAATTGCCTCCAAATCTTCAGAGAGGCAACCACCAGAAGATTTTCAGAATATTTCCCTGAAGCCAACAGGAGCGGTGCCGTCGCCAACTCCCGCAACCCTGATCCCTACACCAGGCCACCTCCAACCGTACCCACAAAGCCTCCACCTCACTGTTCAACCCCATATCTTCTCCATATTCGTCGTCCAGTAGTGATACATCAGATTCGGGAGGCTTAACCCCCCGACGGCTGTCCTCCATGAAGTATACCCTTCCTTATCCTGGAACCTTCCCTGCCCAAAGAATGCCTTGGGCAAAAAGACCAGCAGGCACTGAAATAAAAACACAAACCATGGCAAAATGTTCATCTTAACTGCCTGTACCCAACCTTTTAAAAAAAATATTTTTTATTGCCATTTTTAATTTTATATACAGTTGCATTTCATGTGTGTCATTTTACAGTACATGAGATTCTTTGTACCTATTTACATTTTATCACCATGTGTCTTGATGTGTTCTCTCCTCCCCTCTCAGCCCCCCCTTGGTATCCTCCCTGTCTGCTCGGGGGAGGGTGCCCCCCCTTCACCCGCTCTCCACCTACCCCCCCCTTGTTCCTTTTGTTCCCCTCCGATTCCCTTCTCTCCCCCGCCCCACTCCAGTCCTCCTGGGTTGTGTATTCCTGTCAGTCCTCTTCTAATTAAAAAAAAATGTTTCTTCCTCTCTAGCTATTGCTGGCCTCGAACAGGTCCTGGAACAGGCCGACAAATTGCCCTTATGCTTTAAGGGAGTCTTCCTCCTACCCTCGGATGGTGTATTTGATCTTCTCCAAATGGAGAAATTCCGCCAGGTCTGCCAGCCAGCCTGCAGCTGTGGGTATGCTGCTGATCGCCAGCCGAGCAGGATTCTCCGGCTTTCGATTCGGGAAGTGAAAGCTAGGGCTTCGGCCCTCTTCCCCATGTGTAGCTCTGGCTGCTCTGATACCCTAGATTGCCACATTTGGGCACGGCTCCACTCTCATCCCCACAACCTTGGACATTTCCTCTGAAAAGGCTGTCCAGAACCCAACAAGCTTGGGGGAGGCACAAAACATGTGGGTGTGGTTGGCCAGGCCTCTCTGGCACCGTTCACATTTATTCTCCACCTCTGGGAAGAACCTGTTCATTCAGATCCTGGTTAGGTGTGCTCTGTGCACCACTTTTAACTGCATGAGGCTGAGCCTTGTGCAGGCGGAAGTGGAGTTGGCTCTGCTCACTGCTTCGCTCCAGAGTCCCCAACCCACTTCTGTCCCCATTCATTCCTCCATTTCTGTCTGGTCTTGTCTAATGACATTCGAGCCCTGTCCAGTAGTTGCCCATATTCCCACAGTTTCTCCCTTTATCGTCCGTATTCATCAGGTCATCTAATAGTGTGGTCTCCGGGCCTTGGGGTATCCTACAGTCTCTTTGCGGAGGAAGTGTTTTATTTGTAAGTGCCTTATTTGTTGTCCTGTTCCCATTCCTGTGTAGAAGTCCCTGATTGGAGCGACCGAATGGAGTGAAGGACGTCGGGGAGGACCTCCTGCCAGCAGGAGGCCGGGAGATTTCTGGACCGTAGGGCCAGCTGGGCGGCCTTCCAGACCGTCCCATTCTCCCGCTCCACCTGCCCGTTTCCCCCCGGGGGTTGTAGCTGGTCGTCCTGCTCGAGGCAATGCCCCTGTTGAGCAGGTACTGGCGCAGCTCATCGCTCATAAATGAGGATCCCCGGTCGCTGTGGACGCAAACGGGGAAACCGAACAGAGCGAAGATGGTGTTGAGTGCTTTGATGACGGTGGCAGACGTCATATCGGGGCATGGGACGGCGAAGGGGAATCTGGAATATTCGTGGCCACATTAAGAAAGTACGTGTTTCGGTCGGTGGAGGGGAAGGGCCCTTTGAAGTCCATGCTGAGGCGTTCAAAGAGGCGGGAGGCCTTCACCAGGTGCGCTCGGTCTGGCCGATAGAAGTGCGGTTTACCCTCCACGCAGACCTGGCAGCCTCTGGTGATAGCCCTGACTTCCTCGATGGAGTAGGGCAGATTGAGGGCCTTTATGAAGTGAAGTGACCCTGGGTGACAGAGATCGTCGTGCAGGGTCCGGAGTCGGTCCACTTGTGCGCTGGCACATGTACCTTGGGACAGGGCATCGGGGGGCTCGTTGAGCTTACCGGGGCAATACAAAATCTTGTAATTAAAGGTGGAGAGCTCGATCCTCCACCTCAAGATCTTATCATTTTTGATCTTACCCCGCTGTGTGTTGTTGAACATGAAGGCAACCGACCGTTGGTAGGAGAGCGAATCTCCTGTCGGCCAGGTAATGCCTCCAATGCCGCACAGCTTCAACGATAGCTTGGGCCTCCTTTTCGACGGAGGAGTGCTGAATTTAGGAGGCATGGAGGGTGCGGGAAAAGAATGCCACAGGCCTGCCTGCCTTGTTGAGGGTGGCGGCTAGAGCGACGTTTGATGCATCGCTCTCGACTTGGAAGGGGAGCGTCTTGTCGACCGCGTGCATCGCGGCCTTGGCGATGTCGGCCTTGATACGGTTGAAGGCCTGGTGAGCCTCAGCCGTCAGTGGATAAACGGTGGAGTGGATGAGTGGGCGGGCCTTGTCCGCATTGTGAGGGACCCACTGGGCGTAGTACGAGGAGAAGCCCAGGCATTGTTTGAGGGCCTTGGGGCAGTGGGGAAGAGGGAGTTTCATGAGGGGGCGCACACGATCGGGGTCGGGCCCAGCACTCCGTTCTGGACCATAGCCGAGGATGGCTAATCGGTTCGTGCTGAACACGCACTTCTCCTTGTTGTAGGTTAGGTTGAGGAGTTTAGCGGTGTGAAGGAATTTGGAAAGATTAGCGTCGTGGTCCTGCTGGTCGTGGCCGCAGATGGTGACGTTATCCAGGTACGGGAAGGTGGCCCACAGTCCGTACCGGTCAACTATTCGGTCCATCCCCCATTGGAAGACCGAGACCCAATTAGTTACACCAAAACGGAACCCTAAGGAAGTGCTAAAGGTGGCCGTCTGCTTCAAACGCGGTGTACGAGCGGTCCGCCTTGCGAATGGGGAGCTGGTGGTAGGGGGATTTCAGGTCCACTGTCGAGAAGACCCGGTCCTTTGCAATCTGATTGACCATACCGGGCAGCACGGTAGCATTGTGGATATCACAATTGCTTCACAGCTCCAGGTTCCCAGGTTTGATTCCGGCTTGGGTCACTATCTGTGCGGAGTCTGCACATCCTTCCCGTGTGTGCGTGGGTTTCATCCGGGTGCTCCGGTTTCCTCCCATAGTCCAAAAATGTGCAGGTTAGGTGGATTGGCCATGATAAATTGCCCTTAGTGTCCAAAATTGCCTTTAGTGGGGTTACTGGGTTATGGGGATAGGGTGGAGGTGTTGACCTTGGGTAGGGTGCTCTTTCCAAGAGCTGGTGCAGACTCGATGGGCCGAATGGCCTCCTTCTGCACTGTAAATTCTATGATATATCAGATATGCATGGGAGGGGGTACGCGTCGAGCTGCGTGTACCGATTGATGGTTTGACTGTAGTCAACGACCATCCTGTTTTTCTCCCCAGTTTTCACAACTATCACTTGGGGTCTCCCGGGGCTGTTGCTGGCCTCGATAATACCTTCCCGTAGCAGCCGCTGGACCTCAGACCTGATGAAGGTCCTGTCCTGATCGCTGTAACATCTGCTCCTGGTCGCGATGGGTTTGCAATCCGGGGTGAGGTTTGCAAACAGAGAAGGCGGGTCGACCTTAAGCGTCATGAGACCGCAGACAGGAAGGGGTGGTAGGGGCCCGCCAAATTTCAGGGTTAGGCTCTGGAGATTGCACTGGAAGTCCAGGCCGAGTAGCAACGCAGCGCAGAGGTCGGGAAGCACGTAGAGCCGGAAGCCGCTGAACTCTATGCCCTGGATGGTGAGGACGGCGGTGCAGTACCCTCGCATCGCCACAGAGTGGGATCCAGAGGCCATTGAGATTTTCTGGTTAATGGGCTGTACCGTGAGGGAGCAGCGCCTTACCGCATCGGGGTGGATGAAGCTCCCAGTGCTCCCGGAGTCCAGAAGGCAGGATATCTTGTGCCCGTCGACCTTCACTGTCGTTGACACGGTTGCGGGGTTGTGCGGTCGGGACTTGTCGATTGTGATGGAGGCAAGACGCGGCTCGTCGGCGGCCTTTGCAGGCGATGAGCGGCCCGATGATGGCCAACGAGCAGGGGTCCTGAGGTGGGGAAGATGCCGGCGCCCACGGGCCGCACGTGTCCTGAGGCAGGCAAGATGGCGGCACCCACTGGCCGCACGTGTTGTGAGGTGAGCAAGATGGCGAGCAAGGTGGCGGCTTCCACGTGCCGCACGTGTTGTGAGGCGAGCAAGATGATGGCGGTGCCCAAGGGTCGCATTTGGGAGGGCTGGGACAATAGCGGCGATCGAGCGGGCCTGGCACACAGCAGGGAAATGTCCTTTCTTCCTGCGCCGGGCAGCGCTGCCGGGGGTGTTTTGTCTATCCGCAGAAGTAGCACTTGGGTCCCCCGGCATTGTTTGGCTGCCGCGCGGCGCAGGCCTGGGGTTTGCTGGGGCGGTCGCTGATAGGGTCCACGATGGGGTGTTCGCTGGCGGGGTCCACGTTGCCCGTGAGGGGTGGGTCGTGCGGTCGGGGGCATACGTCTGTACATTGTGTGAGGCGACTGTGAGCGAGATCGCTAGTTTCTTGGTCGCCGCGAGGTCGAGGGTAGCCCCTGCTAAGAGACGCTGGCGGATGTAGGCCGACCCTATGCCCATAACGGACGCATCTCTAACTAGCAGGTCAGAATGTTCAACGGCCGAAACGGCCTGGCAATCGCAGTCTCTCACCAGGGCGTGCAGGGCACGCTAGAAATCTTCCACAGACTCACCGGGGAGTTGATGCTGCGTGGACAGGAGGTGCCTGGCGTAGATTTTGTTGGTCTGCTGAGTGTAGTTCTCCTTCAGTAGTGTCATGGCCTCAGCGTAGGTCGGCGCGTCCCGGATGAGGGGAAAGATATTGGAGCTCAGCCGCGTGTAAAGGATCTGGAGCTTCTGTGCCTCTGAGAGTGGTTCTGTCACAGATCCGATGTATGCTTCAAAGCAAGCTAACCAATCTGCGAAGGCAGACTTGGCGTTGTTTGCTTGAGGGTGCAGCTGCAGGCGATCAGGATTGTGTGGTAATACCAGGTATTGCAGTACCTGAGAGGTGAATGACCATTGGCTAGACCGCAGGGTCTACCATTGGGTAATGTACATAGCCCCGCCCTGAGAGGCGGGGTATAAGAACCGATGCCGTCCCAGCAGCCTTCACTTCTGTAACATCGCTGCTGGGTACAGTTCTATCTGATTAAAGCTGAATCGATATGACTCCTCGTGGTCTCAAGAGTATTGATTGTGCACAATTTAATCAGATAAGTACTTTTGAAGGATGGACCTCCGCATCAAGCCGACGTGCCTTCAGCTCAGCCCTCATGCAGAAAACTCTGCCGCGATTTTTAAGCATTGGCTGGCGAGCTTTCAGAGCTACCTCGATACGGCTGCCGACACCCCCACGGAAAGGCAGAAGATACACCTCCTACGCTCGCGGGTCAGCCCGTCGATCTACCCCCTGATCGAAGGGGTGGCGAACTATGATAAAGCCATGGAACTGCTGGAAGGACATTACATTCGTCCACTGAACCAGGTCTACGCCCGTCACCTGCTGGCAACGAGACGGCAGAGCCCAGATGAGACACTCGAAGACTTCTACCGGGCACTGATAGTGCTGGGCCAAAACTGCGGCTGCCCAGCGGTGACGGGGAACGAGCACACTGAATTTTTAATTCGAGACGCTTTTGTGGCAGGTATGGTTTCCCCCGACATCCGCCAAAGGCTCCTCGAAATGGACACACTGGGCCTCACTGAGGCCCGGTCCCTTGCAGGGTCCATGGACGTGGCATACAAGAATGCCCTTGCATACGCCCCCGCGCGCACTGCGCCCCCCTGGGCTGCGTGGCACCCCGCCGCGGCAGCCCCCCAGACTTACCCGCTTAACCCGCAGACCTACCCGCTAACTCCGCAGGCCTGCGCGGCAAGGCGCCCCGCTACCGCCGCCGGCCAACGCTGCTTCTTCTGCGGCCAGGCGAATCACCCGCGCGCGCTGACCGGCCTGCACCGTCACCTGCAAAGGGTGCGGCAAGAAAGGCCACTATGCCGCGGTCTGCCTAGCCCGCGCGGTGGCCGCGGTATCCAGCGAGAACCCTCAGCCGTTTTTCCAGGCACCTGCTGTTCAACCACAACCGTTTTTCCAAGTCCCGACTGTCCAAGGCCCACCGCACTCCTTCTTCCCAGCCCCGCCGGCCCAACGCTCACTGCAGCCTTTGTCCCTCCAGGCAGCGTCGCAGCCGCAGCCATTTTGCTCCCCGGCAACCACGCTGGAGGAGTGCGCGCCGCCATTTTGTCCCTCGCCGGTTCAATCTTCGGAGTCCCCGTCCCCGGACTCCATGTGCGATCCATGGCCCGCGCCATCTTGGATGGGGCCTCAAGCCCCCAGCACGGCTGACTACGCGCTGCCCGACCTAAACTCCTTGCTGCAGCTGGCCTCCGTTACCCTGGACCAGAGTCGGCCCCGAACGCTAGCGAAGGCCACCACTACGATCGCCATCAACGGCCACGTGACGTCGTGCCTCATCGACTCCGGGAGCACGGAGAGCTTCGTCCACCCCGACACGGTAAGGCGCTGTTCTCTGGTCACCTATCCCATCCAACAAAGGATCTCCCTGGCCTCCGGGTCACACACGGTGCAGATAAAAGGGTTCTGCCTCGCGAACCTCACCGTCCAAGGCAGGGAATTCCTCAATTTCCGCCTATACGTTCTGCCGCATCTCTGCGCAGCCACCCTTCTTGGACTGGATTTCCAGTGCCACCTACAAAGCCTGACCTTTAAATTTGGCGGCCCTATACCCCCCCTTACTGTTTGCGGCCTCGCGACCCTTGAGGTCGACCCGCCTTCCCTGTTTGCGAACCTCACCCCGGATTGAAAACCCGTCGCCACCAGGAGCAGACGGTACAGTGCCCAGAACCGGACCTTCATCAAGTCCGAGGTCCAAAGGCTGCTGAAGGAAGGGGTTATCGAAGCAAGCAACAGCCCCTGGAGGGCTCAAGTCGTGGTGGTAAAGACCGGGGAGAAACATAGGATGGTCATCGACTATAGCCAGACCATCATCCGGTTTACTCAACTACGCCTCCGTAATTGTGACCGCCAGTACACTGCCTTCGAAGCAGATGGGCGGCTCTACCACTTTTTAAGGGTTCCTTTCGGTGTCACAAACGGGGTCTCGGTCTTCCAGCATGAGACGGACCGAATGGTTGACCGGTACGGTTTACACGCAACGTTCCCGTATCTTGACAACGTCACCATCTGCGACCATGACCAGCAGGACCACGACACCAACCTCCGTAAATTTCTCCAGACCGCGCACCTCCTAAACCTGACCTACAATAAGGAGAAGTGCGTGTTTAGCACCGACCGTCGAGCCATCCTAGGCTACGTAGTGCGAAATGGAGTCATAGGCCCCGACCCTGAACGCATGCGCCCCCTCATGGAGTTCCCCCTCCCTCACTGCCCCAAGGCCCTAAAGCGCTGCCTAGGCTTCTTTAACTACTATGCACAATGGGTCCCTAATTACGCCGACAAGGCTCGACCCCTGATCCAATCCACAACCTTCCCCCTGTCGACGGAGGCCCGCCAGGCCTTCTGCCGCATCAAAGCGGACATCGCAAAAGCCACGATGCGCGCCATCGACAAGTCCCTCCCCTTCCAGGTCGAGAGCGACACGTCCGACGTAGCTCTGGCCGCCACCCTCAACCAAGCGGGCAGGCCCTGGCTTTCTTCTCCCGCACTCTCCATGCCTCCGAAATTCGCCACTCCTCGGTCGAAAAGGAGGACCAAGCCATAGTAGAAGCTGTGCGGCACTGGAGGCATTACCTGGTCGGCAGGAGATTCACTCTCCTCACCGACCAACGGTCGGTGGCCTTCATGTTCGATAATGCGCAGCGGGGCAAGATAAAAAACGACAAAATCTTGTGGTGGAGGATCGAACTCTCCACCTACAATTATGAGATCTTGTACCGTCCCGGGAAGCTGAACGAGCCCCCTGATGCCCTATCCCGCGGCACTTGTGCCACCAGTGAGAAAGCCCGATGGATCATGGCGACTGACCATCGATTACCGGGAACTCAACAAAGTCACCCCCGCAGCAGCCCCCATGGTAGCCACAAGTCCCGAGACCATGCTCAAGCAGGGACTCAACTCACAATATTTTATGGTTTTGGACATCAGTAATGGATTCTGGTCCATTCCATTGGCAAAAGCGTGCCAGTACAAATTTGCCTTCACTTTTAAAGGTACACGTGGACATGCCTTCCACAAGGATTCCACAACTCCCCCTCCATTTTCCACCGACAGCTGGCCAATGGTTTAATCAAAATTTTCTCGCCCCAAATGTCTGGTCCAGTATGTAGATGACATATTACTGCAGACAGACACCAAGGCAGAGCACATCGCGCTTCTGGCCAAACTCCTGGAACTCCTACAGCAAATTTGATGCAAAGTGAACCCCAAGAAAGCCCAAATTTTGGAAAACAAAGTGGTATATTTGGGAACGATTATCACGCATGGTAAACGCGAGATCGAGTATAAAAGAATTGACTCGATTGTCAAATTGCCGATTCCCCAGAATGTTTCCGCCCTCTGGTCGTTTTTAGGACTGGTTGGCTACTGCCGAAACCATATTGATGTTTTCGCCACCAAAGCAGCACCCCTCTCGGAACTCCTAAAGAAAGGAGCCCCTTGGGAATGGCTTCCGCGGCACACAGATGCTGTAGATGTTTTAAAGCACGCACTCATTGCAGCCCCCCGCACTACAGGTTCCAGACCCGCTTTCCCCCTATGCGAGAGATAGCCAGCACAGATTGCACCCTTTCGGCCGTGCTCCTCCAGGAACGGCGCGAACAGTTAAGACCCATGGCTTACGCCTCCAGAGTTTTAGATCAAGTGGAGCAGGAATTGTCGGCCTGTGAAAGGCACCTGCTCGCAGTTTTCTGGGCAGTTCAATATTTCTCATATATCACCGGACTAAACCCCATCACAATCCTCAGTGAACACCCCCCCACCCAACCTTTACTAGACGGACGACTTAAGGACGCTACAGTAAGCCAGATCAGAGCAGCCAGATGGACCCTTCTTTTGCAGGGACGGGACATCACTGTTAAAAGGACCAAGACCCACACTTTCCTAGCCGAGAACCTTCAGTACCCAGGCACCCCCCACGAATGTGAAATCATCTCACCGCATCACAACACAGGTCCCATTATCGCGGAAACACCCCCCAAAAGGATAGGTAGTTCACCCCAGAGCCCCCAGCACCCAGACACGTGCACACCCTTGAGAATATATGTGGATGGTTCTTCCACTATATTAAACGGGAAGCGCATTACAGGATGCGGCATCTATGTTGAGGATGTGCAGGGACGCGCCCTAGAAGAAATCTCGTTAAAACTGCCAGGACACTTAGGCGCGCAGGCGGCAGAACTAGCAGCCATTGCGTACATTATAGATCACCCAGATTCCTTCCCCAGCCCAGCAGCCATATACTCGGACAGCCTCTATGTCTGTAACAGCCTCACAGAATTCCTACCCCTTTGCAAGAGGATTTGTTTCCGCAGACGGAAAACCCCTCCCTTCAGCCCCATTGCTCCGGCACATTTTGGACAAAGCACAGGACAGGATATTTGGTATCATTAAAGTCTGAAGTTACCACCGTTCCTCCCCACCTGGAAATGTAAAAGCCGACGCACTGGCTAAAGCAGGTTCCAGACATGGACATTTTTGGAACCCCCCCCGAAAGCGCACCAGTGAATGCAGTTCAGGTCTCACAGACCAATATCGAAGATTTAGTGCAGGCCCAGAAGCAAGATAGTAATCTCAGGGAGATTTTAAAAGGAAACTTCCCAGCCCCATACGATAGGTTTAAAAATGCACTGACCACACATGACGGTGTGGTCCTAAAAGACACCCTTTATGTGGTTCCAGAACAGGACAGGAATCAGCTTATTTGTTTGTTCCATGATAGTCATGGGCATCAGGGAATTGACCCCACTACAGCCGACCTCAGGCAGCTCTGTTGGTGGCCGAATTTAAAGGAAGAAGTCACGCACTTTGTTGAAAATTGCCTTATCAGTGCCCAAAACAATCCGGACAATACGAAGAAAGCTCAGCTTAGCCACACCCACCCCGTTAATGGCCCCTGGACTAACCTCCAGATTGATTTTATAGGACCATTGCCCCCTAGCAGGAATGGTCACAAGTATGCGTTAGTTGTGATAGACACGTTTGCGAAATGGGTAGAAGCATTCCCATCTAGAACAAACACGGCAAAGACTACCGCTAAGATTTTAACCCACCACATCTTTATGAGATGGGGGCGCCCCCGCAGCATTGAATCCAACCAAGGTTCCAATTTTACGGGACGTGTCATGAAGAACGTCCTCACGATATTTGGCATTACCCAAAAATTCCACATCGCATACCACCCCCAGTCAAGTGGTATCATGGAGCGAATGAATCGGACCCGAAAAGCAACCCTTAGGAAAATGGTCCAACAAAACAGCACCCACTTGGGATTCAGTCCTCCCTTTTGCACTAATGTTTTTGCGTAACACTGTTTCGACATCCACAGGATACACCCCACACACTCTCATGACCGGACGCCCCATGAAAGGCACAGAATTTTTATTAGGACTTGACTTGACCAGCCCCGAAGTGACAGCCCTCACAGACGAGAACGCAGTAAAACAATTAACAGAGAATGTAAAAACGGCTCAGCTAGCAGCCGCAGTAAAATTAGGCACCAGGAAGAAACAGAGCAAGGCCTGTTTCGACAAGACAGTGCATACGACTGAGTTTGATGTAGGACAGCAGGTCATGCTCTCCATTTACAACCCCAGCACGTTCCTGTCACCTAAGTATTCGGGTCCGTATTCCGTTGCGGACAAAGTAAGCCCCTCCGTTTACAAGATTATGTACCCCAATGGGAAGACCGCGTGGTTCCATATTAACCAGCTCAAGGTATATGGTTCGCAGTCTAACCACGCACACCACGTCATGCTCGATGCAGCAGACCACGCCCAGCCCACAGCCAACGTATCCCTACCCTCCCCCAACACGTCTACCCCATCCACGGACTCGACCTCGACTCCATCCCCGAACTCTAGACTCCGCCCCGGAACGCCCACAGACAGCAGCAGCAGAGACAGCAGCTGTGACACAGACGTTAACCACAACACGCCTCCCTACTATCCCCATGCAACAGGACCCACACCCAATGAATCTGAACACGATTCGAGTGATCCCTTCCTGATCACATTCCTTATCAAACCTCACCAAAGACCACCGCCCTACGATGACGACCCCGACTCCGTCCCCACAGAATTAGACACCACTATTTGGCACCGTGACAATTCGTACAGGCTCGTCCGAAACGACGAGATGGACCCTAAGTCACACCATGCAGCTTTAGCAACCCTCACCCACTCAAGAGTATGGCATCCGGGAGAAGATGATGACATTGAGTCTGACTCCCAAAACGAGAACCCCTTTGCGACCCTGTTCGCAACTGATAACTGAGGTGTCCAGATGATGTTTTGAAAGGAACCGCTTGGGAGAAACGGTGTCCTTTCTGATGGAACCTGCAGCAGGTTTGTTCAATGTTTGTTTGTTAATGTTAACGTTAAGTGTTGTTTGTAAACTCGGAAGTTTCACGGCCCCACGCCACCACTCCTTTGATGCCCGGCTGTTAATGGAACAAATATGTCCCAGACAATAGTTCAGAGGAACTAGTCTGTCGACAGAAAATGGTTAAAGGTACAAGTTTGTCCCAGACAATAGTTCAGAGGAACTAGTCTGTCGGCAGACAACAATCATAACTACTCTCCTGATTTAAAGGTAATCACGAGAGGCAGCCCCCCGACGACCACATTCTTACCCGTTCTTGCCGGTTGCTCAGACAGTGGAGAAACGGCATTGGTCTCTGCCCTGCCTGAGGACCCCCCTCTGGTCAGCTACACTCGGGTAGAGCACATACGGCATTGATCACCGTCCTACCCGGGGATTCCATCCAAATCTTACCTGCCGCGGCCTATATGCACCCTATTTTGGCTCGATTATGTTCAAAACTCTTTTGTTTGGTTTAGCAACCCTTAGGATTGCTTCCCTCTGCTATTTACATCCTCAAACACTAGGATGGTAAATCACACAGGCTGCGAGACGGCTCGCAGTACGGCAGTATTCTCTTAGATGTCTAGTCCAAATATTTGGTTTAAAAAAAAAAATGAGGGAGTCACACATGGTGACCAATTATAAAGGGAAATTGGCACTACAAGATAGGCATGCTAATGTTCAGGATATTAAACAAGATAGTAACAGAAACTATGCTTGATCCACAGAATTCCAGAAGGTCCAGGAAGAGAGAAGAGACGAAAAGGAAGAGAAGAGAAGAAAGAAGAGAACAATGAAGACATCATACGTGTTTTTCGTTATCATGATAATTTGTATTCGGTTACACGTGAACACGAACACCCTGACCCCAACCCCCCCCCGGCCGTCAATGATTCACTTCCCCAAGGCACCCAGAGCCCAGTGACAAGTGGACAACAGACCATCATGGTGTGATAGGTTTATAACATGTTACTCCCTTTCATATGTAATTGAATCCCTTCTAGCATTGGTGATATTCTGCAGCATCGTGCAGACTATCCGCATGAGAAAATGGCGAAGGAGAGCCCACCGCTCTCGCACCCCGGTATACAGGATGAGATCCCCTATTTTCGGTTTTCACCAGGCCCCCGAACCCCTTGATCTACAATAAAGGACATTCGTGTTGCGTCATCTGTGAATAAAGGCAACTGAAAGATTGTTCAACTCTGAGCTTGACCGCCAAGCCAGAGGGAAATGAGAATGCTTGACAGTGACCTGCCTAGCCAATACATCAACCAAGTAAGTCTCCAGTCAGTGCCGCTACGAGATAAGCGCTCCTAGCTACCAGTCTATACCAGCTTTGAATCCTGCAGACTCAGAATCGAACGAAAGGCCATTTGTTCCCCTGACCTGGTGGGCCAGTTCCAAAGCTAAGTATAGGCCTTTTAGTGATAGAGATAGTCTAGTAAGTAGAGTTTATGCATGAGTAGTGATTGACTGTGTATAATAAATGTGTTTTGATTTGAAACTTACTAACTGGTGTATTGAGTTATTGATCAGCACTTGAACTTGAACCTCGTGACAGTATCATAAAGATACCTGGCGACTCTAGAGCAAAGGTAATAGAAACAGAGCAAATTAAGTAAAGACACAATGAGCAACATTTAAGAGCCAACCAAAAGTTAGCAACAAGAGCCCCTTAACTCATACTTTATCTTCTCTAATCGGAGGAAGTCGTATAGGTCACCCAACCAAGCCGCTACCCACAGTGGCGATGCCGACCGCCACTCCAGCAAAATTCGCCGCCATGCAACCAGAGAGGCGAAGGCTAAGACATCGGCCTTCCTCCTCTCCATGAGCTCCTGCTTCTCTGAGACCCCAAATATTGCTACCAAAGGGTCCGGATCCACCTCCTCCTCCACTATCCTGGCTAAGACTGCGAACACTCCTGCCCAGAATCTTTCCAATTTTTCACAACCCCAAAACATGTGCGCGTGATTCGCTGGCCCCCGCCCACACCTCTCACACTCATCTGCTACCCCCTGAAAGAACCTACTCATTCTCGCCCGAGTCATATGCACCCTGTGTACCATTTGGTCAGAGCTTTAATCGTGATGGGAGCGGCCCCACCCGGTGACCAGCACCTGCCATCTTCCCTCCTGCCGGACTCACAGCAGCACTCGCCGATGAACTTTTGCTTGCCCCCTTCCTTCCCTGACCTTTCTTCTGGAACTTCGACATTCCACTGATATCTTAGAACTTCCCACACCATATCATCCAAAACGTACCCCTGAGACCAGGTGTAAAGGTCCAAAAAACAAGGACTCTAGCAAAAGCCACTGAACGTGCAACCTCGACCTACTGTCGCCACCGGAAGTCCACGGAAATCCTTAATATGTGTTCCAGTTTCATATGTCCTCAATCTGATTTTTGGAGGAAAGCAGACTGGAAGATTTGTAACATTGAAATCATGTCTCCATTATTATATTAGTTAACTGGTGCCTCATTGTCTGATATGGTCGATCTCCACAAAGCAGATAATGGAATAATCAAATTATCATTTATAAAGCAAACTAAACCCCAACCTTATTTTTGAATATTTCCAGAATAGAAAAGGAGGAAGATCAATGGAGGAAGATGAATCAGATAGTGAATATACTGTTGATGACCCAGGGTCGCCTCCAAAGCTTCCTACTCCTACTAACCGAGAGAAAATGGAAGCCAGGGCAAGAAAAAGGAGCGCATGGATTCGGGGTCAACGAGTGAAGCCTATTCTGGTTCCTAAGCTATCACTGACTGTGGATGTAACACCGATCTCAGAATGCTCTGGGTATTAGTTGAAGCTACACACTCTTAATTAACACAGAGTTTCCTTGATGGTGCAATTATATAGTAAATTAATTACTAAAATATTTGAAACTTAAGAAATTTGTATATAAGCTGGAAAAAGGAAAACTAATTTTAAAAGGTTCAACCTCCAAAGCAAATGCTAATTGACAATAAGGCTGGTATTCCTCCCTGTCCTGTCTCAGTAAAACTCAGCTCCCAGGTCTAAAGAGCAAACGACCTACTAAATCCACCCTCTGCGCCTTTACCTTTGTCCCAGCATTTGTGGAACTTTTCTCAATGAGTGTTATTGAATGTGTGTTTTCCATGTGTGCAGGGTCTTTGAGAGAAATTAGGTAGAAGAAGGTCTAGGTCTGGTGCTTCTCATGCTTGAACTACTGCAGCCCATGTGCAGTTCAACAGTGAGTTCTAGGAGTTTGATCCAACAACAACAAAGGAATGATTTTTTATTTCAGAGTCAGAATGATACGTGACTTGGAAGGGAACTTGGAGGTGGCGGTATTCACATGCACCTGCTGGCCTTGCTGCAGGTGGTAGAGGCTGCAGGTTTGAAAGGTGCTGTCAAAGAAGCCTTGGCAAGTTGCTGAAGTTGAATCATGCACTTGGTGCACACTGCAATCATGGTGTGCCTATTATGAAGGGAAGTAAGGTTTAAGGTAATAGATAGGGTGCCAATCAGTTAAGCTTCTGTATTGTGTCTTGCTTATTGAGGGTTGTTTGAGCAGCACCAATCTAATCAAATGGAGTGTAGTCTCTCACACTTCCGACAAATGCCTTGTAGATGGTGGATGCTCCCTAAAATTGTCTTTGGTCATTTGTTCTAATATTTTCTTTTGTGGTTCAATGTCAGATTTTGTCTGTTACGGATTCAGTGAAGTGCCTTGGAACATTTTAGTATGTTAAATGTACTGCATAAATGCAAGTTGAAAATGCAGGTTATAATGAAATTTGATAAGTATCAGCACCTAAATTGTTGGGAATAATTTGACGTATATTGGATGAGATTTTCCGAGCCTCTGCGCCGAAATCGTGATCGGCGCGCGAGCAGAGAATGGGCGTCAAACCCGAGATCGGGTCCAACGCCGCTCCCGCAATTCTCCGGTCCCCGGAGAATCGCCGGCAATCGGAGGCCATTGAAAGGGGCCCCCGCGACGATTTGCCAAGTGCAGCTGGCTGAGTTCCCGCCGGCGTGGTTCTCTCATGGTTCCACCCGGCGGGCACTTGGCGTGGGGGCTGCGGACTCAGTCCGCAGCCGCCCAGGTGGGGGGATCATTCACTGGGAGTGGGACCTCCATTTTGGCCAGGCTATCGATCGGCGGCCACCGATCCGCCGGCACGTGCGATCTGCGGGGGCCTATCTTCTTGGTGCCGGTCTGCGATGTGGGTCGGCCATGTCGCGCAGGGCGGCCGACACAGGCCACCGCGGTGCGTATGAGCGGACTCCCGACCGAAAGTGCAGGGCCCCATATCGGCAGCCGGAGCTGAGAGGAGCACTCCGGGGCCCTGCTAGCCCTCTCCAGGTAGGAGAATCACTCTGGACTTTCTCCAGGTCAGTCCAGAATGATTTGCACGCGTTTTTACGCGGACATGGGACATAGCCCCATTATTGGAGTATCCCACCCATTATGTTCCTGCTCCCAGTGATAATGAAACAGGACCTGGGTGTGGGACACGAAAAATTTCAGAATCCGATTTCAGGAACATTTGGCGGGGTGATTCTTGGTGGTTGCACACTGAAATTGACACTGCTATTCAATGGCCCTTAGCTTTTTTTGGGACCTCGGGGTGTTTCTCCCCGTTGAGGCCACACTTCGAGAGATCTGCTGCACTGGAGAGCTGAACTTGCCGGCAGGACCAGTTCCTCATAGATTGGGGCATCATTTTGACCGGCTGCCCCAATCTCTACTCTACCTGCTTTCAGGACTCCCCCGGTCAGAACCACCCAATCTTTCTTGGGCCCCTTTAGACCTCTCCTCAGCCCCCCTAGCATGGGCATGGCTACCAGGCCCTGACCGCTGCCAGTGGCATCCTGTTACCTGGGCACCTTGGCACTACCAGCCTGGCACCCTGCAAGTGTCAACCGGACACTCTGGCAATGCCAGGTTTGTTAGTAATATCATGGTTGTGTTGTAACTCACCGACTGACCACTAGGAGTCTCATTAGTATATAAGTGAAAGTTAGAGTCAGATGACCTCAGACTGACTGGGAAGTTGGAGAGAGGGGTTGCTTGTGCGTGTTTATACTATTATTCATCTGTTGTTTTGTATATAGTTGACCCACAGTAAATCAGTCAGGCCATCCAACAAGAACAGCACATGGTACCAGGGCTAGATGGTATTAAGAAAACACTGAGAAAAAATTATCAACCTGCCATGAGGTCCACAGAGATTTGAAGATTTTGTAGACTGCAAGAATCAACCACATGGAATCGTTGAAGCCACCAATTAGTCTCAGATTTTATGGAAATGTGGACAACAACTGGCGTGTGAGTTTAAACAACAATTTAATCTCTTTCTTACTGAAGCAAATTTAGGAGATCAATCAGATTTACATTTGGCAGCGATGCTCCTAACATCAGCAGGGTCCGAAGCAATTGCTGTTTTTAATACGTTTAAATTTGCAAACGATGAAGATAGTAAAAATGTTAATGAAGTAATTTGAAGATTTGATGCACATGGCACCCCCAGAAAGAATGAAATTTATGAACGCTATGTGATTAGATCACGTTTACAGAAGACAGAAGAGACCATAGATCATTTCATCACTGATATAAAGTTAAAAGCTAAAACCTGTAATTTTTCTGCGGTGGAATCTTCCATGATTAGGGACCAGATTGTGTTTGCTGTGAATGAAAATAAGCTGAGGGAACGGTTGCTGAGGGAATCAGAGCTGTCCTTGAAACAAACAGTTAAGATTTGTCAGGCTCACAAGCTAGCAGAACAGCATTCTAAAATGTTTCTCAGTAATGGTGGCGTTCTCTTGGAGGAAAGCACTCTGGTTGCTGCCCTTTTCCCAAAAAGGAGGAAAATTTCCAAAAAAGGTGGGAAAGTTCCTGCAGCTACTCGCCCACCAACAAACAGGTTAAAAATCAGGACAAAATATTTCTGTGTAAAACTTGTGGTCAAAGGCACAAAGTAAGGAACTGTCCAGTGGTTGGACAGTTTTGTTCTGGATGCAAAAGAAAAAAAATCACTTTGCTTAGAATTGTTACTCTAAGCTCAACCCCAGGTCAGTCAGCACAGTGGAAGACTGTTTCCAGTGATGAAACATCATTGTTTGTTGGAATAATAACAGAGAAGAATAATTTTGGAGACATGAAAAAATTCTCCAGCACTTAAAAAATTGCAAACTGATGCTCCATTTAAAATAAATGCGGTTGATGAGGACAAATGGCTGCTACCACTTGAGGTGAATGGTACAGTGGTCCAATTAAAGTTAGACACTGGTGCCGAAGCCAATTTAAATAGCATGACATAAAAAATTTAAAAATTCAGCTGATTTGAAGAAATCACTAACCATCTCTGAGAGATTATAATGGTCCAAGCATTAAATATTATGGTGCTTGTGACCTGAGTGTGGTGGTGAAGAACACAGTTTATTCCATCCCATTCTGTGTTGTATCCGAGGGCTTGGATTTATTATCAGGTGATCAGTCCTGTGAAGAATTAGTTCGAGTGCAGTTGGTATATAGCATCCATAAATGATTGGATCAACACACCAACGATTCTGAGAACATCATCAGCAAATTCAGCGATGTTTTGGTGCACTACCATTCACCTACAGGGTATAACTCAAAGAGGATGCAAAACCTGTGATCCATGCACCAAGAAGAGCCCTTGCACCTCTTTGGGATCACCTCAAAAAGGAGCTAGATAGAATAAAAAAATTTAAACTAATCAGAAAGATAAAGAACCTACCGACTGGGTAAATTCCATGGTATGTGTAAAGAAAAAGAATGGCGATATTCGCATATGATCCCAAAGATCTTAACGAGAATATCAAAAGAGAACACTACAAAATACCAAAGCATGACAAAATCACATCTGAGATGGCTGGTGCACAATTCTTTACGAAACTTGATGCATCTCAAGGTTTCGGGAGCTAAAGCTAGAGGAACAAAGTGTAAAGTACTGCACTTTTTATACGCCATTTGGACATTTTTGCTTTCTGAAAATGCCATTTGGCATAATTTCGGCATCAGAAATATGTCACTGTGCCATGGAGCACATAATGGAAGGTATCAAAGGTGTTCATGTGTACGTGAATGATATCATCATTTTTTGCGGCTCAACCATAGAAGAGCACAATACGAGGTTGCTTAAAGTTCTTTTTTAAAAATGTTTTTATTGGGTTTTATACATGATACAATTACAAATATACGCACAGAAAAACAAAAAAACATAAAGTAGAAAACACATAATAGGAAAGGGTGGTGCCCCTGTGTTATTCACATTTCTGGGTCAGATTTTTTATCTCTGTACAGTTGCACCAGCAACAGCCATTTATCATTCCTGCTTCTTGTTCTTTCTTTCTTTCTCTCGCCTTGCTGTGCTTGTTGTGGCCATTGACTTCCCCTGCACTCTCCCCCAGTTTGTGTTCCCTCCTCTTATCACCCTCCTTCCTCTCCTCCCTTGTTCTCCCCCTCCCTGTCCCCTTCCTCCCTGCCCACCCCTCTCTCTCCCCCCTTTGCCGTTCTCTGCTACACCCTTTCTTTCCTGCTGGGTTTGGTTACCCCTTCTTGCTCCCCACCCCCCCTCCCCCCTCCCACCCGGTCTTCCCTCATTTCCCTCTCTTGTAACTTGTCTTGCCTATGTTTCTTTGGCTCCTGGCTACGTTTTTATTGATATGTTGGCCATAAATGGGTCCCGGAACAGTCGGGTGAATGGCTCCCATGTTTTGAGGTAGCCATCTTCGGACCCATGGATGGCGAATGTGATTTTCTCCATTTGGAGAAATTCCGATACTCGGACAGGTGGTATTCCTGACCTCCAGCCAAGCAGTATTCTATGGCGGGCGATCAGGGAGGCAAAGGCAAGAGTGTCAGCCCTCCTCCCCATGAAGAGATCTGGCTGGCCTGGTACCCGGAAGACCACCACATTTGGGCACGGCTCAACCCTCATCCCTACCACTTTGGACATTGCCTCGAAGAAGACTGTCCAGCAAGTCTGGGGCAAGACCAGAACATGTGGGCGTGGTTGGCCGGGCCTACTTGGCACCTTTCCCATCTGTCCTTCACCTCTGGGAAGAACCTACTCATCCGAGTTCTTGTTAAGTGGGCTCTATGTACCACTTTTAGTTGCGTTAAGTTGAGCCTTGCGCATGTGGAGGTGGAGTTGACCATATGTAGTGCTTCGCTCCAGAGTCCCCACGCTATTTCGAACCCCAAGTCTTCCTCCCACTTCTTCCTCGTCATGTCCAGTTTGTTGTTGGTCTTCTCTAACAGTCATTCGTACATGTCGCAACAGTTCCCCCTGCCTAAAATGTCTGCGTCCAATAGTTCTTCTAATAGTGTATGTCATGGTGGTTGTGGATATAGCTTTGTCTCCTTCAGTAGGAAGTTTTAAAGCTGTAGGTACCAGAGTTTGTTGCCCTTTGCTGCCTGGAATCTCTCCGTCAGTTCATCGAGTGTTGTAATCCTACATTCAGTGTATAGGTCCCTGATTGTCGATGCCCTCCCTGTCCTGTATCCACCTTTTAAAAGTGGCATCAGTGAGCCCCGGCGTGAACCTATGGTTATTGCAGATGGGGGCACCACTAGGCTGCTGGAGTGTTTCTTGGGTGGGGATGGGAGTGTTGACGTGGGGAGGGCCTGAGTGAGGTCCCTTTACAGGAGGCCTCTTCTGCGCCACCCACTTGGCTTCGGGTCCTTTATTCACACCATCACTCTTTCTGCTGTCGCTGCCTAGTGGTAGTATTGTTGGTTTGGGAGGGCTAGTTCTCCCTCCCTGCCCCCCACCCCCGGATTTTGTTATTTGTAGGACTTTCTTTGGGATCCTGGCATTCTTCCTCCCCCATACAAACGGCATGATTAATTTGTCCAGTGAGTTAAAAAAAGATTTGGGGATATCCATCGGGATGGATCTAAGTAGGAAGAGGTACCTGGGCAGCACGTTCATTTTGATCGCCTGCACTCTCCCCGCCAGGGAGAATGGGAGTGTGTTTCATCTCTGCAGGCCCTCTTTAACTTCCTCTGTCAGGCTGGTTAGGTTCCATTTGTGAACCGCAGTCTAGACATGAGCGATTTGAATCACCAGGTAGCGGAATTTGTTTTGGGCTTGTTTAAATGGCAGTCCCACCAGTTCTGCAACTCCCCCTTGCGGGTTGACCAGGAAGATCTCGCTTTTGCGCATGTTGAGTTTGTAGCCCGAGAAGTCACCAAACTCTTTCAGGAGCGTGATGATACCTTCCATGCTGCTTTGTGGATCCGAGATGTAGAGGAGCATTGAGCAAGACCCAGTGCTCTCTGCCTCCTCTTTGGATCCCCCTCAAGTACTTTGCTGTTCTGAGTGCGATCGGTAATGGTTCGATCGCTCGGGCGAACAGCAGCGGGGGAAATGGGCATCCCAACGGATGCCCCTGTGCTGCTGAAAGTTCTGGGAGCTGGTGTTGTTTGTCCGTACGCTCGCCATGGGAGCGTTGTGCAGGAGCTTCATGAAGGAGGTGAATTCTGGTCCGAGCCCGAACCGCTGCAGTACCTCTATGAGGTACTTCCAATCGATTTTGTCAAAGGCCTTTGCTGCTTCCAGGGAGACGCTCATGCAGAATGGGTGATGGTCACGTTCAGCTTGCGCCTGATGTTCGATGTGAGCCCGTTTGGTCCTCTGCGACCACCTCTGGTATGCAGTTCTCCAGCCTATTGGACCTTGGCCAATATTTTGACGTGTACGTTTAGTAGTGAGATGGGTCTGTATGAACCACACTCCGTCGGGTCTTTGTCTTTCTTAGGTATTTGCGATATTGTGGCTTCTGCCAGCGTAGGTGGCAGTGCGCCTCTCGCCAGCGAGTCTGTGACTGTCTCCCGCAGATGCGGGGCCAGTGCTGTCACACATCTTTTGTAGAGGTCTGTTGGTAATCTGTCTGGTCCCGGCGCCTTCCCCGCCAGCATGGAGCTAATACTCTCCATGATCTCTCCCAGTTCTAGGAGTGCTTATAGGCCTCGTTTCCTGTCCTCCCTCATGACTGGCATGTCCAGTCCATCGAGGAACTGTTTAATCCCCGAGTCCCCAGTTGGGGGCTCTGAGGTGTACAGTCCCTGGTAAAAGGCCTCCAAGGTTTTGTTAATCTTGTCTGGGTCTGTTTCTAGTGTGCCTCTGCTGTCTCTAATGTGCACAATCTCTCTAGCATGGTGGATTGGCCATGCTAAATTACCCGTAGTGTCCATAAGGGTTGGGAGGGGTTATTGGGTTGCGGGGATAAGGTGGAAGTGAGGGATTAATGTGGGTCGGTGCAGACTCGATGGGCCGAATGGCCTCCTTCTGCACTGTATGTTCTATGTAATCTATGTAATGTAGTGGCTACATGCCTTCTCAGCTGCTGCGCCAGCAGGCTGGCTTTGTCTCCGTATTTGTATAGGGTTCCCCCTGCCTGGCGGAGTTGGTGCACTGCTTTTCTCGTGGAGAGCAAGTCAAAGTCCATTTGTAGCTTTTTTCTCTCCGCCAGGAGCTCTACGGTCAGAGCCTAGGCGTATTTACGGTCTACCTCAAGTATGGAGTTGACCAGCTGCTGCCTAGCTGCTCTCTCCTCCCTGTCTCTGTTCGCACTTCAAAGGTGATAATTTCCTCTCTAATCACAGCCTTTAGCGTCTCCCAGAACATGGAGGGTGAGACTTCCCCATTTTGGTTGTTTTTTGTATATTCAGTTATGGCCTGTGATACTCTCTCACTAAAGGCCTTGTCGGCCAGTAGTGCAGTGTCCAACCTCCATGTGGGGCGTTTAGCACTACCTGTCTCCAACCTGACATCCATATTTGGATTTCGGCGGCAGCGGTGCGCAGGGGCCTTCTTGGAGGTGAGTAGTGAATTTAATAAGCCTTGCCTGGTCCCGTGTCTGTTCTTCTTTTCTGTTTTATTTGTTTTTATATAAGGCGGGAACCGGAAGTTCGACCTCTGGCAAGCCCCCCCCCCCCCCAACCAATAAATTCTGGTGGAGAGGAAACCCGAGACACTACACGTGTAGTGTCTCCCACCCGCCCTCCTCCTCTAACCTTTTTTCAAAGGGTCAAAAATCACTCCTCCTCTAACCTTTTTTCACCAATATAAGACCCATTGGTGTAAGGTAAGTGCCATATTATATTATTATATTATTAGCATTGTGCAGGTCAAGGATCGGAGGTGGAGGAGCAGTCTCTGTCAGCGAGAGAACCTGAGAACATCTCAGACACTCAGAAGGTAAGTAAGTGATTTTTACTTTTATACCTTTTTTCAAATTGTGTGTCGGGGGAAACTGAAGTGACATCACAGAAAAGCTGTGACCTGAGTGGCTGGTTGGGATTCTAACCTAAATTTAAAAAAAAAAATTTGAGTATTTGGGAACTAATTAAACATAATAACTTAATTATAATTTAGAGGATATCTAAGCCAGAGATCGGAGAGTATTATAGTTAGCTATCGCACTTCTATTGGAAATCTAGTGCTAGGAAACAGATAGTTGACAGTAACTTTGCAATTAAAAAAAAAAAAGTATTAAAAAAAAAGACAAATTTTAATTTTAATTAATTGACGCAATGTCAGTTAGAGGGGTGCTGTGCTCTGACTGTGAGATGTGGCAGGTCCGGGAGGCTTCCAGCGTCCCGGATGGCTTCATCTGCAGAAAGTGTACCCAACTGCAGCTCCTCACAGACCGCATGGTTCGGTTGGAGCAGCAATTGGATGCACTTAGGAGCATGCAGGTGGCGGAAAGCGTCATAGATCGCAGTTATGTAAATGTGGTCACACCCAAGGTGCAGGCAGAGAAATGGGTGACCACCAGAAAGGGCAGGCAGTCAGTGCAGGAATCCCCTGTGGTTGTCCCCCTCTCGAACAGATATACCCCTTTGGATACTGTCGGGGGGGATAGCCTATCAGGGGAAAACAGCAGCAGCCAGAGCAGTGGCACCACGGCTGGCTCTGATGTTCAGAAGGGAGGGTCAAAGCGCAGAAGAGTAATAGTAATAGGGGACTCTATAGTCAGGGGCACAGATAGGCGCTTCTGTGGACGTGAAAGAGACTCCAGGATGGTATGTTGCCTCCCTGGTGCCAGGGTCCAGGATGTCTCCGAACGGGTAGAGGGAATCCTGAAGGGGGAGGGCAAACAGGCAGAGGTCGTTGTACATATTGGTACTAACGACATAGGCAGGAAGGGGCATGAGGTCCTGCAGCAGGAGTTCAGGGAGCTAGGCAGAAAGTTAAAAGACAGGACCTCGAGGGTTGTAATCTCGGGATTACTCCCTGTGCCACGTGCCAGTGAGGCTAGAAATAGGAAGATAGAGCAGACAAACACGTGGCTAAACAGCTGGTGTAGGAGGGAGGGTTTCCGTTATCTGGACCACTGGGAGCTCTTCCGGGGCAGGTGTGACCTGTATAAGATGGACGGGTTGCATCTAAACCGGAGAGGCATAAATATCCTGGCCGCGAGGTTTGCTAGTGTCACACGGGAGGGTTTAAACTAGTATGGCAGGGGGGTGGGCACGGGAGCAATAGGTCAGAAGGTGAGAGCATTGAGGGAGAACTAGGGAATAGGGACAGTGTGGCTCTGAGGCAGAGCAGACGGGGAGAAGTTGCTGAACACAGCGGGTCTGGTGGCCTGAAGTGCATATGTTTTAATGCAAGGAGCATTACGGGTAAGGCAGATGAACTTAGAGCTTGGATTACTACTTGGAACTATGATGTTGTTGCCATTACAGAGACCTGGTTGAGGGAAGGGCAGGATTGGCAGCTAAACGTTCCAGGATTTAGATGTTTCAGGTGGGATAGAGGGGGATGTAAAAGGGGAGGCGGAGTTGCGCTACTTGTTCGGGAGAATATCACAGCTATACTGCGAGAGGACACCTCAGAGGGCAGTGAGGCTATATGGGTAGAGATCAGGAATAAGAAGGGTGCAGTCACAATGTTGGGGGTATACTACAGGCCTCCCAACAGCCAGCGGGAGATAGAGGAGCAGATAGGTAGACAGATTTTGGAAAAGAGTAAAAACAACAGGGTTGTGGTGATGGGAGACTTCAACTTCCCCAATATTGACTGGGACTCACTTAGTGCCAGGGGCTTAGACGGGGCGGAGTTTGTAAGGAACATCCAGGAGGGCTTCTTAAAACAATATGTAAACAGTCCAACTAGGGAAGGGGCGGTACTGGACCTGGTATTGGGGAATGAGCCCGGCCAGGTGGTAGATGTTTCAGTAGGGGAGCATTTTGGTAACAGTGACCACAATTCAGTAAGTTTTAAAGTACTGGTGGACAAGGATAAGAGTGGTCCGAGGATGAATGTGCTAAATTGGGGGAAGGCTAATTATAACAATATTAGGCGAGAACTGAAGAACATAGATTGGGGGCGGATGTTTGAGGGCAAATCAACATCTGACATGTGGGAGGCTTTCAAGTGTCAGTTGAAAGGAATACAGGACAGGCATGTTCCTGTGAGGAAGAAAGATAAATACGGCAATTTTCGGGAACCTTGGATGACGAGTGATATTGTAGGCCTCGTCAAAAAGAAAAAGGAGGCATTTGTCAGGGCTAAAAGGCTGGGAACAGACGAAGCCTGTGTGGCATATAAGGAAAGTAGGAAGGAACTTAAGAAAGGAGTCAGGAGGGCTAGAAGGGGTCATGAAAAGTCATTGGCAAATAGGGTTAAGGAAAATCCCAAGGCTTTTTACACGTACATAAAAAGCAAGAGGGTAGCCAGGGAAAGGGTTGGCCCACTGAAGGATAGGCAAGGGAATCTATGTGCGGAGCCAGAGGAAATGGGCGAGGTACTAAATGAATACTTTGCATCAGTATTCACCAAAGAGAAGGAATTGGTAGATGTTGAGTCTGGAGAAGGGGGTGTAGATAGCCTGGGTCACATTGTGATCCAAAAAGACGAGGTGTTGGGTGTCTTAAAAAATATTAAGGTAGATAAGTCCCCAGGGCCTGATGGGATCTACCCCAGAATACTGAAGGAGGCCGGAGAGGAAATTGCTGAGGCCTTGACAGAAATCTTTGGATCCTCGCTGTCTTCAGGGGATGTCCCGGAGGACTGGAGAATAGCCAATGTTGTTCCTCTGTTTAAGAAGGGTAGCAAGGATAATCCCGGGAACTACAGGCCGGTGAGCCTTACTTCAGTGGTAGGGAAATTACTGGAGAGAATTCTTCGAGACAGGATCTACTCCCATTTGGAAGCAAATGGACGTATTAGTGAGAGGCAGCACGGTTTTGTGAAGGGGAGGTCGTGTCTCACTAACTTGATAGAGTTTTTCGAGGAGGTCACTAAGATGATTGATGCAGGTAGGGCAGTAGATGTTGTCTATATGGACTTCAGTAAGGCCTTTGACAAGGTCCCTCATGGTAGACTAGTACAAAAGGTGAAGTCACACGGGATCAGGGGTGAACTGGCAAGGTGGATACAGAACTGGCTAGGCCATAGAAGGCAGAGGGTAGCAATGGAGGGATGCTTTTCTAATTGGGGGGCTGTGACCAGTGGTGTTCCACAGGGATCAGTGTTGGGACCTTTGCTGTTTGTAGTATATATAAATGATTTGGAGGAAAATGTAACTGGTCTGATTAGTAAGTTTGCAGACGACACAAAGGTTGGTGGAATTGCGGATAGCGATGAGGACTGTCTGAGGATACAGCAGGATTTAGATTGTCTGGAGACTTGGGCGGAGAGATGGCAGATGGAGTTTAATCCGGACAAATGTGAGGTAATGCATTTTGGAAGGGCTAATGCAGGTAGGGAATATACAGTGAATGGTAGAACCCTCAAGAGTATTGAAAGTCAAAGAGATCTAGGAGTACAGGTCCACAGGTCATTGAAAGGGGCAACACAGGTGGAGAAGGTAGTCAAGAAGGCATACGGCATGCTTGCCTTCATTGGCCGGGGCATTGAGTATAAGAATTGGCAAGTCATGTTGCAGCTGTATAGAACCTTAGTTAGGCCACACTTGGAGTATAGTGTTCAATTCTGGTCGCCACACTACCAGAAGGATGTGGAGGCTTTAGAGAGGGTGCAGAAGAGATTTACCAGAATGTTGCCTGGTATGGAGGGCATAAGCTATGAGGAGCGATTGAATAAACTCGGTTTGTTCTCACTGGAACGAAGGAGGTTGAGGGGCGACCTGATAGAGGTATACAAAATTATGAGGGGCATAGACAGAGTGGATAGTCAGAGGCTTTTCCCCAGGGTAGAGGGGTCAATTACTAGGGGGCATAGGTTTAAGGTGAGAGGGGCAAGGTTTAGAGTAGATGTACGAGGCAAGTTTTTTACGCAGAGGGTAGTGGGTGCCTGGAACTCGCTACCGGAGGAGGTAGTGGAAGCAGGGACGATAGGGACATTTAAGGGGCATCTTGACAAATATATGAATAGGATGGGAATAGAAGGATACGGACCCAGGAAGTGTAGAAGATTGTAGTTTAGTCGGGCAGTATGGTCGGCACGGGCTTGGAGGGCCGAAGGGCCTGTTCCTGTGCTGTACATTTCTTTGTTCTTTGTTTGTATATAATGTGGAGCGCGGTCGGCGATTACGATTGCGGATTATTCCACCTTGACCAGCTCTGGAAGCACCGATTAAAAAAGAGTCCAGCGGGGTTGGTGGAAAAATTTACAGTGTGGTGAAAAAAATTTACAGTCCAGGCAAAATTTGCAAATTCAGTCGGTCGAGTGCCTTGATCCTCCGGTGTGATCGTCTCGTTCCCGGTGGTGATGCGGGCGCCGACATGCTCGCCTGTGACTCCGGGAGCGTGTTGTCCTCATCTTCATCCCCGGGTGAAACCAGTGGGAGGACAGCTCGTCCTTGGGCGGGGGCTGTGGTGAGGTGCGCTGGTGGGGGGGGGGGGGGGGGGGGGGTTGAGTGGTGCTGGGGCAATCAGAGGGGGGGGTCGGGTGGTGGGCCTTGGGTGGGGATCCAGCTGGTTCCAGGTCCCGGAGAGAGACTGTGTCCTGGTGCCCGTCGGGGTACGCCATGGCGTACTATGGGTTAGCGTGCAGTAGTTGTACTCTTTCGACCAATGGGTCCGCCTTCTGGGTCCGCATGTGTTTGCTGAGGAGGACGGGTCCAGGAGCTGCCAGCCATGTTGGGAGTGAAATCCCGGAGTTCGACTTCCTGGGGAAGGCAAGGAGACGTTCATGGGGGGTTTCATTAGTTGCAGTGCAATGTAGTGATCGGATGGAGTGGAGCACGTTGGGGAGGACATCCTGCCAGCGGGAGACCGGGAGATTTTTAGACCGTAGGGCCAGCAAGACAGTCTTCCAGACCGCCCCATTCTCCCTTTCCACCTGCCCGTTTCCCCGGGGGCTGTAGCTGGTCGTCCTGCTCGAGGCAATGCACTTGCTGAGCAGGAACTGACGCAGCTCATCGCTCATAAAGGAGGATCCCCGGTCGCTGTGAACGTACGCGGGGAAACCGAACAGGGCGAAGATGCTATTGAGTGCTTTAATGACCATGGCAGAAGTGATATCGGGGCATGGGATTACGAAGGGGAATCGGGAGTACTCATCGACCACGTTCAGGAAGTACGTGTTTCGGTCGGTCGAGGGGAGGGGCCCTTTGAAGTCCATGCTGAGGTGTTCAAAGGGGCGGGAGGCCTTCACCAGGGGCGCTCGGTCTGGCCGGTAGAAGTGCGGTTTACACTCCGCGCAGACCTGGCAGTCTCTGGTGACAGCCCTCACCTCCGCAATAGAGTACATAGAACATATAGAACATTACAGCGCAGTACAGGCCCTTCAGCCCTCGATGTTGCGCCGACCTGTGAAACCACTCGAAAGCCCATTTACACTATTCCCTTATCGGCCATATGTCTATCCAATGACCATTTGAATACCCTTAGTGTTGGCGAGTCCACTACTGTTGCAGGCAGGGCATTCCACACCCTTACTACTCTCTGAGTAAAGAACCTACCTCTGATGTCTGTCTTATATCTATCTCCCCTCAATTTAAAGCTATGTCCCCTCGTGCTAGACATCACCATCCGAGGAAAAAGGCTCTCACTGTCCACCCTATCCAATCCTCTGATCATCTTGTATGCCTCAATTAAGTCACCTCTTAACCTTCTTCTCTCTAACGAAAACAGCCTCAAGTCCCTCAGCCTTTCCTCATGAGATCTTCCCTCCATACCAGGCAATATTCTGGTAAATCTCCTCTGCACCCTTTCCAATGCTTCCACATCCTTCCTATAATGCGGTGACCAGAATTGCACGCAATACTCTAAATGCGGCCGCACCAGAGTTTTGACCAGCTGCAACATGACCTCATGGCTCCGAAACTCAATCCCTCTACCAATAAAAGCTAACACACCGTACGCCTTGTTAACAACCCTCTCAACCTGAGTGGCAACTTTCAGGGATCTATGTACATGGACACCGAGATCTCTCTGCTCATCCACACTGCCAAGAATCTTACCATTAGCCCAGTACTCTGTCTTCCTGTTATTCCTTCCAAAATGAATCACCTCACACTTTTCTGCATTAAACTTGATTTGCCACCTCTCAGCCCAGCGCTGCAGCTTATCTGTGTCCCTCTGTAACTTGTAACATCCTTCCGCACTGTCCACAACTCCACCGACTTTAGTGTCATCTGCAAATTTACTCACCCATCCTGCTACGCCCTCCTTCAGGTCATTTATAAAAATGACAAACAGCAGTGGCCCCAAAACAGATCCTTGTGGTACACCACTAGTAACTGGACTCCAGTCTGAACACTTCCCATCAACCACCACCGTTTGTCTTCTTCCAGCTAGCCAATTTCTGATCCTAACTGCTAAATCTCCCTGAATCCCATGCTTCCATATTTTCTGCAGTAGCCTACCATGGGAAACCTTATCAAACGCAGAGTAGGGCAGGTTGCGGGCCTTTATGAAGTGAAAGAACCGGGTGACCCCCGGGTGACAGAGACCATCATGTAGGACCTGGAGTGGGTCCACTTGTGCGCTGGCGCATGTACCTCCGGATAGGGCATCGGGGAGCGCGTTGAGCTTCCCGGGGCGATACAAAATCTCGTAATTGTAGGTGGAGAGCTCGATTCTCCACCTTAAGATTTTATCATTTTTGATCTGGCCCCGCTGCGTATTGTTAAGCATGAAGGCAACCGACCATTGGTCAGTGAGGAGAGTGAACCTCCTGCCGACCAGGTAATGCCTCCAATGTCGCACAGCTTCCACGATGGCTTCCACGTCCGATGCATCGTTCTCGACCTGAAAAGGGAGGGACTCGTCGACCGTGTGCATTGTGGCCTTGGCGATGTCTGCCTCGATGCGGTTGAAGGCCTGGCGTGCCTCAGCCGTCAGGGGGAAAACTGTGGAGTGGATGAGTGGGCGGGCCTTGTCCGCATAGTTAGGGACCCACTGGGCATAATAGGAGAAAAACCCCAGGCATCGTTTCAGGGCTTTGGGGCAGTGGGGGATGGGGAGTTCCATGAGGGGGCGCATGTGGTCGGGGTCAGGCCCTAGAACTCCATTTTCCACAACATAGCCAAGGATGGCTAAGTGGTTGGTGCGGAACACGCACTTCTCCTTATTGTACGTGAGATTAAGGAGTTTGGCGGTGTGGAGAAATTTGAGGAGGTTAGCGTCGTGGTCCTGCTGATCGTGGCCGCAGATGGTGACGTTATCTAGGTACGGGAAGGTGGTCCGCAGTCCTTACCGGTCAACCATTCGGTCTATCTCACGTTGGAAGACCGAGACTCCATTAGTGACGCCGAAAAGAACCCTAAGGAAATGATAAAGGCGGCCATCTGCTTCGAACGCGGTGCAGATGGGGAGCTGGTGGTAGGCAGATTTCAGATCCACTGTAGAAAAGATCTGGTACTGTGCAATCTGATTGACCATATTATATATGCGTGGGAAGGGGTACGCGTCGAGCTGCGTGTATCGATTGATGGTCTGACTGTAGTCTGTAGTGTTTCTCCCCAGTCTTTACTACTACCACTTGGGCTCTCCAGTGGCGGTTGCTGGCCCCAATGATGCCTTCCCGCAGTAGCCACTGGACCTCCGACCTGATGAAGGTCCTGTCCTGGGCACTGTACCGTCTGCTCCTGGTGGCGACGGGTTTGCATTCCGGGGTGAGGTTTGCAAACAAGGAAGGTGGATCAACCTTAAGGGTCGTGAGGCCGCATACGGTGACGGGTGGTAGGGGTCCGCCGAATTTCAAGGTTAGTCTTTCTAGATTACATTGGAAATCCAGGCCGAGTAACAGGTCAGCGCAGAGGTTGGGGAGGACGTAGAGTCGGACGTTGCTGAACTCTACGTCCTGGATGGTGAGGGTACCCCCGGATTTCCACGGAATGGGATCCGGAGGCCAGGGAGATTCTCTGAGTAACGGGGTATACCGTGAGGGAGCAGCGCCTTACCGTAGAGGGGTGGATGAAGCTTTCCGTGCTCCCAGAGTCAAGAAGGCAGGAAGTCTTGGACCCATCGACTTTCACCGGCGTCGTCGTGGTTGCAAGGTTGTGAGGCCGGGACTGGTCATGGCTGATGGAGGCGAGCTGCGGCTGGTGCTGGTAGGCCCCGGGCTGGTCGGCAGTGGTGGCAGGCGAAGAACGGCCAGACGAGCAGGGGTCCTGAGGCGCCGTCCAAAATGGTGCCGAAGATGGCGGCGCCCATGGGGCACACATGGCGGGCGGCATTAAAGATGCTGGCGCCCACGGGCCGCACGTGGTCAGCTGGGAGGAAGATGGCAGCACCCACAGGCTGCACGTGGTCTGCGGGGTCGAAAATGGCGGCACCCACGGGTCGCACATGTGGGGTGTAGGAACGCTGAGCCTAGAAACTGCAGCGATCGACCGGGCCTGGCACACAGCAGCAAAATGTCCTTTCTTTCCACAGGACTTGCAGATTGCACTCCGCGCCGGGCAGCGCTTCCGGGGGTGTTTGGTCTGCCCGCGGAAGTAGCATTTGGGCCCTCCGGGGTTGGCTGGCTGCCGCGCGGCGCAGGCTTGGGGTGGGATGGAGGGGGGGGGGGGTAGCTGGTGGGGCCCACGATGTCCATGAGGGTGCCGTGCGGTCGAGGGCATACGACTGTACGTAACAGGAGGCTACAGTTAGCGAGTTCGCGAGCTGCCTGGTTGCCGCAAGGTCAAGCGTACCCCCTTCTAATAGGCGCTGGCGGATTTATGTCCGTAACGCAAGTGTCCCTGATTAAAAGTTCCGTATGTTCGACTGCCAAAACTGTTTTGCCTGTGATTTGCCTGGCAATCACAGTTCCTCGCCAGGATGTACAGGGCATGCCAGAAATCATCTAAGGACTCACCAGGGAGTTGCTGCCTCGTGGACAGGAGGTGCCTGGCGTAGAGCTTGTTGATCGGCCGAATATAATGTCCTTTCAGGAGCTCCATTGCTTCAGTGTAAGTGGGCGCATCCCAGATAAGGGGAAAAATATCAGAGCTCGCCCGTGAGTACAGGACCTGGAGCTTCTGTGAGTCGAGGGTTGTTCCGTCGACGATCGGAGGTAGCTTTGGAAGCAAGCTAGCCCAGTGGTCGAAGGGCGCCGTTGCGTTGGCTGCTTGAGGGTGCAGCTGTAGGCGATCAGGCTTGATACGAAGTTCCATCGCTGTAATATCTCTGCTTAATAAATTGATGCACTATCAATTACTACGAGACAAGAGTAGAGAATAATCGAGGCTTTATTAAGCAGAGATGTGTGGCTTCCTGCAACTGCTGCCATAATGGGAGAGCTCGGGTGTATACACACATTTATACTCCGCCTACTGGGCAGAGCCAGCAGGCAGGGATTTACCCCCATACCTCTAGTACAGGAGCGTTACCGTATTACATCTACTAAACCGTTATTACAACTACTATACAATCAGTGGTGACTACCACAATCACCTTAAACATCGTGCTCTTATTGATTAGTGTTCCCATTCCCCCTGGCTCTTGTTCTGTAACAGGAATAGTAGGTCCTACCCAGCCTTCCTTACCTGCATCTGTCCTGCTCTCTCAGGTGTGTCTCTTGGAGGAAGATTATGTCAGCTTTCATGTTTCTTAGGTGGGTGAAGACTTTGGATCTTTTCACTGGGCCGTTAAGTCTCTTGACATTCCAGGTGACTACCCTGATGGGGGGCCTTTGTCCCCCCACTCCTGTGGGATTAACCATACTTACCTGGTGGACGCACCCCTGCCCTCTGGGGTTTCCTTTTGTTAGGGGGCCGTCCGAGATGGTCGCAGTCACTGTTCTCCCCACGCGATCGGGTCTCTGCGCTCCGGGGTTTCCCGTTGTCCAGAGGGCATCCAACATGGCTGCAACTAAGTGTCAGTCATGTGGGTAGGCCCCTGCACCCCGGGATCTCTCTTCACCCAGAGACCGTCCCAAGTGGTAGCTTGCAGTGCTTCTTTGCTCCAGACCCCTGGTTGCGGCCCTATGTAGTCATATTGTCGCTTTTGCTCCACTCCTGTCTTTTTCTCTCCCTATGTCCCACTCCCTTCCCGGCCTCCCTTCCTGTCCCCTTCCCCCATCCCCCCGAACCCCTTCCCCCGTGTCCCGTCCCCCAGCTCTTTTTCCCTTTTGCTTCCACGTCCCCGCTGCTTGTTCCCCCTTCTCACTAGGTGCTGTCCCCCGTGTTGGGGGTACACTGCAGCCTCTGTCTGCTGCATGCTCCTGGCGCTTGCCTTCCCGCTAGTGTAGCAAATCCCCCTCCTGAGAATTGCTGTCGTGATTTTCTCTTGCCCGCTCACTGTGACCCCTGCCCGTTCTTTCCACGTCTTACTCTGCACTTGTCCCGATTGTCACAACACCTTCCCTCTGCTTCTACCCTTGTTTACACCGATGGGGCCACATTCTATCATGTGGAGCGGTCTCTCAGGTGGCGGCTTGCTGCTCGTTGATCCGGATGTGTTTGGATGGAGAGGGGAGAGGAACCCTCCTGTCGGTTTGCTGCCACGCTGTTGTTCTTTGCCAAGGGCTCTTTACCGTTTCCCCTGTTGTTACTGTGGCGCGCTGGCGGGTCAGGCGTGGGGCGCGGGACGGGGGTGAGGGCCCAGGTCGGCGGCGCTGGCGGGTCAGGCGTGGGGCGCGGGACGGGGGTGAGGGCCCAGGTCGGCGGCGCCGGCGGGTCAGTCGTGGGGCCATGAGCGCTGGCACCGCGCGGAGCTCCCTCGCCGGGGACAGCGGTGGTCGGGGCCCAGGCCGGCGGGTCAGGCGTGGGGCGCGGGACGGGGGTGAGGGCCCAGGTCGTCGGCTCCGGCGGGTCAGTCGTGGGGCCGCGGGCGCTGGCACCGTGCGGAGCTCCCTCGCCGGGGACAGCGGTGGTCGGGGTCAAGGTAGGTGGCGCTGGCGGGTCAGGCGTGGGGCGCGGGACGGGGGTGAGGGTGGCGTTCGGGATGCGAAAAACCCCCTCCTCTCCGTGGAGAGTGTTGGCCGGCACCCAAATCGGGAGCGCCGGCGGCGGGTCGTACATGGACTGCGGGGAGGGGGGTTGGGGAGCGTAGGCGGCGTGCAGGGCTCCCAGTTCTCCCGGGGCCGCGGTGGTCGGGACCCAAAATGGCGGCGCCTGCGGGTCGCACATGGCGTGCTGGGGGGGTTGGGAGGCATAGACTGCCTGTAGGGCTCCCTGTTCTCCCGGGACGGCGGCGACCACGCGGGATCGGCACACCACTGCATAGTGGCCCTTTTTCCCGCAGCTTTTGCAGATGGCTGCGCGAGCCGGACAGCGTTGTCGGGGGTGCTTCGCCTGGCCGCAGAAATAACAGCGGGCACCCCCGGTGCGACTCGGCGTTTGGACTGCGCAAGCCTGTGGGGTGTCCGGGGGGGGGGGGGTAGGGGGTTTGCTGCGGCGGGTACGTACGGGGCCCAATGGCCTGCCGCGCGGTCGGGGCCGTAGGCGCGGGTATTACGCGCGGCTACGTCCAGCGAGGCTGCCAGGGTCCGTGCCTCTGAGAGTCCTAGTGACTCTTTTTCTAGAAGTCTTTGGCGGATTTGGGAGGATTGCATACCTGCAACAAAAGCATCGCGCATTAACATGTCCGTGTGTTCGTTTGCGTTCACCGACGGGCAGCTGCAGGCTCGTCCCAAAATCAGCAGCGCGGCGTAGAACTCGTCCATCGATTCTCCGGGAGCTTGCCGTCTTGTCGCGAGCTGGTAGCGAGCGTAGATTTGGTTAACTGGGCGAACGTAGAGACTTCTCAGTGCTGTGAAGGCCGTCTGGAAATCGCGGGTGTCTTCAATGAGGATGAAAATCTCCGTGCTCACCCTCGAGTGCAGGACCTGCAGTTTTTGTTCGTCTGAGACTCGGCCTGTGGTCGATGTGATGTAGGCCTCAAAGCAAGTCTGCCAGTGTTTGAAGGCTGCTGCCGCATTCACTGCGTGGGGGCTGATCCTCAGGCATTCTGGAATGATCCTGAGCTCCATAGTCCTTTTTAGGCACGCTTAATAAATTGTGGCGCACAAAGACTCCGTGAGACAAATAGAGTGAAGTCGATGAGGCTTTATTAAGCGTGTCTGTTCCCCAGCAGCCCGATAGTAAACTGGCCTGCGGGGGAAGGCACCGGCTTCTTATACTTCGCCTTCAGGGCGGAGTATGAGGTCAACGGCCAACCAGGACCCGGGATCTGTCAGCCAATGACATTAGGGCTTCCAGTCCCACATGACCCCCAATACATACTACCACAGTTACTGATCCAGTCCGCACTCTGCAACAAACTTGTCTGCTTCGGCAGGGCTGTGAGAAAGTGTTCTTTGCCCTGATATGTGAACAAGACCTTGGCTGGGAACAGCATATCAAAGCATACGCCGCTCTTGTACGGCGCGGTTTTCCCCCTGTTGAATTCTGCCCTGCGCTTGGCCAGGTCAGCCCCAATGTCCTGGTATATTCTGAGTCCATGTCCTTCCCAACTGCAGTTCTTGGACTGCCTGGCCCAGCGCAAGATTCTTTCCCGGTCCTGGTACTGGTGCAGTTTGGCTGTTATTGCTCTCGGTTGTTTCCCGGCTTTGGGTTTCGGTTGCTATTAGTGATGGGTTAGTGAAGGTCTCCCTTCCCACCAGGTTTCCCAGCATCTGGGCTGCATAGTTCGTGGGGTCCCTGCCCTCGATTCCCTCTGACCATCTGCAAGTTCTGTCTCCTTGACCAGTTCTTCTGGTCCTCAACCTTTTCCCTCAGTTTGCCCTGCGTCGCGACCAACCTCGCCACCGATTGCTCTGGTCGGTTGTGGCTTTCTCTAGGTCCTTGATGGTGGCTTCTTGGGCCTCCAGTTTCTTTTCTGCTCTGCTCAGGACAATCTGTATCAAAGTTTCACGTGTCTTTCACTGCGGCCCCTATGTCCGTTTTTATCTTCTGCCGGAGTTCCTTCAGTGCCTCTGAGGGGGGTGCCGTCCAGTTCCCCCCCCCAGGTGAGGGAGAGTTTTGTGGTTTTCTGGTCTGCCCTTTTCGCTCTGGCGAAACTTGCGCTTCGCCGCTTCGTGCGCTGATCGGCTCGTCCGACTGCCTCCATTCCAGACCCCTTCCACTCCTGGTCTCCGTGTGGCCCCTGGCTTTTCCGATAATTTTCCTCTCCCTTTCTTTCTTCCCCGTCCTACTACTGTTTGGGGAACGAACTGTTATTTTTTTTGGCAAGTTGATGCTAAAAAGTGATTATTTTAAGGGTCCGCGAGAGGAGAGCCACTTAATATGCGACTGCTCAGCTCATCGTCGTCATCGGAAGTCCTTGCTTAAAGTTCTAACGAGGGTCAGGAGAAATGGGCTGAAGTTGAAAAGCAAAAGTGCCAATTTGGCATAACTGAGGTCACATTCCAGGTGACAAGCTCTCATCGCATGGTATTGAACCTGACAAGGACAAAATCCAAGCAATTCTCAACATGTCAAAACCACACGACAAGAAAGCCATCTGAGTGATAAGTATAATTAATTTTATCAGGAAATTCATTCCAAACCTGTCACAAAAGCAATACATCTACTTGATCTGCACAAGACAACGGATTTCACTTGGACTGAGCAACATGAGCATAGTGGGGGTGGGGGGGGGGGGGTCCTCACTTGGGGGTGTGGGGAAGCGCAAGTGACATTGCCCATGAGTGGAGGGGTGTGGGGGATCCACAAGCTCACTTAGAGATTCGGATAGTCTTTCAAAATGCCGGCCCAATCTCTGAATTCAGCTCCCAAGCGCTAAAAGATATTCTAAGGGCGCAATCTTCCCAAAAGGGAACAAAGTTCCTGAGCGAGCGCAGTGCCAGGCTGGCACCCAGCTGGCACTGCCAAGGTACCCAGGTGGCACCAGCAGTGCCGGGGCACCTCTGCCCAAAGGGCTTGCAGATGGGGCTCTGATCACCTTGGAGTTCCACTCGAGTGCCATTCTGTCTGACCCCAGTTTGTGGGGACCAGTACCAAACGGTGCTCGTCCGAGGTCCGCGAGGCGAAGGGATTGAATCCCAAAGCCTCAGGTACCTCGGAAAGCTGCGCATTAGAGTAAGGCTTCCTCTCTTACTCTATTGTGGGCGAGATTCCCCTTGCAACGTCTCGCGAGATTGCGTTGAATTTCGTGAGGCGTTGCAAGCCGGGTAGATCCCGGGAGCGGGTCTCCTGGCTTTCACTTGCCACACTGGCTGCGGAGAGGTGCTTTTCTGCCTCAGCGTGGTCAGAGGATCGTGCCCTAAGTGAGCTAAATCGGTGAGAAACTCCCCAGGGCCTAAAAAAGTCACTAAATGGCATTGAATAGCGATAGGTAACGTACTTAACTCACCAAGCAATACATGTTACTAAACAGTAAGAAGGACCCTGACCAGAGTACTTAAATAGATCATGTAGTAGATCTTACAGGTTAGTTGCTGTTTGTCATTCCAGAATGCTGGTTAACTTCTTGCCTCTTAGGGAATCTTTAAGGCCTGGCAAATTAAAGGATATTGCAAGAAAGACAGCAAAGAATAGGAGCATTTTCCAGAAGAGGAAGAGGGCACTGTATAGAAAGTTATATCCACAGTAGTTTCTCAGTGCTATAACCTGCATGAGGACCATGGGGAAACCATTGTTGATCTCCCCGTAGGACCCGTGGAGTACGAGCTTCCCAGAAAGGGGGCGGAGGCCACCCAGCTAGAGCTCATTACAGACTTACATAAAAGCCGGCCCAAAGCAGGGCCTGGTGTGGTTAGTTCTCCCAGCAAAGACTGGAGTAGGAGCGTGTTACTGCCTTGTGTAGAATATTGTATATGGTTAAATAAGTCACTTTCACTATCGCTGGCTTCTTTAAGTTACTAAACTCAGGAAACATTGTCCCATCTTGATGGGCCGAATGGCCTCCTTCTGCACTGTATATTCTATGATCTATGATCTCAACTTTACGACAGAGCATTGACTGAACGAAGGAGTCTGAAATCGAGCTGTGCCCCCTGCCACAGCCACATCTCAAGCCTTCTATGACAGCATGGTAGGTTCAGTATTTGATTGCCAACTTCTTTGTGGCCCTCAGCTTTCAAGATACAGCAAGAGGTAATACGGTAGCATAGTGGTTAGCACAATTGCTTCACAGCTCCAGGGTCCCAGATTCGATTCCCGGCTTGGGTCACTGTCAGTACGGATGCTGCACGTCCTCCCCGTGTGTGTGTGGGTTTCCTCCGGGTGCTCCGGTTTCCTCCCACAGTCCAAAGATGTGCGGGTTAGGTGGATTGGCCTTGATAAATTGCCCTTAGTGTCCAAAATTGCCCTTAGTGTTGTGTGGGGTTACTGGGTTATGGGGATAGGGTGGGGATTTGGGCTTGGGTAGAGTACTCTTTCCAAGAGCCGGTGCAGACTCGATGGGCCGAATGGCCTCCTTCTGCACTGTAAATCCTGTGAATCTGTGAATAATAAATCCCAGTTCATAGTATACAAGACAATGGAGGTCATTGTGGAGATCATCAAGGCTGTGTACACTAGGACAAATGCATATGTCTCTGTTATAACCTGCCTGCTTACCACTGGCTGGGGACTAATGGCAATCCCACAATCCTTTGGGAGTATGAGCTTCCCCAATGAGGGGGGCGGAGAAATCATTAGCAGATTCCCTGCATAAATAAAGCTGACCAGTTTGGAACCGGCTAGAAGCGAGTGAGCAGCAAGGAAGTTGCTGCTGTTGTTGTGTATATATATGTTATTGTAAATAAATGTTATTTCTTTCTATCCTGCAACTTGTGCTGGATTCTTCATGACCCTCACAAAAGTCTCCCTCCCCATGGACATAACGAATAAAGTTAAGAGTGAACTAAACTTTGCCCAAATTATTGTCTCTCACAACTTGCAGAGTGCCATAGGCAGCACCTACTTTTTTTATTATGAGGCATTCTGCCCCCTCAATATACAGGAAATTTTCAGCCATAGGCAGTGCAAAATGCACTGTTCACAGTATCTTAACATTATTCTGCACCAGTTCTCTGTTTTGCTATTCAAACCAAGCCAGCATATTACGTGCCGGTGACTGAATGACAAAGGCTCTTTGTAATTGGCATATGATTTGTCAGGAATCCATGCGCAGCTCCAGGACAGACTTACTGAGAGCTGTGAATCCACTAGAAATGTGATCCAATGAATAATTGGTAGACTCCAGTAATGCTTCAATTCCCTGAATTGCTTTGGAAGCTTTTACCTGTTTCATACGGGACTTTGCCACTATTCAAAGACTCCGCCAGAAAATGAAATGGCCTGAAATATTGGCAGAGGTCAGGCAGGTCTGAATTCCTAAACTTTGCACCCTATCTATCCCTGGAATGCCAGAAATGAGAGTAAAATTAGGTGCAAGGTATCAAAGGTTCTACCTTCATAAAACTGCAGTTCTTAAAAAGACCTTCAAAAACACAGGACTTTAAATTCCAGTGGGGACCATATGATTTTCTGCTCAGTTATTTCCACTTCCATACCACCCTATTTATACAGGCTTTCCAAATGTCACTGCAAGTGGGAGGGCTGTCCTTGACCCACTTCTCCCAGATCACAGGCTACTTAAGGAATTACACTCAACAGGGGCGAGATTCTCCGACCCCCCACCGGGTCGGAGAATCGCCGGGGGCTGGCGTGAATCCCGCCCCCGCCGGTTGCCGAATTCCCCACCACCGGATATTCGGCGGGGGCGGGAATCGCGCCACGCCGGTTGGCGGGGCCCCACCGCGCGATTCTGCGGCCCGGATGGGCCGAAGTCCCGCCGCTAAAATGCCTGTCCCGCCGGCGTAAATTAAACCACCTACCTTACCGGCGGGACAAGGCGGCGTGGGCAGGCTCCGGGGTTCTGGGGGGGGGCGCGGGGCGATCTGGCCCTGGGGGGTGCCCCCACGGTGGCCTGGCTCGCGATCGGGGCCCACCGATCCGCGGGCGGGCCTGTGCCGTGGGGGCACTCTTTCCCTTCCGCCTCCGCCACGGTCTCCACCATGGCGGAGGCGGAAGAGACTCCCTCCACTGCGCATGCACAGGAATGCCATCAGCGGCCGCTGACGCTCCCGCGCATGCGCCGCCCGGAGATGTCATTTCCGCGCCAGCTGGCGGGGCACCAAAGGCCTTTTCCGCCAGCTGGCGGGGCGGAAATTTGTCCGGCGCCGACCTAGCCCGTTAAGTTTGGGGCTCGGCCCCCAAAGATGCGGAGCATTCCGCACCTTTGGGGCGGCGCGATGCCCGTCTGATTTGCGCCGTTTTGGGCGCCAGTCGGCGGATATTGCGCCGTTTTCGGAGAATTTCGTCCCAGAGCTCAGTTTCACTCTAGCAGTCCCCAATGCAGTCTCCTCTACATCCAGGTTAATTGCAGACTGGTGACTGCTTTGTGAAACACCTTCGCTCAGCCCGCAAGCATGACTCCAACCTTCCTGTTGCTTGCTATTTCAACTCAGCATCTTGCTCTTTTGCCCACGTGGCTGCCCTTGGCCTGCTGCAATACTCCAGTGAAGCCAAATGCAAAGTGAAGGAGCAACTCACTTTACAGCCCTCGGGACTCAATGAGTTCAAAAACTTTAGACTGAGCTTTGACAAAGGGTCATCTGGACTCAACGTTCACTCTTTTCTCTCCCTATAGACACTGCCAGACCTGCTGAGATTTTCCAGCATTTTCTATTTGGTTTCAGATCCCAGCATCTGCAGTAATTTACTTTTAACTACAGACTGTGATCTTTCTACTCTACCTTGACCCTTGTTTTATATCCTGAACATTTTTTGTCCCAATGCTAAACTGCTCCCTACCTCCCCCACCAGGCCATCTGTCACTTGTTCTTAAGTTTTGCTTTCACTGAGTACTGACCTTTTTCTCCAATTAACACATTACCTTTATATAACTACTGGTACCTTCTCCTGCCATTAACACTTCAATCTGTCTTGTGCCCTACACATCTTTGTTGTAATCTCTCCTTGTCCTGCCAATCACTGACCTTCTACTCTGCTCCAACTGCTACACTCTTATACGATATACAGAACATAGAATATACAGTGCAGAAGGAGGCCATTCGGCCCATCGAGTCTGCACCGACCCATTTAAGCCCTCACTTCCGCCCTATCCCCGCAACCCAATAACCCCACCCAACCTTTTTGGTCACTAAGGGCAATTTATCATGGCCAATCCACCTAACCTGCACGTCTTTGGACTGTGGGAGGAAACCGGACACCCGGAGGAAACCCACGCAGACATGGGGAGAACGTGCAGACTCCGCACAGACAGTGACCCGGCGGGGAATCGAACCTGGGACCCTGGCGCCGTGATACAGTGCAAGCCACTTGTGCTACCGTGCTGCCCTTAAATATATAATCCATCATTTTCTCTCTCTCTTTAACTCTGAAGAAGAGCCAAATGGACTCAAAAAAACCTCTATTTTTTCTCTCCACAGGTGCTGCCAGACCTGCTGAGTTTTCCAGTATTTTCTGTTTTTGTCCCAGCTGCACCCTGACCAATTGAGATTTACAACGTTCCAGGTGACGTATTGACATTTTTTGCAGACAAAGGTGGTTATGTTCTGATAGCTTAATTACTTTTATTTTGTTATGCCTTCTGGGCTACTTTTCCCAGCATGCAAATTAATTGACTGGTATAATTTTTCTGGAAACAAGGGAGCATCGCAAGAAGCCTTGACTTAAAGCCTGCTGCAGAATACACTATTGAAGGTTGCTATTTAGGATTTTAGGTGTATAGCTTCAATCATGTTCGCATATTTGATATGGGGACAGTTGCACAATGATTCTATTAATGGTTTTGTAATGCAAAGACCTGGACTAGTAATCCAAAGATTATGACACATGATGAATTTAAATCAATTAATTAAATCTGCAATGAAAAGTAATATCAGTAACCGTGAGTATTAAGCTACTGGAGTGCCATAAATACTCACCTGGTTTACTATAGAGAAGAAAATGTGCTGTCGTTACTGGTCGAGCCTATATGTAATCCCGGACACACAGAAAAGTGGTTGACTTTTAAATGTCCTTTGAAATGACCAAACCAGTCAGTTGCATTCATCACCACCTTCATAAGGATGAACAATAAATGCAAACTTTGCCAGTGATGCCCACCTCCAATGAGTAACCCCCCAAAAAACTATTAACAGTGGAAACTTGGAGGCTGCAAAATTTGCCTCCAATGGTAAAATTAAGTCAATTGCCCTGGCATCCCCTGTGAGCCCAGGAAACAATTGAATGCATGCTATATGATGCCATGTATCCCTTCACGCAGGCCCAGTTAACAAATTTGCATGTTGCCTCACAAAAAAAATCAAACATTCAGCTGCAAGATGTGTATTAGCATTGTTTAAAGGGCCAGGCACTCAATTTGTAAGTAAGGTAATTGTTGTACAAAAGCAAGTTTTGTGAGGGCCACGAAGAATCCAGCACGAGTTTGAAGGATACAAAGTAATAACATTTATTTACAATAACGTATATATAAAACAGCAGCAGCAGCAACTTCCCTTGCTGCACACTCCTTCCTGCTGGTTCCAAACTGGCCACCATTATTTATACATGGAGTTTACTAATGGTTTCTCCGCCCCGCTCATTGGGGAAGCTCATACTCCCACAGGATTGTGGGATTGTCATTAGCCAATGGTAAGCAGGCAGGTTATAACATCCCTCCCCCCAAAGTCCAAGGAATCCACCGAAGACCCTGGTGAAGGAGGGCGTCGGACTTGTTTTGCCGCAGGCCGGACACCATTTGCACGCGGCGCTGGATCAGGCGGTGTGTAACGAGACGGAGACCGGCGCTTCCGTGATGATAGGCGTAATGGTTGTACATCCACGGCCCGTGGGCCCGAGGATTCCCCCTCTGATGCGTCCTGTGTCTCCATTTCGGAGTCAGAGTCTGCTGCCTCCGTCATCTCAGCGTCTCTATCTATGCGTGGTTCTGTAACGACCTGCGCAGGCTTTGAGTGAGGCACCAGAGGAAGATTGTGAGGACTACCTTCCATTGTCTCTGGTCTCTGTGACTGTAGCAATGAGCTCCGGGGGCGCGGAATCTTTGGAAGGGATAGTCTTCTGGACCGAACGTGGTCTACATGTTTGCGCTGGAGACGACCCTGGGCTTGCACCTGGTAAGATATAGGGCCCGTTTGGCGAAAGATTACGCCAGGAACCCACTGGGCACCATCAGCAAAATTCCGAACGAACACTGGGTCACCGGGCACAAACTGCCGAATCGGCCGATGCCGCGAAAAACCCTGTCCATGCCGTTATTGTGTGCGGCGTACCTTTGCGCCAATGTCCGGGAAAACCATACTAAGGCGGGTGCGAAGTCTCCGGCCCATGAGGAGTTCTGCGGGAGCTACCCCAGTCACTGCATGGGGGGTGGTCCTATATGAAAACAAAAAGCGAGCCAGTCTCGTGTCCATTGATCTGGAAGACTGCTTCTTTAGGCCTTGTTTGAATGTCTGTACTGCGCGCTCTGCCAACCCATTTGAAGCCGGGTGGTAAGGGGCAGTGCAGATATGGCGTATGCCGTTCATCTTCATGAACCTCGCAAACTCCTCACTCGTGAATGGAGTGCCGTTATCCGTGAGCAGCACCTCGCGGAGGACATGTGTACTAAAAGACAAACGCATCTTCTCAATTGTTGCGCAGGACGTTGTGACCAGCATCTTATGCACCTCTAGCCATTTAGACTGGGCGTTGATTAATAGAATGTACATGGATCCTTGAAAAGGGCCTGCAAAATCCGCATGCAAGCGCGCCCAAGGCCGCCCTGGCCATTCCCAGTGATGTAAGGGCGCGGCCGGCGGACGCTTCTGATGCTCCTGGCAAATGGAGCAGTTTTGGGCCACCTTCTCAATGTCGGTGTCGAGGCCTGGCCACCAGACATAACTCCGGGCCAACATTTTCATTTTGGTCACACATGGATGCCCATTGTGCAAGTCTATTAGTATCAGCTCCTGTCCTTTTTCCGGGACAATCACACGCGTCCCCCACAAGAGGATGCCGTCTTCCACGCTGAATTCTGAAAGCTTGGAGGAAAATGCCCGCAACTTGCCTAGGAGCTGTCTATGCTGCCCACCATACAGGACTATGTGCCGAACCTTTGACAGGACTGGCTCCGTCTGGGTCCACTCACGGACCTGTGACAGGCAAGGATCCCATAAAATTTAGGGTTGCAACCACCTCACTGGTCGTGTGGGTCGACATGGGGCCGGTCGATAAAGGCGATCGGCTCAGTGCGTCGGCATTCGCTATCTGTGTTCCTGGTTTGTGCTCCAGAGAATACTCGTATGCAGCAAGCAACAAAGCCTAGCGCTGGATCCGTGTGGAAGCAATGGGCGGTATTGGCTTATCCTCTCTGAAAAGTCCCAGCAGAGGCTTATGATCAGTCACGATAGTGAAATGGCGGCCATACACGTACTGGTGGAAGCGTTTCACCGCAAAAACCACTGCCAGGCCCTCCTTCGCGATCTGTGTGTACTTTTTCTCCGCTGCAGTCAATGTGCGGGAGGCGAAAGCTATCGGCCGCTCGGCCCCGTTCTCCATCTTGTTGGACAGGACAGCCCCAATACCATACGGGGATGCATCACATGTGATGAGCAAAGGCTTTCCAGGATCATAGTGGGTTAGTAACCGAGGCAACGAAAATTGTTGCTTTACCCGCCGGAAAGCGGTTTCTTGCGGCTGCCCCAAACCCAGGTGTGATTTTTCTTTAGCAGAAGGTGCAACGGGGCCAGCGTAGTTGCCAGATTGGGGAGGAACTTCCCGTAATAGTTTACGTGACCGAGAAAAGAACGAAGATGCGAAGAGTCAGTCGGGGCGGGTGCCTGTTGAATCGCGCACACCTTCTCTGCGACGGGGTGCAAACCTTCGCAGTCCACCCGATAACCTAGGTAGACTACTTCCTTTGCCTGAAATACGCACTTTGTGCGACGTAAACGGACTCCAGCCTCCGAAAAGCGTTTAAGGACAGCCTCCAGATTTTCCAAATGGTCCTGCTCCGACGTCCCTGTAATCAAAACGTCATCTAAGTGGACAGCGAAACGCGGTAAACCTCTCAAAATGCCCTCCATCACACGTTGAAAAATAGCGCAGGCAGAGGATACTCCAAAGGGCAACCGTGTATATTCATACAGGCCCCGGTGTGTATTAATCGGTACATATGGTTGGGAGGCAGGGTCCAGTTCCAACTGTAGGTAGGCGTGACTCATATCTAATTTTGTGAACGAGAGTCCGCCTGCAATCTTCGCGTAGAGATCCTCTATGCGAGGCATTGGATATCGGTCGAGTCGGGCAGCCGTATTCACTGTAAGTTCATAATCGCCACACAAGCGGACTGTGGCATCTGGCTTCATTACAGGTACAATTGGTGCTGCCCAGTCAGCAAAACGGACGGGCCTGATAATACCCAAACTCTCCAAATGTGTGAGCTCCCCTTCTACCTTCTCGAGCAAGGCGTAAGGCACCGGGCGCGCCCGGAAATAGCGCGGCGTGGCTCCTGGTTCGACTTGGATACAGGCTCCGGCCCCTTTTATTTTCCCCAAACCGGGCTGGAATACATCTGGGTATCGTCCTAGCATCTCAGTCAACCCTCCAGAAACTGTTTGGAGGATGTGCTGCCATTGCAACCGCAAATGGCGCAACCAGTCCCGACCCAACAGGCTGGGCCCATGGCCGCGCACCACGATAAGTGGGAAACGCCCCTCCTGGCGTCCATAAACAACAGGGGTCATTGTAGTTCCTGCAATGTCCAGTGGTTCCCCCATGTAGGCGGCCAACCTGGCCTGTGAGTCGGTTAATGTAAGGGTCTGTATACCCTGCTTGATGTGGTTGAATGTCCTCTGGGCGATCATGGAGACCGCTGCGCCTGTGTGCAACTCCATCTCAAGCGGGTGACCATTGATCCGTACTGTCACCTTCATGGGGGCCACACGGGGAGCTGCCACACAATGCAGCTGCAGGCAGTCGTCCTCCGTCTCCACGTCCTCAGGAGTAATTGCTGCAGGTTCATCCACATGGGAGGTACGGCCCCTGGGATGGTCCCAGTTTCGGTCAGAACGACAGCGCCTCTGGCGCTCCCAGGACCGGCGTCCGCAACGGGGTCGGCGCCTACAAGTCTGACACGGACATGGCTCCTCATCCATTGCTTCTGGAGAAGGCTCCCTTCGGGGAGGAATGTCCGACGACCACTGGCGACGATTCGGACGTCGCCGCGCCCAAAGTACCGCAGGAGTGCGGGTGGATGTTTTCGGATGGAAGGGGTTGCGCCCCAAGGCATGCTCCTCCATTTCCTGCACTCCTGCACTCCTCGTTCTGCGCTCTCTCGGGACAATACTATTTGAATGGCCTGTTGAAAAGTCAATGTTGGCTCAGCTAACAACTTTCTCTGGGTGGCCGCATTGTTAATACCGCAAACCAAACGGTCGCGTAACATTTCTGACAAGGTCTCACCATAGTCACAGTACTCCGCAATCCTGCGTAGCCTGGATAGAAAGTCAGCAAGGGATTCTCCTGGGGTCCTCTCAGCAGTATTAAACCGGTAACGCTGGACTATCGTGGATGGGGTTGGGTTAAAATGTTGCCCCACTAAATTCACAAGTTCATCAAACGTTTTGGTGTCCGGCGCAGCTGGGTACGTAAGGTTCCTAATCACCCCAAACGTATGCGGGCCACAGGCGGTGAGCAATATGACCACCTGGCACTCGTTTTCGGTGATATTGTTTGCCTGGAAATAGTAACGCATCCGTTGTGTGTAATGGTTCCAGCTTTCCAGCGCAGCATCAAAAACATCCAAACGTCTGTACAGAGGCATGGTATAATAGAAAACAATTTCCAACCTGTAGCCAACAAAAATCCAGGGAGGTGGCTTCAGCAGTGTAGACAGCTATTCACTTTAACCCTCGTCGCCAGTTTTGTGAGGGCCAAGAAGAATCCAGCATGGGTTTTAAGGATACAAAGTAATAACATTTATTTACAATAACATATATATATACAGCAACTTCCCTTGCTGCACACTCTTTCCTGCTGGTTCCAAACTGGCCTGCTTTATTTATACCTGGAGTTTACTAATGGTTTCTCCGCCCCCCTCACTGGGGAAGCTCATACTCCCACAGGATTGTGGGATTGTCATTAGTCCCCAGCCAATGGTAAGCAGGCAGGTTATAACAGCAAAATACTGCAGATGCTGGAAATCTGCAATAAAACAAGAAAATTGTGGAAATACTTAGGAGGTCTGGCAGCATCTATGGGGAGAGAAATGGAGTTAATGTTTCAGGTCAAGGACCTTTCTTCAGCCGGTTATTTTTGATTCATCTTAACAATGACTAATAACTTTTAAAAAGAGATTCAAATTTACTGCTGCGAACTGAAAAAAATGACAGCAAGATTTAATTTTTTAAAAATTTTACAAATAAATTAAAGTATTAACTAAACACTTTTCTTTGATTGGCAACTTATACTTTGAACTACAGAAAATAACTTTCCCCTTGTGTACTTATTACACATCACATTTCTGACAGAACTACAGCCATTTATAGCAAACAGTCCATAGTTGCTTCCAGCTTCAAGTGTGTTCCATGGGGCGAAATTCTCCTACCCGCCCCGCCACATTTCTGCCCCAACCGGCCGGCGGGAGTCTCCGTAACACCGGCCGGTCAATGGGGTTGCCCATTGTGGGGCAGCCCCACGCCGTCGGGAAACCCCCGGGCGCCGGCAAAATGGAGACTCCCGCCGGCGGAGAATGACGCCCCATATCCCTGCTTCACCAAATAGTTACTTTGAGTGGTTGTTTTCAGATGCTTTCCTCTGTTTTCAGTGTTTCTTAAATCCACAACCAGCAGCAAAGCCTGTTCCCATGATTATTCTGGGAAAATCTCTTAGAATCATTAGAAAGCTACAGGAGTGCCCCTTCAACCAGAGATCAACTCCTTCCTGTATTTGGTAGCTCATGAAACCAAGCAGTCTTTTCTCTCTGCCTACCACAAAGTCTGTGGTCTGTCTGTGATATTCATTGATTTGAAAGGAAGCCTGTAACCTGTAGAAGCTAGGTATTTCTAATACAACTAATATAGGTAAAAGATAGCTGTTTAAGCGTAAATATTAAGCCCCAGTTTTAAATTAAGGATTGAAGAGACACATATTCTGCAAATTCATTTTACATAGTTTTAAAGTAACACCGAAGTCTGATAAAACAGACAGTTTGAATACATTTTACAAGTCAGTGTCCAAGGGCAGAGAAGACCCATAACAACATTGCCTGATAAGATAACATGAAGGCTCCATTACTATAATAGCCTGAACCACAATCCATAGCTTATAATGCTGAAACATTTTAGATTATTGGTGTAGTTTTAAAATGGACAGTTTATAAGACATCAAATCAAATGTATATTTGATTCCAACTTTCCCAAAACATAACAATTTCATAGAAGCAGCATAATTCACTTTGATAAATTGAAACAGACTTTGATTTATATTTTGCAGGTCATTTGCAATAGCCAAGCCAGCATATTTTGGCTTTGATAAAGCACCGTATTGCATTCTTTAACATACACAAGTATGTAGATACGCAACAATTAGAAGTAATGCTACATATTGAAGATGGACGGCTTGCCGTCAAATCAAATGTGTTTGAGTCTAACCCAAACCAATTAGGTGTGATTAGATGACTTAAGACAGATATGAAAGGGTATAACTAAAGAAGTTTCGGCCCGCCATTTTGAGTTTTAGTTTGGAGTTTTTGAGTTTTTAGTTTGGGATTAGTTTAGTTGTAGATTAGTTTTTTAGGTAGATTGGTAGAGTAGGTTTTTGTGGGTAGTTTGTTAGTTTTTGTTTTGTTGGTTTGAAGTTGAAGATCAGCTCTCTCGCTCTCTTTTTCAAGACTTTGACCTTTTAAAAGTTATTGTCGAGCTGTCTGCCTAAGCAAGAAGATAATGTCTGTGATTCTTTTGAAAGCTTCAAATTGTCTACGAATTGCCTTTTAAATGACTTTCAAATTGTAATCAATAGAAGACAAATAAAACAATTCCTATTGGCACCTGAGAAGTTTTAACTTAAATTTCTACTGAGTTCCAGTAATCACAAAGTGCTGCTGGTAACCGAATGGTAGAAATCTTTCAACTGGCGTAGTAAGGCAGGAGGGGAGGAGTACTGATACGACCTTCGGAAGATGCCCAGGTGACGACGGAAAGCTTTGAAGATAATCGGAGGAGGCCCGGAAGCTTCGGGAAGCTTCAGAGATAATCGGAGGAGGCCCGGAAGATAGCCGGAACCCACGGCTAGACTAGGGTAAGAAATATCTTTTTCACCCATTAAAAGTCTTAAAGCCGCATCAATCAGTGCTTCGACTCCTGAAAAGAATATTTTTATAGACTGTGTTAAATCAATCAGGTGCCAGTCGTTGAGACTAACATAGACGTGGCTGAAAGATTAGTCTCGGCAGTCAGCGATCAAGGAAAATTTATGGCTGATCCAAATCAAAGTGTAGATTCAGAGCCTTTAGCAAGCAGAAAATTACTCCCCACTACATCCAAGGGGGGTGCTGGAATACCAGATGTTTCTGTTGAAGATATGTTGGGGGATTTTAGATCTTTCATTCGTAGACAATTTGACCTATGTGAAACCTCAAAAAAAATTGAATCAAAGTATGATATCCCCAGAGGACAGTGGTCCTTTGATAATATCAAGAGAGCATGGGGAAAATGCACATGATTTCACGGCGCAGAACATGCAAAATGGTCTCTGGTAATTATGGGACATATATGCAGACAGCAAGAGATAATTATTAAGAATTAAAGTGATGATGAGTATAGGTCCACTAAAGACCAACTAATTGCAGTTGTTGAAGAATTGCGAGATGCAAAATCCAAACTTGAACATTATGATGAAATTAAAACAGAATTGCAAAAGAAAATCTCTGAACTCCAGCAGTTATCTTTTCAAATACCAGAATTCCAAAATCAAGTTTTTGAAGTGGAGTCAAAATATCAACAGTTGCAATTAAAAACTGAGCGAATTGAACTTGAAAATTGCAAGTTAATCGAAGAAAGATGTGTTTTAGAAGGAGATATAAATAACGTCACTGAACACTGCAAATTTTTGACAGACAGTCTTTCTGTGCAGAAATTTGAACAAACAGCACAAACTCAGAAAGCAGCCCAAGCACCCCACCTAGTGGCACAATCGGCAATTACACAGCCGAGATCAAGTGTCAAGAATAAATCAGTTCCTTTGTTAGATGAATCAGACGAAGATAGTGTTCCTACAATGCAAAACACTAAATTAATTTGACTAGCCCCTTTAAAACACAAACGGGTTAGAGTTGGAAGCAAAAAAATAGAAGAAGACGGTGAAACTATCACTAGAAACATATTTGATTATCAATGGATTCATGAACCAACAGATCCTACAAAAATTGACGAATGGTCCAAAGATCTTCCACACCCTAAAAAAGGTGGTATGACCACATGGGATGGAATTCACAGATTACAAGCCATTTACAGTCTCCACCCATTCGATGGAGTACAAATTCTGACTATCATGCTAGGTACTCGTGTAATTTCAACCACAAAACTGAGGTAGCAGTTGCCCTTGGAGACGATTTGCAAAATTTAGAAGCTGGTTGGCTAGCAGTCAAGAATTGACTATTAAAATTTCGCCCCCCGAGGACCGATTGGTCTAAGATCACAACTTGCATTAAAAAAAAAATGAAGATATTCAGGATTTTGAGGAAAGATTTTTACAGACTTGGATGGAATATTCAGGAATGACACTAGAACAGGAAAATGACACATTGGTGCCAGCACTTTAAGTCCATTAAAAACAGCTTTTATAGCCGGTATTAAGCCTGGAGTTTCTGCTGCCTTGAATTTGGTTTTACCAGCTTGGGCCACAGCTGGCACATACCGAGACATAGTTGACCGATGCATTCAGATAGATCGTGGTTTGCACAATCAGGCAACTTTTAACACTGCAGCTGCTCAAATGCAGCCTATTGCTCAAATCCAGCCCATGTTACTTGCTGCTCCAGTGGCGGCTGTTGCAGCACCTGCAGGAATATCAGCAGTAACTACAATTCCACCACCAGCGTCAGAGCAAACATGTACCTTTGTTCCATTAAAATCACGTAAGAAAATACCACAATGTCTTTTCTGTGGTAGAGTAGGACACTGGATGGCAAAATGCTATCATAAACAACGGATGGATTCGAGAGATGATAATGAAGTAGACAATGTTCACTACAATACATTTCCACCTCATGGTCAACCATGTAACGCGTACCAACAAGACACACCCAGTACGGCTTCTGGCCAGTGCCACTGGCTAAGCAACTACAACCAATGTTTGCTTTTACAGTTATTCAGCAACAGTATCACAATAGCCCAACTGTTTACAATATGGCTCTACAGAATCACCTCAGGCAACTGCCTGTTCGGCCTTCCACCATTATCCAGTATGAAGATGATGTTCTGATAACCTCCATCAATAAAGATGATCATGACAAATATTTACAGGTGGTCTTGAACCACCTCAGTACTAATAGTCACAAAGCTAGTTTTGCTGAAGCACAAATTGCCCAGAAAGAAGCTGTTTACTTGGGACAGAAAATTTCCAAAGGCAAAAGGGAACTTACTCAGAACAGAACGGTTGCCATCAAAGCAGCTAAAGAAACCTCAATGTATCGCTAAAAAGTTGCCAAGAACTGTCAACTTGAGAAAACTGTCATTATTCTGAATGTTGCTTTATTAATTTTAAGAAATTAACATATCTTGTTAGCTGTGTTTCCTTTAACAGAATCGACGAATTCATTTACAGAAAACCAAGATACAGCGCAAGATTGGTTCAGTTATATATTCAATAAGTTATTGTGTTTGATATTTTGAAATAAATGTTTAGAATTAGCTTGGAAATTAAAACTTCAGAAAAGTAACTCTGATTAAAAGCAAATCTATATTCCAAAAGAACAGATCGTTCTAAGAGACTTGATAACGGGAATTTGGCAGCAATCCAACTTTTACTCCCAGTCCATTTGAGTGACAAATATAAAAAAAGTTTAGAGATGCGAATGGCATCATTCCAAGCTATACTCCCCTTTTTGTCTCTGCAAGAAAATTAACCCTTTCAACAAGCTTTAGTGTATAATCCAGAAGATATCAAAGACTTGACAATTCACATCCAATACAAAGTATCATTATTATTCATTTATTAGTGAATTATTATTAATAATTTATTAATAAATTACATAATCAATTTTGACCATTTATTACTAGATCATATGTTCAACTTTTTATTGTATAATCATTTTATTTGTATACATGAAGTTATTATTAATTGTTTATTGCTGAATTATGTAATCATGATATCAATTTTCAATCAGTATATCAATGTTAAGATCTGTAAAATGTTTGCCGCAATTTTAATTTTCAGTTATTTAATTGGCTTTGTAAACTTTGTACCTGAACTGAATAAGAACACATTCCTTTACACATCTAAGATATATGCTAAAAACTTTAATATTTCCAATTGTTGGGTATGCATTGCAACCCCTACTAACTCAGGGGAGGGTACGCAACAAACTAGGCCCGGGGCAGAGAGGCCGGCCCGCCGATCGGTGGGCCCTGATCGCGGGCCAGACCCCATCGGAGGACCCCACCCCACCCCCCCCCCCCCGCCCCCCGGTGAAGGAACGCTTTTCCCCGCCCCACAGGCCGCCCCCCCGACCCTTCACGCAGAGTTCCCGCCGGGAGGGACCAGGGGTGAACTGCGCAGGGAGTCTGCTTTTTCTGTGTGGCCGCTCGGCCTATCCGGGCCGGAGAATCGGCGGCCCACAGATTCCAGCGGCCCGCGGCCGGGGCACCGCGTCAAATGCGCTGGCGCAAATGGCGACGATTCACCACACCTCAGAGAGTCGCGCGCCGGCGTCGGGGCGTCGTGGCGCGGTTCCGACGATTCTCTGGCCCGCCGCGGGGCCCGGAGAATCGTGCCCGTTAACCTGGTGTCCAGTCAGAAATGTAAATTAACTCTTTCTGAATCCAACTCTCTTTCATCTTATAAATAAATGGACTATTTACAGCACTACAACACCTTTCTGAAATTCAGACACTGCTGTCATTGTCTCCTAGGATAATATCTGATACCTTTGTCTCAGTAAAACAAACTAAAGTCTTCCCAGGTGGCACAGTGGTTAGCACTTCTGCCTACGGCGCTGAGGACCCGGGTTTGATTCTGGCCCCAGGTCACTGTCTGTGTGGAGTTTGCACATTCTTCCCGTGTCTGCATGGGTTCCCCCCCCAGAACACAAAGATGTGCAAGTTAGGTGGATTAGCCACACTAAATTGCCCCTTAATTGGAATTTTTTTTTTTAAACTGAAGCCTTCCTTTGACTCTTAACAATCAAACCGTCTCGGTCTCCTGTCAGGCAGATGTGAAAACAGGTCATATTACCCTAATTATTTATCTAAAATTTAAACTACCTAAAAATATTATCTTATAAATTTCATAATTGTAATACTATCAGCACATCGTGTAATAGCCTCAGTGCAATACTGCTGGGCTCCTTACTGAGCGCAGACAAAGCCACCAGCACTCAGCTGCTTGATCCAATGCAGTTAATAGGTAAGTGAGATGACCAAATTTGCATGCTACCCACTTTCACTTGAACCAGCATGAGCAGATCACAAATCACAAGACTTGCACCTGAATAACGGTGTAATCCAATTTTAAGCTGAGGGACACTCAGCTGGTTTATCACAGGGCTAAATAGCTGGCTTTTAAAGCAGACCAAGGCAGGCCAGCAGCGTGGGTTCAATTCCCGTACCGGCCTCCCCAAACAGGCGCCGGAATGTGGCGACTAGGGGCTTTTCACAGTAACTTCATTTGAAGCCTACTTGTGACAATAAGTGATTTTTCATTTCATTTCATTTTCAAAATAACACGCTTAGTGCTATTTTTTAATTTCATGCATAAATAAAAGACTTTGATAGTAGCATAATATTCAATTTGGGGTTGATCATACTGTGTTGTTAATTTTAAGATAAATATCTACCAGTGATAGAAGCTTTTAAATATTGTGCTAAGGTTAGCTGCTATTTTTCTTGCATCCAAATTTAGGAATGAATTGCAAAGAAGGATGGAAGTCCAAGAGCATAAGTTCTTCATTCGCATTTTCTACAATGATAAACTTGTTTCATCTACTGTTACCTCACAACTGCAGCCGGATTTCAGTGTACAATTTGGACAAATATTCAACATTCAGATAATTCAGAAACCTGAAAGCATTAGATTTGAGGTAACTATTATTGAATTAAACTGCTGATACACTTTGTTTTCATTTACGATCATTTTGAGCAACAAGAGAACACATTGGGCAGGATTCTCTGGCTGTGCCCACCCAGCGACTGGAGAATCCTGTCCGAGCTCAACGGACTTCTCCAATGTCTGTGTCTCGTCCATGGAGACTTGCCGCGGGGGGGGGGGGGGGGGGGGGCACTTTTTCTGTGACAGTTGAGCAATTTTAAAAATTAAGGTCATATAAATTTGCGTTGAGTAGCAAGAGATTAATAAGACAAAAAGACGTAGAAGCAGAAGTAGACCATTAAGTCTGCCCTGCCATTCAATGAGATCAAGACTGATCTGATACGACAATCCTCAAAACCACTTTCTCGTCTAATCCCCATAACCCTTAATTCCCTGGCTGATTAAAATCTCTCTTTCCATGCCTTGAACATACTTAACCCAGCCTCTACAGCCTTCTGTGGTAATGAATTCCACAGATTCACTACCCTCTGAGAGAAGAAATGCCTCCTCATCTTTGTCTTAAATGGGCTACCCCTTACTCTGAGATTACGCCCTCTGCAGCCTACTCAACGTTTCCCCATAAGAAAATACCTCCATACCTGGGACCAACCTAGTGAACCTTCTCTGAACTGCCTCCAATACCAGTCTATCTTTCCTTAGATAAGGGGACCAAAACTGCTCATAGTGTTCCAGGTGTGGTCTAACGAGTGCTTTAATAGTTTCAGCAAGACTTCCCTATTTTTGTAAGTAATTTCCTTTGAAATAAAGGCAAAACAATCTTCAACAGTGAGAGTTTAATAGAGTGAAAACTCAAGAGAGTATTGACTTTAGTTGGTGTTCAATCATGATACAGTCAGCTCAACATTATGTTTTATAGATTGTTATATTTGATTTAAACATTTTAGGGCATCAGTTAGTTTGAGGAATTTACTGATTTTTTCAGACTGCGAGTTACTTTTGGCAAAAAATTGTATCAATTACAGTTGATGGCTACCCCTTCATGGCAGGGGCACACGAGGAATTTGTAGCTTTATTGAAAGCTTGTGTACCTGACATATTTCATGACATACAGTGCCTTCGGCACTGTAAATTCTATGATAATTCAATGATATTCTATGATCTGAATTGCATAATACACTAATAAGCTCTCTTTGATAAGTGAGACACATTGAAAACTGTAATGGACAAAGTGGTACAGAATTTTAACTTCATATGTACTCACCCCTTGCATCATCATCAATTTGTGGAACTTGTGGACCATATTGAAACAGAATAGGACCTCATCATGCACACTGAAGTGCACTGGCATAACGGCGGTAAAGTAATGGACCGTTTCCTGGCACTTTTACCAGAAATCTAGCAGTTTCTTGCTCAGAAATCTCAAATATACCCAGAGTTAGAAGATGAATACTGGAGTTTGGATGTAATTTTTCTCACCAACATCACTGGCCATTTGAATGCGTTGAACAAGTCATTGTGGAGATGGTCGATAGCTTTAGTTTCCTGGGGGTCACCTTCACCAACAGTCTGTCCTGGTACACTCACATTGATGCTACAGTCAAGAAAGCCTAACAATGACTCTACTTCCTACGAAAGCTAAAGAAATTCGTCACGTCTGCATCGACTCTCACAAACTTCTACAGATGTGCTACAGAGAGCATTTTATCTGGCTGCATCACTGCTTGGTATGGCAACTGCTCGGTCCAAGATCGCAAGAAACTGCAGAGTGTGGTGAACTCAGTCCAACGCATTACACGCGCTTGCCACCCTCACATTGATTCTGTCTACACCTCCCGCTGCCTCAGGAAGGCAGACAGCATTGTCAGAGATTCCTCAAACCCAGGCTTTGCCCTCTTCCAGACCTTTCCATCAGGCAGAAGATACAGAAGTCTAAAGACCCACACATCGAGACATAGGAACAGCTTCTTCCCCACAGCTACTAGACTCCTCAGCGACTCCTCCTCAGACTGATCTGTTCCCTGTAAGAACACTATTCTCAACGCACAATGCTGCTCTTGCTCATGTATTTGCTTTGTTTGGTCCTTTTTCTGCACTGTAATCAATCACTATTTGTCGATGTACTTGTTGATTATTCATTTTGTCTATGTTCCCTTGGCCTCAGAAAAATATTTTTCACTGTAATTTGGTACATGTGACAATCAATCAATCAATCAATCATTGCAGGGGAAAAGTATTGTCAGAAAATTCGTACTACTTCAGTTCCCTTCAACTGACTATACTCACGACTTCCGGTGATGGTGGTTTGCTGAGTGGACGCACAACAGGTGGCTCTCCTCCCAATTAGAACCAAAAAAGTTAATTTCAGAGAAATGTGGCCTGAAAAGCCAACAGAAAGAAATCCCAAAGAGAAAGATACACAGTGGTGAAGAGGATGCCGGCAAATGGTAGTTCGAGGGGCAGACGGGAGGGCAGAAGTGGCGGCAAGGGACACGACCAACAGGAGGACGTGCCAGTGGACCCAATAGGCGAGGTGGAAGCCCCGGCCGCTCAAGAGCGAGGAAGACTGTCGACCCGAGCATTGGCGTCGACACAAGCAACAACCTCCCCCTCCCCACCAGGGGACAGGCGGAGAAGCTTCCTAAAAAAGAAACTGGCCGCCATGAGGGAGGCAATAAAAACAGAGATCCAGGTGTCGGTGAAGGAGGTGACGGAGGGGATGGTCTCCCTCCAGCGCACAATCGATGGCCTGAGGAAGAAAGTGGAGGAGCAGGCAAAAACAATCCTGGACCTCGAAAAAGCTTTGACAGACGAGAGAGCCAGGATTCTTGTTCTGAAGGGAAAAGGTTGGTGGCATCCCAGGGGAATTTGAAGGGGAAGGTCGAAGACCAGGAGAATAGGTCTGGGTGACAGAACATTTGGATTGTGGGCCTGCCGCAAGGCATCGAGGGCAGAGATCCAAAGACTATATCGCCAAAATGCTGGGCAACCTAGTCGGAAGAGACAGTTTCCCCAACCCCACAGAACTTGACGGGGCACACAGGTCGCACCAGTCGAAGCCCAAAGCAGAGGAGCAGCCGAGAGCGATCATAGCAAAACTGTACCGGTACCAGGACCAGGAATGGATCCTGAAGTGGGCCAGGCAGACAAAAGTGAGCTCGTGGGAAGGACATAGAATCCGGGTCTACCAGGACATTGGGACAGACCTCGCAAAAAAAAGGGCCGAGTTCAACAGGACAAAATCGGCGCTCTACAAGAGTAGGGTGCGGTTTGGTATGCTGTTCCCGGCCAGACTCTGGGTTACGTACCAGGGTAAAGAACATTATTTTAACACCCCGGCAGAGGCAAGCGACTTTATGCGAGCCAACAACCTGGACAGAGGCCAAGCTCGGCAGTATTGAAGGCATGTCGCGGAGGATTGCAGAGAAAAAAGAGAGAAACCAGAGAATATAGTCCGGACTATGTGTCTGGCCGGGACTGCACTGCCTCGTTATGAACAAAGAGCCCGGGTACAGAAGGAAGCGAGGACAGGGAGGCAGGTGAGGGGGTGGAGAAGGAAACGCAGGCAGTCAGACAATACAGGCAAAGGGCTAAACCAGCCCTGGGAGGGGAGCCACCGTACTAGCAGGGAGGGCTACCACAGGAAGGCAGGCAGTAAGGGGTGGGGCCACGGCCCACCACTTGGGGGAGAGGGAGTGCCTGGACAAGTGGGGGGTGGGGAGGGGAGGGACACAGCGGTAGGGAGGGGGAGCACAGGGGGGTGGAGGGAGAGATGACAGGAGGGAAACACAGAACAAACGGGACAGAACAGGGGAAAGGAGTTGACAGCAGGTTTTGCTTTGGCAGGCAGGCAGTCGGCCGAGGAATCAAGATGGCGCTGCAAGCAGCCACTTTGGGGAGTCCCTAAACAAAGGGAAACCCCAGAGTGCAGGGGAGCACCCACGTGGTGTACACACAGTTGGCGGCCATGTTAGGTGCCCCTGGACAAAGGGAAACCCCTGAACGCAGGGGCCAGACCTCATGGTGAGAATGGTGACTGTGGCCATTATTGACGGCCTCCTAACAAAGGAAAACTCCAGAGTAGGGGGCCCGTCCACCAGATATGTATGATTGATCCCACAGGAACGGTGGGGGGGGGCGGGGGGGGGGGGGGGGGGTTAGAAACCCCCCAGGATAGTCACCTGGAAAGTAAAGGGACTTAATGGTCCAGTGAAGAGATCCAGAGTCTTCGCCCACTTAAGGGGCCTGAAGGCCGGCATAATCTACCTGCATGAGACACACCTGAGGGAAAAGGACAGACTGCTGGTTAGGAAGGGCTGGATGGGACAGACGTACCATTCATGCTATGGGACAAGGGTTAGGGGAGTAGCCATACTGATCAGTAAGTGGACGAGGTTTACGGAAACCAGGACAGTTACAGACCAAGGGGGATGATACGTCATGGTCAGCGGTGTCCGAGACGGGGCCCGGTTGTTCTGGTAAATGTGTATGCGCCCAACTGGGACGACACAGACTTCATAAAAAGGACTGGTGTACCTTCAATCCACAGAGAGGCAGCGCGAGCGAGTAAACATAAGGCTTTATTAGTCATGAACTTGCCTAGCCAGAGTCAGTAGTACTCTGTAGTACAGATGAATGCCGGCCACAAGAGGCCGGCCTTTATATGGCCAGTGTGGGCGGAGCCAGAGGCGGAGACATACCGGGGTTACAGCACAGTACCTGGAAGCAGTTCATATCACCACTTCCAGGTCATAGGTCACAGGTTATGATATCATGCATGCATTATGGTGAATACATTCACCACATTCACCCCCTGTTAAAAAAATCAAATCCGGCGGGGGTGATGTGGAGTCATTACATATTCAGTCGATCGGGAGGCCGGATCGTTCTCTTTGACCTCCTCAGCTCTGTCAGTGTGGTAGGCATGGTTGTTGCAGGTGCTGACTCCAGGGGCGTTGTGTCTGGAGCTTGAGCCTCAGTCCGGGGTGTCGGAGACGGTTTGGGGTGCGGGGGTAGGGTGGGGGGTGATGGGTGGCGACAGTGTCGGCGCGGGACAATACTGGAGACCCAGGGGCGCTGTGAGTGGCGACAGGCAGCGGGGAGGGGGGGATGTAAGTGGGGGGGCGCATTGGCGGGGGAACCAGCTGGCGCCAGGTCCCGCAGGGAGACCGTATCTTGCCGTCCGTCCTGGTGCGCGATGTAAGCGTACTGGGGGTTAGCGTGGAGCAGCTGGACCCTCTCGACCAGGGGGTCGGTCTTATGGTTCCTCATGTGCCTCCGGAGAAGGACTGGTCCCGGAGTTTTCAGCCAAGATGGAAGTGAAACGCCGGAGATGGACTTCCTGGGGAAGACAAACAGACGATCATGAGGGGTCTCGTTCGTGGCCGTGCAGAGGAGCAATCTGATGGAGTGGAGGGCGTCAGGGAGGACCTCCTGCCAGCGGGGAATTGGGAGACTTCTAGACCTAAGGGCCAGGAGAACGGCCTTCCATACCGTCGCGTTCTCCCTCTCCATCTGCCCGTTTCCCTGCAGGTTATAGCTCATAGTCCTGCTCGAGGCAATGCTTTTGTTGAGCAGCTACTGACGCAGCTCATCGCTCATGAACGATGTGCCCCGGTCGCTGTGGACGTAGGCAGGGAAACCGAACAGCGTGAAGATGTGTGCAGTGCCTTTATGACAGTGGCTGAGGTCATGTCGGGGCAGGGGACGGCGAAGGGGAAGTGGGAGTACTCATCGATGATGGTGAGAAAATATATATTCCGGTTGGTGGAGGGGAGGGCCCCTTGAAGTCGCTGCATAGGCGCTCAAAGGGCCGGGAGGCCTTTACCAGGTGGTCCTTGTCTGGTCGGTAGAAGTGCGGTTTGCACTCCGCGCAGACTTGGCAGTCCCTGGTCATGGCCTTGACCTCCTCGGAGGAGAAGAGCAGATTGCGGACCTTAATGAAGTGGGTAAGCTGGGTGACCCCCCCGGGTGGCAGAGGTCATTGTGGATAGCCCGAAGTCGGTCATCTTGCGCGCTGGCGCATATGCCGCGGGACAGGGCATTTGGGAGCTCTTTGAGCTTCCCAGGACGATACTTGATATCGTAGTTGTAGGTGGAGAGTTTGATCCTCCACCTCAAGATTTTATCATTTTTTATTTTGCCTCGTTGTGTGTTGTCAAACATGAAGGCTACCAATCGTTGGTCGGTGACGAGGGTGAACCTCCTACCTGCTAGTTAGTGCCTCCAGTGCCGCACGGCTTCCACTATGGCTTCTGCTTCCTTCTCGACCAAGGGGTGTCGAATTTCGGAAGCGTGGAGGGTCCTTGAGAAAAATGCTACTGGCCTGCCCGCCTGGTTGAGTGTGGCGGCCAGTGCGACGTCTGATGCATCGCTCTCTACCTGAAAAGGAATGGACTCATCCACCACGTGCATTGCGGCTTTGGTGATGTCGGCCTTGATGCGGCTGAAGGCTGAGCGGGCCTCATCCGTCAAGGGGAAACTGGTGGTTTGAATTAGTGGGCAGGCTTTGTCCGCATAGTTGGGGACCCACTGGGCATAGTATGAGAACAGCCCCAGGCATCGTTTTAGGGCCTGAAGGCTGTGGGGAGGGGGGAGTTCTGTGAGGGGGTGCATACGGTCGGGGTCGGGCCCTTGGGCTCCGTTCTCCATGATGTAGCCGAGGATGGTCAATGAGGGATTGGGCGGCTTGGAGGAACCTCTGAAGGTTGGCGCCATGGTCCTGCTGGTCATGGCCACAGATGGTCACGTTGTCCAGGTACGGGTATGTTGTCTGCAAACTGTACTGGTCCACCATTCGGTCCATCATTCTCTGAAAGACAGAGACCCCATTAGTGACGCCGAAAGGGACTCTGAGGAAATGGAAGAGTCGGCCGGCTGCTTCAAAGGCAGTGTAGTGGCGCTCTTCCGGCCAGATTGGGAGCTGGTGGTAGGCCGCCTGCAGATCGACCGTGGAGAACACACGGTACTGTGTGATCTGGTTGACTATCTTCGCTATGCGGGGGAGGGGATACCCATCCAGTTGCGTGAACCGGTTAATTGTCTGGCTGTAGTCCACAACCATCTGGTTCTTTTCCCCAGTCCGGACGACCACCACTTGCGCTCTCCAGGGGCTGTTACTGGCCTCTATGATTCCCTCACTCAGCAGTCGCTGGACTTCTGACTTGATAAATACCATGTCTAGCGAGCTGTACCGCCTGCTCCTGGTGGCAATGGGCTTACAGTCCCGAGTGAGGTTTGCAGAGTGAAGGGGGGGAGACCTTGAGGGTCGCGAGGCTGCATACTGTGAGGGGGGCAAGGGTCCGCCGAACTGTAAGGTCGGGCTTTGGTGATTACACTGAAAATCCATTCCAAAGCAGTAGGGGTGCGCAGAGGTGGGGGTATACTCTGCGCCCTGTATCGCGAGGTTGGCGATACAGTACCCCTGGATCTGGACCGAATGTGACCCGGAGGCAAGGGCGATTGTTTGTGAGGCGGGGTAGATGTGGAGGGAGCAGCTCCTTACCGTGTCGGGGTGGACAAAGCTCTCCATGCTCCAGGAGTCAAAGAAGTAGGGGGTCTCGTGTCCGTTGACCCGGACGACCATCATGGAGTTCCTCAGTGGTTTTGGCTGTGGCTGGTCGAGCGTCATCGCGCCCAGCTGTGGGTAACCTGCATGGTCGGTGGAGTCGCAAGATGGCGGCACCCATGTGTCGCGCGTGTCGGACGGGGTCGAAGATGGCGACCAAGATGGCCGCTCCCATCGGTCGCACGTGTTGGTTGGTGCTGGGGCGGCGGCCAAGATGACGGCTCCCATGAGTCGCACGTGTTGGTCAGTATTGGGACCGGTGGCCAAGATGACGGCCCCCACGATTCGCACGATGCCGGTGACGCATCAGGGGAGGGCTTTCCAGCGCAGGCCTGTGGTGTAGGTGGGTCTGACGGGGGCCGTGACGATAGTGCCCAGGCCCGCGGGGAACGCGCTGAGGTTCTGGTAGGGCACCTCAAGCGAGGTAGGTAGCTTTACCGTTTTCCGCAGGTCGGAGGTCCCGTTTTCCAGCAGGCGCTGCCTGATATAGTTCGAGCAGACCCCCGCCACGTAAGTGTCCTGGATCTGTGAGTTCATATGCTCCTCCGCCGTCACATCTTGGTCGCTGCAGTTTCTTGCGAGTAGCATCAGGGTTTCCAGATACTCGTCTAACGATTCTCCGGCGCGTTGACGGCGAGTAGTGAGGAGGTGCCTAGCGAACACCTCGTTCATGGGCTTCACGAAGTGCGCCTTGAGGGTTGCGACCGCTTCCTCATACGTGGCCGCCTTTTCAATCATTACCGAGATTCGATGGCTCACCCGAGCGTGGAGGAGTCATAGTTTAAGGGTCTCCGAGGGAGCCGTTGCTGAGGAGTCGATGTAGGCCTCTAAGCATCGAAGCCAATGTTCAAATATTTCCTTGGCTTCGGTCGCGCGGGTGTCGAGTTCGAGCATGTCTGACTTTAGAGCGGCTTCCATGGTGCTGTCTCTGACTAATAAATTGATGTACCTTCAATCCCCAGAGAGGCAGCGAGAGCGAGTGAACATAAGGCTTTATTAATCATGAACTGGCCTCGCCAGAGTCAGTAGTACAGATGAATGCCGCCCACAAGAGGCCGGCCTATATATGCCCTGGTGTGGGTGGAGCCAGAGGCGGAGCCATACGGGTACAGTACAGTACCTGGAAGCAGTTCATATCACCATTTCCAGGTCAAAGGTCACAGGTTATGGTATCATGCATGTATTATGGTGAATACATTCACCACAAGGACCATGGAGGAAATCCCCGACACCGACTGACTAATAATGGGGGGCGGCTTTAACTGCGTTAAGGACCCGTTGACCGACTAATCAAATCCAGAACGGGGAAAAAGACAGGCATGGCTAGGGAACTGGGAACATTTATGGAACAGATGAGGACGGTGGACCCATGGAGGTTACTGCACCCAGGCGAGAGGGAATTCTCGTTCTTCTCATCGGTCCATAAGATATACACCCGAATCGACTTCTTTGTAGTGGGAAATCAGTTATTCCAGGAATAGTAGAAGCGGAATACTCCGCGATAGGAAGGCGCCATGACCGGATGGGTTCCCGGCGGACTTCCATAAAAAATTATGGAAGGGTCCTAGCCCCATATCTAAGGGACATGTCACTGAGGTGATTGTCTGCCTGGACGCAGATAAGGCCTTCGACAGAGTTGAATGGAAGTACCTCCTCGAGGTACTGGAGTGGTTTGGGCTAGGAGCAGGATTCACCTCCTGGGAGAAACCCCTGTACAAAGCCCCCAAGGCGAGCGTTCGAACCAACACCACCAGCTCTGAATATTTCCAGCTGCGCAGAGGCACTTGGCAGGGTTGCCCACTGTCCCTGCTCCTGTTTGCCCTCGCAATCGAACCCCTGCCGATCGCTCTGCGAGATGAAAACAGCTGGAAGGGCATCCAAAGGGGAGGCAGAGAGCAGTGAGTCTCACTCTATGCGGATGACCTGCTCCTCTATGCCTCGGAACCGCAGGAAGGACTGAGAGCAATCATGCAGATCCTGCAAGAGTTTGGAACCATCTCAGGTTACAAACTTAACCTGGGTAAAAGTGAGGCATTCCCAGTGAACCCAAATGGGGGAGGGAGAGAGCTGCAGGGACTCCCATTCAAATTAGCCCCCCCAAAATTCCACTACCTGGGGATCCAAATATCCAGGTAGTGGACATAGATCCACAAGTGGAGTCTGGCAAGCCTGACGGAGGACGTCAAAAAGGACCTGCAAAGGTGGGACGCACTCCCGCTCTCCCTGGCCAAGAGGGTGCAGACGATCAAAATGAGTGTACTGCCGAGATTCCACTTCCTGTTTAGATTGATGTACCGTCAATCACCACGAGACGAGAATGGTGGAACAATCGAGGCTTTATTGAACAAGATGTAATGCCTCCTGTAGCTGGAACCAGAATGGCTGCAGCGCAGGAGAGCACACTCTTTTATATGCCGCCTGCTAGGCGGACCCAGCAGGCAGGGATTTACCGTCGTACCTGTAATATACGGGCAGTGCTGTAATACATACAATATACCACTAGAGTATATCTGGCGGGGGTGACGGAAACATTACAAATTAAGTCTGTCGGGGGCTTTGACCCTCCGCCGCGATAGCCTCAGTCCTGGTGGTGATGTGTGCGCCGACATGGTCATCTGCGACTCTGGGAGCATGTTGTCCTCGTCTTCGTCACCCCTGAGTGGATCCAGTGGGAGGGCGGATCCTGCTGGGGTGGGGGCTGCGGTGAGGTTCGCTGGAGGGAGGGTGGAGATGCACAGGGGTGAATGAGGCAACCACGGGGTGAAAGAGCGGTGTCAGGTCGTGGGTCGTGGGTGGGGACCCAGCGGGTGCCAGGTCCTGGAGGGAGACGGTGTCTTGGCGCCCGTCGGGGTGTGCCACGTATGCGTACTGCGAGTTTGCCTGTAGGAGGTGGACCTTCCCGACCAGGGGGTCCGATTTATGGCTCCGCACATGCTTCCGGAGGAGGACGTGTCCAGGAACTGTCACCCACGTTGGAAGGAGACCCCGGAGATGGACTTCTTGGGGAAGGGAAACACACGTTCATGAGCGGTCTCATTAGTGGCGGTGCAGAGGAGCGACCGGATGGAGTAGAGCGCGTCGGGGAGGACCTCCTGCCAGCGGAGACCGGGAGATTTTTAGACCGCAGGGCCAGCAGGGCGGCCTTCCAGACCATCCCGTTTTCCCCTTCCACCTGCCCGTTTCCCCGGGAGTTGTAGCTGGGCATCCTGCTCGAGACAATGCCCTTGCTGAGCAGGAACTGATGCAGCTCATCGCTCATGAAAGAGGATCCCCGATCGCTGTGGATGTAGGTGGGGAAACCGAACAGAGTGAAGATGCTGTGCAGGGCTTTAATTACCGTGGCAGAAGTCATGTTGGGGCATGGGATGGCGAAGAGGAACCGGGAGTACTCATCAATAACGTTGAGGAAATACACGTTGCGGTCCGTGGAGGGGAGGGGACCTTTGAAGTCCATGCTGAGGTGTTCAAAGGGGCAGGAGGCCGTCACCAGGTGTGCTCTATCTGGCCGGTAGAAGTGCGGCTTGCACTCTGCACAGTCTCTGGTGACGGTCCTGACCTCCTCAATGGAGTAAGGCAGGTTGCGGGCCTTGACAAAATGGAAGAACCGGGTGACCCCGGGTGGCAGAGGTCATTGTGGAGAGCCGGAGTCGGTCTACCTGTGCGCAGGCACATGTACCGCGGGATAGGGCATCTGGGGGCTCATTGAGCTTCCCCGGACAATACAGGATCTCATAGTTATAGTTAGAGAGCTCGATCCTCCACCTCAAGATCTTGTCATTTTTGATCTTGCCCCGCTGTGTATTATTAAACATGAAGGCAACCGACTGTTGGTCGGTGAGGAGAGTGAATCTCCTGCCAGCCAGGTAATGCCTCCAACGCCGCACAGCTTCCACAATGGCTTGGGCCTCCTTCTCGACAGAGGAGTGCTGAATTTCGGAGGCATGGAGGGTGCGGGAAAAGAAAGCCACAGGCCTGCCCGCCTGGTTGTGGGTGGTGGCCAGAGCCAGGTCCGATGCATCGCTCTTCACTTGGAAGGGGAGGGACTCGTCGACCGCATGCATTGTGGCCTCGCCGATGTCCGCCTTGATGTGGTTGAAGGCCTGGCGGGCCTCAGCCGTCAGGGGAAAAACCGTGGACGTGATGAGTGGGTGGGCCTTGTCCGCATAATTAGGGACCCACTGGGCGTAATATGATAAAAACCCCAGGCAACGTTTCAGGGCCTTGGGGCAGTGGGGGAGAGGGAGTTCCAGGAGGGGGCGCATGCGGTCGGGGTCGGGCCCAAGGACTCCATTTTCCACTACATAACCAAGGATGGCTAAGCGGTTGGTGCGGAACATGCATTTCTCCTTACTGTTGGTGAGGTTAAGGAGTGTGATGGTATGGAGGAATTTTTGGAGGTTTGTGTCGTGGTCCTGCTGATCGTGGCCGCAGATGGGGACATTAGCTAGGTACGGGAAGGTGGCCCGCAGCCCGTACTGGTCAACCATTCTTTCCATCTCTCGCTGGAAGACCGAGACCCCATTGGTGACGCCGAAGGGAACCCTAAGGAAGTGATAGAGGCGGCCATCTGCTTCAAACGCAGTGTATTGGCAGTCCTCTGGGCAGATGGGGAGCTGGTGGTAGGCAGACTTCAAGTCGACTGTGGAAAAGACTCAATACTGCGCAATCTGATTGACCATGTCAGATATGCGTGGGAGGGGGTATGCGTCGAGCTGCGTGTACCGATTGATGGTCTGACTGTAGTCAATGACCATCCTGTGCTTCTCCCCAGTTTTCACTATCACTATTGAGCTCTTCAGGGGCTGTTGCTGGCCTCGATGATATCCTCCCGCAGAAGCCGTTGGACCTCCGACCTGATGAAGGTCCTGTCCTGGGCACTGTACCGTCTGCTCCTAGTGGCGACGGGTTTGCAGTCCGGGGTGAGGTTCGCAAGCAGGGAAGGTGGATCGACCTTAAGAGACGTGAGGCTGCAGACGGTGAGGGGGGGGCAGGGGTCCGCCGAATTTCAAAGTCAGGCTTTGGAGATGGCACTGAAAATCCAGGCTGAGCAACAGGGCAGCGCAGAGGTGGGGAAGGACGTAGAGCTGGAGGTTGCTGAACTCTATGCCCTGGACGGTGAGGGTCGTGATACAGTACCCCCGGATTTGAATGGAATGGGATCTGGAGGCCAGGGAGATTTTCTGGGTGATGGGGTATACCGGGAGGGAGCAGCGCCTTACCATGGTGGGGTGTATGAAACTTGCTGTGCTCCCGGAGTCAAAGAGGCAGGTCGTCTCGTGCCCATTAATCTTCACCGTCGTCGTAGCAGTTGTGAGGTTGCAGGGCCAAGACTGATCCAGGGTGATGGAGGCGAGCTGTGGAAGATGCTGGGAGGTCCCGGGTTGATCAGCAGTGGCGGAGGTAGCAGTATGCGGCGAACGGCCAGACGAGTAGGGGTCCTGAGGAGCGGTCCAAAATGGCGTCGAAGATGGCGGCGCCCACGGGCCGCACGTGGCTTGCGGTGGGGAAGATGGTGGCGCCCACGGGCCGCACGTGGCTTGCGGAGGGGAAGATGGCGGCGCCCCTGGGGCGCACGTGGTGGGTGTAGAAATGCCGGGCCTGGAAACAGCGGCGACCGACCGGGCCTGGCAAATGGAAACAAAGTGCCTTTTCTTCCCACACCCGTTGCAGGTCGCGCTCCGGGCCAGGCAGCGCTGCCTGGGGTGCTTGCTTTGTCCACAAAAATAACACTTGGGCCCCCCAGAGTTGGCTGGCTGCCACGTGGCGTAGGCTTGCGGTGAACTGGAATTGGCAGCTGGTGGGGCCCACGATGCACACGAGGGTGCCGCGCGGTCGGGGGTGTAGGACTGCAGGTTAAGGGAGGCCACTTCTAATGACTTAGCAAGCTGCCTAGTCCCCATGAGGTCGAGCGTACCCTATTCCAATAGTCGCTGGTGGACGTACGTAGACTTTATGCCCGTGACATAAGCGTCTCTAATTAAAGGTTCGGTGTGTTGGACTTCCGAAACTGCCTGGCAGTCACAGTTCCTACCAAGGATCTGTAGGGCCCGTAAGAAATCGTCCAGGGTCTCCCCGGGGAGTTGCTGTCACGTGGCCAGGAGGTGCCTGCCGTACACTTGATTCACCGGTTTAACGTAATGTCCCTTCAAGAGCGTCATCGCTTCGGAGTAGGTGGGTGCATCCCGGATGAGGGGAAAAATGTCAGGGCTCACCCGTGAGTAGAGGACTTGGAGCTTCTGCGAGTCCAAGGGTTCTTCAGTTGCTGCTCTGAGGTAGCCTTCGAAGTAGGCTAGCCAGTGGTCGAAGGTGGACGTGGTGTTGGCTGAGTGAGGGCTCAGCTGCAGGCGATCAGGCTTGATGAGGAAATCCATCTTTTAAAATCTAGTTCAATAAATTGATGTACCGTCAATTACCACGAGACGAGAATGGTGGAACTATCGAGGCTTTATTGAACAAGATGTTGTGCCTCCTGTAGCTGGAACCAGAATGACTGCAGCGCAGGAGAGCACACTCTTTTATACGCCATGTGCTGGGCGGAGCCAGCAGGCAGGGATTTACCGTCGTACCTGTAATATACGGGCATTGCCATAATACATACAATATACCACGAGTGGTATTTACCACACAGCTCAATACCGATCTTCATCCCCAAGGCCTTTTTCCAAAACGTGGACAGAATGATCATGGCGTTTGTTTGTGTGTGGGAGGGGGGGGGGACGCAAGAACTCGAGAGTCCCCAAATCACCACTGCAAAGGAGAATAGATAGGGGTGGCCTGGTCTTACCAAACCTGCAATATTACCACTCGGCAGCTATGGCAGAAAGAGTGAGAGGTTGGGTACATGAACCCAACATGGAATGTGTGTGGATGACCCTGCGGGCCCTCACCACGGCAGCGCCCCCCCCCCCCCCCCCCCCCCCCCCCCCCACCCACACCCCCCCGGCGACATACACATCCTGCTCAATGGTGCTAGCCATACTAAGGGCGTGGAATCAATTGAGGCAACATTTTGGTCTGACCGCAATGCCTCTCGTGGCCCCCATCTGTGGAAACCATAAGTTTCCACCAGCTATGCTAGACACCACCTTCAAAAAATGGAGACAGGCCGGGAGGACGCTGACAGTCAGGGACATTTACATGGGAAACAGACTAGTGACACTGGGAGAATTGACGGAGGAACTGGCACTATCGACAGGACAGGAACTTACGCACCTAGAAGTAAGGCACTTTCTCCTCCAGGAGACAGTAGGGTACCCCAGGGCCCCTGAGACCAACTAGAGGACCTGATAAACACGGACAGTAAGGAAGGGGGAAACTGTGGGAAAATATACAGACACCTACTGGACAGGGCTCGACTGTCATTGGATGAGGCCAGAAGAAATGGGGAAGTGAGCTAGGGACAGAAGTGGGGTAGGAACTCTGGAGCAAAGCACCCAGCAGGGTCACCCTCCAATATATCTCCCTCTTCCTCTCATTCATCATCCAATCGTTACAGTGGTTGATATCCCCATCCTCCTCTGAACTGTTTAATGTTGATGTCCCGATGCCCCATGTAGACTTGATCTCTCCCCATCCGAAGCCTATTGTCCTGTGACTTAAAAAGACCTCCTCCCCAACCCCCCACTTAACCTGTTCCCCAACTACAGGCTGCTGATGCCTTCTCTGACTGTAACTGTGCCATCTGTGGCCCAGTATCAGGCACATACCCCGAGAACCGATGTGCGTGAGGGACTAACCACACCCTGCATAGCTGGGCATGACCGACACAGGACTGATAAGTTGTTTCCCTCCCTGGTCTGGGACCAGGACAGGCATACAAAGCACTGGTTATCCGAAGTCTTCACAGGCATAGGCAGTCCAGCTGCTCCTTGAATGTAAAGCCTATACGTGCCCTGATGCGGTGCCTCCTGTGCACCTCCTCCTCAGCCTGTTGTACGGCCAGCACTTGAGCCTCACCGGCTGGCCCTTGCTCTTCTGGGGAATTTTCCTTTTGTGCAGGGTCCTCCCTGGGCTGACCTGACGCTCTAGCATCCACAATGGTTGCAGCGACCAGTTAGACAGAGAGCATAGCTGGCTGTACTCCAAAATCCATGTATCTGTGGGTGGAGGGGGGAGCGAGACAGAGAATGTTAGCAACGGAGGATTACCAAGATCATCCAATGCCACCAGGTTACATGGTCACCCTGAATTGTACTGCTGCGCCACCCTCAACCTGTTCCTCCCCCCTCTCCTCCGGGCCCATTCAAGATTATGTCGCCATCAATGCCTCACGCCAGACCTGTGATGTGGGGAGCGTCTATCCTCACCAGCCATCCCTGCCAACACGGGTACCGTTGGCTGCCGCAACCCATGTTAGCGATAGGCTCTGTTGCCCCTGTCCTTTACTCCTAAGGGATCTCGTCCCTGGTGGGCAATGTGTTATCCCGCCAGCAGGGTGGCAACTGGTTGTGTGTTGGAGATGGTCAACTTGTGATGCCACTTGCCTCCATGCTAAGAGGCTGGTGTGTGGGCTGCCCCTACAGATGGGGTTAAGCGAGGGATATGTGCGTTTGCTGTTACCTTAGCTGCAGTGTAATGTGAAGCCTGGGTTTAACACACAGGTTGTGACAGAGAGCTGGTCAGGTCTCCTGAAGGGAATCAGGGGCGCAGTGGACAAACAGGGCTTGGAGACATTCCGTGATCCTCAGGGGTGGGCTAGCTTATATTGTCACTGGTGGGGCTTCTACTCCAAGAGCGGTGTGCCACAGAGAGTTCCCTCGGGCATGGTGCATGTGTCCTTTGATGGGGTGAGATCAGCGAAGAGCCTGCTTCCTCTACTGTGGTGCTGCACTCCTGAGGAGTGCCAAAGCTTGGTGGGCCAGCGATTGAGCATGGCCATGCCCATCCTGTTGATGATACTGCTGGGGTGTGAGAGTTTCCAGAGGGGCGGGCTGGGTGTGTCCCTAATGACCATCTGAGTATATGCAGGATACAGTGAGCAGTGTCAACAGCCAGGAGCTTGTTAGGTTCAGCTAAGGTGTGGATTTAAATGAAATAATGCAGCAATGGTGGTCTGAGCCAGGCTATACCGATTCCGAGGCAGAGACCCCGAGTTAATTGCCACCACGTTGTTATCTGCTACTCCCTGAGGTCCAAGGAGACACCCCCAGAAAGTTTTGAGAATTTTCTTATCTTCATGCTCCCCCTCAACAGCCATGGTGCCTGGGCCCCGCCCATAAATACATACACCAATTCGCACCTGCGTGACTCCCGCCTGAGAAGGGTGGAGCATCGCGGAGGATTGGAGTATCCGGTGTCCAGCCGTTAATCGTACACAAATCGATGCAAATCTGGGGCTACCAGCGCGGTGCGTGAACCTCAATCCTGCTGCCAGTGGAGGACTGGAGCATGGCGATCTTCCTGCACTTAATAATTTTGGGGAGCTTGAGATGATTTGCGCTGTGGATGAGATAGAACATAGAACATAGAACAATACAGCGCAGTACAGGCCCTTCGGCCCACGATGTTGCACCGAAACAAAAGCCATCTAACCTACACTATACCATTATCATCCATATGTTTATCCAATAAACTTTTAAATGCCCTCAATGTTGGCGAGTTCACTACTGTAGCAGGTAGGGCATTCCACGGCCTCGCTACTCTTTGCGTAAAGAACCTACCTCTGACCTCTGTCCTATATCTATTACCCCTCAGTTTAAAGTTATGTCCCCTCGTGCCAGCCATTTCCATCCGCGGGAGAAGGCTCTCACTGTCCACCCTATCCAGCCCCCTAATCATTTTGTATGCCTCTATTAAGTCTCCTCTTAACCTTCTTCTCTCCAACGAAACAACCTCGAGTCCATCAGCCTTTCCTCATAAGATTTTCCCTCCATACCAGGCAACATCCTGGTAAATCTCCTCTGCACCCGCTCCAAAGCCTCCACGTCCTTCCTATAATGCGGTGACCAGAACTGTACGCAATACTCCAAATGCGGCCGTACCAGAGTTCTGTACAGCTGCAACATGACCTCCTGACTCCGGAACTCAATCCCTCTACCAATAAAGGCCAACACTCCATAGGCCTTCTTCACCACCCTATCAACCTGGGTGGCAACTTTCAGGGATCTATGTACATGGACACCTAGATCCCTCTGCTCATCCACACTTTCAAGAACTTTTCCATTAGCCAAATATTCCACATTCCTGTTATTCCTTCCAAAGTGAATCACCTCACACTTCTCTACATTAAACTCCATTTGCCACCTCTCAGCCCAGCTCTGCAGCTTATCTATATCCCTCTGTAACCTGCTACTTCCTTCCACACTATCGACAACCCCACCGACTTTAGTATCGTCTGCAAATTTACTCACCCACCCTTCTGCGCCTTCCTCTAGGTCATTGATAAAAATGACAAACAGCAACTGCCCCAGAACAGATCCTTGTGGTACTCCACTTGTGACTGAACTCCATTCTGAACATTTCCCATCAACCACCACCCTCTGTCTTCTTTCAGCTAGCCAATTTCTGATCCACATCTCTAAATCACCCTCAATCCCCAGCCTCCGTATTTTCTGCAATAGCCTACCGTGGGGAACCTTATCAAACGCTTTGCTGAAATCCATATACACCACATCAACTGCTCTACCCTCGTCTACCTGTTCAGTCACCTTCTCAAAGAACTCGATAAGGTTTGTGAGGCATGACCTACCCTTCACAAAGCCATGCTGACTATCCCTGATCATATTATTCCTATCTAGATGATTATAAATCTTGTCTCTTATAATCCCCTCCAAGACTTTACCCACTACAGACGTGAGGCTCACCGGTCTATAGTTGCCGGGGTTGTCTCTGCTCCCCTTTTTGAACAAAGGGACCACATTTGCTATCCTCCAGTCCTCTGGCACTATTCCTGTAGCCAATGATGACATAAAAATCAAAACCAATGGTCCAGCAATCTCTTCCCTGGCCTCCCAGAGAATCCTAGGATAAATCCCATCAGGTCCCGGGGACTTATTTATTTTCAGCCTGTCCAGAATTGCCAACACCTCTTCCCTACGTACCTCAATGCCATCTAATCTATTTACCTGGAGCCCAGCATTCTCCTCCACAACATTATCTTTTTCCTGAGTGAATACTGACGAAAAATATTCATTTAGTACCTCGCCTATCTCTTCAGACTCTACACACAACTTCCCATCCCTGTCCTTGACTGGTCCTACTCTTTCCCTAGTCATTCGCTTATTCCTGACATACCTATAGAAAGCTTTTGGGTTTTCCTTGATCCTTCCTGCCAGATACTTCTCATGTCCCCTACTTGCTCATCTTAGCTCTCTCTTTAGATCCTTCCTCGCTACCTTGTAACTATCCATCGCCCCAACTGAAACTTCACACCTCATCTTCACATAGGCCTCCTTCTTCCTCTTAACAAGAGATTCCACTTCTTTGGTAAACCATGGTTCCCTCACTCGGCACCTTCTTCCCTGCCTGACCATGTACTTGATAAGTATGTACTTGATAAGTACATACTTATCAAGAACACGCAGTAGCTGATCCTTGAACAAGCTCCACTTATCCAGTGTGTACAACACTTGCAGCCTACTTCTCCACCTTATCCCCCCAAAGTCACGTCTAATGGCATCATAATTTCCCTTCCCCCAGCTATAACTCTTGCCCTGCGGTGTATACTTATCCCTTTCCATCCTTAACGTAAACGTCACCGAATTGTGGTCACTGTCCCCAAAGTGCTCACCTACCTCCAAATCCAACACCTGGCCTGGTTCATTACCCAAAACCAAATCCAATGTGGCCTCGCCTCTTGTTGGCCTGTCAACAAACTGTGTCAGGAAACCCTCCTGCACACACTGTACAAAAAACGACCCATCTGATGTACTCGAACGATATCTTTTCCAGTCAATATTTGGAAAGTTAAAGTCTCCCATAATAACTACCCTGTTACTTTCGCTCTTATCCAGGATCATCCTCGCCATCCTTTCCTCTACATCCCTAGAACTATTTGGAGGCCTCTTGAAGACTCCCAACAGTGTGACCTCTCCTTTCCTGTTTCTAACCTCAGCCCATACTACCTCGGAAGATGAGTCCCCATCTAGCATCCTCTCCGCCACCGTAATACTGCTCTTGACTAGCAGCGCCACACCTCCCCCTCTTTTGCCTCCTTCTCTGAGCTTACTAAAACACCTTGTGGTAGTATGTATTGGGGGTCATGTGGGACTGGAAGCCCTAATGTCATTGGCTGACAGATCCCGGGTCCTGGTTGGCCGTTGACCTCAAGCTCCGCCCTGAAGGCGAAGTATAAGAAGCCGGTGTCTTCCCCCGCAGGCCAGTTTACTATCGAGCTGCTGGGGAACAGACACGCTTAATAAAGCCTCATCGACTTCACTATATTCGTCTCATGGAGTCTTTGTGCGCTACAATTTATTAAGCGTGCCTAAAAAGGACTATGGAGCTCAGGATCATTCCAGATTGCCTGAGGATCAACCCCCACGCAGTGAATGCGGCAGCAGCCTTCAAACACTGGCAGACTTGCTTCGAGGCCTACATCAGGATGACCACCGGCCGAGTCTCAGACGAACAAAAACTGCAGGTCCTGCACTCGAGGGTGAGCACGGAGATTTTCACCCTCATTGAAGACACCGACGATTTCCAGATGGCGTTCACAGCACTCAGAAGTCTCTCCGTTCGCCCAGTTAACCAAATCTACGCTCGCTACCAGCTCGCGACACGACGGCAAGCTCCCGGAGAATCGATGGACGAGTTCTACGCCGCGCTGCTGATTTTGGGACGAGCCCGTCGGTGAATGCAAACGAACACACGGACATGTTAATGCGCGACGCTTTTGTGGCAGGTATGCAATCCTCCCAAATCCGCCAAAGACTTCTAGAAAAAGAGTCGCTAGGACTCTCAGAGGCACGGGCCCTAGCAGCCTCCCTGGACGTGGCCGCGCGTAATACCCGCGCCCAAGGCCCCGACCGCGCGGCAGGCCATTGGGTCCCGTACGTACCCGTCGCGGCAAACCCCCTACCCACCCCCCGGACACCCCACAAACTTGCGCAGTCCAAACGCCGAGTCGCACCGGGGGCGCCCGCTGTTATTTCTGCGGCCAGGCGAAACACCCCCGACAGCGCTGTCCAGCCCGCGCAGCCATCTGCAAAAGCTGTGGGAAAAAGGACCATTATGCGGTGGTGTGCCGATCCCGCGAGGTCGCCGCCGTCCCGGGGCCACAGGGAGCCCTACAAGCAGGCTATGCGTCCCAACCCCCCCAGCACGCCATGTGCGACCCGCAGGCGCAGCCGCTCTGGGTCCCGACCACCGCGGTCCCGGGAGAACTGGGAGCCCTGCACGCCGCCTCCGCTCCCCAACCCCCCTCCCCGCAGCCCATGTACGACCCGCCGCCGGCGCTACCGCTTTGGGTCCCGGCCAACACTCTCCACGGAGAGGAGGGGGTTTTTCGCGTCCCTAACGCCACCCTCACCCCCGTCCCGCGCCCCACGCCTGACCCGCCGGCGCCACCTACTTGGACCCCGACCACCGCTGCCCCCGGTGAGGGAGCTCCTCGTGCTCCTTGCGCTTGCGGCCCCACGCCTGACCCGCCGGCGCCGCCGACTTGGGCCCCGACCACCGCTGTCCCCGGTGAGGGAGCTCCGCGCGGTCCTAGCGCTCGCGGTCCTAGCGCTCGCGGTGAGGGAGCTCCGCGCGGTCCTAGCGCTCGCGGTCCTAGCGCTCCCCAGACCCCCCAGCACACCATGTGCGACCCGCAGACGCCGCCATTTTGGGTCCCGACCACCACGAGGGGAGGAGGGGCGCCGCTGTGCGACCCGCAGACGCCGCCATTTTGGGTCCCGACCACCACGAGGGGAGGAGGGGTGCCGCCATCTTGGACCGCCCCCGACCTGTACGACGCATGGGGGCGGCCATTTTGTCCACCCCCGCCGCCATCTTGTGACCCCCCAGCCACGCGCGATGTATGGGGGCGGCCATTTTGTCCATCCCCGACGCCATCTTGGACGGCAACAACGGACCCCACCCCACTACTACAACCACGGCTCGCTTCGGTTACGCTCGATCAGGCTCGGCCCCGGACACTCCAGACGACGACGACAACGGTCCTAATTAACGGCCACGAGACGCCATGCCTAGTCGACTCCGGGAGCACGGAAAGCTTTATACACCCCGACACGGTAAGACGCTGTTCCTTGACCACCTATCCCAGCGCACAAAAGATTTCCCGAGCTGCAGGATCCCACTCCGTACAGATCCAGGGATTCTGCATAGTTACCCTAACGGTGCAGGGGAGGGAGTTCAAAAACTACAAACTTAACGTCCTTCCCCAACTCTGTGCCCCCACCTTGCTGGGATTAGATTTCCAATGTAATCTACAGAGCCTTACGTTTAAATTCGGCGGCCCCATACCCCCACTCACTATCTGCGGCCTCGCTACCCTCAAGGTGCAACCCCCGTCCTTGTTTGCGAACCTCACCCCGGATTGCAAACCCGTCGGTACTAGGAGCAGACGGTACAGCGCCCAGGACCGGACCTTCATTCGGTCCGAAGTCCAGCGGCTACTAAAGGAGGGCATAATCCAGGCCAGCAATAGTCCCTGGAGAGCGCAGGTGGTAGTAGTGAAGACAGGGGAGAAACAAAGGATGGTCATTGACTATAGCCAGACCATCAACAGGTACACACAACTAGACGCGTACCCTCTCCCCCGCATATCCGACATGGTCAATCGGATTGCCCAGTATAAAGTCTTCTCCACCGTGGACCTCAAGTCCGCCTACCATCAGCTCCCCATCGGCCCAAGTGACCGCAAGTACACAGCCTTCGAGGCAGACGGGCGATTATACCATTTCCTACGGGTCCCTTTTGGCGTCACAAACGGGGTCTCGGTCTTCCAACGGGAGATGGACCGGATGGTTGATCAACATGGGTTACGGGCCACGTTCCCGTATCTCGACAATGTAACCATCTGCGGCCACGATCAGCAGGACCACGACGCCAACCTCCAAAAATTCCTCCAGACCGCCAAAGCCTTGAACCTCACGTACAACGAGGACAAGTGCGTTTTTAGCACCGACCGGCTAGCCATTCTGGGCTACATAGTACGCAATGGGATAATAGGCCCCGACCCCGAACGTATTCGCGCACTCATGGAATTTCCCCTCCCGCACTGCCCAAAAGCCCTGAAACGCTGCCTGGGGTTCTTTTCGTACTACGCCCAGTGGGTCCCCCAGTATGCAGACAAGGCCCGCCCCCTAATACAGACCACGACCTTCCCTCTGTCGACAGAGGCTTGCCAGGCCTTCAGCCGCATCAAAGCGGACATCGCAAAGGCCACGATGCGCGCCATCGACGAGTCCCTCCCCTTCCAGGTCGAGAGTGACGCCTCCGACGTAGCTCTAGCGGCCACCCTTAACCAAGCGGGCAGACCCGTGGCCTTTTTCTCCCGAACCCTCCACGCCTCAGAAATCCACCACTCCTCAGTGGAAAAGGAAGCCCAAGCCATAGTGGAGGCTGTGCGACATTGGAGGCATTACCTGGTCGGCAGGAGATTCACTCTCCTCACTGACCAACGGTCGGTAGCTTTCATGTTCGATAATGCACAGCGGGGCAAAATTAAAAATGACAAGATCTTAAGGTGGAGGATCGAGCTCTCCACCTTCAACTATGAGATCTTGTACCGGCCCGGAAAGCTGAACGAGCCGTCCGATGCCCTATCCCGCGGCACATGTGCCAACGCACAAATTGACCGCCTCCAAACCCTCCACGAGGACCTCTGCCACCCGGGGGTCACTCGGTTTTACCACTTCATCAAGTCCCGCAATCTCCCATACTCTTTAGAAGAGGTCCGTACAGTCACAAGGGACTGCCACATCTGCGCGGAATGCAAGCCGCATTTTTTCAGGCCAGATGGAGCGCACCTGATTAAGGCTTCCCGCCCCTTTGAACGCCTCAGTCTCGATTTCAAAGGGCCCCTCCCCTCCACCGACCGCAACGCATATTTTCTTAATGTAGTGGACGAATACTCCCGCTTCCCTTTTGCCATTCCCTGCTCCGACATGACCGCGGCCACAGTCATTAAAGCCCTGAACAGCATCTTCACACTGTTCGGTTACCCCGCATACGTCCACAGCGACAGGGGGTGCTCTTTCATGAGTGACGAGCTGCGCCAGTTCCTGCTCAGCAAGGGCATAGCCTCAAGCAGGACGACCAGCTACAACCCCCGGGGGAACGGGCAAGTAGAAAGGGAAAATGGCACGGTCTGGAAGGCCGTCCTACTGGCCCTACGGTCCAGGGATCTCCCAGTTTCACGGTGGCAGGAGGTCCTCCCGGACGCTCTCCATTCCATCCGGTCGTTATTATGTACAAGCACTAATCAAATGCCCCACGAGCGTCTCCTTGTCTTCCCTAGGAGGTCCTTCTCTGGAACGTCGCTGCCGACCTGGCTGGCGGCCACAGGACCCATCCTGCTCCAAAAGCATGTGCGGGCACATAAGGCGGACCCGTTGGTCGAAAGGGTTCACCTCCTCCACGCAAACCCCCAGTACGCCTACGTGGAGTACCCCGACGGCCGACAGGACACGGTCTCCCTGCGGGATCTGGCGCCCGCCGGCACCACGCACACCCCCCCCGACACCATCAACCCAACCGCCCCCCTTCCTGCCACCGCCGCACCCCGCGACCGCCCCCTTCCCAGGAGGATCAGTCCCCCTCCCCTTTGCACCGACAGCTGAAACCGTACGGCTCCTGGAGGCGACAACACTGGTACAAGCACCACCACCACCGCCGGGGCCGAGGCGATCGACACGGACGACCAGACCGCCCGACCGACTCGTGGCGTCGATGTAAAACAAAGATGGACTGTTCAAAGAATATTTTGTTTTTTTCCTATACCCTCTGTAAATAGTTGCAACAGGACAAAACTGTCCAATACTGTACTACCATGTGAATGTTCTATCCTCCCAGGACCAGCCCTGTAAACCCTTACCACCATACGAAGCATCACCCCGCCGGGTTCATTTTTGACAAGTGGTAGTATGTGGTAGTATGTATTGGGGGTCATGTGGGACTGGAAGCCCTAATGTCATTGGCTGACAGATCCCGGGTCCTGGTTGGCCGTTGACCTCAAGCTCCGCCCTGAAGGCGAAGTATAAGAAGCCGGTGTCTTCCCCCGCAGGCCAGTTTACTATTGAGCTGCTGGGGAACAGACACGCTTAATAAAGCCTCATCGACTTCACTATATTCGTCTCATGGAGTCTTTGTGCGCTACACACCTAAACCCCGGAACCTGCAACATCCATTCCTGTCCCTGCTCTATCCATGTCTCCGAAATGGCCACAACATCGAAGTCCCAGGTACCAACCCATGCTGCCAGTTCCCCTACCTTATTTTGTATACTCCTGGCATTGAAGTAGACACACTTCAAACCACCTACCTGAACACTGGCCCCCTCCTGCGACGTCAAATCTGAGCTCCTGACCTCTATACTCTCATTCTCCCTTACCCTAAAACTACAATCCAGGTTCCCATGCCCCTGCTGCATTAGTTTAAACCCCCCCAAAGAGTACTAACAAATCTCCCCCCCAGGATATTTGTGCCCCGCAGGTTCAGATGTAGACCATCCTGTCTGTAGAGATCCCACCTTCCCCAGAAAGAGCCCCAGTTATCCAGAAATCTGAATCCCTCCCGCCTGCACCATCCCTGTAGCCACGTGTTTAATTGCTCTCTCTCCCTATTCCTCATCTCACTATCACGTGGCACGGGCAACAACCCAGAGATAACAACTCTGTTTGTTCTAGTTCTGAGCTTCCATCCTAGCTCCCTGAAAGCCTGCCTGACATCCTTATCCCCTTTCCTACCTATGTCGTTAGTGCCAATGTGGACCACGACTTGGGGCTGCTCCCCCTCCCCCTTAAGGACCCGGAAAACACGATCCGAGACATCACGTACCCTTGCACCTGGGAGGCAACATACCAAACGTGAGTCTCTCACGCTCCCACAAAATCTCCTATCTGTGCCCCTGACTATCGAGTCCCCAATTACTAATGCTCTGCTCCTCTCCCCCCTTCCCTTCTGAGCAACAGGGACAGACTCCGTGCCAGAGGCCCGTACCCCATGGCTTACCCCTGGTAAGTCCCCCCCCCCACAAGTATCCAAAGCGGTATACTTGTTTCTCAGGGGAACGACCGCAGGGGATCCCTGCACTGACTGTTTTTTCCCATTCCCTCTTACAGTTACCCATCTATCTCCAATCTTTGGTGTAACTAATTCCCTGAAGCTGCTATCTATGACCCCCTCTGCCTCCCGAATGATCCGAAGTTCTTCCAACTCCAGCTCCAGTTCCCTAACTCGGTCTTGGAGGAGCTGGAGATGGCAGCACTTCCTGCAGGTAAAATCAGCAGGGACACTAACGGCATCCCTCACCTCAAACATCCTGCAGGAGGAACATTGCACTCCCTTCCCTGCCATCCCTCTAACTTTCTACCAAGATCTGGCTAACAACTAAATTAAATTTTTTTATATAAAAAAAAATATTAATAACAATAATAAAATATGGTACTTACCTCACACCAATGGGTTTTATTATTAGGTTGGAGGAGGAGGGCGGGTGGGAGACACTACACGTGTAGTGTCTCGGGTTTCCTCTCCACCAGAATTTATTGGTGAGGGTCTTCCCAGAAGTCCGCGGGTCGACTTCCTGTTCCCACCTTAAACACTAAAATTAAAAAAAAAAATTTAAAGGAGAGACTTACCTCCCTGAAATCACTTCCGCACTGCCCCCGCTGAAATGGACTAGCCTGCTCCGCTCCTGCTGAAATCGACTTGGCCTGCAAGGTAAGTAAGTTGTTAATCAGTACTTACTTCACCCAGGCAGCGACCTTTTAAACGGTCCCCTCTGCCTCGCAGCTCCCGCGCTTTTTCAAATTCCCGCGCTGATTCTAAGGTCCCAGCTCTCACTCCCGAACTAAAGATGTGTGGGATCCAAAGATGGCAACATGACCGGATCGTCAGAGATCGGGGCGCCATTTTTAAAGGATGCCCAATCTTAGAATAAAGCTACAGACACCCCCCAAATCACGGCATCAGGTCCACCCAACTCCCCCCCCCCCCACCCCTGTTTGCCAGTATCAGTGCACCCCCTAGGGAGTGACACCTGCTGTGGGATTGCCAAATGCCCCACCCTCCTCAGGCCCGCTTCCTTGGCTGTGCACCTTGTTGCTAACTTTCGGTTGGCTCTTAAATCGTAATTTGCTCTGTTTGTTTAACCTTTGCTCTCGAGTCGCCAGGTATCTTTATGATACCGTCACGAGGTTCAAGTTCAAGTAATGATCAATAACTCAACACACCAATTAGTAAGATTCAAATCAAAACACATTTATTATCACAGTAAATCACTACTCATGCATAAACTCTACTTTCTAGGCTATTCCTATCACTAAAAGGCCTATACTTAGCTTCGGACTGGCCCACCAGGTCAGGGGAACAAATGGCCTTTCGTTCAGGTCCTGAGTCTGCAGGATTCAAAAGCTGGTATGGACTTGTAGCTAGGAGCGCCTATCTCGTAGCGAGCGTTGACTTGAGACTTACTTGGTTGATGCGGCAGTGAGGCAGGTCACTGTCCAGGGTTGGTTCAAGTTGCTGAGTGACCCTGCCAAAGAAGGACGATTTGAACTTGGGAGCTTTACTTTATAGTCCCCAGGGGCTTCCCGCCCTTCGGGGCGGACTCCGTACCTGGTTCCAAGTGATTGGACTACTTTCCGATCACTTGGATCGATTTCTCCAATGCTGGAGCTCCCTGATCGCTGGGCGGTCCCGAAGTGTCCGTTGGGCTTCCTTTGTCTTGGCTCCTGCTGGCGCCGAGGAGTCTGGCTTGGCTTTATTTACCTTAACTGTTGCCATTGTGCTTTGGAATCGCACATTACTATGTAGATGGCTGCTGCATTACTATGCAGATGGCTGCTGGTTTCAGTGCTGTCTGGTTCCTTACAGGTTTCAATACACATGATTTCTGTATTTGCTAGTCTTTGCCTGTGTTGGCTGAATTTCCCTTCAGCCTTTGCGGTTCTCCATTTTAAGTCGGGAAGTGGCCAACTCAGGTGGCTACAACCTTGGCACTGCTCCCGTCACACTGGCAGTGGCAACCTGCCTGTGCCAACCCACCCAGATTGGCAGTGCCAGGCTTGCCCTGCCATGTCTCCGACAACCTGGGGGTTACAATGGAATCCGAGACCCCGGCGTGGTCATCACGAGTAGTGATTCGCACCGGTTTCACGTTATGTCAGCAGATGGGAGAATTGCAGGAGCCAGGAGAACGCCGCTTACAGCCAATTTTATATATTTAAATTAGATTTTTAATATGCTCTCTGGTTCACGCCCTCGCTGGGCTTGAACCAAATTCAGTCTGCTGGGAGGGCCCAGAAACATTGCGCACTATTTGGCACCTGGCGCAAATCCTGTTTCAGGTGTCTCCTGGTATTTTCCCAGCATAGCAGGATTTGCGCCAGATTCAATCCGACCAGAAAACCACCCCCAATGTATTTTTAAATCAACCCAGTGGCTAAACCACAACTTTGATGCTGACAGTAAGATTTGGTTGATAAATATCCCAGGTCTCTTGTAAAGAGCATTTTTGATCTCATGAAGGTTTGTCTCTGCTTCACCATGACTAATATTAGAGTACACATGGGTGACTGAAATGTAACCGTATCCTAAAAGTGCATTGGTCACCTTGATGTGTCACAGAAAATGTGGCGCTCTGAAAATCGAGTATCTGGATGTAGCCACAAATCATCAAGCAGCAGGTGACAGAATGCCTTATTGTTTCTTGGATGATGCACAATTTTCTTATACTTATTTCCTCAGTAAAATCCTTCTGTAGCTTTTGTTGCCTGTATAGGAATATCTAGTATCTGGGGGGTAGCATCTTCCTTAAATGCATTATAATTCCACTTTTCTCCATCCTGTACTGTTCCTTCTCTTCCTGCATGATAATAATCCATTGATGGTCTAACCCTATTAAAGGTGTTAAGACACCAATTCAGATTTTTGTATTCACTATGGCAAAATGCTTCTAAGTATTGCATACTGTTGAAATTTCTCATCAGGAACTCTTGAGACTTTAGAGATTGGTTTCATGATGTTCTACCTCACCACAGAGACATAACTCTGGTTCAGCTCACTGAACTCAGCATAACCATTTAATGCAATTTGCCAAAAGTTGTATTTCATGTCATGGCAGTTCATTTTGGAACAACTTAATTTTAGAAGGTCTCTGATGCATCAGCTATTCCTATCAACAGCTTTGTCTTCTTGCTTACCATATTTCAAAACCTGAGGTACTAGATGCAACAGTTTGGACCTGATGCAGTTAATTTATTAATAACTTTCCTTTGGAAGATCAGCTGAATTTAAATGGTGCTACAGAAATACGTGTGTGCCTATTCTGCATTCATATGCTCATTCAAAGAGAGAAATATGAGGAGTCATGGCTTCAATTTAAAATTCCAGTACATCTTGAAGTGTTGGGTGCTCTGAGGTACAGACGAACCAACATGGTTGCGATTGGTACAACGCAGTTTTATTCCATTAAACTATTTATACATCAGACTTGGTACTCAGCACGTTGTGACTGTGTGAGTGTCTTGCTTTGAGGTCCTGGCCCTGTGCCGTCTCCAGATGGATTGCCTAGGAAGTGTCGTGTTTCTTGTTTTATACTGTGTCTGCTCTTGTCTGTGATTGGCTGTCGTGTTATGTGTGCTAATTGGTCCGTTGGTCTGTCTATCATTATGTATGTGTTATGATGTATGTTTGAATATCATGACACATCTCTTTTGTGAAAATTCATATGAATATCTATAGTGAAGACATATATAGCATATTGCAAGAAATCATGTGCCCATCACAGCCATGTTACACTGCATCACAGTCATATTTCCAGCAGCTATGCAAACTGCTCTGAGACTGATTTATTGTTTGAGCTGTAAACAGCAAGAAAAGATTTTAATTTTGATGATCAATGGGACTAAAAATGATGATCAATTAGACTAAAAATGTAGTAAAGAGCATACTTCCACACTAACCATTTGACTTATTACCATTTTATAGATATACGAATTAAGGAACAAAACCATCAACCTGCTAGCAAAGGTGTATATACCCATTCCTGAAGTAACCACTATTACCAGTACTGCTGTTCTGGAAGAGATAGAATTTAGCAGTGATGAGATAGTTACAACTAATCATGAAGGAGTTGGAAGTAGTAAGTACCTCTTTCACTTGCTTCCTTTATTGTCATTGTATTTCAGCCTTCCTGAAGATGCAGTTTAGGTGCCTGGATCACTCTGGAGGGCTCCCAGCATGATGCTGGGAGAATCGCCCACACCGTGGTGGCCTGCTGCGTCCTCCACAGCATCACGCAGCAGAGGGAGGAGGATGAATACCGTTCCTTGTCCGAAAAGGAGGATATAGGTGAGGACGAGGATGGGCAGGACATGGGACCCAGGCAGGCATGGGAGGCCACACGACATGTGGCCAGACCAACACGGGATGCTCTGATCGTTTCCAGGTTCACCAACTGGGAGTGGTGGTGGGGAACTGGCCAGGTGCATGGACACCTCATCCTATCCACCAGCCCCCTCCCCATCCTGCAACCCCCTCCGTAATACCTACCTACCTGCCACACTACGGGGCTGTGGGCCCTGGGGTGGCAGAGGTGGGGATGGTGGGGGGGAGGGTGTGGGGGGGAAACACACCGGAACAGTGAGCCCTGGCTGAACTGCGGTCCCTGAGCCAAGCCCACCCTCAACATCCACCAATTCCCTCACCCCCTACCTCTGTAGTCGTCCCAGACCAGCCCACCCCTGACACCCATCTGACAGAGCACCGAGGCAGGTTGTAACAATGTGAACCGGTGTTTAATGTGACAACATATGTACAGATTTGTGCCCTAGCTCCTATCGCTAAACTGTGCCCTGTACCCGTGCCAACTTGACTGGTGTCGAATTTATTGGCCTTACAGGCCCCAACGTTACGTCTAGGTGGATCCCCAGATGGTACATCAGGATTGGAGGCGGCCGGCTGTAATTCCCACCCTGCGATCTGGGCCCCCATTGGCGGCCGTCTTCTGTGGCGACCAGGTCCCAGAAGGTTCTGGCATATGGCTGCCTGTGAGAGGGCCACCTCGGGCACCACTCATGCGGTGTTGACCTGGGTGGCACACATTGCCGGCACCACCTCCTGTTCCTGCACGCAGTTGGACTCTTCCACCTGCGCCTGCAGGTGCTGGATGCCCGCTGGCAACCTCTCATGTAGTCCCTGACTCAGCGACTGCATCTCCACGATCGATGGGACCGTCCGTTCCAAAAACCTGAAACTCGTCTGGACGGCAGCTGGTCTCTGGGGCTGGCCACCCTCCGTCCGTCTGCTCCCTCGCGAATTCCTACCTCCACCTGATGAATGGAGCACTTGTGTATGAGCACCAGAGCTTGTCCCAGGAGCCTTTTCAGTAAAGTGCCCAATCAGGGTGAGTGTCTCTGGGATGATGGAGTGTTTTAGAGACAGCTGTGATGGGAAATTGGTGTCAACATCAGACGCGAGCTTCGGGGTTTCCTGGGTTTCAGGCATACAGGTCGTGTCGGTGTCATCGTTGCTGCTTGGCTCCTGGGTTCTGGCTGTGGCTGGGGGCGGGGGACACCAGACAGGTCCACCCCAACACCAGCAGCTTCTGCAAGACACAAGACAAGACAAATAATTAGACCGCGGGCCAGGGGGTGGTAGGGTGGTGTGAGGGTGGTGTGGCAGTGAGGGTGGCGTGGGGGTGAGAGTGGTGTGGGGGTGAGGGTGGTGTTGGAGGGATGGTTGACACACGTGGCAAGGGGAACCGTAACTCAGCGGGGTCTCACTTCTTTGCCAGAGGCCGATCTCCACCCCAGCGAGTGCCCTTTCCTCGGGCCCGCCGACCACATCTAGGGCCAGCTGCTCTGCTGCGGTGAGGGGCTGCAGGTCTAGCGGTCCCCCTCCAGTCTTCTCCCGCTCCCTGCGGTTATAAGCGACCTTCTCTTGGGGGTGGGTGAAACAGAAAACGCACAGTATTAGACAGTCCGACGCATGCAGTCCAGGGGATGGGTAGCTGATGGCTTCAGTGGTCAGGGCACCCACCCATGGCAGATGGTATGGGTGCCAGCATGTGGTGCAGGGTGGGGGTTCGGCCGCCCTCCTGGTGGGGTGGGGTGGGGTTACGGGTGTGTGGTGTGGGAGTTAGTGCCAGGGTCACAGTGCTGCCTACTCACCCTGGCCCTCCCAACTGGGATGACACGGAATTTATAAAGAAGACTATTGCAGAAATCCCGCATCGACAGGCACTGACTTAGCATGGGGGGGACTTTAACTGTGTACCAGAACCCATTGACAGATAGGTCGAACCCCAAAATGGGGAAGACCTCCAACATAGCCATAGGACTCGGCTTATTCATGAAGCAGATGGGGGCAGTGGACCCATGGAGTTCACCCACCCAGGGTAGAAGTAGTTCTCCTTCTTCTCCCATGTACACAGTGTATATACACAAATCAACTTTTTTGTAGTGGGGAAATTGGTGCTTCCAGGGCTAGTAAGAATGGAATATTCCGCAATTGTAATCTCCGATCACGCTCCACATTATGTGATGTGAGTTTAGAGACGACCCTCCTGACCGATAAGGCTTTCTGCGAGAAAATATCACAGGCCAAAGATGGGGATACTACTAGAACATAGAACATAGAACATACAGTGCAAAAGGAGGCCATTCGGCCCATCGAGTCTGCACCGACCCACTTCCACCCTATCCCCAGAACCCAATACTCTCTCCTAACCTTTTTGAACACTAAGGGCAATTTAGCATGGCCAATCCACCTAACCTGCACGTCTTTGGACTGTAGGAGGAAACCAGAGCACCCGGAGGAAACCCACGCAGACACAGGGAGAACGTGTAAACTCCGCACAGACTGATCCAGCGGGGAATCGAACCTGGGACCCTGATGCTGTGAACCAGAGTGGGGAGGTCTCACCTTCCACGTTCTGGGAGGAGCAGAAGGTTGTGATCAGGGGTGAAATCATTGCCTACGAGGCACAAAGAGATCAGGAAGAGAGGGTGGCTAGGCAACAACTAGTCAACTCCATACTGGAAGTAGAGTGGCAATACTCCGAGGACCTGACCATAGAGCTCATGGCGGAGAGGAAAAAGCTACAAATGGACTTTGACCTGCTCTCCAAGAGGAAAGCAGTGCACCAACTCTGCCAGGCACAGGGGATCCTGTATGAGCATGGAGACAAAGCCAGCCGCCTACTGGCTCACCAGCTGAGAACGCAGGCAGCCATGAGGTAAATATCTGAGATTAGAGACAACAAAGGCAAACTAGTAGCGGAGCAAGAAAAGGACAACGAGGCATTCGAGACCTTTACCGGGGGTTGTACACCTCAGAGCCCCCAGCAGGGGACTTGGGGATGAAACAGTTCCTCGATGGACTGGATATGCCAATTGTGGGAGAAGATAGAAAACCGGGGCTGGAAGCCCCACTAGAACTGGGAGAAGTCATGAAGATTATTAACTCCATGCAAGCAAGGAAGGCGCTGGGACCAGACAGATTCCCAGCGGACTTCTACAAAGAATTTGCGACAGCACTGGTCCCACATCTGCGGGAGATGTTCACGGACTCACTGGTGAGGGGCATCCTGCCGCCTACGATATCACAAGCCTCAATCTCGCTGATACCCAAGAAAGACAAAGACCCAACAGAAGATGGGTTCTACAAACCCATTTTGCTGCTAAACGTAGATGCAGAAATACTGGCCAAGATCTTAGCCAGGAGACTGGAGGACTGTGTGCGAGAGATGGTAACAGAAGACCAAATGGGCTTTGTCAAGGATAGACAGCTAACATCGAATATCAGGGACCTGCTGAACATGATAATGATCCCACCGGGGGAGAGATCACCTTAGGTGATCATCTCCCTAGACGCAGAAAAGCTCTTCGACAGAGTCAAATGGAAGTACCTTAAAGAGGTACTGGAGCAGTTCAGGCTTGGAGTAGGGTTTACCGCCTGGGTGAAACTCCTGTACAGCACTCCCACGGTGAGTATACGGTCAAATACCACCAGCTCTTAGTACTTCCAGCTGCACAGAGGCACAAGGCAGGGCTGCCCATTGTTCCCACTGCTGTTCGCCCGAGTGATCAAACCACCAGTGATCGCGCTCAGGGCGTCAAAGAATTGAAAGGGGATCCGGAGAGGAAACCATAAGACCATAAGACACAGGAGCGGAAGTAAGGCCATTCGGCCCATCGAGTCCACTCCACCATTCAATCATGGCTGATTTCAACTCCATTTACCCGCTCTCCATAGCCCTTAATTCCTCGAGAAATCAAGAATTTATCAACTTCTGTCTTAAAGACACTCAACGTCCCGGCCCCACCACCCTCTGTGGCAATGAATTCCACAGACCCACCACTCTCTGGCTGAAGACATTTCTCCTCATCTCTGTTCTAAAGTGACTCCCTTTTATTCTAAGGCTGTGCCCCCGGGTCCTAGTCTCCCCTGCTAATGGAAACAACTTCCCTACATCCACCCTATCTAAGCCATTCATTATCTTGTAAGTTTCTATTAGATCTCCCCTCAACCTCCTAAACTCCAATGAATATAATCCCAGGATCCTCAGACGTTCATCGTATGTTAGGCCTACCATTCCTGGGATCATCCGTGTGAATCTCCGCTGGACCCGCTCCAGTGCCAGTATGTCCTTCCTGAGGTGTGGGGCCCAAAATTGCTCACAGTATTCTAAATGGGGCCTAACTAATGCTTTATAAAGCTTCAGAAGTACATCCCTGCTTTTATATTCCAAACCTCTTGAGATGAATGACAACATTCCATTTGCTTTCTTAATTACGGACTCAACCTGCAAGTTTACCTTTAGAGAATCCTGGACTAGGACTCCCAAGTCCCTTTGCACTTCAGCATTATGAATTTTGTCACCGTTTAGAAAATAGTCCACGCCTCTATTCTTTTTTCCAAAGTGCAAGATCTCGCACTTGCCCACGTTGAATTTCATCAGCCATTTCTTGGACCACTCTCCTAAACTGTCTAAATCTTTCTGCAGCCTCCCCACCTCCTCCATACTACCTGCCCCTCCACCTATCTTTGTATCATCGGCAAACTTAGCCAGAATGCCCTCAGTCCCGTCATCTAGATCGTTAATATATAAAGAGAACAGCTGTGGCCCCAACACTGAACCCTGCGGGACACCACTCGTCACCAGTTGCCATTCCGAAAAAGAACCTTTTATCCCAACTCTCTGCCTTCTGCCTGACAGCCAATCATCATCCATGTTAGTACCTTGCCTCGAATACCATGGGCCCTTATTTTACTCAGCAGAGGGCACAGAGTCTTCCTCTATGCGTATGACCTGCTTCTCAACATCTCAGATCCACAAAACAGCATGGAGGGAATCAAGGCACTCCTGAAAGGGTTTGGAGCCTTCTCAGGCTACAAAAGTGAGATCTTCCGAGTGAACCTGCAAGGGGAAGCACAGAGCTGGAGGGGCTTCCATTTAAACAAGCCTGACACGAATTCTGCTACCTGCGGAACCAAATCTCCCATGACTGGGCACGGATCAACAAATGGAACCTGACCAGTCTGGTGGAGGAAGTAAAAAAGGACCTGCAGAGGTGAGACACAATCCCACTCTCTCTGGCAGGGAGAGTGCAGACGATCAAGATGAATGTACTGCTCAGATTCCTCTTCCTGTTCAGATCCATACTGATCTACATCTCCAAGGCCTTCGTCGACTCATTTGAAAAAATGATCATGTCATTTGTGTGCATGTGGAGTGGAGTGGGGTGGGGGTGGGGCGGAGAACTCTAGGTGCCCCCAAAATTTATTGCAGATAATGAGAACCATGGGGAAGCCTAGCCCTCCCAAACCTGCAATATTACCATTGGGCTGCAACTGCAGAAAGGGTAAAGGGGTGGATAAAGGAGCCAGAAGCCGAGTGGGTGCAAATGGAGGAAGGCCACTGCACGGGGACCTCCCTCCATGCTTCGACCATGGCCGCTTTTCCATCGACATCAAACAAACACACAAGCCCAGTGTTGATTGTAACACTCTGGTCGTGGAACCAACTGTGACAGCGCTTTGGATTAACCAAAATGTCCGTTAAGGCTCCCATCTGCAATAACCACAGGTTTGCGCCAGCCATGATGGACAGCACCTTCGAAAGCTGGAGACAGGACAGGGGGACGTTGACAGTTAGGGACTTCTATACAGACAACAGACTGACAACACTTGAGGAACTAACAGAGAAGTTCGAAACAAACCTGTTGGACTTTAACCTGGTGTTGTCAATAACGAAAGACAACTGATGTCAATCATGAGAGACAACCGATGTATATATATTTTTGTTTTCATTGTATGTTCACGCTTACCTTTGTTTGTACAATATGAAAAATCCTGGGCGGCACGGTGGCCCAGCGATTAGCACTGCTGCCTCATGGCTCTGAGGACTCGGATCACAGTCTGTGTTGAGTTTGCACATTCTCCCCTTGTCTATGTGGGTCTGCCCCCCAAAAGGTAGGTGCATGGCTATGCTAAATTGCCTTTTAATTGGGAGAAAGGAATTGGGTACTCTAAATTTATATGAAAAATGGGGGGGGGGAAAAATCTTTAATAAAAACAATTTTTGAAAATGTTCCCCAGTCTATGATCCTTTATAAAGTAACTTGCCTCCTCCGGCTTATTGCAATTGTGTTCTCTTCCCCCATGCATGACTCATAAACAAGCCAGATACATCATGCCAAATCGCACCTTGCTCCTGAAAAGAGCAGCCTTGGCCTTGTTGAATCTGGCCCTTCTCTTAGCCAGCTCCGCTGCCAAGTCCTGATGGATTTGGACAGTATGTCCTTTCCAGCTACATACATGGGTTTCCTTTGCCCACCTCAGGATCTTTTTCTTGTCCAAATATCGATGGAGTTGTACGATAATCGCCCATGGCGGTTCCCCAGCTTTCAGCTCCTTTCTCAACGACTGATTAACCCGGTCCACTTCATGGGGGAGGTCAAAGACCCTCTCTCACACCAATTGCTCGAACATCTTGCCACTTATTCTGTGGTTCTTTGACATCTCTGCTTTCAAAAAGGCAATCTGATCCTCGTGGCCAGCAGCTGTCTCCTCCATCTTATGGATTGACGATTTCTGTGTCTCCAGCCGTTGTTTCACCCTCTCCGGTGTTAAGGAATAGGTTAAGAAACATTCCAATTAGATGTCTCATTGATCCAATAATTGATACTGATATGTAAAGAGGCTACAGGTGGCCGTGGGGGCATGTGATGAGATGATAGAGTTTGGTGCAGAGTGTATTCAAGGAAAAATAAAGGTGTTTGGGAAAAGGAGCAGAGCTCTTGACTCTTTACTCAACAGCAGCCAGAGGCTAACAGTGTGTAGCCATTTGGGATGGCCACGTCCCGATTACAAAATGGACACTTTGCAAAGATTTCAGGGAAAATTGGACAATACCGAAAAGGCAAGCAATGTCTATCTGTTGATTAGAGCTGTAGCTCTCAGACAAGTCCGGTACTGCAGAACCATTTACATGCTAATGAGCCATCCCTGGGAACAAAAGGCAACATTTAGGTAAACAATGCTAAGACAGACACCCCGGTGCCAGAGGAGACTCAAACAAAGCAAACCAACGGCCACCTAGGACCCGCCCAGCAAACAGGGAACCCACCCTTCTAATGGAGGAAGATCGATAAGAATGATTGGGAGACGGCCCAATTAATTGAGGCCAAGTTCAAGGCCCACCCAAAAGCGTGCAAAGCCCTTTTAGGTATAAAAGGTATTCCCCAAGAGAGAATCTTTCTTCTTTGGCCTTGGCTCTCAGCGAAGAGAGAGACCAGCCGAGCAGCTACGCCAGACCAAGTAAGTTCCAAGTCAACGCACGCTACGAGATAGGCGCTCCTAGTTGCTATCCTGTAAACAGCTCAACCCAGCAGCATCAGAACTGAGCAACGGCCATTGTTACTCTGACTGAGTGGGCACCCGAAGCTAAGTATAGGCTTTTAGTAATAGTTTGGGTTGTAGAGTTTTATGCATGAGTAGATTTGACTGTGTGTAAATAAATGAGCATTGTTTTTGAACTTACTAACTGGTGTATCGAGTCTTTGATCAGTATTCGGTTTTGAACCTTGTGGCGGTATCGAAAGATACCTGGCGGCTCTTGAGCAAACGTAATTAAACAGAGCAAAATTAAGAAACAACAGCAAGTTAGCAACAAGTGGTAGCAGAGGATGGTTGCTGTGTAAATGTAAAGGGTTGAAAGATACAACTGTTCCAGAAGAAAAAAAAAATTCTGCATCAACCAAGGAGTGAATGAGAAGGAAAAAAAATATATGTGGCTGAACCTAGGATAAAGATGGCCGGATATGACTATCCACTATTATTTTCTGAAAGGGGATCGTACAACCAATGGAGAAGTGCAGTTGTTACGTGGACTAAGGTAACTGCCTTGGGAAAGAGTAAACAAGGTATGGCATTGGCTCTTTCTCTACTTTATGAGAGTAAAATCAAAGTATTTTCTGAACTGGAATTGGAACAATTAGACTCAGAAGAAGGTCTGGAGACTGTATTACGGTTTATGGATAAGATTTATCAAAAGGATGACTTGTTAAGTGCATATGAAGCCTGTGTTGGCAACCACTCAAAATCAAGCACTGCCTCATCCAATGCTGAGAGGTTGTGAAAGTTGGCAATAATACCCATTTGGGCCAACTTGAGTCAGTTGCATGCTCATTTTTCAGGATATATGAGTAGCCTCGCTTCCCTCAGCCATTTCAGCATGACATCGACATGATTTGTGGTGCCCTTCAGTGATGCCTCCTTCTCAATTACGCACCATATGTGAAGCTGACATCTTGATGATGTCACTGGACATTTGCTCTGACAATGTTAGGGAGACCTATGGGTCTGCTCAGCTTGTGTGCATGCTGCTGCATACTAAGTTAGAGGCCTGTCACCTAGGTGTTGCTTGCCACTTGCCTTCCCAAGATCTTAACAGGCCTATTTTCTCTAGAATTTAGAAGGTTAAGAGGTGATCTGATTGAATTCTTCAAGATATTAACATGAACAGACAGGGTAGATAAAGGTAAACTGTTTTCACTGGTTGGAAATTCTAGAACTAGGGGGCGTAGTCGATAAATTAGGGCCAGACCATTCAGGAGAGATGTTAGAAACCACCTCCACACAAAGGGTGGCAGATGTTTGGAGCTCTCTTCCTCAAATGGCAGTTGATGCTAGATCAGTTGTTAATTTTTGAGGTAACTTCCTGCTGTTGATGCCGGAAAGATAATTTCTCATTTTTTGGCATTGTCTCCAACAACGTTTCAAGGGAGACATCATAAGACCTTGGGCTGGATTCTCCGCCCCGCCACGCCATATTTCTGTTTCACCCCGCCAGCGGGATGCTCAGTTACGCCGGCTAGTAAATGGGGTTTCCCCTTGTGGGGCAGCCCCACGCCGTCGGGGAACCCCCGGGCTGCCGGCAAAACGGAGCATCCTGCCGGCAGAGAATCCAGCCCCTTGGTTCTGCCCATGCATGTCTGTCCTTACCTGTGCCAGCCCAATCAATACTTTCCTGCAACATGTCCTCAGTAAACAGAAAGCCCAGTCATGGCTTTGCTCACCTTTTGAAAGGATCCTCTGGATCCATGTCCTACCTCCAGGCCTCTGCGTGCCGGTGCTACTGATGGAGTGCCAAACTTTCCCCTGACCAAATTAGGTATTTTACATTTGAAAATAGCATTGCGTCACTGACACTGGCATGACGCGTGGTTGGGTTCCAGAAATTAGAACTCCGATTTGAAGGTACAACCCTATAAATTTGGTGCATTGAATATTTGTCATACAAACTATTAAGTAGTCATCCCAATTCAATAATTGACTTGTTTTCTATGCATAGGTACACCATTTTTTGTGCATGAAGATAAATCTGAAAAATATTTGTTACTGACATCTGGAAAGTTATTATACACAATATCATGGGGAGTGAGTAAGGATGGCATTGCCCTTGCACCACCTGCACCAAAACCAAAAACCTATAAAGAAAGGTAAAGAATTGTGGACTGCACTGTTTTTAATTCATAAGGACTTATTCAACAGATATTTAATCATTATTGTCTCTATAATCGCTAAGTTTCTTTCCAGTTCGTGTCTTCTTGTTCACTTTCCTTTCGCTCCTAATCTTTAACTGTACTCTATCAGATGTTTTTCACATAGTTCTGTCTTTTATTCTCTATCTCTTGCTCGTTTTTTATGTTTGTTACTGTCTGTTTCCCACTTGCTTTTTACACATTGTATGTTTACTTTGCTAGAAATTAATTAATGTGTGATGTAGGGAACATTTAGGAAATAATAAGCACAACATAGTTGGGCTTGATGTGAAAATAGAACAGTCAATTTTAAAGATTCTGTCATGTAAATGTAAAATTCCATAGTTGAAAAGGGATGTAGAGTAAATTAATTGAACTGAATTGTTTGTTTTTTGGACACCGAATCAACAGTTAGGAATCTTCAGATATGAAGAATTGATTGCAAATTTGACCTATTTCCATAAGCCAAAAAGTGGGTACAACAAAGGATAGAATTCAATGGATAATTAGAAAGATTGAAACCAAATTGGAATTTAAAAGGAAAGTACAGAGAAAGTAGAGTCGGGAGGTGAAAAGACAGATTAAAAGGATGAAAAGGGTATAAGATAATTAAGCTAATAATTACCTTATAAAGGAAGTGGCACTTGTAGTTACATTTTGTTATAATTTAGACAAAGGTTGCAGTTCTTGTCTACATACCAGAAATAACAGTTCTTATGCATGAATCAATTCATTAAGGAATAAATGAATGAGCTCACAGCCAACACCAAGATTACAAACAATTATTGAACTCAACCGTCTGAATTTCATCCTTCCACTTCATTTTCTAACCCTGTGTTATAATCTCACCATTTGTATATCTTTCAAATTTCATTTGTCCACGTAGTATTGATTTTGTATTAGTTCTCACCAGTTTTTATCATGAAGTTTTAAGCCCTCTAAACATCACTCAAGGCTCTCCACCTGACATGTCATGGTTCCAAAGGTGATTGATGTTTATGTTCTAGTAAGGCATAGAATATATTATTTTGTTCAGTTACAGATAAATTAATCTCTGAATGTAAATAACATGCAACCTGTCCTAGAAAACAGGCTACTCTGAACTTTGTGCAGAACTTTGTAGGATATGCAATCAATTAAAGGTTTCAGACTTTTGCTCTATGCTTTTAATGTAAAATGGGTTATTTTACTTACAATGAATTGTTTTACTAGCTTTTGACCTCAATCTTTGATGGTACAGGCTCATTAAAAGTAGATGGATTGTTAAAGATGGAGTTGAATGGTCAGAAATCTAGTTATTTAAGGTATGTAAATAATGCATATTCTTTGTCAATTCATACAAAGGATGGCAGAAGTGAAAAATTCATGTACTGGAAATATCTTTTTTAAATCAACAAAATTTAATGCCTGGCATCAATGTAGGGTGCTGACAGAAGCCAGATATGTCAGAGGCATTGGTCACAGTTTTTCAATCATCCTTAAATATGCAAATTATGGCAGGAGAGTAGGCGGTGGTAACAGTTTTGGTAGAGGAAGAGAATAAACTGTTAACGACAGACTGCAATCCAACTTCAGTAATGAGGAAACTCCTGGGACCCAAATTTTGACAGCTGTATGCTGTAGAGGTTTAGTGGAGTGGGGCTTTAATCCATCAACTCTGAGGAACAACAAGTCTGTCACAAATGAGTATGGTGGCATTAGTGTTTTGAAGGTGACTTCATTGTGCCCACAAAGATATGTTAATGACATCTATTGCAAGAGTCCGTGGGCTGGGGCTGGAAAGGAAAGTGGATGGGCATGGAAAACAGTGATGTCTGCCGACCTGCTGTTTTCCATCGCCATTCTCATTACCGGCGAGTTTTATCCGGGTGGGGGAAGGCCAGCCCTTTTAGCCTGCCCGATTTTCATAGACATCCAATTAAGCTAGTTAAAGGTCTCATTGGGAGCACAGAGAGGAACTTGAGATTTTGGCGGGGAAATCCTGACCACCTAAGAAGTTAGGTGTGTCCCATCAAATGAAGAATGAGTGAGAAGGGCACTCAGTCATTGACACACAAGTGCCATTGGAACTATGCAATTTTAGGGAGAATGGTCTCGAAGCACTTGGGCAGTGCAGGGGTTTGTCACCTTCTGGACATTGTGGGGGCATAAGAGGAGGAGGGAAGTTTGAATTGGCGAACCACATGAGAGCAAGGAAGGCAGCATTTGGCAATGGGAGCACAACTCTCGCATTTTGTGTCCAGTGGCAATCAGGGTGACTAACTCTTTGAAATAAGGGACGCTTCCACAGCGAGGGGAATGGTAGGTTGCTGAGGACCATAAGATTGGTTGGGGTGTGGGGAGTTGATGATCATATATAAACATAATATATAATTGCGCAGGTCAAGGAGACACAGCCTGAGTGAGAGAAATACAGGCCGAGTGAGAATTTGGTAATTTGGTGCAGTGAGGTAACCAGGAAAGGTAAGTGGTTAATCTAATTTTGCTGTTTTTCAGTTAAAAGTGCAGTGTAGATTAGTGTCTGATTGGCTGAAGCTGCCCCCACCCTAATTGCTGAGAGGCAGTTATCTGGCAGTCACCTGAGGCCTGTTAAGGGGCACAAAGGTACACATTGTTTTCATCTCTTTGAAGTTTTAGTGTGAGTCATCCTAAAGTCTGTATGAAAGACAGACAGAAAGCGCACATTAGTAAGCATTGTACAAGTCAAGGAGACACAGCCTGAGTGAGAGAGATACAGACCGAGTGAGAATTTGGTAATTTGGTGCACTGGGGTAATTCGGTGAAGAGTGGGAGAAGGTGCTTTTTCCCTACTGTTTTGTTCTCTCTCTTTCTTCGGGCCTAATTTCGGGAGCCGTTCGGAGGAGGAGGAGCAGTCTCTGTGAGTATAAAAACCTAACGGTAACTTCCTGTTTTCCAGTTTTCTTCCCCAAAAGTGACGTCAGAGGGAAGCTGTGATCTGAGTCTGAGTGGTTGATAGCAAATCTGCCCCAAATTTAAAAAAAACACAGCTAAACTCATAAACTTAAATTAAACTAATTAATTAATTAGTGATGGCTGGTCAGGTGATGTGCTTGAGCTGCTTGATGTGGGAGCTGGCAGATCCCATTGCGAGCTGCAGCGACCACATCTGCAGTAAGTGTTGGCTGCTCGAAGAGCTCCGGCTCAGAGTTGATGAGCTGGAGTCTGAGCTTCAAACACTGAGGCACATCCGGGAGGGGGAGACTTACCTGGACACTGTGTTTCAGGAGGCAGTCACACCTGTCAGAGTAAGTAGTTTAAATCCTGCCAGTGGCCAGGGACAGCAGGGTGTGACTGCAAGTCAGGCAGGTAAAGGGAACCAGCAGTCAGGAACTCAGGAGCCTCAGCCCTTGACTCTGTCCAACAGGTATGAGGCACTTGCTCCCTGTGTGGATGGCGAACAGGGCTGCAGGAAGGATGAGTCAGCTGACCAAGGCACCATGGTTCAGCAGGCCATTCAAGGGGAGGGAGTAAATAGGCAAGTTGTAGTTGTAGGGGATTCTATTATCAGGGGGATAGATAGTATCCTTTGTGAGCAGGATAAAGAGTCCCGCATGGTATGTTGCCTGCCCGGTGCTAGGGTGCGGGACATCTCTGACCGGCTTGAAAGGATATTGGAGAGGGAGGGGAAGGATCCAGTTGTTGTGGTCCATGTCGGTACCAACAACATAGGCAAGTCTAGGAAAGAGGACCTGTTTAGAGATTATAAAGAGCTAGGATTCAAATTAAAAAACAGGTCCTCAAGGGTCATAATCTCCGGATTACTGCCCGAGCCACGTGCAAATTGGCATAGGGAGGCAAGAATAAGGGAAGTTAACGCGTGGCAGAAAGAGTGGTGTGGGAAAGAGGGGTTCCTATTCATGGGACACTGGCATCAGTTTTGGGACAGGGGGGACCTATACCGTTGGGATGGTCTCCACCTGAACCGAGCTGGGACCAGTGTTCTGGCGAAAAGAGTAAATAGGGTGGTCAATAGGACTTTAAACTAAAGATTGGGGGGGGAAGGGAAAGTCAGGGAACCAAGAGGTGAAGTAATCAGTGGGAAGCGTAGCTGCTTAGGAATACAAAAAAGCTCGAAAAGACAAAACTCAGGAGAGGTTACGATAGTCCCCATCCCACAAAATATGACACAGTGTATGGAAAGGCTCAGTAAACCAAGGTCCACCACACTAAGAAAACAAAAAGGGACGGTCAATAGAGAATTAAAGGTGCTATATTTAAATGCGCGCAGTGTACGGAGCAAGGTAGATGAGCTTGTGGCCCAGATTGTGACTGGCAGGTATGATGTGGTAGGCATCACAGAGACATGGTTGCAGGGGGTTCAGGACTGGCATTTAAACATCCAGGGATTCACAACCTATCGAAAAGACAGGGAGGTGGGCAGAGGAGGCGGGGTTGCCTTGTTAATTAGGAATGAAATTAAATCAATAGCACTAAATGACATAGGGTCAGATGATGTGGAGTCTGTGTGGGTAGAGTTGAAGAACCACAAAGGCAAAGAAAACATAATGGGAGTTATGTACAGGCCTCCTAACAGTGGTCAGGACCGGGGGCACAAAATGCACCACGAAATAGAAAGTGCATGTCAGAAAGGCAAGGTCACAGTGATCATGGGGGACTTCAATATGCAGGTGGACTGGGTAAATAATGCTGCCAGTGGACCCAAGGAAAGGGAATTCATTGAATGTTTACAGGAGGGCTTTTTGGAACAACTTGTGATGGAGCCCACGAGGGAACAGGCCATTCTGGACTTGGTGTTATGTAATGAGCCAGACTTGATTAAAGATCTTAAAGTAAGGGAGCACTTAGGAGGCAGTGATCATAATATGGTAGAATTCAATCTCCAATTTGAAAGAAATAAGGTAGAATCAGATGTAAAGGTGTTACAGTTAAATAAAGGTAACTACAGGGGCATGAGGGAGGAACTGACGAAAATCGACTGGGAACAGAGCCTAGTGGGAAAGACAGTAGAACAGCAATGGCAGGAGTTTCTGGGAGTAATTGAGGACACAGTACAAAGGTTCATCCCAAAGAAAAGAAAGGTTATCAGAGGGGGGATTAGGCAGCCATGGCTGACAAAGGAAGTTAGGGAATGCATCGAAGCAAAAGAGAAAGCCTACAATGTGGCAAAGAGTAGTGGGAAGTCAGAAGATTGGGAAGGCTACAAAAACAAACAGAGGATAACAAAGAGAGAAATAAGGAAAGAGAGGATCAAATATGACGGTAGGCTAGCCAGTAACATTAGGAATGATAGTAAAAGTTTCTTTAAATACATTAAAAACAAACGGGAGGCAAAAGTTGACATTGGGCGGCTCCAAAATGACGCTGGTAATTTTGTGATGGGAGACAAGGAAATAGCTGAGGAACTAAATAAGTACTTTGCGTCAGTCTTCACAGTAGAAGACATGAGTAATATCCCAACAATTCCGGAGAGTCAGGGGGCAGAGTTGAATATGGTAGCCATCACAAAGGAGAAAGTGCTAGAGAAACTAAGAGGTCTAAAAATTGATAAATCTCCGGGCCCAGATGGACTACATCCTAGAGTTCTAAAGGAGATAGCTGAAGAAATAGTGGAGGCGTTAGTTATGATCTTTCAAAAGTCACTGGAGTCAGGGAAAGTCCCAGAGGATTGGAAAATCGCTGTTGTAACCCCCCTGTTCAAGAAGGGAACAAGGAAAAAGATGGAAAATTATAGGCCAATTAGCCTAACCTCGGTTGTTGGCAAGATTCTAGAATCCATTGTTAAGGATAAGATTTCTAAATTCTTGGAAGTGCAGGGTCAGATTAGGACAAGTCAGCATGGATTTAATAAGGGGAGGTCGTGCCTGACAAACCTGTTAGAGTTCTTTGAAGAGATAACAAATAGGTTAGACCAAGGAGAGCCAATGGATGTTATCTATCTTGACTTCCAAAAGGCCTTTGATGAGGTGCCTCACGGGAGACTGCTGAGTAAAATAAGGGCCCATGGTATTCGAGGCAAGGTACTAACATGGATTGACGATTGGCTGTCAGGCAGAAGGCAGAGAGTTGGGATAAAAGGTTCTTTTTCGGAATAGCAACCGGTGACGAGTGGTGTCCCGCAGGGTTCAGTGTTGGGGCCACAGCTGTTCTCTTTATATATTAACGATCTAGATGACGGGACTGGGGGCATTCTGGCTAAGTTTGCCGATGATACAAAGATAGGTGGAGGGGAAGGTAGTATGGAGGAGGTGGGGAGGCTGCAGAAAGATTTAGACAGTTTAGGAGAGTGGTCCAAGAAATGGCTGATGAAATTCAACGTGGGCAAGTGCGAGGTCTTGCACTTTGGAAAAAAGAATAGAGGCATGGACTATTTTCTAAACGGTGACAAAATTCATCATGCTGAAGTGCAAAGGGACTTGGGAGTCCTAGTCCAGGATTCTCTAAAGGTAAACTTGCAGGTTGAGTCCGTAATTAAGAAAGCAAATGGAATGTTGTCATTCATCTCAAGAGGCTTGGAATATAAAAGCAGGGATGCACTTCTGAAGCTTTATAAAGCATTAGTTAGGCCCCATTTAGAATACTGTGAGCAATTTTGGGCCCCACACCTCAGGAAGGACATACTGGCACTGGAGCGGGTCCAGCGGAGATTCACACGGATGATCCCAGGAATGGTAGGCCTAACATACGATGAACGTCTGAGGATCCTGGGATTATATTCATTGGAGTTTAGGAGGTTGAGGGGAGATCTAATAGAAACTTACAAGATAATGAATGGCTGAGATAGGGTGGATGTCGGGAAGTTGTTTCCATTAGCAGGGGAGACTAGGACCCGGGGGCACAGCCTTAGAATAAAAGGGAGTCACTTTAGAACAGAGATGAGGAGAAATTTCTTCAGCCAGAGAGTGGTGGGTCTGTGGAATTCATTGCCACAGAGGGCGGTGGAGGCCGGGACGTTGAGTGTCTTTAAGACAGAAGTTGATAAATTCTTGATTTCTCGAGGAATTAAGGGCTATGGAGAGAGAGCGGGTAAATGGAGTTGAAATCAGCCATGATTGAATGGTGGAGTGGACTCGATGGGCCGAATGGCCTTACTTCCGCTCCTGTGTCTTATGGTCTTATGGTCTAAAACAAAAAAGAGTGGCTAAGGTAAATATTGGTCCTTCAGAGGATGAGGAAGGAGATTTAATAATGGGAGATGAGGAAATGGCTGAGGAACTGAACAGTTTTTTTGTGTCGGTTTTCACAGTGGAAGACACAAATAACATGCCAGTGATTGATGGAAATGAGGCGATGACAGGTGAAGACTTTGAGATGATTGTTATCACTAAGGAAGTAGTGATGGGCAAGCTAATGGGGCTAAAGGTAGACAAGTCTCCTGGCCCTGATGGAATGCATCCCAGAGTGCTAAACGAGATGGCTAGGGAAATTGCAAATGCACAAGTGATAATTTACCAAAATTCACTAGACTCTGGGGTGGTCCCGGCGGATTGGAAATTAGCAAACGTGACACCACTGTTTAAAAAAGGAGGTGGGCAGAAAGTGGATAATTATAGGCCAGTTAGCTTAACTTCGGTAGTAGGGAAGATGCTGGAATCTATCATCAAGGAAGAAATATCGAGGCATCTGGATGGAAATTGTCCTATTGGGCAGACGCAGCATGTGTTCATAAAGGGCAGGTCGTGCCTAACTAATTTAGTGGAATTTTTTGAGGGCATTACCAGTGCGGTAGATAACGGGGAGCCAATGGATGTGGTATATCTGGATTTCCAGAAAGCTTTTGACAAGGTGCCACACAAAAGATTGCTGCATAAGATAAAGATGCATGGCATTAAGGGTAAAGTAGTAGCATGGATAGAGGATTGGTTAATTAATAGAAAGCAAAGCGTGGGGATTAATGGGTGTTTCACTGGCTGGCAATCAGCAGCTAGTGGTCCCTCAGGGATCAGTGTTGGGCCCACGATTGTTCACAATTTACATAGATGATTTGGAGTTAGGGACCAAGTGCAATGTGTCCAAGTTTGCAGATGACACTAAGATGAGTGGTAAAGCAAAAAGTGCAGAGGATACCGGAAGTCTGCAGAGGGATTTGGATAGATTGAATGAATGGGCTAGGGTCTGGCAGATGGAATACAATGTTGACAAATGTGAGGTTATCCATTTTGGTAGGAATAATAGCAAAAGGGATTATTATTTAAATGATAAAATATTAAAACATGCTGCTGTGCAGAGATCTGGGTGTGCTGGTGCATGAGTCGCAATAAGTTGGTTTACAGGTGCAACAGGTGATTAAGAAGGCAAATGGAGCTTTGTCCTTCATTGCTAGAGGGATGGAGTTTAAGACTAGGGAGGTTATGCTGCAATTGTATAAGGTGTTAGTGAGGCCACACCTGAAGTATTGTGTTCAGTTTTGGTCTCCTTACCTGAGAAAGGACGTACTGGCTCTGGAGGGTGTGCAGAGGAGATTCACGAGGTTAATCCCAGAGCTGAAGTGGTTGGATTACGAGGAGAGGTTGAGTAGACTGGGACTGTCCTCATTGGAATTTAGAAGGATGCGGGAGGTTCTTATAGAAACGTATAAAATTATGAAGGGAATAGATAGGATAGATGGGGGCAGGTTGTTTCCAATGCCGGGTGAAAGCAGAACAAGGGGGCATAGCCTCAAAATAAGGGAAAGTCGATTTAGGACTGAGTTTAGGAGGAACTTCTTCACCCAAGGGGTTGTGAATGTCTGGAATTCCTTGCCCAGTGAAGCAGTTGAGGCTCCTTCATTAAATATTTTTAAGATAAAGATAGATAGTTTTTTGAAGAATAAAGGGATTAAGGGTTATGGTGTTCGGGCCAGAAAGTGGAGCTGAGTCCAAAACAGATCAGCTATGATCTCATTGAATGACGGAGCAGACTCGAGGGGCCAGATGGCCTACTCCTGCTCCTAGTTCTTATGTTCTTGTGTTCTTATAACAGCAATGGGAAAGGTGTAGGGGAGTGATGCTGGTAGAGGGTGAGGAACTGGTGATCATAATTCCCAGTAGTGGCCTACAGCCACTAATGCTTACAAAAAAAATGACAAAGTCAAAAGGAGTGGTAGATAATGTTGAGGATTGTCAGAGGATACAGCTGGACTTAGATAGGTTAGAGACCTGGGCAGAGAAATGGCAAATGGAGTTTAATCCGGACAAATGTGAGGTAATGCATTTTTGTAGGTGTAACATAGAGGGGAATTATTCCATAAATGGCAAAATTCTTAGGAATATAGAAAGTCAGAGAGATCTGGGCGTGCAGGTCCACAGATCTTTGAAGTTGGCAACACAAGTGGACAAGGTAGTCAATAAAGAAACGGAATGCTTGCCTTCTTGGATGGGGCATTGAGTTTAAAAACTGGCAAGTCATGCTACAGTTGTATAGAACTTTGGTAAGGCTGCACTTGGAATATTGCGCACAATTCTGGTCGCCACACTACCAGAAGGATGTGGAGGCTTTGGAGAGACTGCAGAGGAGGTTTACCAGGATGTTGCCTGGTCTGCAGGATGTTAGCTATGTGGAGAGGCTGAATAGACTCGGACTTGAAAGATGGAGGTTGAGGGATGACCTGATAGAGCTACAGGATTATGAGGGGCAGGGATAGAGTGGATGGGCAGGCACTCTTTCCCAGGGTGGAGGGGTCAGTCACCAGGGGGCATAGGTTTAAGGTCCATGCAGCAAAGTTTAGAAGAGAAGTGCGAGGCAGGTTTTTTACGTAGAGGCTGGTGAGTGCCTGGAACGCGTTGCCAGGGGAGGTTGTGGAAGCAGATACATTAACGATATTCAAAAGGCATCTTGACAAACACATAGGTAGGATGGGTATAGAGGGATACGGCACTAGGAAGTGTTGAGGGTTTTGGCAAAGGTTGGTATCATGACCGGTACAGGCTTGGAGGGCCGAAGGGCCTGTTTCTGTGCTGTATTGTTCGTTATTCTTTGAGACTCCCAGGCTTAGACTCCCACAGGCTGTCCTAGACATAAGGCATCCCTTAAGGGTAAAATACTTAAAATAGTAAAACTACGGGGCAACCCCTTAAAATACAAGACAATTGATCTGCCTGGTGACAATGAAGAACCAACTAAAGGTCAAACCAGGGGCCACTGGAAGGGCAGAGCCCCAAGCTTGAGGAGGGCAGAGGTGCTATGAGGGGTAGGAAGATGATGAGGGCCATACTCTCAGCATCTGATCTACTGTGTTTGGCCCTTGTTCCGCACTGTAATCAATCACTATTTGTTGATGTACCATTTGTCAATGTACTCTGTCGATTATTCTTTTTGTCTACTATGTACGTACTGTGTACGTTCCCTTGGCCGCAGAAAAATACTTTTCACTGTACTTCGGTATATGTGACAATCAATCAATCAACTGGTGAAAGCAGAACTGCCTGGCATTTTGAGAACCAGCATTGCAGGAAACAGAGAATTCTGACCTCATTACAGAAGACCTCATACCTTGCAGCACGGCTAGCCACCCTCTGCCAGCAGTCACTGTGGTTTGAACATCTTTGCCTCTAGCTCCTGTAAAGAATCAGCTGCGGATTTTGATGACATTTTGCAAATGGCTGCACACTACAGCATCTTTCAAGTGATTATGGGCGGCACAGTAGCACAGTGCGTAGCACTGTTGCTTCACAGCTCCGGGTCCCAGGTTCGATTCCCGGCTTGGGTCACTGTCTGTGTGGAGTCTGCACATTCTCCCTGTGTCTGCGTGGGTTTCCTCCGGGTGCTCCGGTTTCCTCCCACAAATCCCGAAAGACTTGCTGTTAGGTAATTTGGACATTCTGAATTCTCCCTACATGTACCCAAACAGGCGCCGGAATGTGATGACTAGGAAATTTTCACAGTAACTTCATTGCAGTGTTAATGTAAGCCTACTTGTGACAATAAAGATTATTATTATTATTATTGTTAATGCATTTTTTTGTACAGCTGAACAGTACATTCACTTCCACATAGATGGGGCCTCGCAGACACAAAGGGCAGTGAACCTTTCCTTTATTGTTGGATTCCTCCATGTGCAGGCATGATTAACTGCACCCACCTCGCTATCAAGGCACTGAGTAACTGGCCAGTGACTTTCATTAAAGGGATGGTCTTCCACTCTTTTAATACTCAGCTGGCCCAGGTTGCTGCAGCCCTTCACTTCACCCTTCAGACTATATGGATATTGTTATAAACCCCACAAGGACCACGGGGAAACTATTGTTGATCTCCCTGTCGGACTTGTGGAGTACGATTTCCCAGATATGTGGTGGAAGCCACCCAGTTGGAGCTAGTTACAGATTTACATAAAAGCCGGCCCAAAGCAGGGTCTGGTGTGGTTAGTTCTCCCAGCAAAGACTGGAGTGGGAGTGTGTTACTGCCTTGAGCAGAATATTGCGCATAGTTAAACAAATTTCTGTTCTCCTATCATTGGCTTCCTCAAATTACTAAAGGTAGATTACAGGGGACAATGGTAATTCCTTGAAAAGATACATATCATGCCTTTACGAGACCCTGAGGCAAAGTTACAACCAAAGCCATTTGCTCTCAAGGACCACCATTGAAATGCCCATTGGGCTTCTCAAGTTGTGGTTCCAGTGCCTATACTTGCTTGGAGGCACCTTGCAGGACACTTCTGTCAGGGATTAAGACATTGTTGTAGTCTGCTGTTCTCTCCATCACATGGCCCTCCAGAGAGGTTTGGACCTTGAAGAAGGAGGCACAGTTCAAAGGACAAAATGGAAGTCAAATAAAGGAGGTTGATGCAGAACACAAAGGTGTCCCAAGCTACACAAGGGATATCTGGACCCAGTGTAGATCTCAAGGATCTCATCAGCTTGCCATGACCATCAAGGATCAGCTAATTTGAGTACTTTTCAGCTGAACCCTTTAACCCATGAGGCTGGCATGGTCTAGAACCCTCTCTGAGATGATTGTGAGAACATGTTCATTGATAACATAGCCTGGAATAGATTCACTCTTACTGCCAATGAAGGATTCAGATCTGTTCAGAGACTTCATTGTCTCTGTTTAAGGACCTTTGCGGTCTTTCAGCACTTCATCCCTCTTTTCTCATCACGTTTAAAAAGTTAAAAGCTCGTGGATCTTCCATTATGTGTTAATGTTTCCACGATATTGGAAAATGCAAAAAGTGCTTATTAACAGGTGAAACAAACCTCAGTGATTCACTCCATGTTCTGCTCAATGTGGCTCCATTCTCTGACACTTCAGCTCAACACCTCCTTTGTGACATTGGACGAGATGAAGGCAGCCTACTTGCTTATATCTGCTTGTAGCTGTGATGCACATGGCGGTCATCCTTGTTGTGGAGGTGCCAATGGGGAAACCTCCATAGGCTGTTGCTTGATGCCATTTCAGGAGAGCTTCCAGTGCATAGACGGTCCCACAGGCAGAGGCCAATGATGGTGATGGTGCCCAATGAGGTGTAGCACCGTTAATTTCCTTTCTTGTGAATCTCAAGACCCTGAATCTGTGTTCAGCTGAGCATGGCTGTGTATGTCTTCCATTGCCTGAGAGGACTTCTCCCAGCTGTGCCTGGTTTGTCACCTTCCCCTGTACACTTGTGACATGCTCATCAGCCAATACCATCCTTTCTAAGTGCACAAGGACCCACTGAGGTGACTGTCCCTGAGTTGTTGGAGGTGCGCTTGTAAGATGTGATGAGGCTTGCTCTGATGCACTTGTCCCAGTCAAGACTCAGAAAACTCTCCTTCCCCTGTGTTGTTTGAACCTGTGGGAGATAAGTGCATAGAACATAGAACATACAGTGCAGAAGGCTGCCATTCAGCCCATCAAGTGTTCACCGACCCACTTAAGCCCTCAATTCCACCCTGTCCCTGTAACCCAATAACCACTCCGAACCTTTTTGGATACTAAGGGCAATTTAGCATGGCCAATCCACCTAACCTGCATATCTTTGGACCGTGGAAGGAAACCGGAGCACCCGGAGGAAACCCACTTAGACACGGGGAGAACGTGCAGACTTCGCACAGACAGTGACCCAGCGAGGAATCGAACCTGGGACCCTGGTGCTGTGAAGCCACAGTGCTATCCACTTGTGCTACCGTGCTGCCCTAAGAGTCGTGAGATCAAGTAAGAGATCATAAGATCAAGCCTTGGAGAATAGAAACTTCTGCAGTTCTCTGGCTTCCCAGGGTAGCTGAGTCTTTGACATTCTTTGGGATGGACTGGGTCCCCAGTGACTTGCAGGCTCAGCCTGCTGCCATCGTGGTGACAGACAACAGTGCTTTCAGGTCATTAAAAGGTTTCACAGCAGTCCAGCAATCTGTGCTCCAGATGATTTGGATTGGATTTGTTTATTGTCACGTGTACTGATGTACAGTGAAAAGTATTTTTTTGCGAACAGCACAAACAGATCATTTAGTACATGAAAATAAAATTAAAATAAAATACATAATAGGGCAACATAAGGTGCACAATGTAAATATATAGACATAGGCATCGGGTGAAGCATACAGGAGTGTAGTATTAATCAGTTCAGTCCATAAGATGGTCGTTTACGAGTGTGGTAACAGCGGTGAAGAACTGTTTTTGAATCTGTTCATGCGTGTTCTCAGACTTTTGTATCTCCTGCCCGATGGAAGAAGTTGGAGTAAGCCGGGTGGGAGGAGTCTTTGATTATGCTGCCCGCTTTCCCAAGGCAGTGGGAGGTGCAGATAGAGTCAATGGATGGGAGGCAGGTTCGTGTGATGGACTGGGCTGTGTTCACGACTCTCTGAAGTTTCTTGCGATCTTGGGTCGAGCAGTCACCATACCAAGCTGTGATGCAGCCAGATAGGATGCTTTCTATGGTGCATCTGTAAAAGTTGGTAGGAGTCACTGTGGACATGCCGAATTTCCTTAGTTTCCTGAGGAAGTAAAGGTGCTGTTGTACTTTCTTGGTGGTAGCGTTAACGTGGGTGGACCAGAACAGATATTTGGTGATGTGCACACCTCGGAATTTGAAGCTGTCAACCATCTCCACCACGGCCTCATTGATGCAGACAGGGGTGTATACAGTACCTTGCTTCCTGAAGTCAGTGACCAGCTCTTTAATTTTGCTGGCATTGAGGGATAGATTGTTGTCGTTGCACCATTCCACTAAGTTCTCTATCATCCTCCTGTATTCTGACTCGTCGTTGTTCGAGATCCGACCCACTATGGTCGTGTTGTCAGCAAACCTGTAGATGGAGTTGGAACCAATTTTGCCACGCAGTCGTGTGTGTATAGGGAGTATAGTAGGGGGCTAAGTACGCAACCTTACGGAGTGCCGGTATTGAGGACTATCGCGGAGGAGGTGTTGTTTATTCTTACTGATTGTGGTCTGTGAGTCAGAAAATTGAGGATCCAGTTACAGAGTGAGGAGCCAAGTCCTAGGTTTTGGAGCTTTGATGTGAGCTTGGCTGGGATTATGGCATTGAAGTCAATAAATAGGAGTCTGATGTAGGAGTCCTTATTGTCGAGATGTTCTCGGGATGAGTGTCGGGCCAGGGAGATGGCGTCTGCTGTGGACCGTTTGTGACGGTATGGGAATTGCAGTGAATCTAGGCGTTCTGGGAGTATGGAGTTGATGCACTTCATGATCAACCTCTCGAAGCACTTCATCACATTATTAGGATTGCGGAGGACTGACACACCTTCTGTGAAGTGTGCAGCTGATGCCCTCACTCAGGATGACCGCATTCAGCTGCCTAGCACTGTCAATGCACCACTGCCTGTCAGCCAGCCTGTGCAGATTGCTGCCACCATGCGAACGCTGCAAGTTTGAAACCAGGCCCTCTGGCGCCAGGGTTTCTCAAGGTTGGCCTGAATGCCATTGGCAGTCTTCCCCATTGAAAGTTAGCCGTCTTGCACCACCCATGCTATAGTCACTGGGGTAACACTACATAGGAACACCAGGCAAGACAAAAGCCCTCAGAAGACAGACACTTAATGAATGCATAGGGTGATTGGTAGAGAATAGCTTTGGATGTTCGATAAATTTGGTATGAAATGGTTGTTTTATGGTGACTTTTCTTGTTACCAAGGGCAAAATGTGTAGGTGTGTCACAGAGGGATGGTAAGATGTATAATAACAGGGATATGCGGCTGGAGACTAACTGTTGACTCCAGGGCAAGATTCATGGACTTCCATGACAGCCAAGCTGGCGTTGCACCTGAACCGATTCAGTGACCGTGGACGGGTTAGCACTGGCGTCACATGGAACACAATCGACTCCAATGAGAAACGGTATGGGATTCATCGGGTCCATGATTGACACTTGAGAGGCTGACAAGCTGCAGCCGCATATACACACTTCACACCCCACATACACTTATCCCAGAGGATGGCACTGATTGTGCTGGAGCATGCCCATCCCGCTGATGGGTCAGCTGGGGCTAGAGAGCACCTGGGGGTGTTCTGGGGGAGACCCATATGACCTGTGGCCCTAAGTTCACAGCGGCTGGTGCAGCTGCATGGCTGCATTGCAGGCAGTGGCAATGGTGTTCATGCCTATTCACTCCGACCACACAGCCCCGCCTCCTGGCCACCCCTGCTACTCCCCCCCCCCCTCCCCCCCCTTCCGGCCCTGGAAGAAGCCTCCTGGCCAGCGGCACGACTGTCAGCAAACTACGGTGATTTTGGACACTTTCCGTACCCCTTCTCTCCCCTCAGCAGCCATGGCACCTGTTTCACGATTTTCAAAAGAACAAGTGAACTCGCCGTCGGGAATTTGCTCACGTGGAGGCGGACTATTTAAGAAGCCCGGCGAATACCGGGTTTGGCCCGCGACTGGTATGCCGAGGGTGTTTACTACATTCTCGAACGCATTGATGCCGCTGTTGAATCATTGGAGTATTCTGATTTGGTATGAAACCAATGTCTGCCACAATTTCAACATCGGCCGACAGAATCCTGCCCATGGGGTTTTATCCAGGGGTACTGGATGTTTTAACATAGAAAATAGGAGATGGTGAAGGCCATTCGGCTCTTCGCGCCTTCTCTGCCATTCTTTATGATCATGGCTGATCATCCAACACAATTGCCTGTTGCTGGTTTTCCTCCATATCCTTTGATTTCTTTAACCCCAAGAGCTGTATCTAATTCCTTCTTGAAAACATATGTTGTGTGATTCTCTGTTTGAGAGACTGAAGTAAGTGCTGATGCTGGGGCTGAATCACGAGTGTTCTGCGTTGACCATGCCTCAGGGCATGAGTGTGTAATCAGACCCGCGTCTCTGGCACCGCCCCAGTCCCACACACCCCACACCCATAGCCCCTCCCCCCTCCACAGGGCCCCCAACAGGTGGACCGGTGGGCTGTGCTGGGCACGGGTGGGAAACACCCCCAGGCCAGCCAAGGTGAGCCACCACTACCACGGTGCCCCTGCAGCCCACCCCCCTCCCGAGGGCAATCGAACCCCACCCGCCAGAAGGCCGCCTACACTCCACCATGCACAACTGTCCAAGAACCATACCGCGAGCCATGGCTGGGTGGCCTGCACACATAGGCCACCAGCCGTAGACCCCCTGTGCTGCCCGAATCTGAGTGTCTCACACTGTGCATTATCTGTCCCCCAGGAGAAGGCGGCCCGCAACCACAGAGAGAGAGAGCTGACTGGAGGCACGCCTGACCTTGGCCCCTCACCACCGCTGAGCAGAAGGCGTTGAACCTGTCGGTGGGGCTGGATATTGGGTAGTCACCGAGGCGGACGTCAGCATCAGGGAAGCAAGTGAGCCCCCTATGGATTGCGATGTCCCTATGGCATGAGTGGCACCCACCCTCCCCTCCCCCACCACCCATCCACCACCAGCCCTCCTCCACTCCCATCCTCCCACCCACGATCTAACCAAATGCCTTATCTTGTGTCTTGCAGGATCACTTGGCAACGAGGCGGGCCCATCTGACATCCCCCGCCCCCGGCCCCAACCAAAAGATTCATCCAGTGATGAGGCAGGACCTGCTGGCATCGCGAGACCCCAGCTTCAGTCCCGTGACACCCCAGAGGACACCAAAACCTTCCATCATCCCAGAGACACCTACCTTGTTTGGTCATGTTAGTGAAGATGCTTCTAGGGCACTATCTAGTGTGCACCTCTTACATGCTGTAGTACATCATGTGGATGTTGGCGGCTCAACCCCAGGGTCGAGCTGCCATCCAGACAGGTCTCGGGCTTCTGGAAAATCATTCCATCAATCCTGGAGATGCAGGAGCAAAGGGACTCCATGAGGGGCTGTCTGCAAAATCCAGTGCCTGCAGGTGCAGTTGGAAGAGTCCAACCGCCTGCAGGGGCAGGAGCCGGTGCTGGCAATGCGTGCCACCCAGGCCAATGCCGCAAGGGTGATGTCCACCGTGCAGGCCTCAGGGGCAAAGGTACTGGCCATGCGTCAAGATGTCCAAGGCCTGGGGAACTCTGTGTGGGCGATGGCCGAGGCACAGGACAGGGCATATCTGTCACAGGCAGCCATGTACCAGGGCCACCAGGACATTACTGCGGTGCTCCATTGGCCTAGCGCTGGTTGAACTGAGCCAATCATAGAGGGATCTTGCATGATCATTGAACGACATGGCATAGTCCCAGAGGGACATAGTCCATTCCCAGAGGAACATGGCACAGTCCCTGTGCTCCAAGTAATGTTCTTGTCGGATGGCCTGATTTATATTACAAGAAGCTATAAACTATTTATTAACATTAACTGTGGGTCAAATATATACAAACAACAGATGAATAATAATATAACCATGCACAAGCAACCTCTCTCCCAGCTCCCTCGTCAGTCTGAGGTCACCTGACTCAAACATTCACTTGTGGACTCCCAGTGGTCAGGCAGTGAATTACAACACAACCGTGATATCACTACATCATCTTTCCCTCGAAGGAATAAATTAATACATTATCATCAGTACATTTACATGTGATATCATTAGCCTGTAAGTCTAACAGTATACATTTTCTTTCTCTTTAAATTTTTTTTAACTGGTTCAACAAAGAAATATACAAGAGCAGCAAGCATAGTGTCTGCAAATAATCCAAATCTACAAATTGAGTTGATCAGGTTTTTTTCTGACTCTGGTTAATCTTCTCAAAGTTTGACCTTGCTGCTCAGAACTTATAGGTTCAATGTTCTCCATGATATTCTCATGCTCTGGAACTGCTGAACTATCTGACGTAGATTCTTCATTCATCACGGTGTTGTGAAAGCCGTCTCGGGTTTTCAAGAGTGCGATGATTTCTTCTTAAAACCAATTCTTCCTCTGCCTATACATTGTAGGAACGAGGTGCTACTTTATCAAGTACAATGGCTTTTCTTGCCCACTTGCTTGAATCTTCTATTTTCACAATGTCATCACTACTCTGAGGTGTGCCATGTGAGAGTACCTTTAAGAAATGGGTGTTTAAGAAATGTACCTTTAAGAAATGGGTGTTTATCAGTGATGTCAGAGTGTGGGTGGAGCTGGGCTGTCTGTCAGCTTTTTACTTTTGTTTTAGGCTGTTTGCTGCAGGGTGTGTTTTAGTTTCGTTTTCAGTGTTGGAGTTGAAGCCAGACAGAGCAGGTGTACTGTTGATCTCTCTGCCATGAAAAGATTATCTCTTGATCATTTGGTGAATTCAGAATTATAAATGTTTTCAGTAGTGAATGTAAACCTGATGTGCTTCTGTTAAAAGGTGTTTCTTCTGTCTTCTGGATGTTGTTTGGGAAGTTATTAAGAATTACTTAGTGTTGTATTCTTTGGGGGTTGTATTTGAATTGATGGTTGCTAAGATGTTCACTGTATGTTTCAAAAAGGTTAACTTGAGTTCATAGAATAAACATTGTTTTGCTTTAAAAAATACGTTTTCCATTTCTGCTGTACCACACCTGTAGAGTGGGCCGTGTGCTCCCCATACCACAATCTATTAAAAGTTGTGGGTCAGGTGAACTCCATGCTCCATTTGGGGTTCTCTAAACCCTGGCCCATAACAGGTGGTAAAGTTCTCGACACTCTATCATAGAACTGCTTTTTTTTTTGCTTTCACGTTTTTCATTTCCTGCAGTACCACTACATTCTCCTCTTTCTTTTCCAAGTATGGAAGTGTGGTATGTAACCTTATATTCATGAGTAACTCTGCTGGTGATCTACCATGTGACAATGGTAACAGTTTGTAACAGAATTTCGTGAGATATGGATCAGATTCGCTGTCCATTGCTTTCTGTAATGAATGTTTTACAATATGAGCCCTTTTTACATTCAGATCATTGGGATCCATGCCTATACGAGCATCACTGTTTTTTGGTTTCACACATACCATGGAATCTACCCCATTGGTAGGTTCTTCTATCTTCTTGATAACTTGTGGTTATGGTGGTAGGGTACAAATGAGTTTGACATGCAGATCTACATCTTCAGCAATCTCACTACTAATAGTTCGTATCGGGGCTTTAGATCATCCATCTTCTTTAAACTGGATCTCGTTGGCGAATGGTAGTGCACTAAAATCAGTGAAAACATCGCTGAATTTGCTAATAATGTTCTCAGAATCGTTGGAGTGTTGATCCAATCCTTTGTGGATGCTATATACCAACTGCACTACACCTAATTCTTCACAGGACTGATCACATAATAATGAATCCAAGCCCTCGGAAACAATACAGAATGGGACAGAATAAACTGTGTTCTTCACCACCACACTCAGGTCTCAAGCACCGTAACATTTAATGTTTGAACCACTGTAATCTCTCAGAGATAGTTTGCAATTTCTTCTAATTGGCTGAATTTTTAGATTTTTTAAATCAATCATGCTGATGAAATTGGCTTTGACACCAGTGTCTAACTTCAATTGGACCACTGTACCATTAATTTCAAGTGATAGCAGTCATTTGTCCTCATCAACCACATTTACTTTAAATGGAATATCAGTTTGCACTTTTCTCAGTGCTGAAGAATTTTTTGATGTCTCCAAAAAAATATTCTTCTCTTGTTATTACTCCAACAAACAATCATGTTTCATCATTGAAGACTGTCTTCCACTGTGCTGACTTATCTGGGGTTAAGCTTAGAGTAACAATTCTGAGCAAAGTGATTTTTTTTTCCTTTGAGCATCTGGGCCAAAACTTATTGCCTTAATTTGTGCCTTTGACTACATCTTTTACACAGAAATACTCTGTCCTGATCTTTAACCTGTTTGTTGGTGTGCCTTTTTGAAAAAGGGCAGCAAGTGAAATGCTTTCCTCCAAAAAGACACAGCCATTACTGAGAAACATTTCAAAATGCTGGGCTGCTAGCTCGTGAACCTGACAAATCTTAACTGTTTGTTCCAAGAACAGCTCCGATTACCTCAGCAACTGTTCCCTCAGCTTATTTTCATTCACACCAAACACAATTTGGTCCCAAATCATGGAAGATTCCAATGCAGAAAAATTACAGGTTTTAGCTTTTAACTTTAAATCAGTGAAGACATTATCTATGAATTCTTCTGTCTTCTGTAAACGTGATCTAAACACACAGCGTTCATAAATTTAATTCTTTCTGGGGTGCATCAAATCTTCGAATTACATCGTAAAATGTTTTACTATCTTCAGCGTTTGCAAATGTAAACGTATTAAACACAGCAATTGTTTTGGGCCCTGCTGCTGTTAGGAGCATCACAACCTACGCAAATATGATTGATTTTGTAAATTTATTGCAGTAAGAAACAGATTAAATTGTTGTTTAAACACATGGCAGTTGCTGTCCACATGACCATGAAACCTGAGACTCATTGGTGGCTTCAATGACTCCATGTAGTTCATTCTTGTAGTCTGCAAAATCTTCAAATCTCTGTGGACCTCGTGGCAGGCTTCACTTGATAATGTGATCGTTTTTCTCAGCGGAAGCCTCCCGGGCCTGCCACATCTCACAGTCAGAACACTGCATCCCTCTAATTGACATTGCGTTAATTAATTAGTTAATTACATTAAAAAAAAACAATTTTTAAAAAAGTTACTGTTAACTATATGTTTCCTAGCACTAGATTTCTACTATAAATGTGAAAGCTAAATACAGTACTCTCAGATCTCTGGCTTAGATACCCCTCTAAATTATAATTAAGTAATTATGTTTAATTAGTTTAACAATATTTAATTTTTGAATTTAGTGTAGATTCCCAACCAGCCAATCAGGTCACAGCTTTACTGTGATGTCACTTCAGTCCCCCCCCCCCCCCCCCCCCCCCCCCCCCACACACAATTTGAAAAGGTAATAAAAAAAAATAAAAACTCTCTTACCTTCCCAGATGCTCTCTGGTTTTCTCCCTGCAGATTAAAAGTTACAGGCCAGAAGAAAGAGAACAAAACGGTAGGGAAAAAGCACCTTCTCCCACTCTGCACTGAATTACCTCACTGCACCAAATTACCAAGTTCCAATTCCCATTCTGGATGTGTCTCACTCAGGCTGTGTCTCCTTGACCTGCACAAAGTTTTGCGCACTGAGGCACCGATCTGTGGGAATCATAGGTTTGTTCTGGTGGTCTGGATGGGGGGGGGGGGGGGGGGGGGGGGGGGGGGGAGGGGTTTCAGGGGTGGCAACGGGCGAGGATAGAGCAGCTATTTATTGGGGGCAGCTTCTCGAATTTGGAGGGGTTGGTGAAGGGAATTTGAGTTGCCCACCGGGAATGCGTTTACGGTATTTAGTCCGGAAGCAGGTGCCGTCCTTTCCTCGCCTGCCATCCCAGGGGCTACAGGACAAGGTGGTGTCAAAAACAGGGGTAGATGAGGGTAAATGTCGGACATTTATAAGGAGTTGATGGATTGGGAGGGAGGGATAGTGAAGCAGAAGTGGGAGGAAGAGTTGGGAGGGAGGTGGAGGCTGGGGTATGGCAGGAGGCTTTGAGGAGAGTGAACTCATCCTTTTGTGTGCTAGGCTTAGCCTTATTCAGTTCAAGATGGTCCACAGGGCACATATGACTGTGACCAGAATGAGCAGGTTTTTTAAGGGGTGAGGATAGCTGTGGTCGATGCGCGGGTGGGCCATGAATCGTGTCCACATATTTTGGGCCAAGCTTGGGGGATTCTGGCAGTGGCTTGCCGACATTTTGTCAGATGTCTTGAGGGTGAAGGTGGTCCGAGTCCAGAAGTGGCGATCTTTGGAGTGTCAGAAGATCCGGGGATCCAGGGGGCGAGAGACGGTAGCCCAGAGACGGATCTAATTGGAATGGAGGGTTTTGGGCCCATCGGATCTGGAGGTGTGAATGAGTGACCTGGCAGAGTTTCTCAGGCTGGAGAAGATAAAGTTCACTTTGAGAGGGTCTATGGAGATGTTTGCCTGGAAATGGCAGCTGTTCATTGACTTCTTTTTTTTTGAATAAATGTTATTAAAGTTTTCACAAAATATCAACAACAAAATGTAAATTGAACCCAATAGAATTAAATACAAAACAAAACAAAACAACCCCGTGCCCCCCTCCCCCCATACATAAATAATAAATTAACACCCCGAATTAACACACAGCAAACATAGCAAATATATACACCCCCTCAGATCCCCCAGTGTAGACAAACACCGAGGCCCCCACTTCCCCCTTGTGCCGCCTCCATTGCCCCCCAGATTTTGAGGGTAGCCGCCACTACCCGGCCCGTGGTATACCTCATTGGAGGGAGCTGCAGCGGCGCCATTGCCAGCGCCTCCAGACTCGTACCCTCACAAGACGCCGTCTCCAGCCTCTTCCATGCAGCCCCCTCCCCCTCCATCACCCATGTGCGCACCATCGCCGCATTGGCGGCCCAGTAGTACCCACAGAGGTTGGGCAACGCCAGCCCCCACCCATCCCTACTCCGCTCCAGGAACACCCTTCTCACCCTCGGAATCCCTCGCGCCCACACAAACCCCGTTATGCTCCTGTTGACCTGTCTAAAGAAGGCCTTTGGGATAAGAATGGGGAGGCACTGGAACAGGAACAAAACCCTTGGGAGCACCGCCATCGTGACTGACTGCACCCTACCCGCCAGGGACAGCGGCAACGTGTCCCACCTCTTAAATTCCTCCTCCATTTGCTCCACCAGCCTCGTGAAATTAAGTCTATGCAGGGCCCCCCAGCTCCTGGCCACTTGGACCCCCAAATACCTGAAGCTCCTCTCCGCTCTTTTTAGTGGGAGCTTGCCAACCCCCCTCTCCTGGTCCCCTGGGTGAACCACGAAGAACTCGCTCTTCCCCATGTTAAGCTTGTACCCTGAGAAATCCACGAACTCCCTGAGGATCCTCATTACCTCCAGCATTCCCACCATCGGGTCCGCCACATATAGCAGCAAGTCGTCCGCATAGAGCAACACCCTATGCTCCTCCCCGCCCCGCACCAGCCCCCTCCAGTTCCTCGACCAGCACCTTGGCATCTACATTTAACAACAAAATCAGCCTGTAAGACCCACACTGCTGGGGATCCTTGTCCCGCTTCAGGATCAAGGAGATCAGTGCCCGGGACATCGTCGGGACAAAGCCACCCCCTCCCTTGCCTCATTGAAGGTCCTAACCAGCAACGGGCCCAACAGGTCCACATATTTTTTGTAGAATTCGACCAGGAAACCGTCCGGCCCCGGTGCCTTCCCCGCCTGCATGCTCCCTATCCCTTTGGCCAGCTCCTCCAGGTCAATCGGGGCCCCCAATCCCGCTACCAGTCCCTCCTCCACCTTCGGAAATCTCACTTGGTCCAGAAATGAAATGAAATGAAAATCACTTATTGTCACAAGTAGGCTTCAAATGAAGTTACTGTGAAAAGCCCCTAGTTGCTACATTCCGGCGCCTGTTCGGGGAGGCTGTTACGGGAATCAAACCGTGCTACTGGCCTGCGTTGGTCTGCTTTCAAGGAGGCTGTTATGGGAATCGAACTGTGCTGCTGGCTTGCCTTGGGTCTGCTTTCAAAGCCAGCAATTTAGCCCTGTGCTAAACAGTCCCGTGGAGGCTCGGACCGATACAATTCCTTATAAAAGTCCCTGAAGACCCCATTGATGTCAACCCCACTCCGTACCACACTCCCTCCCCTATCCTTAACTCCCCCGATCTCCCTAGCTGCGTCCCGCTTCCAAAGCTGATGCGCCAGCATCCGACTTGCCTTTTCCCCATACTCATAAATCGCCCCCTGGGCCCTCCTCCACTGCACCTCCGCCTTCCTGGTGGTCAACAGGTCGAATTCAGCCTGGAGGCTGCACCTCTTCCTCAACAGTCCCTCCTCCGGCACCTCCGTATACCTCCTGTCTACCCTCACCATCTCCCCCACCACCCTCTCCCTCTGCTCTCTCCCCTCCGTGTGGGCCCTAATGGAGATCAGCTCTCCCCTAACCACCGCCTTCAGCACCTCCCATACCATCCCCACTCGGACCTCCCCCGTTATCGTTGGCCTCCAGGTATCTCTCTATGCTTCCACGGACCCGCTCACTCACCACCTCGTCTGCCAACAACCCCACCTCCAAGCGCCACAACGGGCACTGGTCCCTCTCCTCCCCAGCTCTAGGTCTACCCAATGCGGGGCGTGATCCAAAATGGCTATCGCCGAGTACTCGGTATCCTCTACTCTCGCTATCAGCGCCCTACTCATAATAAAGAAGTCGATCCGGGAATAAGCCTTATGAACATGCGAGAAGAATGAAAATTCCCTAGCCCCCGGCCTTGCAAATCTCCAAGGGTCCACCCTCCGATCTGGTCCATAAACCCCCTCAGCACTTTAGTCGCTGCCGGCCTCCTACCCGTCCTAGACCTGGAGCGGTCCAGTGCCGGATCCAACACCGTGTTAAAGTCCCCCCCCCCCCCATTATCAGGTCCCTCACTTCCAAGTCCGGGATCCGACCCAACATGCGCCGCATAAAACCCGCATCGTCCCAGTTCGGGGCAGACACGTTGACCAGCTTACCACTTACCATTACGTACCTGCCGCCATTGTCTGTCACAATGCTCAACGCCTCGAACGACACCCTCTTTCCCACTAAGATCGCCACCCCGATTTTTGGCATCCAGCCCCGAATAAAACACCTGACCTACCCACCCCTTCCTCAATTTTACCTGGTCTGCCACTTCAGGTGTGTCTCCTGGAGCATGACCACATCCGCCTTCAGCCCCTTCAGGTGCACGAACACCCGGGCCCGCTTAACCGGCCCGTTCAGTCCCCTTACGTTCCAGGTTATCAGCCGGATCAGTGGGCTACCCGCCCCCCTCCCCCGCCGACTAGCCACAACCCCACCTCGGCCAACCACGTGCCCGCACCCCACGCCCGGCCCGTTCCCCACAGCGGTAAACCCCCGTCCCAACACCCTCTACTCGCTCCAGTTCCCCCTTGACCATACCAGCAGCAACCCGGTCCCCTCCCCCTCCATTACCCACCAGCAGGCTCTCCGCCTCCCCCTTCCATCCCAAGCACAGGAAAAAACCCGTGCTTCCCCGCCCCGGCCCCGCCCCCTCCAGCCTTCAGCGCGGGAAAAAGCCCACGCTTTCCACCTGCCCGGCCCCACCTCCTCTGGCGCAGCTCCTTTTACAGGCCCAGTCCCCTCACCCCCGACTTTGGCCTCCCCCTCCCAACGGGGCCCCATCTCCCCTACCGGCCATCCACCCCCTACTCCGTTTACTTGCCCCCCTCCAAGAGCCCACCCAACAGACTCAACCAAAACAGTGCCCAACCTACCCTAACCACCCACACCGAATCAAAAAGAAACAAGAACAAACAACCCCCCCCTCAAAATGTAACACAACAACAACAATCCCCGACCATCCCCACTCCCGACTCTCCATCCCGACCCTCAGTTTGTGTCCAGCTTCTCGGCCTGAACAAAGGCCCACGCCTCCTCCGGGGACTCAAAATAATGGTGCCGGTCCTTGTAGGTGACCCACAGTCGTGCCGGCTGCAGCATGCCAAACCTCACCCCCTTCCTGTGCAGCACCGCCTTTGCCCGGTTGTACCCTGCCCTCTTCTTCGCCACCTCCGCGCTCCAGTCCTGATATATTCGAACCTCCGCGTTCTCCCACCTGCTGCTCCTCTCTTTCTTGGCCCACCTGAGTACGCACTCCCGGTCAGCGAACCGATGAAACCACACCAGCACTGCCTTGTTAGCCTTGGGCCTCCTCGCCAGCACTCTATGGGCCCCTTCTAGCTCCAGGGGCCCCTGGAAGGACCCCGCTCCCATCAGCGAGTTTAATGGTGACCAATAGGCCCCCACGTCCGACCCCTCCAGCCCCTCCGGGAGGCCCAGGATCCGCAGATTCTTCCGCCTCGACCAATTCTCCATCTCCTCGAACCGTTCCTGCCATTTCTTGTGGAGCGCCTCCCTGGGCCATCTGGGTCTCCAGCAACTTATCAATAGAAGCCTTCATCCGCTCCAGCTGGTCCGCTTTGAGCTCCCTGAAGCAGCGCTGGATAACCTCCTGCTGCTCCTGTGCCCACTGCATCCACGCTGTCTGGTCCCCGCCCACCGCCATCTTGCTCTTCTTCCCTCGCCCTTTCTTTGACTTCACCACCACTTTTTTAGTTGCCCGCTCCTGGTCCAAGCCATACACTGCCGGGGCAATGTTGCAGTCTTCTTCGCACACCGGGTAATGTAAAAAAAAATGCCGTTGAGGGCCCTGAAAAGAGCCCAAATGTCTGTTCCAAGTGGGAGCTGCCGAACGTGCGACTTAGTTCTGCATAGCCGCAACCGGAAGTCCCGTTCATCGACTTCTTTAAGAACAGTTAAGATGTCAGCAGCGGAGGGGTATAAAAAAAAAGGTAGAGGAGTTGGGAAGCGGGAGGCGGGATGGTGGGGGGTTTGGTATTTAGTTGGTTTGATTACTTGCAGCCCTGTTGGCTTGTTTTGTTTTATGGTTGTGTTTGATGTGTAAATATATAAATGCCTCAATAAAATATTTTTTTTTTAAAAGATAAATGGAGAAACCTTTCCTACCTGGCAAGCTACCTCTCATCTAAGGCTGTCATCTGTTATATTCCTAAATTGTAATATAAATATTACACTTTTGTCTTGCCAAGTTGAATTCTGATGAGAAATAGTCGAAGTATTCCAGATGGTGACAAAATGTTTATTGAGTAATATATAATAAACTAGTGAGTTCATTCACTTCAATACTAAACTAGTAAAGCAAGTACGTTTAGATTCAATTAACAATTATAATTATAATACACTACTCTCTGATCTGATCACGTCTTCACTCTAGCTGTTCTCCACACACACCCTAACTAAGAAAGAGCGGGAAACTCCTTTTATAGGTGCTGTTAATGTTGCCATCTAGTGACCATTTGTCTGTACTTACTTTACATTGACTGAACATGTATTAACATATACAGAGCTCACTACATCATCTATGCTGAGATCCAACATCATATCCAATCTGTGAGTGCCACCTTTGAATGCCTATGGTTGAGTGTCTACAATGACCACTACGTCTGTGCTGACACCAAGATCCTCGTGAACAAGGTAGTCATCCTCCCAACTCTTCTATGTGGCACGGAAACTTGGACTACGTGCAGGCGCCACTTCAAGGTCCTGGCAAGGTATCATCAACGTTGTCAGAGATGGATTCTCTGCATCAGCTGGGAGGACAGGTGTACTAACATCAGCATGCTTAAAGGAACCAAGAGTATCAGCATCAAGGTCATGCTCATCTAAAACCAAATCCATTGGGCCAGCCATGTGCTGAGGATGTCAGAGTTCCGACTGCCAAAGCAAATCATCGCCCAGCTCAAGGAAGGCTCCCGGAGAAGAGGAGGAGAAAGGAAGCACTTGAAAGACACGCTGAAGGCTTACCTCAAGAAAGACTACATTGATTTCAATGCCTTGGAGACCCTTGCTCAGAAGAGACCTCCTTGGAGGAACCTCCTGATTGAAGGGATAAAATTCTTCGAGAACATCAGACGGCAGGAGGACATCCAGAAATGGAGCCGGAGAAAGAAATACCAGTGATCTCGAATCCAAGGAGCAATTCAACCTCCAGAAAACAGTTGCCAAATGTGCGGTTGGAGATGCAGCTCTAAGATCTGGCTCACCAGCCGTGCAAGCACCCACAGAACCCATGATCAGTGACATGGAGTTTCTTAGGTGGACAATCATGCTCATTAGTGAGTGATTGCCAAAGATGAAGGCTATCACACTCAACAACATGGTGTTCTATGCTAAACTGGCACCCATATCATTAAAACTGCAGGCATATGGAGCAAAATTTTGGAAACATAAATATTTTAAAACACCTTTGTCTACAATGCTAGATAACTGCAGCCAATGTTTCTGATCTATCTGAGATATTACCTGAGGTTAAGTTATTAATTTCCATTTTGAAGGTGGGAATCAGGAGTCAGGGCAACTCCCAATTTTGTGATCCTATCTCTTGACCAGCAATGCCTGCCCATGCTATCTTTATAGTTTAATGTGGAGACGGCCTGGAGTCAGGGCCACCACCTCCCGCAACAGCCCTAATGGAGAATGGAGGTGGGCAAATGCTGAGGCAGCAGGTTGAAAGGCCCACACCTCTTCGCTGGAACATCAGTCTAGTTCTGTGGATGAGTTGGTGGCCTTCTAACCCTTATTCCCCTACTCTCTCACCCCCAACCTCTGTGTATTCCCTGATATTCTCCACTCAACCTCCATGCCTCCCCATTTCCCTCTCACCTCCAAATATTCTCATCCTGTCATGCCCACTCACTCAATATCCACTATGCGTAGAACTCATGATCTCAAGAATAACATTGGAAAGTTTTTGAGATGGACACAAAACTATCAACATTAACAAATAAACAGTCATTCAACAATTACTTCAATAATCTTATTAGAAGTTCCTAAAACTGTCAAGATAAACAAACTCACGATCCCCTTCACAGTTGTATCGAAAGCTGATTTGAGTTTGGAACTCAGGAATTCATAATGAGAGTCCATTGAAAACTTTGTCAACAAAGCCTGCAGATCTGAACAGATTAAAGCCTCTGAGGTCATTCAAAGGGTTCAGCCATCTGTTCAAGCTTTGTATCAGGGAAAAAGATTTCCTAGCTAAAATTCAATGAAAATCTATGAAGGGACAATTGACAGGTTAATCAGAATTTAAGTGATGCTCAATGCAGAAGAGCATTTTCCAGTCGCTTATGCTCTCTAACGGATCTGAAGACTATTTCACTTTCACAATGTTGCTCCATTTAATGATCATGCATCTTTTCAGAACAAAACATTATGGGTAAATCATTATAACTTATAGGACATTTCACAATAACATATTAAGTTGGCAATGTGTTTGGAACTTACCTGTTAAATATTTCCCGATTCCAGAGCAGATTGTCCCCATAGTTCATGACATTCTGAGCTGGTGTAAACCATGTCACTTTCTGAAGTCTGCCCAACTCCCAACAAACTTGCGGGAGTTTAAAATACCCATCTTTGCAATGTTGGGAAAGCTGTGTGTGGGCTTGCAACCTGCACCCCTATTCTCTGCCTTATAAAATTGACAGTGATGGGTGGAACAGTAGCATGGGTGGCATAGTAGCACAGTGGTTAGCATTGTTGCTTCACAGCGCCAGGGACCCGGGTTCGATTCCTGGCTTGGGTCAATGCCTGTGCAGAGTCTGCACGTTCTCCCTGTGTCTGCGTGGGCTTCCTCCGGATGCTCCGGTTTCCTCCCACAAGCCCAAAACGATGTGCTTGTTAGGAGAATTGGACACTCTGAATTCTCCCTCTATGTATCCAAACAGGTGCCCGAGTGTGGCGACTAGGGGATTTTCACAGTAACTTCATTGCAATGTTAATGTAAGCCTACCTGTGACAATAATAACGATTATTATTATTATTATAAGGGCAGTAATCCTGGAATTGGATGCCACCAACCATATTTAAAACCCACCTGACTTGGCTCCAATTGAGGATGGAAAAATCTAGCCCCAAATGTCTTAAGGTCACTTCTTCTGTCAAAATCTGCACTACTTAATGTATTGCACAATGTTGGAGCATTGCAATAACACACCTTTGTTATATTGACATATATTTAATATATATATTGCTGCAATATTCAAGGTGTTGTAGTGTCACGGGAAGTTTTCCTCTCTGTAACTGATTCATTGTGTTCCAAATATGAATTTTATGTTATGTTTCAGGGCTATCTCTTTAATTTAAGGTAAAATGGAGAAATGAAAAGGGTCATACGACCTGCTCAAAATTCTGTCCAACAAAAAGCCTGGGTGACTTCATTGTTGCAGGTCAAAGGGGGTCCCAGTTGTCTTACAGGGAAGCAGATGCTAGATGTTCACACCTGTCGACAGTAAGAGCAATTGTCTTGACTATGGGAGAACAGTCAGACTCAATCTCACAGGAAATTTTGAAGTATGTCAGGCTTTCTCAATGGTTATACTTTAAGCTTTCTATTTGATTCCAAACCAGAATTGGCTGGGGCTTTAGAGGATAGGCAATTATAATTTCTACCTGGATACAAAGCTCATGTGATTCATGTTGCCATGGAGATAAGCTTTGGAAGAAGAGTCCATAGTAATGTATCAGGTTACGGGGATTCCTGAGGTATCGCTGAACCTTGTTGACTCAGGTCTGCAAGAATCTGAGAGAGGGCAAACAGGAAAAAAAGAGGCAGCCAGTCCTGCAACTGGAGCAGAGCAAATGCTGTCCCTATTGTTCGTCACACAGAATGCTCTGCTCAGTTTGAAGAAACTGAGTTCATGAAGATCTAAAAAAAGCTTGAAGGTTCGCTTAGCTTAGGCCAAGGGGAAGGAAGCGCCAGTGTAACCCTGGCTGGGAAAGGAAATAGGAAGCAAACCATCGGGGACAGAGAATAGTTCTGAACTGGTTCTGGCAGAATAAAGTTTCCATTTGAAGGACAGCATAAAATATAACTGTGGTCTTTTTTAAAGTCCTTTTAAGATTTAAATCGAGAAACCTTTCTGTAGTTTGGAGTATATGTTGCTTTAGAAATAGTGTTTAGTCAGTGATGCTTTTATTTTGTTACAAAAAAAGTCTTAAAACTTGAAATCTTATGTGGTCCTTTGAGTCAGTCACTGTAAATTCAAATATCTTTTTAAAAGTTATTGGTTTCAACAGAGATCATACAATAGACAAGGGCCACAGTGATCTTGTGAGTTAAAAATCCCACTGGTCATTCACAACTAGTTCTGATATTTATGGGTTTTGGATTATTTTTAAGATTTTTCTGCCTCCCTCTTGTTGGTGTTGCATAAGGAATTTGTCAGAATGTGCTGGAACTTCAACTGAAGGTTCTTTATAGTAATTTCACTGCAGTCAGCATACAGAGGAAATTCAAATATGCTGTAAAAGCAAGATCTGTCAGTAGCATAAGTAAATCATGAAAACCCATGTGACAAATAGTTTTCTATTTTCACTTAATGTCAGCATGGATGTTATTGCATCAATTGGGATGTCTTGGTTGACTGACTTGCGAAAACTTGCTGAATGGGCGAGAAAAGCCAGAGTAGATCCCAATGATCCCCAGAATTCAGATTTAATGCAAGTAATTAAGGTTAGTGTAAAAATTCTATACACTTTCTTTGAACAGAACCACGTCCTTAATTTTAAATAATACACATTCTATGTTTCTTTTCATTTTAAAGTGAAAGATTGTTGTCAAAACCCTCCATAAGTGATAACTAAATAATAATATTTACCATGAGTTTATAGTTACTTTGATTTTTCCATAAAACTTTTAGATTAATTAAAGGGTGTCATTTACACTTCTATTTTTTTCAACAGTACGCAACTGAGGAGGGCCAATATGTTCCTGAATACTTTAGATTAGGGCAAATACAAGACGAATTTGACTTTGTGACAGATAAAAAACTGGAGCTCTCTAAACGTTTTCGCCTATTGATGCTCAGAAATTCTGGAATTCCTGAATATTGTTGCTTCAAGCAAGTGCCTCCGTATGAAAGGGAGATTTCTGACACTATTTTCCAGGTGAATAACTATGTTGCTTCTCAAAATATTAAAATGATACATTGATGGTAAGGACATTGCAGTAGTGCTAAATGGAGAGAAGACATCTGGGGAAGATATGAAGTAAATACATTGCATTGATTCTACAAACCTCAATGGAAGTAGGTAAGAAAAGAAGAATTGAATGGGGAAAAAATATTAGAAGTAGAAATACTTTAAAAATCTCACTTGGCTTCAATGGTATGCTGTTGAAGAAGTCAGAGAGGGAATAAGAGACTTTGGTCATCATTTTTTGGACTTTTTTAAGCATATGCAGTGGAACCAGATAATAGTGGAGATTACAGTGCAGTTGCTTGAAAGTACAAGTGCATGTAGACAGAACCATAAAAAGGATGAGCAGCATTTTGTGTTTTATGAATAGGGTGCAGAGTACAAGAAAAATGAAGTGATAATAAATTTGTATAGAACATTGTTTTTGCACTTTTCCAACAGGTGAGTGATTAAATGGCTTCCGTTTTTCCAACTCCTTTTTTGATTGCAAAGGTTTTTTTTAAAGGACATGTTGGCACTTTGCTGAAGTTTTCCAGACAGGTTGACTCCACTTATGGTCATTTATGTGCTGTGACTATAAAATATATCAATGGGTAGGTTTTCTTGGGTTTTTAATAGAAAAGCAAATAGTATTTATTGTACTTAATACTATCACTTAGGAGATAGAAAATGGGTGACCAAAAGACAGAGCAAGAGTAGGGAGGCAGTGCAGGTGTCCTCTGCGGTCATCTCCCTGCAAAACGGATATACCGCTTTGGATATTGTTGAGGGAGATGGCTCACCAGGGGAAGGCAGCAGCAGCCAGGCTCATGGCACCGTGGCTGGCTCTGCTCCGCAGCTGGGCAGCAAGATGAATGGCAGGGCTATAGTGATAGGGGACTCAATTGTAAGGGGAATAGACAGGCGGTTCTGCGGACGCAATCGAGACTCCAGGATGGTATGTTGCCTCCCTGGTGCAAGGGTCGAGGATGTCTCGGAGCGACTGCAGGACATTCTGGGGGGGGGGGGGGGGTGGGAGGGTGAACAGCCAGCTGTCGTGGTGCACATAGGCACCAACTATATAGGTAAAAAACGGGACAAGGTCCTACAAGCTGAATTCAGGGAGTTAGGAGTTAAACTAAAAAGTAGGACCTCAAAGGTAGTAATCTCAGGATTGCTACCAGTGCCACGAGCTAGTCAGAGTAGGAATGTCAGCATAGATAGGATGAATGCGTGGCTCGTGAGATGGTGCAAGAGGGAGGGATTCAAATTCCTGGGGCATTGGAACCGGTTCTGGGGGAGGTACGAACAGGATGGTCTGCACCTGGGCAGGACTGGAACCGATGTCCTGGGGGGGGTGTTTGCTAGAGCTGTTGGGGAGAGTTTAAACTAATGTGGCAGGGGGATGGGAACCGATGCAGGAAGTTGGAAGGTAGTAAAACAGGGACAGAAACAAAAGGCAGTAAGGGGGAAAGTGTAAGGCAGAGAAGCCAGAGTCAAAAATCAAAAAGGGCGACAGTACAAGGTACGGTGACTGAGGGGAGCTCAGTGAATAGGACCAGGAATACTAAAAGGAATAAAACGGGAAGTGAAAACATTAATGGTAAGCGACGCGGCAGGTTGTTACATGAAGATATGGGTTCAACGACAAGGAGAATTAGGAGAAAGGTTAAGAGGAAATATAACTTAGGAGAGGTTACTGATCGAGGTGTTAAGATTCAGAACAGAGGTAAAAAAGCCAACATAAGTGTACTTTACCTGAATGCTCGTAGTATTCGGAATAAGGTAAATGAGTTGATGGCGCAAATCACCGTGAATGACTATGATTTAGTGGCCATTACTGAAACATGGTTAAAGGATGGTCATGACTGGGAGTTAAATATCCGAGAGTATCAAACTATTCGGAAGGACAGAGTGGATGGTAAGGGAGGTGGTGTAGCTCTGTTATTTAAGGATGACATCCGGGCAACAGTAAGGGATGACGTTGGTGCTATGGAGGATAAGGTTGAATCCATTTGGGTGGAAATCAGGAATAGTAAGGTGAAAAAGTCACTGATAGGAGTAGTCTATAGGCCACCAAATAGTAACATTATGGTGGGGCAGGCAATAAACAAAGAAATAACTGATGCATGTAGAAATGGTACAGCAGTTATCATGGGGGATTTTAATTTACACGTCGATTGGTTTAACTAGGTCGGTCAAGGCAGCCTTGAGGAGGAGTTTATAGAATGTATCCGCGATAGTTTCCTAGAACAGTATGTAATGGAACCTACGAGGGAACAAGCGGTCCTAGATCTGCTCTTGTGTAATGAGACAGGATTGATTCAGGATCTCATAGTTAGGGATCCTCTCGGAAGGAGCGATCACAATATGGTGTAATTTAAAATACAGATGGAGGGTGAGAAGGTAAAATCAAGTACTAGTGTTTTGTGCTTAAACAAAGGACATTACAATGGGATGAGAGAAGAACTAGCTAAGGTAGACTGGGAGCAAAGACTTGATGGTGAAACAGTTGAGGAACAGTGGAGAACCTTCCAAGCGATTTTTCACAGTGCTCAGCAAAGGTTTATACCAACAAAAAGGAAGGACGGTAGAAAGAGGGAAAATCGACCGTGGATATCGAAGGAAATAAGGGAGAGTATCAAATTGAAGGAAAAAGCATACAAAGTAGCAAAGATTAGTGGGAGACTAGAGGACTGGGAAATCTTTAGGGGGCAACAGAAAGCTACTAAAAAAGCTATAAAGAAGAGTAAAATAGATTATGAGAGTAAACTTGCTCAGAATATAAAAACAGACAGTAAAAGTTTCTACAAATATATAAAACAAAAAAGAGTGGCTAAGGTAAATATTGGTCCTTTAGAGGATGAGAAGGGAGATTTAATAATGGGAGATGAGGAAATGGCTGAGGAACTGAACAGGTTTTTTGGTTCGGTCTTCAGAGTGGAAGACACAAATAACATGCCAGTGACTGATGGAAATGATGCTATGACAGGTGAGGACCTTGAGAGGATTGTTATCACCAAGGAGGTAGTGATGGGAAAGCTAATGGGGCTAAAGGTAGATAAGTCTCCTGGCCCTGATGGAATGCATCCCAGAGTGCGAAAAGAGATGGCTAGGGAAATTGCAAATGCACTAGTGATAATTTACCAAAGTTCACTAGACTCTGGGGTGGTCCCGGCGGATTGGAAATTAGCAAACGTGACTCCACTGTTTAAAAAAGGAGGTAGGCAGAAAATGGGTAATTATAGGCCAGTGAGCTTAACTTCGGTAGTAGGGAAGATGCTGGAATCTATCATCAAGGAAGAAATAACGAGGCATCTGGATGGAAATTGTCCCATTGGGCAGATGCAGCATGGGTTCATAAAGGGCAGGTCGTGCCTAACTAATTTAGTGGAATTTTTTGAGGGCATTACCAGTGCGGTAGATAACGGGGAGCCAATGGATGTGGTATATCTGGATTTCCAGAAAGCCTTTGACAGGGTGCCACACAAAATGTTGCTGCATAAGATAAAGATGCATGGCATTAAAGGGAAAATAGTAGCATTGATAGAGGATTGGTTAATTAATAGAAAGCAAAGAGTGGGGATTAATGGTGTTTCTCTGGTTGGCAATCAGTAACTAGTGGTGTCCCTCAGGGATCAGTGTTGGGCCCACAACTGTTCACAATTTATATAGATGATTTGGAGTTGGGGACCAAGGACAATGTGTCCAAGTTTGCAGACGACACAAAGATAAGTGGTAAAGCAAAAAGTACAGAGGATACTGGAAGTCTGCAGAGGGATTTGGATAGGCTAAGTGAATGGGCTAGGGTCTGGCAGATGGAATACAATGTTGACAAATGTGAGGTTATCCATTTTGGTAGGAATAACAGCAAAAGGGATTATTTAAATGATAAAATATTAAAACATGCTGCTGTGCAGAGAGACCTGGGTGTGCTAGTGCATGAGTCGCAAAAAGTTGGTTTACAGGTGCAACAGGTGATTAAGAAGGCAAATGGAATTTTGACCTTCATTGCTAGAGGGATGGAGTTTAAGACTAGGGAGGTCATGCTGCAATTGTATGAGGTGTTAGTGAGGCCACACCTGGAGTATTGTGTTCAGTTTTGGTCTCCTTACTTGAGAAAGGACGTACTGGCACTGGAGGGTGTGCAGAGGAGATTCACTAGGTTAATCCCAGAGCTGAAGGGGTTGGATTACGAGGAGAGGTTGAGTAGACTGGGACTGTACTCATTGGAATTTCGAAGGATAAGGGGGGATCTTATAGAAACATATAAAATTATGAAGGGAATAGATAGGATAAATGCGGGCAGGTTGTTTCCACTGCCGGGTGAAAGCAGAACTAGGGGGCATAGCCTCAAAATAAGGGGAAGTAGATTTAGGACTGAGTTTAGGAGGAACTTCTTCACCCAAAGGGTTGTGAATCTATGGAATTCCTTGCCCAGTGAAGCAGTAGAGGCTCCTTCATTAAATATTTTTAAGATAAAGATAGATAGTTTTTTGAAGAATAAAGGTATTAAGGGTTATGGTGTTCAGGCCAGAAAGTGGAGTTGAGTCAACAAAAGATCAGCCATGATCTCATTGAATGGTGGAGCAGGCTCGAGGAGCCAGATGGCCTACTCCTGCTTCTAGTTCTTATGTTCTTATGTTCTTAACCCGATCTAAGAAAAATAATGAAATACTCCAATTTACACATGCCCATACACAAGAAGGATAGATGCTTGAAAGTTAAATAAATATTAAAGTGATGTGGCTCTCGTGATGACTTGGGCATATCCAGGCTGGCCTCGCTGGTCCTGTTTCAGCGTTGAGTTGGTTTAAAGATGTTGACAGACAATTTGTAGATTTTCTGGAGACAGCAACTGCTCAGTTGAATTCCTTTTAAAATCTCTGCCGACAACACATGGACAGAAAAACAGCAGAATGGGGTTCAAACTTGCAAGATGTGTGGAGAGAGAGAATGAGGCTTAAACAGGAGTCTTGAAAATTCTTCACCTTTTCTGCTTCTGCCTCTGATCTGAATAAAACAGTTTCTTCAGCACAAGTAAAACTAGCTTTCATGATATGTTATCCACTCTCTCTCCAACAGGGCAGTTACTCAAATATAGACACGGTGAGTGTATTCCTATTGGATATTTCAACTTGATGGCTGGGATAGATTCCTTTCTCAGCCTAAGTTTATTGTCTGAGTGATTCCATCTAACGTGTAGTTCCCACCAGGTGATTGATGGGACATGCTGGGGATGGGTTAGGAGATGATCCCATTCAACCTCCTTCAAGGTAACTTTCTTTGCTAAAGTTCTCCAGACGGATTGACTCCACTTAATGGTTTTGGAATTCATCATAAACAGTGATGTTACTTTTCTGCTATCTTAGAAACTGCAATTTCCAGTCACTGGAATGTGGCTTTGGTCTTATTAAAATCCAATCTGTGGTTTCCAACCAGTAAATTCATAAAATCACTTATAATAAAGTTCGGCCTCATAACAATTCCCCATTACATGTAGTGAAATGATACTATACTGGCAGTTCATTACACTGTTGTTCCAAAAAAGAGAATAAAAAAACATTCATCCCCAAACATTCACATATCAATCTTGCACTGCTATAACAATGCTCTTCTGAAGCATGAATATCTTATCACCGCTTTGGATGTGGCACAACATAAATACATGTTCTTCGATGTTGGGGTCCAGAGTCCAAATTCAGGAAAGTGTTTTGGAAATATGGTGCCTCTGACCATATTTCCTTCTACAAGTCTGTTGGGTATCGTCTCAAGGACCTGGGTTTTCACTAAGATCTGTTGGAAGTGCCCTGGATATTTTAATGACCACTGACATACAATTATTTATGAAGTTAGAGTTTGGTGGACGCTCAAGTTCTCTACTTTAGTTTTATGAATATTTAACTAAGGAGCAAGCAGGGCCATTCACCCCTCGAGCCTGCACCACCATTAAATAAGATCATGGCTGGTCTGATATTAACCTCAAAACTACATCCTGCCTACCCCCAATAACCTATCACCCCCTTTCATATGAAGAACCTATCCACTTCTGTCTTAAAGGCATTCAGATACCAAGCTTCCCACTTTTTAGGAAGAGTTCCAAAGTCTCATGATCCTCTGAGAGAAAAAACTTCACCTCGGACTGGATTCTCTGGTTCCTGTGTTAGATGTTTTAGTTGCTGTGAAATGAAGAGTCTAAAGTTCTTGTTCCTTTTCACCAAACACCACTTATTTCACTTCCACAGCCTCTGCACAAAACTCTTAACAACACACCACCTGACAGAGGCCACCTGAAGCCCCTTTACATATCAGTGTCAATTAATGGATACTTAACATAAATGAGACAACTAATTGCAATGTCTCTTAACCCATTACTTAACAGTCTCCCCTTCCTTGGAGAAAAAAAATAATTAGGTGAAAACAAAATTTCAAGAAACTTAAAGACATACACATGATGTCCCCCCCTTTTCTTTTTTGTTTTTGTTTGAACGAGAAATTAAAAAAAACAGTCACAGAAACAAGCGCCCTTCATTAACAATATCCAAAAGTTTCTGTGAACTCACCCCTCTTTTCGTAAAACAGTCTGACAGTTGATAGCTCCTGTCGACCCATCAAACTTGCGATGTCTATCCGTAACCTCTTTTCATTCACACTTTTTGTAGAGTGCACATTTTCCCACATTTATTGTCAATGTGACAGTCAATAGGTATATTGCTCAAATCCCCTAATCCCAAAATTTCTGTCAATATCATACTTATATAAAAAGCCATATCCACCGCTTCTACAAGGCTTAACGTCTCAGCAGCCAAAGTGCTTTTTACCACTCTCCTTATTTTCTTTGCTTCCCACACAAGTGGGCAACATTTACCATTGTTCCCCAAAATTATAAAACCTCCTGCGCTTGAAACCCCATCACATAAATTTGCGTAGGACGCATCACTATAAACTATGAGTTTCAAGTGCTTAAGGTCACCTAAAACCGGGAACTTCAAAACACACTCCTCCATTTTTAGTTTGGCCAACGCTTTACTTGCTCTTATTATGTCTTCCACTTTGGGATCATTCATTTTTGTCCTCAACTCTAAGATATCAAAACTCACGTCCGGTCTAGTCTGTCTACCTAACCAGTTCAGGTGCCCAATTAAACTTCGTAGTTGCTCTTTTTCTATCTTTGAAACCATTGCGTCTTTTTGTGAAACTCGGCCACGACTAATTGCTATTGGGGTGATGCTTTCCAAATAAGATCGCTGACGTAAAGTTGCCCCTAATTTAGTCTGTTCAATTTCCAGTCCAATATATTTAAAATGCACCGGAAGCCTGACTCCCAACCCTGAATTCTTTCCTCCAACCAGAGATTACAATAGCTTCAAAATCACTAGTCCCACCCCACAAAAAATCATCGACATGCATCACAGAAATGCCAGAAAGATTTCCTTTATAGTGCCAGTAAAACATTGCAGGATCTGCTTTCAACTGGCAACAGCATAACTTTAACAAAACTGACCTTACCGAAAAATACCAGACTCTAGATGCATCATTTAATCCATATACACATTTGTTCAACTTCCAGAATACCCCTTCTGTGTTAGCTGCTTCTTTAGGAGGACAGAGAAAAATGTCTCTCTGGAGCTGATGCCCCTGCAAAAAGGCAGCTTTTATATCTATAGATTTGCATTCCCATGCCTTTGTGGCTAATAGAGCCAAGAAGATCTTTAAAATAACCTTTCCTGCTGTAGGTGAATCTACCCTTAAATCCTGATCTTCTAAGTTTTCTTCAAATCCCCTTGCCATGAGCCTGGCCTTTGCCTTATAAGTTCCATCCGGAAGAACCTTTTCTGTGCAAATCCATCTGTGGGATAGAGCTCTTTGTCCCCTATCCGGTACTTCCGTGTCTACCCCAAATTCACTCCAACTATGCAATTCTTGCTGTTTAGCTTCTTTAATAACTTTTTCATCTAATTTATTTGAAGCCACCAAAATCTCACGTGCATGTGGCCTTCAACTCCTATTAGTATTCGTAGTCTTCCCGCCTGGTATCTCGTTCTGTACTGCTACTGCTTGATTTTTCCCTTCTGCTGTGGGATGTCCTTTCAATAGTTCTCGACTTTTTCCTGCGGACCTGTTCACTATCCGATGTACTATCTGAATTGGCACTGCGTTTCTGTGCCAAAAGAACAAAGAACAAAGAACAAAGAACAAAGAAATGTACAGCACAGGAACAGGCCCTTCAGCCCTCCAAGCCCGTGCCGACCATACTGCCCGACTAAACTACAATCTTCTACACTTCCTGGGTCCGTATCCTTCTATTCCCATCCTATTCATATATTTGTCAAGATGCCCCTTAAATGTCCCTATCGTCCCTGCCTCCACTACCTCCTCCGGTAGTGAGTTCCAGGCACCCACTACCCTCTGCGTAAAAAACTTGCCTCGTACATCTACTCTAAACTTTGCCCCTCTCACCTTAAACCTATGCCCCCTAGTAATTGACCCCTCTACCCTGGGGAAAAGCCTCTGACTATCCACTCTGTCTATGCCCCTCATAATTTTGTATACCTCTATCAGGTCGCCCCTCAACCTCCTTCGTTCCAGTGAGAACAAACCGAGTTTATTCAATCGCTCCTCATAGCTTATGCCCTCCATACCAGGCAACATTCTGGTAAATCTCTTCTGCACCCTCTCTAAAGCCTCCACATCCTTCTGGTAGTGTGGCGACCAGAATTGAACACTATACTCCAAGTGTGGCCTAACTAAGGTTCTATACAGCTGCAACATGACTTGCCAATTCTTATACTCAATGCCCCGGCCAATGAAGGCAAGCATGCCGTATGCCTTCTTGACTACCTTCTCCACCTGTGTAGCCCCTTTCAGTGATCTGTGGACCTGTACTCCTAGATCTCTTTGACTTTCAATACTCTTGAGGGTTCTACCATTCACTGTATATTCCCTACCTGCATTAGCCCTTCCAAAATGCATTACCTCACATTTGTCCAGGTTAAACTCCATCTGCCATCTCTCCGCCCAAGTCTCCAGACAATCTAAATCCTGCTGTATCCTCAGACAGTCCTCATCGCTATCCGCAATTCCACCAACCTTTGTGTCGTCTGCAAACTTACTAATCAGACCAGTTACATTTTCCTCCAAATCATTTATATATACTACAAAGAGCAAAGGTCCCAGCACTGATCCCTGTGGAACACCACTGGTCACAGCCCTCCAATTAGAAAAGCATCCCTCCATTGCTACCCTCTGCCTTCTATGGCCTAGCCAGTTCTGTATCCACCTTGCCAGTTCACCCCTGATCCCGTGTGACTTCACCTTTTGTACTAGTCTACCATGAGGGACCTTGTCAAAGGCCTTACTGAAGTCCATATAGACAACATCTACTGCCCTACCTGCATCAATCATCTTAGTGACCTCCTCGAAAAACTCTATCAAGTTAGTGAGACACGACCTCCCCTTCACAAAACCGTGCTGCCTCTCACTAATACGTCCATTTGCTTCCAAATGGGAGTAGATCCTGTCTCGAAGAATTCTCTCCAGTAATTTCCCTACCACTGAAGTAAGGCTCACCGGCCTGTAGTTCCCGGGATTATCCCTGCCACCCTTCTTAAACAGAGGAACAACATTGGCTATTCTCCAGTCCTCCGGGACATCCCCTGAAGACAGCGAGGATCCAAAGATTTCTGTCAAGGCCTCAGCAATTTCCTCTCCAGCCTCCTTCAGTATTCTGGGGTAGATCCCATCCGGCCCTGGGGACTTATCTACCTTAATATTTTTTAAGACACCCAACACCTCGTCTTTTTGGATCACAATGTGACCCAGGCTATCTACACCCCCTTCTCCAGACTCAACATCTACCAATTCCTTCTCTTTGGTGAATACTGATGCAAAGTATTCATTTAGTACCTCGCCCATTTCCTCTGGCTCCACACATAGATTCCCTTGCCTATCCTTCAGTGGGCCAACCCTTTCCCTGGCTACCCTCTTGCTTTTTATGTAAGTGTAAAAAGCCTTGGGATTTTCCTTAACCCTATTTGCCAATGACTTTTCATGACCCCTTCTAGCCCTCCTGACTCCTTGCTTAAGTTCCTTCCTACTTTCCTTATATGCCACACAGGCTTCGTCTGTTCCCAGCCTTTTAGCCCTGACAAATGCCTCCTTTTTCTTTTTGACGAGGCCTACAATATCACTCGTCATCCAAGGTTCCCGAAAATTGCCGTATTTATCTTTCTTCCTCACAGGAACATGCCTGTCCTGTATTCCTTTCAACTGACACTTGAAAGCCTCCCACATGTCAGATGTTGATTTGCCCTCAAACATCCGCCCCCAATCTATGTTCTTCAGTTCCCGCCTAATATTGTTATAATTAGCCTTCCCCCAATTTAGCACATTCATCCTCGGACCACTCTTATCCTTGTCCACCAGTACTTTAAAACTTACTGAATTGTGGTCATTGTTACCGAAATGCTCCCCTACTGAAACATCTACCACCTGGCCGGGCTCATTCCCCAATACCAGGTCCAGTACCGCCCCTTCCCTAGTTGGACTGTTTACATATTGTTTTAAGAAGCCCTCCTGGATGCTCCTTACAAACTCTGCCCCGTCTAAGCCCCTGGCACTAAGTGAGTCCCAGTCAATATTGGGGAAGTTGAAGTCTCCCATCACCACAACCCTGTTGTTTTTACTCTTTTCCAAAATCTGTCTACCTATCTGCTCCTCTATCTCCCTCTGGCTGTTGGGAGGCCTGTAGTATACCCCCAACATTGTGACTGCACCCTTCTTATTCCTGATCTCTACCCATATAGCCTCACTGCCCTCTGAGGTGTCCTCTCGCTGTATAGCTGTGATACTCTCCTGAACAAGTAGCGCAACTCCGCCTCCCCTTTTACATCCCCCTCTATCCCGCCTGAAACATCTAAATCCTGGAACGTTTAGCTGCCAATCCTGCCCTTCCCTCAACCAGGTCTCTGTAATGGCAACAACATCATAGTTCCAAGTACTAATCCAAGCTCTAAGTTCATCTGCCTTACCCGTAATGCTCCTTGCATTAAAACATATGCACTTCAGGCCACCAGACCCGCTGTGTTCAGCAACTTCTCCCCGTCTGCTCTGCCTCAGAGCCACACTGTCCCTATTCCCTAGTTCTCCCTCAATGCTCTCACCTTCTGACCTATTGCTCCCGTGCCCACCCCCCTGCCATACTAGTTTAAACCCTCCCGTGTGACACTAGCAAATCTCGCGGCCAGGATATTTATGCCTCTCCGGTTTAGATGCAACCCGTCCATCTTATACAGGTCACACCTGCCCCGGAAGAGCTCCCAGTGGTCCAGATAACAGAAACCCTCCCTCCTACACCAGCTGTTTAGCCACGTGTTTGTCTGCTCTATCTTCCTATTTCTAGCCTCACTGGCACGTGGCACAGGGAGTAATCCCGAGATTACAACCCTCGAGGTCCTGTCTTTTAACTTTCTGCCTAGCTCCCTGAACTCCTGCTGCAGGACCTCATGCCCCTTCCTGCCTATGTCGTTAGTACCAATATGTACAACGACCTCTGCCTGTTTGCCCTCCCCCTTCAGGATTCCCTCTACCCGTTCGGAGACATCCTGGACCCTGGCACCAGGGAGGCAACATACCATCCTGGAGTCTCTTTCACGTCCACAGAAGCGCCTATCTGTGCCCCTGACTATAGAGTCCCCTATAACTATTACTCTTCTGCGCTTTGACCCTCCCTTCTGAACATCAGAGCCAGCCGTGGTGCCACTGCTCTGGCTGCTGCTGTTTTCCCCTGATAGGCTATCCCCCCCGACAGTATCCAAAGGGGTATATCTGTTCGAGAGGGGGACAACCACAGGGGATTCCTGCACTGACTGCCTGCCCTTTCTGGTGGTCACCCATTTCTCTGCCTGCACCTTGGGTGTGACCACACTTACATAAATGCGATAATTTTAGTCCTCCATTTTTTAACTTTGTTTTCCCAACCCATTGTCTTGACTCCTTCCCCTGAATGCTGTACATTCAACTAATGTTTATACTTTCCAGTGGCCTTCCCTGCTCTACTAATAACAGTTGCATCCTTCCATTGACTAGACCCTTCAGGCAAGTATGTCACTTTTGTACCAACCTTTGGCAGTTGCCCTTTCGGAAAAATGGCCTGTTTTAATTCACCAGAAGTGTTGTGTTCCTCCAGAGAAACCCTGTCTATATCAGTTAATTGGTCCTCATAGTTCTATAACACATGCGTACCAGATGACTCTGGTTCCTCGTCATGTCTGTCTGCTCTGTCTAAATTTGAAAATTTGTAATCTGTACCCATTATCCTTGATGAATGGACCCTATCAGTTTGATTACCATGTTGCAAAATAATTGTTTTGCCATCTATGCCTATGATCTTCCCTGGGCCTTTCCATTCATTAGAATTGTCTCTTATAGTATACCATGCCTCCTTGCTGAAAAACGGCATCTGATGGCCGTACGTTATGTCTTAAAGCTCTGCGAATTCTTTCAGAGACTTCTGCTTCCAAAAAAGCTTTTCTACTGCTATGTAATGCATTTAAATGTTCAGCAAAACCAGAGCTAATTGTAGTCCCCTCCCAAACTGGAGGCTGGTCATCCAAAATGGATGGAATTTTAGGATTTCTACCAAACACTAATTGATAAGGACTATAGCCCCCAACCATCTGCAATTAATTCTTTGCATGTACTGCCCATGCTAAAGCTGAATTTAGCCTGCAATTTGGTTGATCTGCCAAAATTTTCCGAAGCATGTCATCGATGACAGCATGATTTCTTTCACAGACACCATTACTAAATGGGCTTTCTGCAGCCGTATTCATAACTCTGATATTCATGTTTTCACACATATCCCTGAACCCATCATTAGCAAATTCTCCCCCATTGTCCGTAAGAAACTTTGCCGGTGGACCCATTCCTGTCCCTATCCATTTTTCCATGATTTTATCCAGAATTACTCTCTTTTCTTTACTTCATACAATCGTTGATTGACTAAATCTGGTTGCTAAATCTATAAAATGCAAAATAAATATATTATTTGCTTCATCCCAGATCTTAAGGTCCATGGCCACAATGTCGTTAAAATCCCTGGCCAAAGGTAGGGTTACTATCGGTCGTGCTGGTGTCCTTCTGTACTTCCTACAAACTTCACAGCGGTCACTAATCTGTTCTATCAGTTTAGTATAGTCATCATCCCTTACCCCTGCATCCTTTAATAAAATTTTCAGCCTCCGAGGAGACGGATGTGCAAATTGCCTATGCAGTTTTAATACCACAAGCTTTTTACCAGCTAAAGTCCCATTTTCAACTGTCATTAACACATCCTGAACCACTCTACTTGAAAAATTATTTGTCAGTAATGGAATACAATAGTGTCCTGGCTGTGTAAATTGTAAGTCCACCGTCTTTCCAAAAACTGTTGCCTTATCCTGTTCCATATCCAGTTTCATGTGTGCTTTCTTCATCGATGGTCTGCTCAGAAGCAAAGGTATCTCACTTGATACAACATCCGTGCTAATGAAATGATTCACTCCGGCAATATTGCAAGGGATCACCACTCTTTTCAGCGAATTCAGAGTATTATCATCCCCAAACCTGAAACTTGTGGAACTTTCAAATTCCTTAACCTTGTTACGATTTTCAGTATTCAAAGAGTCCAGGTAACATTTTAACCAGCCAATTCCACACACAGTAGATGTGGAGCCACTGTCCAATACAGCACAGTTGAAGGATTCTGCAACCAACACCCTCATTACCGGCGTAAAACTGCTTGTCAATAGGACAATGCCTTCTTTCTGGTCACTATCTTTTTCCTCTTCTGACTCTTCCGTGTCATGTGTCGCTTCAAACACTCTATCATAACGAGTTGGACAGTTGAAAGCAAATGGTATTGAGAGTCACATCAAAAACATCGATTTATCATGCCCCGTGCATTTCTGGGGTTCATCTTCCTATTGAAGGTTCTAACTGGGTTTCTGTCTTCATAATTTCCTTGTCTCGGTCTCCGTCTATAGTCTTGAGCCCTGTTCATAGCCATACAATTTTGCCATCCTGTTACTAGTGTATCTTCCATATTCTGCCTTATTGCAGGCTGACCTATTTGGGTCATCAGAGCCATCGGAATCGAATGTTTCCCCAGAAACTTTTGTCAAGCTTTTGTCATCTGTTCGAATAAGGTATCCTTATCAGTAAACCGAACTCCTGTCAAAACCAGGAGCCTATCCATGTTGCTCACTCTAGCACAGTCAAGTAATTTAAAGCCCAACACAGACTGTGGAAATTGCAGATTGTGTTTCTGCAGCCTTTTATATAGTCTGCCAAATTCCATTATATAGTCTTCCATGGAGATAGCCTCCATTTTCCGGAACTTAGCAAAGTCCGACCATACTTCATACGCACTTAACAAGTCATCTTTCTTATAAATCTTATCCATATAATGTAATAAAGTCTCCAGATCTTCTTCTGAGTCTAACTCTTCCAATTCCAGCTCAGAAAGCACTTTGTTTCGGATTTTACTGCCATATGGTAGAGAAAGAGCCAATACCATACCTTGTTTTCTCTTTCCCAAAGCAGTTACTTTAGTCCACATAACTACTGCACTTCTCCATTGGTCGTACGATTCCCTTTCAGAAAATAAGGGAGGATAGTCATATCCAGCCATCTTTATCCTGGGTTCAGCCATGTATCTTTTTTTTTTCCTTCTCACTCACTCCTTGGTTTGATCAGGAAAAGTTGTATCTTTCAAACCTTCACATTTGCACAGCAATTATCCTCTGCTACCATTGTTAGACGTTTTAGTTGCTGTGAAATGAAGAGTCTAAAGTTCTTGTTCCTTTTCACCAAACACCATTTATTTCACTTCCACAGCCTCTGCACAAAACTCTTAACAACACACCACCTGACAGAGGCCACCTGAAGCCCCTTTACATATCAGTGTCAATTAATGGATACTTAACATAAATGAGACAACTAATTGCAATGTCTCTTAACCCATTACTTAACATCCTGAGCCATGTGTATCTCAGCGGCACACCGTTCGCTGGTGGCGTGATTCTATACTCCTGCTGCTTGTCAATGGGATTTCCCATTGAAGCCACCCCATGCTGCCAGGTAACCTATGGACGGAGGTGCACTGCCGGCAGTAAAAGTGGATTGCAATGGCCAGAGAATTCCGGCCCTCATCTCAGTTTTAAATGGGCAACCACTTATCTTTAAACAGTAACCCCGATCTAGATTTTCTCACATGAGGAAACATCCTCTCCACATCCATCAAAAGTATCCTCAGGATCATATATGGTTCAATCAAGGCACCTCTTATTCTTCTAAACTCCGGTAGATATAAGTGTAGCCTGTCCAACCTTTTAGTCAAAACACAATCCACCCGTTTGAGATATTAGTCTGTGTAAAAACTCAGGCAAGTGACCACTCAGAAGCAATGTCTGTAGAAACATTTGGTATTATTCAGGTCACTATACACTCCTCCTACTCCCCGAAGGGTCTCCTGCACCCGGCCCACACCTGGGCTGGGGTATTTATATCCCAGCAGTCCTAGGAAAGTGGAGTTAGCCCTGCCCCTTCATCTGGATAGATCATATTCAGGTGAGGCCACAGGGACTCTGATGTTGCAGGTCCCTGGGCCTCCTGTAGGGTTATAACACACGTTCCCCCCAAAGTCCGATACGTCGTCCATCACGACAGACGGGGGGAAATCCTTTGCCCTCTTCGCCAAAGGCTGATTATCCGGCACCCGCCCTCTGGGCTCGGAGAGGTGTAACGGACCAGGACCATCGTTTCCAGGTCGAAGGTCTGGAAGGATCTGCTGCCTGTTGCTTGGTGGTCATCACTGAACCTGCGTCGTTTCCCTTTGGCAAAAAACCATGCCCGTCTCCTGGACGGAACGGTCGATCTCCTGCAATTCCGAATCACCAAGTCCAGCCGCCTCACTACTACCCCGCAACTGCTCCGGAGTGAGGGAAACCACCGAGCTTGGTCGGTTCTCGGGTACCTGTTCCACCTGGCTCCGAGATGGTCCATATGCCGATTCAAGTCCTTTCCTTGCACCTGCAATATACAAGATCCTGGACTTTTTGGGGACAATACCTTCCAACTGGCTAAGTGATTACCTGATAATATAATCATTATTAGCCACATAACTAGCTCACTCTGTAGATTTATCTCAAAGGAACCTCTACACATTCTCTAGTAAATCCCTTAAGTAGCACACTGGCATTCACTCTGTTTTCTGACAGAAATGTGCCTCTCATGGCATGAGTAAGGTTTGTAAGCAACCAGTGTCTCAGAAAATGCTAATCTGTTTCTCTGGATCTTTAGAAACAATTTGCCCTTTACATAAAAACATCTTGACATAGACTTAAGACCTTCATGGCTATTGACACTGCCTTGACCATAGTGCCATCTGTTGGTCTTTTGGCATGCCAACAATTCTTCCTCAGATGTCCAGGCTTTTTGAAAAACTGAAAACACACTGTTTACGATCTTGGTTCCTTGTTTTGAAATTTGGATGCTGATCGTTTTTTCTTTCACTACTCCCCATTTCTCTCAAACCTGTTTTGGCTTCATCTATAACTCTTCTATCACCCCTGAGCCTGTAAAAAAACTACCTGCTCGAAACTTACTTTGAGCTAGGGGCCTATGTATTAATTCATAGAATCTGTAAATGGCTGCTTGTTTTGGAGATTTGTTGTTCCTCCACATGTATTTTTTATGGAAATGGGATGGAAGTTTTTAAATTCCATAAGGAGAATCACAGCTGAGGTCTTCACAAATGTAAGCTATCTTAATTGGCTATATCCATCGGTCAAAAGGAAGTTGCTTAACCATTTTAAACTTGATGTAAGTTGATTTAAGTTTGTTTGGGCTGTGTTTGAATGTTGGTGATACACCTTTAGTACCAGCTGGTTTGCATTCAGGATAGTATTTTTGGTCACCTCATAGTCAGATGAACCTTTGTTCGGACAATAGATAATAAACCATATGGGTTTACCTGTTAATCTGCTTTGCAATAGAGGATCCAAACTTCTTTGTAAGCTTTTCAAATGAGACAGAAAATGCTTCAGTATCTCCTTCATCGGGCTGTGGTATCAATTGTCAGTACCATAAGAGCTCAGCACTCAGTCCTGAGCTGCGGATAATCAGCCTCACTAGTTTTCCTCTCCTCTCCTCTTCTGTCTTTTTCTTTCCTTTTTTGTTGCTTGGAATTCAAACTCTAATCTCTGCTGTTGCAGCTGTTATCTTTGCTAATGCAGGCTGTCTATTTCAGATTCCATGCTGGTCCCTTGCTCTTCAGATTCAATTTCAAAATATACAAGTTTTAAGATTTCAGATTTCCTAACTTTTGGATGGACACCTATTTTTAATTGCCTAGCTACACCTATTAAGTCCTCAATGGATAGGGCTTGTAAACTGACCCACGTTGTTTTACTCTGTTCTAGGAAGCTACTGGCTGCAAATGTGGACATTTTCTGGACTTCAATTTAATTTCCTGTTTCCAATTCCCATTTGTCTTTGGGTTCGACCACAGATACAGCCTTCAAATTTCTGTTATGGTCAAGTGAGGAGGTGTCGAACGGTTCCCTTGTAAACAGGCTTCTTTCAAAAATTCAATGAGCATTTAAATGATTACGTGCTGTCATTATAAAAGACACAAACGGGTTTTCTTGAATTTTTTGAGAAGAAAGGAGGATAATATTTATTGGTTGAGATCTTCAGGACTCTGAGAGAATTGCCTGGGAAGTTTCCATTTCTGATGGACAATTCCCCAATTCCTGGGACTCTCTGAGAAAATCTGCAACTTTCAGTTAGAGTTGGAGACTTCAAGGCATTCTGATTCTCATATCTGAATAATTGCTGGGGAAACCCCATCTAACTCTTGGGACTCCCCCCATCCGCCCAACTGCCCACTGATTCTCCCCACTGACCCTTTGACCCCTACACTTGATCCACCAACTCCACCCACCCAGAGTCTCCAACTCCCTCAACCTGACCTGATTAGACTTTGCCACCCTTCCCAGCTTGCCATCTAGCACCCTGCACCCTACTGACCCTGCCATCCTACTGGCCCTGCCACCGAACACCTTGTACCCTACCCAGCCTGCCACGTACCACTCCTGCATCCTGCAACCTTATCACCCTGTCCACTTGCCTATTTCAGTGTGTTAATGAATGAAGACTCCTCAGAATACAGTAGCTAGTACTATCAAAAGAAGGGTTGGGGGCCATATCACCCAAGCCCGATCATTAAAAAACCCATAAATAAATAAATAACCCCTATCCCACCATCCACATCTCACTAGCCCCCAAACACCAAACCCACCTCAATAAAATGAAAAACAGAAAAGAGAGTTAAAGAGAGAAGAACATAGCAAAGATACTGGAATGCACAGCAAACGAACTAACAATGTCGTCAACTGCACAGAACAACATTTTAACATAATAACAGATTCCCAATCCCCTGGCCTGAAGAAACTTGCCCGCCTCCTCCGGGGTATCTAAAAAGTACTCCTGGTTACGATAGGTGATCCACAAACCGGCCGGATACATCCCAAATCTCACACCTTGTGCAGGACTGCAGGACTCCGACGCAGCATTTAGCCTTCCGTACCCCAATCACTTCCCTCCCACAAGCTCTTCTTTGCCTGCCTGGCCCACTTCAGAATTTTTTCCTTGCCCAGGAAATGGTGCAATCGCACCGCCATCGCCCGTGGTTGCTCATCCGCCTATGGCTTTCTTCTCAGCGCTCTGTGTGCATGATCAATTTTGGTGGGGTGGCTGAACATTTCCTCACCTACCAGCTTCTGCAGCATCTGTGAGGGTTGCGAGCTCTCCAACCCCTCCGACAGACCCACTATTCGGATATTTTGCCGCGCTCTCGATTTTCCAACTCGTCCACCTCATGACATACTTTTTGAAGCTGTCAGCCATCAAGGAAAGCTCTGCTTCCACCGAGGCCAGCCGGTCCTCGTGGTCAGCGACAGACTCCTCCATTTTTATGGAGCGATGCGTCCTGAGCCTCTAAACGCTGCTCAACTCTCTCCACTGCCGCCTTATTTGTATCAATGGCCCTTAACTCTCCACCTGGCAATCATTGAGGCGAAGGCCAGGGCGCCCACCCCTTCCCTGTCCAGAGCTCTGGATGCTCTGATACCCCGAAGAGAACCACAAATGGGCACAGCTCCATCTTGACCACCACAATCCTGGATATGGCCTCGAAAAAGGCTATCCAAACATCCTGAGTCAGGGCAGGACCAGAACATATAGGTGTGGTGTGCCGGGCACGCCTGACACCGCTCGCATCTCTCCTCCATCTCCGGGAAGAGCTCGCTCATGCGTGTCTTAATAATGTGCGCTCTGTGCACCACCTTGAGCTGCATTAGGCTTAGCCCAGTGTAAGAGGAGGTGAAATTGATCCTGTGCAGTGCCACGATCCAGAGTCCTTCCCCTATCTCCATGTCGAGTCCTCCTCCCATTTCTATCTGGCCTCGTCCAGTGGGATGCTGACCTTTTCTATGAGTCGTTCAGAGATGTCACCACATTTGTCATCCCCAAACCAGCCCAGCCCTACCTTTGTATCCAGAAATTTGTGCCCGGGTCTCTTGTAGACCGTTTTTGTCTACTTGCGGAGAAAGTTGCGCAGCTGCAGGTGCCTGAGCTTGTTCCCTTTCGGGAGTTGGAGCGTCTCTGAAAGTTCCCCCAGGGTCACCAATCTATTGTCCACGTACATGTCCTTCACTCTCAGTGTCCCTCTGTCCTCCCTCCACATCCTAAATGTGGTGCCTATGCTCGCCGGTGTGAACCTATGGTTGTTGTTGCAGATGAGGACCTCAATGGAGATCTCATCAAACTTGAAATGAACCTGGACTGGTTCCATGACCTTAGTGTGGCCACTCCCACCGAGCTCCTGGAGTGTGTGTGTGTAGGGGGGGATTGGTGTGATGGCCAGTGCTCGGAGAGACATCCCGATGCAAGAGGTCGCCTCCATTTGGATCCTGTCCTCCTCTGATTCCCTGAACCACCCCCTCACCGTCTCCATGTTTGCTGCCCTGTGGTAGAATAGGAGGTTCGGTAGGACCAGGACTCCCACCTGTCTCCTCGCTGTAAGATGGTCTTGCGTATCCTAGGGACACTTCCCCCATAGACAAAGTCCATGATTAATTTGTCGACCCTGATGAAGAAGGATTTGCGGACGAAGATTGGTGTGTGTGTGTGTGGAGGGGGGGGGGGGTGGCGAAGAGGAGGAAGAGGAGGAACATGGTGAGGGCAAAACAGATCAATGGAAGAAATTAAAATAAATCGATAGAAATAAAAATGGGATGAAGATGGAGAGAGAGCTCACAGTCTGAAGTTATTGACTCAATATTAAGTCCGGAAGGTTGTAATGTGCTGTTCGGATGATGAGGTGCTGTTCTTCCAGTTCCTGCAGTTTGCGCTGGGCTTCACTGGAACATTGCAGCAGGCCTTAATCACCCCCATTTGCATCTTTGTCAATCTCCACCTATTGCTGGCCCCTATCCAGCCCCACTGCTCCATGCCACTAGAGTATAAATCTGACCCCATTTCCAGTTCAATCCAGCTTTGACAAAGAATCATCCAGACTCGAAATGTTAGCTCCCTTCTCTTTCCACAGATGCTGTCAGACTTGCTGAAATTGTCCAATATTTTCAGTTTCTTCAGATTCTAGCATCCGCAGTAATTTGCTTTTATCCCAAAAGAGTCCTGTTATCTTTCCCATGCTGGCTAGGCATTTGACACTTAGAGGAGCAGGTTATCTGCATAAAACGAGACTCTATGTCCCGTCTCTGAATGCCCGTCCACCACTCTGTCGATTTAAGGGCGATGGCCAGTGGTTCGTTTGCCAACGAACAGGAGTGGGCACCCCGCCTCATTCCCCTCAGCAGCCGAACGTATTTGGACCTGGTGGTGTTCGTCTGTACAGTCGCCATCGGAGCTTCACCCATGCGGTGAACCCTGCTCCAAACCCAAACTGTTCAAATATCTCAATGAGGTGCCGCCATTCTACTCGATCACAGGCTTTCGTAGCATCCAGGGAGACGATCACCTTTGGTGTCCACTCCCCGGATGGGGTCATTATTACATTCAACAGGTGTCTGATGTTAGCTGTTAGTTGTCTGTCCATGACAAATCCAGTCTGATCTTCCGTGACACCCCACACCCAACACCTCGGACATCACAACCAAGAACCCCTCCCACAACCCCCTCAGTCTTGGACACGCCCAGAACATGTGGTCATGAGTCGTGGGCCCCCCGCGCACTACCCACACCTATCCTCTACCCCCATCCTCACCACCATCATGTGAGGCCTTTGCACCACTTTAAACTGGATGAGGCTTAACCTCGCACAAGATGAGGATGCATTCGCCCTCCACAAGGACCACACCCCATTTCCCAACTCCTCCTCCCATTTCCAACAGTGCGCCCTCTCTTTCCATCAATTACTTATAAATAGCCGACAACTTCCCCTCCCCTATCGTCCTCCGATTGCATGTTTGCCTTGCAACACCGGAGGCGGCAGCCCTAGGAAGGACGACACCTCTCTCTTCACGAATTCCCGAACCTGCAGATCTGAGTTGCAATCACAATGTGCTGAAAGAAATCAATGGGGTCGCTTGCATTCTGAAAGAACACAACATGCAGCTGCACCTGAATCTTAAAGAACCGTGCAAGTGAGGAGCCAGGATTATGACCAAATGATGGAGGAAGAGGAGGCAGCACAAGCTAAAACCATTCCCCTTGGGCAACTCGTACCATTCCTCCAACACCCCCAGCCCCGCAAATTTGTCCCCTATAAACGGGTCCCTCAATCCTCACCTTCTGCCACCCCGGAACCTTGCATCCAGCCTCGCCGGCATGAACTTATAGTTGTCGCAAATCGGCGCCCAAAATTACATACCTCCTAACCCAAGTGCTGCCCTCACACCCTTAAAGCTGACACCACCACTGGGCTCACCTGGCCGGCGAGAATGGTAAAGGCACCAATAACAAGCCCTCAAACTTGTTCCACTACACGATGTTTCCTCCACCCAGCCCCAGAGTGACCTCTCCTCCTCAGCCCTTTTCCTCGCCATCACAATATCTGCCGGCCAATAATGATGTATCAAATTTGGTGATACACCATCAAGAATACACGATGAGTGATGAACGTGACTGAGGCTTTAATACACTAAACAGCAAGCCTCCTGCCTCTGGACCCGAACTGAGTCCGGAGGCGGAGACTTGCCACTTTTATACAGAAGCCTGAGGGGAGGAGCCGCAAGCAGAGCCAGCCTGGACAAGGCCAGGCATATACAATACAGTACCATACATATCATGCAATGACGTGGTTTACCACATTCACCACCTGTTTAAAAAAGAGTCCGGCGGGGGTGAAGTGGTCTTAAAGGTCAAGTCTGTCGGGGGCCTTGACCTTCCGCTGCGATCACCTCAGTTCCGGCAGTGGTGTGGGCGCTGGCGTCGAGACCTGCGCGTCCGGGAGCGTGTCGACTTCTTGGGCGAAATTCTCTGGTATCGGCGCGATGTCGATCGGCGCCAAGAACAGCGCAAATCAGTCGGGCATCGCGCTGCCCCAAAGGTGCGGAATCCTTCGCATCTTGGGGGTCCGAGCCCTAACCTTGAGGGGCTAGGCCCGCGCCGGACTGATTTCCGCCCCGCCAGCTGGCGGAAGTGCCCTGTCAGCTTGCGCGGATATGACATTGCCGGGTGGCGCATGCGCAGGAGCGTTAGCGGCCGCTCACGGCATCCCCGCGCATGCGCTGTGGAGGGAGTCTCTTCCGCCTCCGCCATGGTGGAGACCGTGGCGAAGGCGGAAGGAAAAGAGTGCCCCCACGGCACAGGCCCGCCCGCGGATCGGTGAGCCCTGATCGCGGGCCAGGCCACCATGGGGGCACCCCCCGGGGCCAGATCGCCCCGCGCCCCCTCCAGGACCCCGGAGCCCGCCCGCGCTGCCTTGTCCCACCGGTAAGGTAGGTGGTTTAATCTATGCCGGCGGGACAGGCATTCTAGCAGCGGGACTTCGGCCCATCCGGGCCGGAGAATCGCGGGGGGGGGGCCCGCCACGGGTCCGGAGACGGAGACTTGCTACTTTTATACAGAAGCCTGAGGGGAGGAGCCACAGGCGGAGCCAGCCTGGACAAGCCCAGGCATGTACAATACAGTACCATACATATTATGCAATAATGTGATTTACCACATTTGGCAATGCCATCCCCCTCAATGGCAACTCCCAAATCTCCTTTCCAGCCCTCTGACATTTCTCAAGAACACTTCACTCTTTCCCATGTAAAGTTCATGTCCCGAAAACCGGCCAAATTCCCCAAGATCTATATAACCCCCTCAAGGCTGCCCATCAGATCCGAAATATATAATAACAAGTTATCCACATATAGCGAAACCCTATGCTTGGCACCACCCACCCCCCGATCAATCCCTCTTCATCCCTTGACGCTCTAAGCTCCATTGCCAACGGCTCTATCGTCAAGGTGAAAAGCACCGGGGAGAGCATTCACCCTTGCCTCGTCCCATGATGTATCCCCAAAGTACCCAAATTTACTCGGTTCGTCCGCACACTCGCCACCGGCGACTTGTTCAGCAGCTATGCCCAATCCATAAACCGCTGCCCGATCCCAAATCGCACCTCAAATAAATACGCCGACTTCACCTCAAAAACCTTCTTCGCGTCCATCGCCACCACTACCTCTACCTCCTGCCCCTCTGAGGGTATCATACTATCGTATTTATATTAAGTAACCTCCGCACATTCGCCAACAACTGCCTTCCCGTGAAACTCCTGTTGATTAGTATGGCCACCCTCTCTTTTCATGGTGTCGGATCATGAATGAAAGGTTTGTTCTACCCAGCTCTTCCTTACATGCCGTCGGTCCCGATCTCTTAAGTGTGTCTCCTGTAGGAAGGCTACGTCCACCCTCAGATTCTTGTGATGGATGAGGACTCTGGATCTCTTCACCGGCCTTCTGAGGTCCCTATGCCTCACGTTCTATGTTACTATCTAGATGGGAAGGGGGGGCTGTTTTGCCTCCTCCCTCCTCCTATGGGGTCAACCATAATCATCCTGTGGGCCTGGCCCTGTTCGTCGGGGCCTGCCCTTGTTCACGGGCTATTCAAAATGGCAGCCGACTACTTCCTCATTTTTGGCATCTCCACGTATTGTCTACTGCAACCAGTGCTCCATCCTACCTCCTCTTCCACCCCCCCACCCCCCGTTTCTCCCCCTGTACCCTCCTACCCTTGTGCTCCCCTTCCTAGTTCCCCCCCTTTCCCCCTTGGCTTTACCCCCTCCTGTACCTCCCCCAACCCAACCCCCCCCCCCCCCCCCCCCACCTTTTTACCCTTTGTTTCCCCTGAAGTTCAGTTTTTATCTTTCCCTCTGCCAGACGCTCCATCCCTCCTGGGGGACGCCCAAGGCCTCCTCCTGCATTGTACTCCCATACACCAGCCTGCTCATTAGTGTAATGGCACATCTAATAGTCAGATGCCTCTATTTAACCCCGTCCACCTCTCTCCCTCCTTCTCCCCCTCCTCACCGCTTTCTGTGGCCGTCCCTGCCCCTCGAATTCTTACAGCCCACGTTCTGGCCATTGCCCTCTATTGTTGGTTGCCCAGTCCATTTTTGTGGAAAAACCTATTGGCTTCCTCTGGGGAGTCAAAGTAGTGTTCCTTAACATGGTACCTGACCCAGAGCTTGGCAGGGACAGCATGCCAAACTGCACCCCCTTTTGTATAGCGCGGATTTGACACTGTTGAATTCTGCCTGGTGCTTGGCCAGGTCAGTACCAATTTCCTGGTACTAGCGGATGGAATGTCCTTGCCACTTGCACCCTCACATGCTCTGCGCACAGCTCCATGGGGTTTCTCTCCATTCCCTACGGCAGCCTCGCTAATTTCAGGTTTTGCCAACATAATTGGTTCTCTTGGTCGTTGGCTTTATCCTTCATCCCCTTCTGGATCTTGACCAGGCACTCCACCTTGACCACATGTGCTGCGATCCAGTCCCCTTGGTCCACGGTGGCTTTTTTGAGGTCCCTTGTCGACATTACCTGGACCTATAGCCTTTGTTCCATATTGTCCATTACCTCCATCAGGGGCTGTCGCAGCCTCCACTGCTGCCTCTACGGTTGCCAGATGGTCTTTCCTCATCTCCGCCCTTTGTCGCTGGAACT